>NW_028318466.1:220000-1420000 GCF_062004578.1 Staurois parvus | reverse complement strand
TTTAAACTTTAACTGTTTTTTGCAGATTGTAGGGTCTCTCAAAATGCGACAGCCAGTTTCCTGACTACCTAACATCTTTCGAGACCCTGTGTAAATATGTGCCATGAATTGTGCCGTGCTGCACCCTATACTACTACTCCACTTGTGTGTGGTAGCGACGTAAGCAGTCCTTGAGGCAGAGACCAGGTTGGCCAGGACAGAAGGGACAAAAAAAGCGGGTGTCATGGAATGCCTAATTCCATGTCTGCTACAGACATGACATCTTTTTTGGGGTGTCTTTTGGGTTGGGAAATCAGGAATGGCATCGGGAAAATCCCTCTCATGCAGCCAGCTAACTGCATCTGGGTTGGGGGTTTGGGCCACAGCACTTTCTGGATACAAAAGGGCTGTGATGATCTCTTCCTGGAATTTTAGGAAGGATCCACTTATATAGAGCCAATTGAAATAAATAAACAGACATTGTTTTGTACCAGCATCTGGCTTTTCGCGAAACGAAGTACGGCTTCATCATCTGGTCGTTGAAGTCCGCTCTTCCCATGTTAAGGTTACAGTCGTGGACACAGAGGGGCTTCTCAACAACACCAGCTGCTGTGGCAATTTGGATGGTCGCTTCTGCGTGAATGGAAGACAGGATGAAAACATCCCATTTGTCCTTCCACTTCACTGTGAGCAATTCTGCATTTCTCAAGCAGGTTTTTTTCCCCTTTCTAAGATTGGTATTTACAAGCCGTTGGGGGAAGCCCCGGCGATTAGGTTTGCACGGTGCCACATGCGCCAATTCTAAGATTGTACAAATGTCTAAATACATTGAATAAATATGCTTGAATAAATGTTGTCCATGTATAAGTTGTACCCCATATGGAAAAAGAATGACACCAAGTCCCAAACTATCTTGCCTCTGCTCCCCATGTAGTCGGGGCATCCGGGGGATCCACGTGACTATCTTTTACCTCATAAATCTGAAACTTATATGTATAGCCTGTTGCCTTCTCACAGGTCTTATACATCTTGACCCCAGATTCTTGACACGCTGGGGAGAAATTATTTGAATGCAATCCGGACAGAAAAATGAGGGACTCATCAGCGCAGATGTTTTGCTGGGGGGTATAGACACTTGGAAATTTTTGGTTAAGGTGATTTACGAGGCGCTGAATTTTGTGGAGCCAGTCAAATTCAGGGTCACCCGGAGGACGACAGAGTGTGTTGTCAATGAAATGCATAAAGCACATTATACTCTCATACCTATGCCTGGCCATGGCAGCAGAGAACACAGGCATATGATGAATCGGGTCTGTGGACCAATACAACCACAATTCATTTTTTTTTAGTAATGCCCATGTTGAGGGTTAGGCCAAAAAAAATGTAAATTTGGAAACCGTAATGGGTTTCAATGCGAATGGTCTGGCAAGGTTTGCCTTTGGGTTGGCGGCATTAAACTGTTGTGCATATAAATTGCTTTGATACAGATCTTCTGTGAAAACAGCTCCAAAAAAATCAATGGGAGGTAAATTTTCTGTTTCCACCTGAATTCCGGGTTGGGCATTGAATGTGGTAAGTACGGGCACTGCAGAGTTTGTGGGCTGCCAATCGAGATTCGCAAGCACGTCCGGAAGGATACTAGGGGCTCTACGGGCCTGTGTGCGAATTCTTGGTGGCTGCGGGACACTACTTGTGCTCGCCACCGCACCAGCTTGTACTGCACTTATGGGACTCGCTACATCACCAAGTGATATTGCAGTGCTGGTATGTGAAAGACCAGGATGCTCGCCAGTTCACCAAAACGTAGAGCGGCACTAGTACTGACACTCTGCTGCATATGAGAGTCACCATGCGATTGTAACATCTCCGCAACCTGGGAACGGGGTTGGGTACCCCTGATCTTAGCAGGGACCTCTTCTCCATTGTCTGAGCTATCTGTCAGGGTGCCACTGCTGTCTACAGGTTTGTATTCTGAGGCTGATTGTGTCAGGGAGTCTTCCCCTTCGCTCTTCTCTGACATGCTCAGAATCCTGTATGCTTCTTTACCTTTCCATTGACATTTTGGCCACTAAATTTATAGGTACCTAGTGCAACTCACGGGAAAAAGAGCGCCTAGCTGTCGGAGACTGTTTGCACCGCTACAAAAAATTTTACCTGCAAGTGCTAACAGAGATCAGGCCTGATTCTGCGAACACTGTGGTTTTGTGTATAATGTATCAAGTGACAGTGATCTACTGACACTGCACTTGCTGGGGGGGGGGGGGTGCTGGCAGGTGCTGGGGCTGATCCCGCTATCGCTGAATTTTTGGGGACACTATACTAATGTGAACTCTGGTATAGTGCTGATCTGATCAAACATTTTGATCCGTTCAGACACTATACTAGCAATGGAAATTTATTGTGTAAGCGAGCGTGTTCCTGGAAATCAAGGGGTTAAGTGTTATTACTGGTGTACTGACGGGCAATCTGATGCTATCTGGGGGGGCCCTAACTGACGCTAATGCTATCTGAAGTTGCAAGCAACACTAATACAGTGGTCAGCAAAAAGTCAGTACACTGTACTAATGACACTGGTGACAGGGCAGTGAAGGGGTTAACTGAGGGGGGCGATCAAAGGGTTAAATGTGTCCTAAAGTGTTCTAACTGTGAAAAGTGTGCTGCTTTTACTCACTGTATTTTGATTCTTCTCACAGAATGTGCCCAGAGAGAGAAGATGTCATCACTTCCTGTACCTGTGTACCTGTAAACACACGCACAGGAAGATCCCTGATATGACAGGAATCGATCATCCGACTTAGGCCAACCATCACTGGCCTAAATTGGATGATTGATCAAATCACGGCACCCGCATGTCGGCGGGGGTGCATGTGCACGCCCCCCCCCCTGGCCCGCGAAAACCACGGGAGAGTGAATCACGTGTGTGTGTGTGTACATATGTATGTGTGTGTGTATATATATATATATATATATATGTGATTTTGCGCACCCATGCCGCCCTGTAGCAGTATTTCTGCTATAGGGCGGCGTAGAAGCGGTTAAGAAAAATGCTAGTTTGGTTGCACATTTATGCGTGTTCATGCATGTATGGTGTTTAGAGGTTTATGCACATAAATTCATTCTGTTGGCTGGAATATTCATTATTTCTGACCACTAGAATTTATGCGCATGTACGTGTGTTTACATGTGCTTATATGCATTTACGTGTGTCTGTGCTTAAGTTATGTCAGTAAAACCCTCTCCAATTGCAGGTTATGCCTTTTATTATGCTTCTGAATGCTGCTGTAAAATATGAATCTAAATGTCACAATGCGCACTGACACAGTGGCTGAGATAGATCTGAGCTCAGAGGCTAAAAAAATTTAAAAAGCCTGTAGAAGCTACGTTTTTTTCTGCCCATGTACATGTTCATGGCAAGTTCTCTACATGCAACTAAGCATGTTTTCTGCAATGAATGACCTTTTAGTTTATAATAGTATTTTGTTCAGTTCTCTTTGCCTTCATACAGAAAAGTAACACAAGGTATTACCCTGTATGTACAGGGATGCTGGCCAACAGGCCAAAATTACTATTTAGGTTTTTGCAAAATTGATCCAAACTTTTACTTTGATTACTTCTCATTCTCATTTCTTGCTTCTGCTCTCATTATCCTGTCCTCAGACTGTTCCTGGTTTCCCTCTTATGGTTCCTGACCCTGTCTCTTAGCTCACCTAACTCCTAGTCCCTGTCTGCTCTCAATATGGCTAGACCCTGATGCTTACCTGCACCTTACTCACTCTTGCTGATCTAGATGGGACTGCTTGATTTTTGTGACCTTGCTACCCAATCTGCCCTTACCTTTGCAGAATTCACATTCTGCTGCATGCTCTGTTTTCATGCTTGACTCCGTTTGCCCCTGCCAGTGGCCTTAGGAAGCTTACATTGACTATGCCTTGTTTCCTAGCTCACCCTCACTTTAATCCTTATGCTGCTAGCATTAGTAAATAGATAGGAAAGTATATCATATTTACTTGTTTTAAACTATTTTTTATGTTTCTTTAGTTACCTCCTGGTTTCTTGCCTAGGCAAATGATGTCATGCATCTCAGGAGGAGAGGAGGGGTTTTCTCAGATAAGAACACCCTCCTGCCTGTAGGCCTGAGCTAAGGGAAGATGGATTCCAGGAAGTAAATGCTACATGAAGCATCTGCCCTTACTCCAGATGTCCATGACCAAGAATGCTTTTTCAAAGTGATTTCTCATCAAAATAAAGCATGGGGACATGGGTGGATGGGTGAGTTTGCTTTTAATATTGAATGAAAATTAATTAAATAGCATTTTTTTTTCTTTGTAGTGCTCAGATGCAGTTTAGTTCCGCTTTAAGTGATTCTATCATGAGAGATAAATTGGGGCTGCCATTGCAGGCCTCCTTCTTAACCTCCTTGGCGGTATTCTCGAGTGTAGCTCGGGGTAACATTTCAGTACCACAAACGGTAACCCCGAGCTACACTCGGGAATACCATGCGGCACTGCTCCGGCATTTGTTCTTCACTTACCTTACCCTGCGCTCCCGCGATGTGTCCCCTGCAGCGTCCCCAGCCATCTCCTCCGGCCGATGCCGGCATCCGGCTTCAGTGTCCTGTCCCTGTGACGTCGGGATGTACGGGCGCCGCTGGCGGCGGGAAATTTAAAAATTTTAAAAAATGTCTTCTTTTTTTTTTTTACATTTTACATAGTAAAACATTGCTGTCTCAACCAATTTCACATACATCTTGTCCCTAATGCTTTGTCCTGCGCCCTGCCTGCATTTTGTCTGTTCTTTCTGCCTGGAAACTGAGAAATGTCCATGGCGTCCAATAAGTGTCCCTTTAGGTCAAAAGTGGTTTAGATCAGCTAGGAGAACAGCGATAGTAAATCAGAACTACTTGCAGAATTGAGTGATAATGATTTGTGGGGAAATTCGTCATCATACACTGAAAACGATTTTGCGACTTTGCTCAGCAATGTGCTAACTTGGCGCTATATTTCACATTTCAGTGTTTTTGGTTTGATTTATATTATTGAATTAAATGTATTATTATTATATTATTATTTTTTATGATTATTTATTAAATTATAATTTATGATTACGTGTTTCAAATTTTATCCTACCCGGGATGTTTACTAGACTCTTGTTCGGACAGATTTCAGTGAGTTATTCCTAAGAATTACAGGCCTACAATAAAAAAACTACATATTTCCATGCAAAAAAGTGGTACCGCTTTCAGCACCAAAAATCGGAAAGAATCATACCGCCAAGGAGGTTAAAGCCAGGCTTCACCCATAAACACATCTTTAGCTTTCCTCATTCCTATCTCTGTGAGAGATTTGATTGTTTTATTCCTTTTATACAAGAGGTATACTAACTTTTTGTGCTGCATTGCAGAACTTTTTGATTTCTGGCAAGATTTTGTATATGTGCAGATGTACCACAGGTCATGAGGATATGGCAGAGACTTATGCCACATATACCCATGAGCAGGGGCGGATTGACCATTTGGAAACTCGGGCACTGCCCGAGGGCCCGGGGTCAGTAGGAGGCCCCATGAGATGCCTCTGGTACCTTTTTCATAGGCTTTTTTGAGTTAGGGCAAGGACACAGTATCCCCATGATCCACTATTGCCTGGGGGCCCCATGAGTTGTCAGTCCGCCCCTGCCCATGAGTGTTCCTGCTCAAGCACAAACAAGCAGCAAAAAAACACCCAAGGTTAGCTGCCAGAAACCAGTGCATGTGTTCACGCATGTGCAAAAATGCCTCGTATGTGTGCAGATGTGCGCATGCACAAAAAAATATTCCCTGGTTGGAGTGCCACTTTAAAGAGCTGGATGCCTGGCTGTGTTTGACTTCAGTATGTTTCAGTCACAGTCCCTAAATGAGTGATAGAACAGCATCTCTATAGTCAAACAGAGTTTAAATTCAAAACATCAGAATGACAGCCATGGAGTTAGCATTCCTAAAGGAGAGTTCAGTAAAGGCAGTCTTTATTATGCTATCATAACTAGAGATGAGCGAATTATTCAAAAATTCGATTCAGCTGATTCGCCGAATTTGAGGAAGAAATTCGATTCGATGCGAATTTATTCGCTACGAATTCAACTTATAAAAAGGCTTTCTAGGCTTCAGAGAGCCTTTAAATTAGTGCAGAACACTGTACCTTTAATTTAAATGCCCTTGGAGTGAGGAAGGAGAAGGAGAAGGAGAAGGATGAGAAGAAGGAGAAGGAGAAGGATGAGAAGAAGGAGAAGGATGAGAAGAAGGAGAAGGAGAAGGATGAGAAGAAGGAGAAGGATGAGAAGAAGGAGAAGGAGAAGGATGAGAAGAAGGAGAAGGATGAGAAGAAATAGAAGGAGAAGGATGAGAAGAAGGAGAAGGAGAAGGATGAGAAGAAGGAGAAGGATGAGAAGAAGGAGAAGGAGAAGGATGAGAAGAAGGAGAAGGATGAGAAGAAGGATGAGAAGAAGGAGAAGGATGAGAAGAAGGATGAGAAGAAGGAGAAGGATGAGAAGAAGAAGGATGAGAAGAAGAAGAAGGATGAGAAGAAGAAGGATGAGAAGAAGAAGAAGGATGAGAAGAAGGAGAATTCCAAGCCGGCAAAAAGTGTATCTGCAGAGCTCCGCTATTTCTTAGCGGAGCTCTGCAGATACACTTAGCGTAGCTCTGCAGATACACTTAGCGGAGCTCTGCAGATACACTTAGCGGAGCTCTGCAGATACACTTTTTGCCGGCTTGGAATTCTTCTTATTTTCATCCTACTTCTTCTTCTTCTTCATCCTCATCCTCAGAAGAAGAAGAAGAGGATGAGGATGAAGAGGAAGAAGAAGAAGAAGAAGAAGTAGGATGAAAATAAGAAGAATTCCAAGCCGGCAAAAAGTGTATCTGCAGAGCTCCGCTAAGTGTATCTGCAGAGCTCCGCTATTTCTGACAGTTCTCTGACATTCACTCCATACAGCGGTTGAAACATTGTATCTATTTGTTTCCATAAATGGAAACAAATAGATACAATGTTTCAACCGCTGTATGGAGTGAATGTCAGAGAACTGTCAGAAATAGGCTATTTCTGACAGTTCTCTGACATTCACTCCTCAACCGCTGTATGGAGTATTGAATGTCAGAGAACTGTCAGAAATAGCCTATTTCTGACAGTTCTCTGACATTCACTCCATACAGCGGTTGAAACATTGTATCTATTTGTTTCCATAAATGGAAACAAATAGATACAATGTTTCAACCGCTGTATGGAGTGAATGTCAGAGAACTGTCAGAAATAGCTCCTCTATTCTGCAGATACACTTAGAGGAGCTCTGCAGATACACTTTTTGCCGGCTTGGAATTCTTCTTATTTTCATCCTACTTCTTCTTCTTCTTCATCCTCATCCTCAGAAGAAGAAGAAGAGGATGAGGATGAGGATGAAGAAGAAGAAGAAGTAGGATGAAAATAAGAAGAATTCCAAGCCGGCAAAAAGTGTATCTGCAGAGCTCCGCTAAGTGTATCTGCAGAGCTCCGCTATTTCTGACAGTTCTCTGACATTCACTCCATACAGCGGTTGAAACATTGTATCTATTTGTTTCCATAAATGGAAACAAATAGATACAATGTTTCAACCGCTGAGCTCTGCAGATACACTTAGCGGAGCTCTGCAGATACACTTAGCGGAGCTCTGCAGATACACTTTTTGCCGGCTTGGAATTCTTCTTATTTTCATCCTACTTCTTCTTCTTCTTCTTCTTCATCCTCATCCTCAGAAGAAGAAGAAGAGGATGAGGATGAGGATGAAGAGGAAGAAGAAGAAGAAGAAGTAGGATGAAAATAAGAAGAATTCCAAGCCGGCAAAAAGTGTATCTGCAGAGCTCCTCTATTCTGCAGATACACTTAGAGGAGCTCTGCAGATACACTTTTTGCCGGCTTGGAATTCTTCTTATTTTCATCCTACTTCTTCTTCTTCTTCTTCTTCTTCATCCTCATCCTCAGAAGAAGAAGAGGATGAGGATGAGGATGAAGAAGAAGAAGAAGAAGAAGAAGAAGAAGTAGGATGAAAATAAGAAGAATTCCAAGCCGGCAAAAAGTGTATCTGCAGAGCTCCTCTATTCTGCAGATACACTTAGAGGAGCTCTGCAGATACACTTTTTGCCGGCTTGGAATTCTTCTTATTTTCATCCTACTTCTTCTTCTTCTTCTTCATCCTCATCCTCAGAAGAAGAAGAGAATGAGGATGAGGATGAAGAAGAAGAAGAAGAAGTAGGATGAAAATAAGAAGAATTCCAAGCCGGCAAAAAGTGTATCTGCAGAGCTCCTCTATTCTGCAGATACACTTAGAGGAGCTCTGCAGATACACTTTTTGCCGGCTTGGAATTCCTCTTATTTTCATCCTACTTCTTCTTCTTCTTCTTCTTCATCCTCATCCTCCTCAGAAGAAGAAGAGGATGAGGATGAGGATGAAGAAGAAGAAGAAGAAGAAGTAGGATGAAAATAAGAAGAATTCCAAGCCGGCAAAAAGTGTATCTGCAGAGCTCCTCTATTCTGCAGATACACTTAGAGGAGCTCTGCAGATACACTTTTTGCCGGCTTGGAATTCTTATTTTCATCCTACTTCTTCTTCTTCTTCTTCTTCATCCTCATCCTCATCCTCTTCTTCTTCTTCCGAGGATGAGGATAAGGATGAAGAAGAAGAAGAAGAAGTAGGATGAAAATAAGAAGAATTCCAAACCGGCAAAAAGTGTATCTGCAGAGCTCCTCTAAGTGTATCTGCAGAATAGAGGAGCTCTGCAGATACACTTTTTGCCGGCTTGGAATTCTTCTTATTTTCATCCTACTTCTTCTTCATCCTCATCCTCAGAAGAAGAAGAAGAGGATGAGGATGAAGGAGAAGAAGAAGAAGAAGAAGTAGGATGAAAAGAAGAATGAAAAGAAGAAGAAGAATGAAAAGAAGAAGAAGAAGAATGAAAAGAAGAATGAGAAGAATGAAAAGATTCTTCTTCTTCTTCTTCTTTTCATTCTTCTTTTCATTCTTCTTCTTCTTTTCATTCTTCTTCTTCTTTTCATTCTTCTTTTCATTCTTCTTTTCATTCTTCTCATTCTTCTTTTCATTCTTCTCATTCTTCTTCTCATTCTTCTTTTCATTCTTCTTCTCATTCTTCTTTTCATTCTTCTTCTTCTTTTCATTCTTCTTTTCATTCTTCTCATTCTTCTTTTCATTCTTCTTTTCATTCTTCTCATTCTTCTTTTCATTCTTCTTCTTTTCATTCTTCTTTTCATTCATTCTTCTTCTTCTTTTCATTCTTCTTTTCATTCTTCTCATTCTTCTTTTCATTCTTCTCATTCTTCTTCTCATTCTTCTTTTCATTCTTCTTCTTCTTTTCATTCTTCTTTTCATTCTTCTCATTCTTCTTTTCATTCTTCTTTTCATTCTTCTTCTCATTCTTCTTCTTCTTTTCATTCTTCTTTTCATTCTTCTTTTCATTCTTCTTCTCATTCTTCTTTTCATGAAGAAGAAAAGAAGAATGAGAAGAATGAAAAGAAGAATGAAAAGAAGAAGAAGAAGAATGAAAAGAAGAATGAGAAGAAGAATGAAAAGAAGAATGAGAAGAATGAAAAGAAGAAGAAGAAGAATGAAAAGAAGAATGAAAAGAAGAAGAAGAAGAATGAAAAGAAGAATGAAAAGAAGAAGAAGAAGAATGAAAAGAAGAATGAAAAGAAGAAGAAGAATGAAAAGAAGAAGAAGAAGAATGAAAAGAAGAATGAGAAGAATGAAAAGATTCTTCTTCTTCTTCTTTTCATTCTTCTTTTCATTCTTCTTCTTCTTTTCATTCTTCTTCTTCTTCTTTTCATTCTTCTTTTCATTCTTCTCATTCTTCTTTTCATTCTTCTTCTCATTCTTCTTTTCATTCTTCTTCTTTTCATTCTTCTTTTCATGAAGAAGAAAAGAAGAATGAGAAGAATGAAAAGAAGAATGAAAAGAAGAAGAATGAAAAGAAGAATGAGAAGAAGAATGAAAAGAAGAATGAAAAGAAGAATGAGAAGAATGAAAAGAAGAATGAAAAGAAGAAGAAGAAGAATGAAAAGAAGAAGAAGAATGAAAAGAAAAATGAAAAGAAGAAGAAGAATGAAAAGAAGAAGAAGAAGAAGAATGAAAAGAAGAAGAAGAAGAATGAAAAGAAGAATGAGAAGAATGAAAAGAAGAAGAAGAAGAATGAAAAGAAGAATGAAAAGAAGAAGAAGAAGAATGAAAAGAAGAAGAAGAATGAAAAGAAGAAGAATGAAAAGAAGAATGAGAAGAATGAAAAGATTCTTCTTCTTCTTCTTCTTCTTCTTTTCATTCTTCTTTTCATTCTTCTTCTTCTTCTTTTCATTCTTCTTTTCATTCTTCTCATTCTTCTTTTCATTCTTCTCATTCTTTTCATTCTTCTTCTCATTCTTCTTTTCATTCTTCTTCTTCTTTTCATTCTTCTTCTCATTCTTCTTTTCATGAAGAAGAAAAGAAGAATGAGAAGAATGAAAAGAAGAATGAAAAGAAGAAGAAGAATGAAAAGAAGAATGAGAAGAAGAATGAAAAGAAGAATGAGAAGAATGAAAAGAAGAAGAAGAATGAAAAGAAGAAGAAGAAGAATGAAAAGAAGAATGAAAAGAAGAAGAAGAATGAAAAGAAGAAGAAGAAGAATGAAAAGAAGAATGAGAAGAATGAAAAGATTCTTCTTCTTCTTCTTTTCATTCTTCTTTTCATTCTTCTTCTTCTTTTCATTCTTCTTCTTCTTCTTTTCATTCTTCTTTTCATTCTTCTCATTCTTCTTTTCATTCTTCTCATTCTTCTTCTCATTCTTCTTTTCATTCTTCTTCTCATTCTTCTTTTCATTCTTCTTCTTCTTTTCATTCTTCTTTTCATTCTTCTCATTCTTCTTTTCATTCTTCTTTTCATTCTTCTTCTCATTCTTCTTTTCATGAAGAAGAAAAGAAGAATGAGAAGAATGAAAAGAAGAATGAAAAGAAGAAGAAGAATGAAAAGAAGAATGAGAAGAAGAATGAAAAGAAGAATGAGAAGAATGAAAAGAAGAATGAAAAGAAGAAGTATTCCAGTACAGCAAAAAGTGTATCTGCAGAGAGCTCCGCTATTTCTGACAGTTCCAGCGGTTGACAGCGGTTGAAACATTGTATCTATTTATTTCCGAATAAAAACATCTGTATCCTAAATGGAAACAAATAGATACAATGTTTCAACTGCTGTACATGTGAAGGAACTGTCAGAGAACTGTCAGAAATAGCGGAGCTCTCTGCAGGTACACTTTTGCCGGCTGATCGGGAAAAATCCGATTCGCGCACCCGAATTATTTTCCTGAAATTCGAAACGAATTCCACTTCGCCTGGTTCGATTCGCTCATCTCTAGTCATAACCATGTCCCTTTAAGGCAGTGTTTCTCAACTCCAGTCCTCATGGACCCCCAACAGGTCATGTTTTCAGGATTTCCCTCAGATGAAACAGCTGTGGTAATTACTAAGGCAGTGAAACTGATCAAATCACCTGTGCAAAATAATGGAAATCCTGAAAACATGACCTGTTGGGGGTCCATGAGGACTGGAGTTGAGAAACACTGCTTTAAGGCCAGATAATGTGGTTTTTAATTACTTGGGGCACCCCAAGAATAAACAATAATCAGTAAAACCATCTTTGAGTGGCAGCAAAAGTGGTCATCAAGTAAAATGTGGTCAGCAACTTGCTAAATATTTGGCAAAACAATCCTTTATTTAGTCATCCAGGGATAAAAGTTCCACAATACATAAAGCCGCTGATGTGTTTCAGCTCTTAGTATGGCTAAAGCCCTTATGGGCTAAAGTGAGTCAGTGGCCTTATTTATGCTGGAACTTTTATCCCTGATAAACAATGAAGGATTTGTTATACTGTTTATTTACTGGGTTATGGAATACATTTTACTTGATTGTCCTTATAAGTTACAGTACCTTGAAAAAGTATTCATACCCCTTGACATTTTCCACATTTTGTGATGTTACAACCAAAAACATAAGTGTATTTGATTGGGATTTTATGTGATAGACCAACACAAAGTGGCACATAATTGTGAAGTAGAAGGAAAATGACAAATGGTTTTCAAAATTTTTTTACAAATAATCTGAAAAGTGTGGCGTGCATTTGTATTCAGCCCCCTTTACTCTGATAACCCTAACTAAAATCTAGTGGAACCAATTGCCTTCAGAAGTCACTTAATTATTACATACAGTCCACCTGTGTGTCATTTTAATCTCAGTATAAATACAGCTGTTCTGTGAAGCCCTCAGTTTGTTAGAGAACATTAGTGAACAAACAACATCATGAAGGCCAAGGAACACACCAGACGGGTCAGGGATAAAGTTGTGGAGAAGTTTAAAGTAGGGTTAGGTTATAAAAAAATATACCAAGCTTTGAACACCTCACGGAGCACTGTTCAATCCATTATCTGAAAATGGAAAGAGTATGGCACAACTGCAAGCCTACCAAGACACAGCTGTCCACCTAAACTGACAGGCTGAACAAGGAGAGCATTAATCAGAGAAGCAGCCAAGAGGCCCATGGTAACTCTGGAGGAGCTGCAGAGATCCACAGCTCAAGTAGGAGAATCTGTCCACAGGACAACTATTAGTCGTACACTTCACAGATCTGGCCTTTATGGAAAAGCGTCAAGAAGAAAGAAATTGTTGAAAGAAAGCCATAAGAAGTCATGTTTGAAGTTTGCGAGAAGCCATGTGGGGGACACAGCAAACATGTGGAAGAAGGTGCTCTGGTCAGATGAGACGTAAAATTTAAATTTTTGGCCTAAAAGCAAAACGCTATGGCAGAAAACTAACACTGCACATCACCCTGAACACACCATCCCCACTGTGAATCATGGTGATGGCAGCATCATGTTGTGGGGATGCTTTTCTTCAGCAGGGACTGGGAATATGGTCAGAGTTGATGGAAAGATGGATGGAGCCAAATACAGGGCAATCTTAGAAGAAAGCCTGTCAGAGTCTGCAAAGGACTTGAGACTGGGACGGAGGTTCACTTTCTAGCAGGACAACAACCCTAAACATACAGCCAGAGCTACAATGGAATGGTTTAGATCAAAGCATATCCATACGGTAGAATGGCCCAGTCAATGTCCAGACCTAAATCCAATTGAGAATCTGTGGCAAGACTTGAATGGTGCTGACAGACACTGTTCCCAAAAAGACCTGCAGCTGTAATTTAAAAGTTTTGTAAACAATTTAGAAAAGTATTTATCATTTTCCTTCCACTTCACAATTATGTGCCACTTTGTGTTGGTCTATCACATAAAATCCCCATAAAATACATTTATGTTTTTGGTTGTAACATGACAAAATGTGGAAAATGTCAAGCGGTATGAATACTTTTTTAAGGCAGTGTATAAGTGGCTTGGGGAGGCTGGAGTTGAGCACCAGATTTGTTCTTACTTTGGATTTTAAATCCAAGGGTAGAAGCACTCTGTGCTTTTTGTTTTGAATTTAACAGTGGTCTTCTGGCCTTAACCAGTTGCCGCCCGCATATAGCGAGATGGCGGCCGGGCGAACAGCTCGTCCCTCCGGGTGGACGCCATATGGCGTCCTTTCCGGAACGCACATTATGCATCCCCGCAGGGCCATGCAGTGGCGAGATCTGTCACCGGCCATGTTCCTCAGACATGGCCGATGACAGATCTGTGTACCGGCCCCATTGCCAGTATCATGTGACCTGCTGTGACCAATCACAGCAGGTCACATGACAGTTGTATACAATGGATGGCTTCCTTTCATGCCATCCATTGTATATAAGTGTGTCTAGCTGTGAATGGTCACAGCAATCACATGCACAAGCTGGGCCAATCACAGCCCAGGTGTGTCACAGCTAATCACAAAAAAAAAACCCTGAATGAATCGATTTTATTCAGGTAAATGCTTGCTTATAGCAAAGTAATTTTTTGCTATAAGCAAATTGTGTACAAAATAAAATACTGATCACTACTATGGTAACATTGTACTACTTTGATCATAGTGCAATATGAAAAAAAATCTTAAAAAAAGAGAAAAAAATTTATTGAAAAATTAAAAATAATAAAAAAAATTCTAATTTTTTTTTTCGTGCTGTCAGTGTCCCTGATCACCGCCATTCCAGTTATATGATGATGCTGTACTGCACTGGTGACAGTATGTAAAAAAAAAAATTGTGAAAATCATTTTTGTAATTTCTTCATTTTCCAAAAAATTGCAACTTCAAAAAACTTGCCATGCCTCTTATGAAATACGTCGGACTATCTACTTTGCAAAAAGGGCTCATTTGGGGGATATCTGTACTGTTCTGACATTCTTGGACCTCAAGAAATTAGATTGGCTGTCAGTACTTCAGGATTGATCAATTTTCAGATATATCCCATAGTTTGTGAACTCTATAACTTTCCTACAGACTAAATAATAAATACTAATTTGGGTTATTTTCACCAAAGAAATGTAGTAGAATACATTTTATATTTTTGAAGAACAATTATTTATTTGCAAACTTTTATAACAGAAACAAAGAAAAATGTGTTTTTTTTTTTAACTCGGTATTTTTTTGTTAATTTAGCAAGAAATAAAAACCCCAGTGGTGATTAAACACCACCAAAAGAAAGCTCTTGTTGTGTGAAGAAAATGATAAAATTTTAGATTGGGTACAATGTTGTATGACCGCGCAATTGTCATTCAAAGTGTGACAGATCTGAAACCTGAAAATTGGCCTGGGTAGGAAGGGGGTAAAAGTGCCCTGTATGGACGTGGTTAATAGACACCTGAACCTCACAAATTACTAAGCAAAAACGCTATCAGGAAACGGTGGATAAAAACAGTTTGCTGCATTAAAATTGTTTGGATGGTTGTGGATGTCATCCTCTGACAAATCTGAAAAATCTCGAGAGAAAAATCCACAATTTTTTTTATTGCAGCCTCTGGCTGGCTTATAAAGTACAGTAAAAATGAATGTGTATGTCGAACAATCTTTTGATGAAGGGGTTGTTAGGTAACAAAATACCCAACTTTTTAGTGTATGGTCAGCTTTACAAAATCATTTGTATTCAGTAATGAGCACTAAAGCCTAGTCAGAATGGAAGGCTGAAAGTTTGATGACTGCTGTTTCATATTTCTGCACAATGTGCCTTACTCATTTTTTGATTAAAGTTACGTTTTGCTCAGAGCTGGACGGGAGCACCGTGCCCTTGACGTTATACACTAAAATATGGTTTTAGTAGTTTCATTTGTTGGCACTAGAAAAAGCTTTGAACAGTTCCTGTCCTTTCTACATGTTCTCTGTGCAAAAGAGAATAGCTCACCAATGTCAATGTCAGGTACGAAAATGGATTCATGGTCACCTTTGTTAGCAAGAAGAGAAGGTGATTCACTGATCACTTGAAGTGCGCTCATTATTCTTTTCATAGAGGCATACGTGATATTCGCAAGCAACGTGCCTAAGCAAATCAGAATCCTTGTCTAAACTATGAATCTGTACTATGCTTGGTTCACACCACAAGGTTGTATGTGGCTAACACAGAATTATCTGCGTTTTCTACGCCTAAATTAAATTTACGATTAAAAAATTATTTCACTGTTTTATTGCTGATGGTTATTCTGTTTTAAAAAAGCAGTAAACTTAAAATACAAATTACTTAAAGCCCAACTGAACCTTCCTTTATTATAAGGCTCCATGTACACAGGACACTTCTGAACAATGGAAACTGACTGCTGGAAAACGTAGGTTAAAAAACGTCTGTTTAGCCGCGTTTGCATACCGCATTTATGAGTGTTTGCATTTACAAGCATTTTTTTAAAGATAACCTCAGGAGACCTTCCAATATGCCAAGAATGCACTGAAAAACAGTAAAAAAATTAACAATTTCAGACATTTTGAGAGAAATAGAGAGAGCAGAAGCAGAGAGAGCAGTATTTGTTGAGATTATCTGTCTTTTTTTTTTTTTTTTGGTGTTTGGATGTGTTCCAGCTCATTTCTGTGCAGAAATTATTGCAGCAGTGTCTAACATATTTTCTTTCATGTGAAACCTCAAAGTATGATGTACCAGGTCCATTTGAGTAATGGGAAAAACGCTTTGCATGCCTTTTTTGCATGATGAAAAAAGGTTCTGGACGGCATCTGGAAATGTAAGAGTTAAAAAGATTTTCCAAACGCTTATAAATGGGGTTAGCTGCGTTTACACGCGTTTACACATGTTTACGAACATTTGAAACACTGATAAAATTACTCCTGAACGCAAGTTTGTTGCTTTAAAAAAAACGACTGTAAACTCAACTGACTTACATATTCTACATGCACACATAGGAAAACATTAGGGAGAGTTCAGGGGCTGCTGAAAAAAACGCAGAAAAGCTCCTAAACGTGAGTTTAGCAGCTGCAGTGTACATGAAGCCTAAATGTATTGCAACCCGGCTGTATAAAACATAATAAATACAGGCCTCTTTATTATATATATTTATGTACATATGTATTTATATGCTATATACAGAAACTGAGTTTTTAATGTTAATACAGTTTAATAATATTATTTACATTACAATTTCGGTGACACCAGCAGCCACAATGAAAATGGCAGCTGGTGTGTGCTGAGAGGAATGGTGCTGTTGCACTGATCCACGTACATCGTATTGTTTACTTTTGTAGTCAGGTGCCATGTGTACCATTATGACTTTCAGGGACATTTACAGATGAGAGACTGTGGTTTAATTATTTTTCCCCTAGTGCCCAGTACTGTAACTGCTACGTCACTTCCTGTTGGCAGAGTGGATCCAGTTCTTCTGACGTAGAGGATCCTGGGGCCTGTAGTCCCATAGCCAATACTTACTGTATTTCTGAGTGCTGACTGAACTACAACTACCAGAGAGCTGGGGGACTAGAAGGTTGCTGGGAGAGCAGATATATTCTACTGCAAGGAACTGGCTCACTCTCTTGGTGCAGGATTTAGAGCTAAACACAGGGGAACTGCCATTCTCCTCCAGAGACAGATTGCTGGCTACTACTGCGGGACTCTGAATACCAGTTCAGCACATCGGTGATGCCGACCACACCGAAATTGCATCAGCTTCTTTGCATCGGAAGTGCCACTGTCCAGTCTTCAGCCAGTCCTCTCTGCTTGATGCACTGACAGGCTGTCTGGTGGTAACTCTGCATTTATCTGCAAACAACCAAGAGCCTGTGCAAGAACCCTCTTACTAGGAGGCTGTGCTATCCATGGGATTGGTGAGCGGGCAGATGCCCACACTCTTTCTGACAACACTTTAGCGACACTGCATGCAGACACCTTTACATCTCAGTACCAAGCAATCTTTGCTTTGAGCATTTACTACAGCCTATCTGTTATCTTCATAGAATTACCATTGCTCACTACTGTATATGGGCCCCACCATTGCTAGCAAAAGACAACGGCTGCTATTACATAAGGAACTTTAAACATCTCAGCACTCAAGTTGCTATTTCTTGTTATGAAAGCTCTTTACATCTAAGCCGTTGTTATTCTTATTAGGGTGTCTATACCCATTTATGCCAGTGTGTGTATATAATATAAATATATATATATATATATATATATTTTTTACACAATTGTTAGCATTCGGTATTCTGACATCAGTGACCCAGAGGGAACTGATAAGTCAACAAGCCTTCTCTTCCCTCTCCTGCTGCTGGTGATGCAGTTGCATAGTTACAACGTACCATTTGTGACCAAATAACCTGTTATCTGTTGATATTTGGTTATTTACATTTTATTATTGCTTTGCATTTACGCATTAACTGGGGATGTACCTCATAACCCTCATTCTGTGGTTTACTTTTTTGAACAAGCCTAATATAGGTGTTACTAAAGAATCGTGTTCCTTGCGTTTATTATTTCATACTCTTTCAAATATGTCTGCACTTAGAGTGTCAGACGTGTTGGGAGGCTTGCAAGGTCAGGGCAACCATTGGGGACAAGCATTATCAAGCAACACCTGCAGGGGTAGCGCTACACTTTTTTCGTTAGAACTTTATTGAAAAGTCAAAAGTGATGTTAATTCGATTTACCACAGCAGTGCAGCAGGTTTAAGCACTGACTTCAAAACAAGCAAGGCAAATTCTCTTTTCTCTGTGATGGGACTTACTGGGCAATGGTGTCCTGCACAGCCCACGACAAAATGTGTAAACAGGCCCTAAGCTGATCAGAAAAAAGCCATAAAAATTCAATAATCCTCTTTTCAAAATTACACAAACGACTAACTTTTTTTATTATTTGTAACTAACTAGTAAAACGCTTGATTTATTGTTGACTTTTCACCTAGTCTCCTGTGCCTTGCTGCAGACTCCAGGCCACCAGTGTGTACACAGCCAGCACTGCAGACAATCCAGATGTCTAAAAGATCTAATGCATATACTGCTCAGAATTCAAGCAATGTGTCAGTATGCTAACTGCTGAGCTAGCTGTGTCTCCATAGATTGTCCTATGCAGTCCAGGATCCTTTGTAGCTTTCTGCATTCCTACAAAATGTATCTCTGTGTTTACTGCAAACTCATTGTTCCTGGACTCAGTTTCTGAATGTGACTCCTGTGTATTCCATGTGAGCAGCCCTGTGTTCTCCTACTTCCAGAGACTCTCACTCCAGTGCTCCTGTGATCCCAGCATCCCGGTGCTCTCAGAGACTCTCACTTCTGTGTTCCTGTGATTTTAGCGCTGCAGTGATCCCAGGGACTCTCACTCCTGTGTCCCTGGGCCCCCAGCACCCCATTGTCCTCACTGACTTTTGTACTTCTTGATCCCTATTGTTTCTAATGTACCCCCCACTCTTAAACATCAGTTCTCCCTGCTCATTTTCTACCTTTTCTGGGTGCCTCAACCTGGGAGCCATCCTGCAGCAAAGCCCATCATCCCATGCAAGGTGCTCTGGTTAATACCAGTTGGCTATTTGGATACTTTGCTTCTGCCCTTTTTTAGGGCTCTCCCATCTGCTGAGCATGTCTTGTTCTTCCTGAATCCCCAGAGTATCCTATCTTCCCAGTATCTGGTGTTATCTTGTTTCTCACTGGGTTTCCATATTCTCGTCTACCATGGCCCAAGCTTCCAGTGTTCCTTAGTGACTCAAGGAGTACCATTACCTCTCAGTATATCTCCAGAGTTCTGTACCTCCACTCAGCTCCAGTTGTACCTCACTGATTCCTGGTCATCCGTGCTCCTTTTGGATGTGGACTTCTGTCCATGACAAAGCTGTACATTCATGTGTGGCAACCTGGGTTAGTGTAGAAGCTGTGCTACTCCAGACCCCATCTATTCTTGCAAGCCTCAAATTAGCTATCCCCTCATAATTTGTAGTAGTATTGCATCACCCCTGTAAGTGTTTATTATAGGATTCCAATACAATTAAAGTCATCCAGTGTAAACTGAAAATAGTAAGTGCTAAACATATTATAGTATGTGAAGGATGGGTAAGGAGGTTTGCCATCTTCAGATGTGTAGAGAAATCACAAAACAATTCAGCAACTCCTCATGAGGTAGCACTACAAATGCATACCAACGTTTGCCCTTGGATGTAGTCTGCATCCAGAAGTGTACGTCTGTACCCATGTTTATGCTCGAACCTGCTTACTGCATATACAGAGGCATGTTGGCATTAATTTATACAGGTGGCTGCATGCAAAACCTGTGGCTTCTGGCCTATGAAATATCTTGTTTTTGCTGAGCACTGTGCTGGATTGACTGAACCAGTCACTGGTCGTAGGTGAGTGGTTGTGTGGATGGGTAACGTGATGCCCTTCCAGTCAGTTAAACCCAATGGTGCATACTGGCGACCTCTTAGGGTTTGGGCTTCTGCCCTTGTGGTGAGGCCTTAAGGTTGTTTCCACATGTAGACTTGGAATTCTTTTGCATTCTTTTTGACATCGGTCCATAAAATTTGGTTGTGTTTTATGTTACATGCGGCATAATACCCATGTGCATTAGCTTTTAAGTCCTAAACCTGCGGTTCATAAGGAAGAGGCAGCCAAAGTCCAATGGCAAATAGACAGGATTACATGTTAAGCATTCATCCAATATCTCTATTGGTCCTGCAGACCTCTCTCAGCCAAGCTCCCTCTTCTAACAAGTTTTACTCAGGAATCAAACTTAACTGATTAAACTTGATCTTAAGTGAACAGTGTAAGAGGGAGGAGCTTGGTGGGAGAACTGTTTACTGGTTTAATAAAGGTATTTGACAGGAGCTAAATCTTGTGCTTGACCTTTTTGTCTCTGACAAATCAGTAATCAGGGTGATTAGAACATGCCTGAGTACAGCACCTTGTATGCTGTATCTGTGAGCAGAGCTTGAAGCAGAGTATCTACATTGGCATTGAAACTTATTGCTGGTTGCACTAGATTCCTGCTGGAGGTCCTGCTGCTCCATACTAGCTTGCTTGCTACACTAATAGTGCCACAAAGTTTGAGTTCCATCTGCCACCATTGACACTCCTTCTACTCCTTGCCTTTACACTTCCTGCTACCATTTCTAAGGGTGTTGGACAAGATGTGGAAGAGAAGTCCCTTGCTCATCATGGTCTTCGATAGGTATGTAACCAGTCTGTAATACAGGCCACACAAGGCGTCATCGTTCGTTTGTGCGTGTGTAGTGTGGCTGCACAGTACAGCCCTGAATACATTATTCAAGATATTTGCAGTGTTGTATACTATACAGTTGGCATTTGTTTCTTTATTTAATTTTGGATACACTTCCTCCTCCCTTTTGAATCCCTGCGCAGGAATGCTTTCACAGTGTTGAGAAGTTTCAAATAATTATTTATTTTTTTATTTTTTTACTGAGGTGGAGATAAAACTAGAGTGCAAGCCATTCCCAACTATCAAAGCCATGCATATTGACTATGTCACTGTGGTAGGGCTCTTGTTTTGACAGCAAACAGGCATCATTAAACCATTTAATCTTTTCTGAAGGGATCTCAGACAGCCACTCTGTAGCAATAATTCAAAGGCACAGAATGAAGTCTTCATTGCTAGAGGTGCAGGAATTACTGGGGTCATTGTGAAAAACACTGTATCCTAACATGCCGAGCACCTGTCATATTACCAACATCATCAAAACCAGTAGCTGACAAAAGCGACAAGCTAGCCTGCCTCGTCTACTTCCTCTTGCTATCGTTAGCCTGGAAAGAACATGCATTAAGAGATATTTAACAAAGGCCTCAGAGGATCTGTAAGTGACATGATCTGTACAAAGCAAGTAACAATAAAAGCCGTGACATCTCCGGAGATGTGGAGTCTTCTGATATTACCTGTTAGATCAGCACTGAACTGGTGTACAGAAATAGAGATTTGTCACTCAGCATTATTTTGTTCATTAGACAAATTTGTGGCAATTTTGTGGACAAACTGACATCTCTGACACCTCGGTAATAAGACATGTTCTTTTCTTTTTCTAGAAAGCATGCCATGTTTTCTTATTCTCAGCAGTTTCCACCTAGTAAAGCTTATCTGTGATTTTGCTGCCATGATTACACTAAAGCTGGGAAAATTAAAGATCATCTCTCCAATCAAATGCTACATACTGCCTAGTAGGGGTTGCTGAATTTGCGGTTCTGCTTTTTGAAGCCCAGAGGAATTCATGTAGCTGATAAGTAGTCACTCGTAAAGCAGCTGATGGTTTCCTTGCTGCTCTAATATTTCTTCACTACTGTTCAATTACAGTTATCTCTGACTTATTAAAGAACAACTATACCTTTAATATAAGTTGTGTAAAGGGCTTCTCCCTGTCCTCCTACTCTGCATTGCTGATTGTAATGTAGAGCAGAGCAGGCCATGCATTAGTAGATTTTAGAACAAATGTTTGTACCAACAGTCATACGAAAATTCAAATGGAAATTCTCAGTACATTTGATGACTTAAAGTATGTCGATGGAAAGTACTTCAAAATTTCATCTGCTTTTAACATTCGATTTGAGAACAAATGGGCTTTACTGAATGAAAACAACATATACTGTTAGGAATTTGGTAGGATGAGAGGGGAGTGTGGAAGAGAAAAGCAAGAAATGTCAAACATTTGTGTATCACTGTTTACTGAGAACATAGTGAGTTATGGCCATGAAATTCATCTTTTGGTGAAATAAAGCTATCTGATATTCATCTAACTTGATGACTCTGACACATCCCTAGCCACACCACACCGGGTGCCTCTGCCATTCATTTCACTGATGGGCTTTTTACTTCCTTCCAATTCAGTACCCACCTGAGAATTCATAGAGGATCCAGGATTGGGACCCCTATGGCATCGAGACCAATTTCACCATGCATGGAGACAGGCCTTTTCTCCACCTGCATTCCTTGAAAGTTGTATGTTTCTACTTGTCTGGGTTACCGCATACTCACTATTTTTGCTTTTATTTTTTTTCTTTTAATTAGGAAATAACTGCATTTACTATAGACACATACTACACTAGGGCTCTCCCCTCTGTGTTTCCAGTGTATACCTTGGGCCTTTTTATGGTTCTCCAGTCGTCTTCTTTTTTAGTCTGACCCCTTGGACCTTTGAGGACCACCACCACTTGAATCCTAGACTGTTATAAATTTGTTTACCAAAATGTTTCCATCCTTTGAATTTTCTCATCACTGCGGTCACAAATGAACACTGATTTTACCCCACTAATGATTAGAAAATCAAATGAACGGTCAAAAACAACATTTGTGAACTATTTCCTACTAGTGTACGGCCAGCTTACATGCTTTTTCTGCCCTGGCATGCTAAAATCAAGCAGTGTTTGTCACATCTCTATTGTCTTGTCTGGTTGCAGCAGTCTGTGAACCAGATGAGCACTGGCATGACACATGAATAGAAAACAATTACTGTCCTGCAATCACTGAATAGAGATCAGATGGCCATTTTTTTCTAAAGCCAGGAAATGCTGATTTATTAAAAGTAGAGTTAGCTTTTAATGCCTTTAAAGTAAACCTGTATCCAAAAGTCAGCATAAAAGGAAATGAAATATGGTAAAATCACCAAAGCTTTGCCATATGCTTTAGTTTGTATCATTTTATCATTGGTTCTAACGTTGGCTGATTCTCTCTTTCAATTGTTTTGATTGCATTTTCTTTTAAAATTCTCTTTCAATCTCATTGGCTGATTCTCAGAGGATTATATAATGTTATTGATGCAATAGCACATGCAGTAATTACAGCAGTATTTTGCCAAATTTTTGCTGGAATGTATCTTTCATTACCATAACCACTTGTCGATCGTGCACTGTAGTTTCACTGCTGCAGTGTGGACCGCCTGCACAGAATCATGTATATATACGTGATTTTGCATTTCCGGGTAGGGGGCAAATACACGTGCACCCGCCCACCCAGCTGTGCTGTCACTGGCTCAAGCACATGTCGATCACCAGCTCCAGCACATGCCGATCACCGATTGGCAGAGTGAGTGATAGGAGAGAGCTCTGTGTACTGTATGTAAACAGAGAGCTCTCCACTGACAGCAGCGATATGGCGGTTTTCGTTTCCCTGCAAAGCGGGGAATAAAAACCAGCACATCCCTTATTAAAATCAACACACAGTAAACACTTTATACATTACTAGGCACACAGTTAACCCTGTGATTGCCCCAGATGTTAACCCCTTCCTAGCCAGTGTCATTCATACAGTGTCAGTGTGTATACTGATCACTGTAAAGGTGTCACTGGTGATGTCATTGGCAGTTAGTAAGTTCCCCCCAGCATCAGTTAGTGTCAGATTACCCACTGTACTATTACAGTATTGTGGATAGTCACTGATGACTGTCATTACTAGTGTAAAATAAAAAAAAAATAACAATTCCAGTATATATCCTATAGTTTGAAGATGCTATAACCTTCATGCAAAAAATTTATATATTCTTATTGGGATTTTTTTTTTACCTAAAATATGTAGCAGAATACATTTTAGCCTACATTATTGAAGAAGTTTGATTTTATTTTTTTATATTTGGATGTTTTATAGCAGATAGTAAAAAATATTGTTTTTTTTTTTTTTCATTATATAATAAAAATTAAAAAAAAAAGTTGTGATCAAATACCACCAAAAGAAAGCTTTTCTTTGTGGGAAGAATATTATATAAATTTAATTTGAGTACAGCATTCCATGACCACGTATTTGCCAGTTAAACTAGCGCATTGCCGAATAGCAAAAAAATGACCTGGTCATGAAGGGGTAAAATCTTCCGGAAGTGGATAATATATGTAATAATTCGCAAAATTTTACTACACGTATTATCACTGTGTTAGCTTCTACCTGGTAATAGTTGTGAAATACTATTGGGTGCTTATTGAGTATAGCAGAAAAAGGAGCCATTTGAGATGGAGAGAAAATTACGATGGTAAGCTCCATTAGCAGGTTCCTCCTAAACATTCTGTATTAAACTGTATTGGAACTGTACTGCCTCCCTTATATTGTAAAGCACTGTATAAACTGTTGGTGCTATATACATTCTGTATAATAATAGTATAATCTTTTATGAAAAGTAGAGTCATTCAATAGGTGAAGTTGCTGTAAACCCTAACTATATTGCATTTAGTTTGGACTGTGTATCATATACCATTTCTTGTGTAATGTGTGTTGAAACAACTACTTGTAGTCTCCACTCAGGGTGGCAATGTAGAAGCACAACCAGGATAGAGCATTGCTCCCCTATAGAGGCTCATTCACACTGGCGGATTCCATCTAGCAGATCTGCCTGCTCAGTGGGAGATCTGTCCACTGATCCCCGCTGAGCAGGAGGATGACAGGTACGTGCCCATTCTGCTAGTGTAGAGCGGACACAAACACAGCCACAGTTCTCTATGGGGCGTTCTGATGTAAACGTACCGCCTGTCCATTTATATCTGACTGTCATCCGATCCAATCCACTAAACGGACAGGGAACAGATCCCCCATCCAGATCAGACCTTGGAAAACAATGGACAGAAGGATCCAATCTGTCCACCCATGTGAAAGGGCCTAACAGGAAATGCCTGAACAAGGGTTTTGATAGCAGGATCACTAAGTATTCATTTAGTAAAAACTCCAGATTCAAGATAGTTGCAATGACCTATGAAATGACTTAATCCGATAGGAAATATTTAGTGATTGGATCTACATATACTTCAAATATTCATTTCTTGTGAAAAAATTACAATTTCATGCCTCTGCAATATTTACAGTATATTTATGAACTGAGCACTTTTTATGAGAAAATTGTCATGAAATAAAATAATGAATACATTTGCCGTGAACTGATCCTAATGGAATTACATTTAAAATAAACTTCATTGCAAACCATACTTCCTGCTAGGAAATGATTTATTAACTGGAACGCCAGCCACTTCTGTAGCTCAAAATACATTACTTGTTACATATAATTACAGAATTTTTCTTCTTAGTAATGTTGTCTTTTTCATCAATGTACTTCTTCAAATTGCTGTATATGCCTGCTGATAGGAGGTCACAGTGATATTAGAGGAAGCTGAACAATACAAAGAGGAGTACTCATGAACTGAATTGTACCTAAAGAAGTATATGACTCAGACAGGTTCATTTTTGACAGGAAGGAAGAAAAAGATGAGAACCTTTAAATATTTTATTTAGAATTATTTTAATGGTTATTTTTCTGCCCTTTCTTCATGTAATGCTTGAGTCATTGTACATCTATCAGGGCACTACTTCAGACTCTTTGTAAAAGGGATATCTATCTGATAATTTACCTCTCAGCATGGGCCCATCCTTCCTGGAAGATGTTTGTTTTACAGGAAAGTCAGACATGCCTTCTAAAATTGTATTCTTTTTAAACTGGGTCAAGTAACTTGGGGAAAGACCTGCTGCCTGATTTTTGGAATGATAATACCAGTTTAATAGAAAACTGCAAACAATGGTTGCCACATCTGTATCAAGAGTGACCATAAGAAAACAATATTTTGTACTATGCAGATGTGTTTATTGAAGTTAAAGCAGAACTAAACTCTTCTATCCTTTACAGCCAAGGAAGCTGCAATTTTAGGCTCTGTTTGATCTTCAGTTGTCCTGGTGTTGCACATGTGATCAATTATGACACCGGCCATTTGATGGCTTGACAATTTGCTTGAGAGCACAAGCAAATGTGACAGTTTTCATTCATGGCATTCCTTGAATGCCCCTATAGCGTTAGTATGGACGGTAGACAGGCATTAAAGTGGAGTTCCACTCACCCTGTCAAAAAATAAAAGCAGCTACAAAAACTGTAGCTGCTGACTTTTAAAAAACAGCCACTTAGCTGTCCCTCGGTCCTGCGGTGTGTCTCCCGCAGCCCGTTTCACCAGCCCGTATTCCAGCTTGCGGCTTCACAGCCGGGTATCCACTGCGCATGGGCGAGTAGTGCTGTGCTTCATGAATGGTCCTGTAGTCTTCTGGGACCTGTCACGTGTCCCAAAAGATTATAGGGAGGGAGGGAGGACGCCTTCCGCTTCCGGCCACCTAGGTGATCGGACCGGAAGTGGGAGCAGGTACCTGTCAAATTCGGGTACCCCCCCCGCCCCCCAAAGGAGCGGGGGAGCAGTCCTTAAAGTGCAACTTTCCCTTTTGGGTGGAGCTCCGCTTTAATGAGCGTTAGTATGGGCGTATTAAAAGCATTAAAAATGCTCCTCAAATGCACTGTGCGTGGTTTTGAGGCGTTTTATAAGCGTTTTACAAGTGTTATAAACCTCACCACAAACGCCTATAATAAACTCTAATGGTATTAACACGCGGCAACCACAGTGCAAAGGGCATTTGAGGAGCGCCACCAAAAACTTGAATGAGAGGCGTTGAAAGGCTTCAACTCCTCCTGACTCGACATGAGGCTTCAATTTTGAAGCGACGCAACGCTAACGCTTCATGTTTTGATAATGTTAAAAACATCCCTCAAATACCTGCCTTCAAAGACAGTATGAACTAGACCTAACTGGAAATTAAAAATTAAGCCTTGAAGTTCATACAGGGAATACCTTCTACTTGCTCAGGACCCTTTTCCTGGCATAGTGGTAGAACAAGTAAGATGGTGATCTGAGAACCTCTTTTGCTTATGTTTTTGCAATACTAGAGAGGTATTCTCAGACACACCTACTTATGGTTCCTTACCACCTTTCATGTACACAAAGCCTGATGTAATCCATGTGTTAGCACCCACCACAGGTGTGTGGAACTTTATAAATGATGATTATTGTATTGTTTCTTAACTAGCATTATTAGTTCACTAACCAGTTTCAGTTGATTCCTGAAATTGCTTTGTTAAAGGCTAAGTTAATCTTTTCCAGGAAATTGCCAGTATCCAGTATTATTATAAACTGTGCAGCTTTGCTTTTTAGGCCATTTGGGCCCCGCACCTGAAAGCCTGGTCAAAAAATCAATCCCGATGCCCTGCCTTGTTTCTAAGGCAGGCTGGGAGGAGTTGGATGGTTGATGACAGCTTGACTAGTGTGGTTTGAAATTACACACAAGCGCATATTGATCTCTTTTTTTATTGAGATCAAACAATCTGGCTAAATGTCTGTGGTGGGGGGAATCACCTGAGTGTAGAGTGGCTTTTTCACAGAATCTATCTGGATATACTTGGATCGAGCATTTTTATTTGAAGCACATTTATAGGACTTTATTTACTCAATAAGGCACTTAATTGTGTTTTGTTTTGTTTATATAAAAGTAGCCATTTTTTGCAGGTTCACATATTATTGTTGGTTTATATGTGTTTTAGGTTGGAGTACACCATATTCTAGAAATATTTTACAATAAAATCAAATTAAAGTGACCTTGTCGGGGGTAAAAAGTGTCCCATAAAGTTTCACTGCAAAAGAGGTCGCTGCATACTCCTCTCTCCTGTGTGTCCTACATCTCTCCATTCCAGGGCTGCAGCCTCGACACTGTCTCCGGCATTCAACAGTTTTGGTAATGTCAGATTCTTGTGTCCCCTGCCACCCATTGTGGTGCCATTCTCCAACTCCTTCATCACTACAGAACTGAGCAGTGACAAAGGTATTGGAGGAAGGAATTACAGTGAGCAGCAGAGAATACAGGCTTCCAATATTCCTGAAAGTATGGAATGGTGGAAACACTGTACGCACATACTTTCGTACAGTAGATATTGGCTTTAGATTTTCAGCTCATGTGGTAAAATCCAGGCAGTTATTGATTGGGAAGGAAAAAGAAGGCACTTTATGGTGTCTCTTATAATCCAGTTATAATATTTTGCTGGATATGCACTGAATACAAGTAGACTTTAAAGTGTAATTCCATTCAAATTCTAACTAAGGCTAAATCTACTGTCACCTCCACTTAACTCCCACCCCCATTCTAGCCTGTAAAAGAAAAGATGTCTATTCTTACCTTTTCTGAAGCCGCTCCGATCTGGTCACATGATCGGGCCCCAGATCCGGCTTCAGTATAGAGGAGAGGCAGAGACAGCGGCTGCAGAGCCTGAGAGATGAAATTAAACATAGACTTAACAATTTGACACTTTTGCGCTGTATTAATTTGAATGCCACATAGAAAGTAATAGCAAAAAAAAATAGCCAACACAGTATCGCAAGTAACAACCCATAAACATATAAAACACAAGGGTGCGGCGCTATGGATAAAAATAAAAGACCAATAATGTCCGGCAGAAATAAAAAGTCTCTGAAATAAAACATAAATATCAAATAAATTACCAAAAAATTCCAAAATAACTATGGGAGTCCACCATCACAAACCCCTCAGAAAATGCTGCCTCTTACCAAACCAAAATGACCACACAATTAAGTACGGGTCAAAAAAGCGCAGTGCAGATTCCAAATATGAATGACGAACCTGGACACTTTTAGCTCTGGAGGAATAAGCTGATTCCCAGGTGTTGAATATAGGAAAAATGCCTGTTGGATCCCTTTCAAGATTCCCATATCAAGGCATTAACTCCCAACTGATAATCCAGATATTTTGCGAGAAGTAAACCAGTGAAAATGAATTATCCTCAAACAGGACAATATCATCCAAAAAGCAGGAAAATCCTCATAGTGTAGTATAATCAAAAGGATTTATTGCCTTAAAACGTAGTATTAAACGTACATCAAGAAAAAATTAAAACAGCATGTCACCATATAACCAAATGGTATGTTTCTAACCCACAAGATGGCCGCCACGGTCCGGTGCATGCTGACGTCACTCGCTTTGGCTCCTTCCATTACCCATAGACTTACTATGGGCGAGCCAATGTTGGTTGTCTCTTCTCTACACAGAAGCCAGAGTTGGAAGCTGATCATGTGACCGGACTGGATCACACTCAGAATAGTTAAGTATACACATCTTTTCTTTTACAGGGTAGATAGAATAATCTTAAAAGGGGGGTGGAAGTAGATTTAGCCTTAGGACACTTTAAATATCCTTTAAAAATACATGTAAGTATGCATGCAAATATGCGCAAAAAGTGTACATTATTAAGCCCTGAAACTGTGAACCTAGCCTTGGTTCATTTTTTTTTGGTCAATTTTCCAGCTGACTTATCTTACTTTGCTATACTATTGACCTTTACTGTATGCTGGTTTCCCAAATGAGCTATTTTAGAATGAGAAAAGACTTGTAAATATTTAAATGAGTGTGTGCTATTCACCACCTGGGAAGATTGTTCAGTCTCCCTGGGTGTTATATAAAGCCGCGCTGCTGGCTCTTCCTTTGCTTCAAAGCAATAACGGAACAATACCAAACTGTATCTCATATATGAATTATAATTCCATTTTATACTATTTAAAGAGCAATTTTCTTCACACGTCCACAATGAATGTATTATGTATGTCCCTACATAATAGTTATTCATTTAACCTCTGTATTGTTGCTTGGTATGTCTTATTTTAGTAAACCTTTTTGTTCATAAAAAAAAATACTGTACTATATCTGTTGAAAGTGATATTAATTCAATTTATATTTCTGGGATGATACAAATTCCTAGACCTCTGCTCAAATGTCCTTTGATTTTAATGTGGTACCTAACAATAATGGCATGCCATCATAAAATCAATTGTATTTCTGGTGTAATATGCTGTTTCAGTTTTAATAACTCAGTGTTCCTTAAAGTATAACTAAACCCAAGAACAAAAATGTAATATTTTGAAGCTTACCAGTCCTTGGTGGTGGTATGTGGTGGCTGCATTGGTTTTCTTTTTTTTTTTACCCTGCAATTTGTGTATAATTCTAAAAAATTTTTTACAGATAAATAAAAAATATATTTAAAGCAGAACTTTATTTTTTTCTAATAGCTAGCAGCTTTTATTTTAACGGATAGGTTTTTTTTTAGCAGAAGGTATTTTGCAAGTCTCTTCTGCTAAAGAAGAAATCCTCTCCTTGCAATTTTCAAAATAATGTAAATTGCCTGTGACTCCTGTGCAATGTACTGTACACCTGGGCCATCCACGGTTTCTAAAAGATATGGAGAATGCAGTCAGAGACATGCAACCACAAAGATGCAGCATAGAAGATAGTGAGGGACAGTTTTGCTATCGCTATGCTTTGACATCAGTTTATAAACTTCAAACCATTCGAAATGTAATTCGGGGTGAAGTTCGACTTTAACTTTCAAATCATTTGTTACCCGGTTTATATGAAAACATATAATGTTGTTTTTACAGAAAGGTGCTGAAAGAAATAGCTGTTGGTGAGTTGAATCCAAATGAAACAGTTCAAGCTAACCTGGAAGCACAACTACTCTCCAAACTAGACCACCCAGCCATCGTCAAGTTTCATTCAAGCTTTGTAGAGAATGCAAGTTTCTGCATCATCACTGAGTATTGTGAGGTAAGGAAAAGTGAAATAATTCCAAGAGAGAACTTATTATATATTCCAAGAAGTATAATGATATATAAAAGTATTATTCACTAATTCTGCCACTTTCAGCAGCAGTGTTTTACCTGTCATGTGAACCAATTAGGATGAGAAAAAATGGAAACTGCCTTTGTTGGCTTGTTTTGAAGGCGCCTAATAGCTTCAGCACTTGCTGAGTATCTAATGCTGACAGATTCCAGAATTGCAGCAAAGATAGCCACTTGACTTACCTATAAAATGGGGGCACATGCCTGTGTGTTCATCCCCCGGACGAAGCTACGAAATCTCTGTAGCGCAACGCGTTGGGGAGGGGCAGTGATGTCACCGCGCACTCTATCTACTATACGGCGAGTACTGAAGGTGTGTGGATAAACACCCACCGCTCTGTTTTAGCTGCAAGCTGCGGATCTTGATATATCTAAAAGCGCTAATGTGTTATATGACATGTGAGTGCATTATGGAAGCACATTAAAGCTGTTTTTACCTCTGGGATAAGACACCATATTCTTTATTTCTCTTTTGCATGAGATATACGAGGAACACAAAGGCAGAGGATTAAGGAGTGGATCAGAGGAGGGAGTATCCCTCACAGCCCTGCAGTCACACAGGTTTACAACATTATTGCAAAGACCTTATCTTCACACTGAAGGAGAGCATATCTGTCTTGGCTGGATACTCATTGGCACAGTTACATTTGGGACAGTATTGCTGCTTTCTTCACAGTAGACTTTTTATTATATTAATTCTCTTGTGGTTTACAGATGGAATATTTGCACATTTTTATGAGGATTGCACATATAGTGATTTGATAGTATATCATTGTATCAATTTATTTCATTTTTATACCTTTTTTATTTATTTATTCACATCAGTCACTTTATATTAATTATTTTTATTTATTTCATAAGCACTTTGCACTTTTTTGTTTGCACTTTTTGATGGTATTAGAGCGCGGTAATTATTTAAATATTAAGTGACAACCATGCCTTTTTGTGAAAGTGCTGATTCAGTGTATAGATATTTACTTGTAGTAATATTATTGACAGTTGAAGATGCACTATAGTCATTCTAATGTTGTTAAAGTGGTCCTTCAGCTTACCCCGACCACAAAGGACACCACTGGGTCCCACACTGCCATCTTGCTTGTGACATCATTGCAATGCCCTCCTGCTCCTCCGAATTCAGCGATGACGCGTAGCTAGGCCCGCCCACTTCCAGCTTAGTGAATAAGTGACTAAAGGCCTCCTGGGATATTTGACGTGAATATCCCAGGAGGCCCAGCGAGCACTGTGCACATCATTCATCAAGGAGGGGTGGGGCTGAGCTGTTTCTACAAAAAAAAAAGGTACATATGAAAAACAAAACAAAAACTCCCCTATTGGGTTGGAGCAGGAGGGACATGCAAAAATGGCTGAAGTTCTCCTTTGATACAGTCAAGGAAGTTGCTATCTTAGCCTTTGATCTGCATTTGCCATGGTGTTGCAGATGTGATCAGCTATTGCATTAACCATTTGATGGTTGACAGTTCAGTTGAGAGCTAATATAAGCACATTAGTAATTGTAACAGTTATCATTCAGGGCATGCCTTGAATGGAACATTTTTGGGAAACAGTGAAATTGGTGGGTTTTGTTCCATTTTAAAGGGTTTATCAGTGAATGTTAATGTTTTAGAAACTTTGGTAGTAAATAACAAAGAGTAGTGTAAGAACGATCTTGCACTACTCTTCTAAACATCAGAAAATCAGAGTAGATGCTTCTCCTAATAAACAAAAGGGGTGCATGCCCCTTTGTTAATTATGAGCCATCCGTTCTCCATTCTGCCGTATTTCTGACAGGTGTCACAGAACAGAGAGCTGGAGCTGTATGTTCTGCAGTCTCAAACCCCCCCTTGCTTAGCTCAACCCTACAGGCTTTGCTGATGTCTACAGTACTGACAGCTCACATTCTATACAACAGGTCATGCCTGGCAGGAATCTGTGGCAGTTTTCTATAAGGAAAATTGCTATCGTCCCTAAGGGCAGACCTGCGGTAGCTTCTATATCACCCTGAAGTAGAAATTGGCGTGGGTGGTGCAGATAGACCTGAAGCAGGTCTGTCTGCTTAGGTAATGTGCTGCATGCTATGCTAGACAATTTCATGTACCATTATAATGTTAATTCCCTGTCTTGTTTCTAAATAACATTTGCAACTATTGATATTCTTGTTTTAATCTTTTCTTGGCCATTACATATGCAAATCTGCTTCCTGCTGATTCTCCTATTTTACTGTGAGTCTACCAGACAAGGTCTTTTAGACTAATAATAACTTTCTGTGGTCTTTAATGGGGTGAAACACTGTCAAGCGAAGCCTAATGCGGCTTGTGAAAGCTGAAATGTTCTCTGTGAAAGTGTGATTTTCACTTATATGAACACTTTAGCATCTATTATCTGTGCATACCTTCGGAGGGCACCAGATATGGGTTGTTTTCATTGAAGGTGTGAGAGGACTGTTAACCATGAAGCATTATTATGGCAGAAAGACCGTTGTTCCCCAAAGATTGGAATGGCTCCTGGTGTGTCTTGTGTAGCTACACAATCATGCAAACCTATAGAATATGTGTGCATGTCTATGAATGCATCTCTAAAGATATAATAAAAATTCAATAGTCCTTTCATTTTCTATACCTACCTTTATTATTTACTTTGTTGCCCCTCTGACTTTTACTTGATTTAAAGCTGATCTGTAGCCACCTAAGAAAACTTGTATTTGTATGTCTGATGTCCATTTATGTTTGTATTAGAATTCACTTGTTATTTTCCGTATTTGCAGCCTATGCATGGTGGTATGGGATTATTTGTGGCCACTGTGTTCAGAAGATTCTATGAGATAGAACTGTTATATAGTGGTATCATGAAATTGTAAAGGGGTATGTAACAAGCATAAGAAAAATGTAATGTTAGTGAGTCTTCCAAGCCTCCAAACTGATGCTAGGCCAATCAAGTGCTGATCTAAGGAGCCCATCCTTGCTCAATGAAGATACACTAACAAAAAAGGAGAAGTCGCACTCTGATGATGTCACTTAATCAATACATGTTTATTCAGCCATACAAGTAACACAGTTCATCCCCCGCCTGTGTTGCCTATATGGCTGAATAAAAATGTACTGACCATTGATCTCTATAAGCATCATGTAACATATTCCCAGTTTCTTATTGACTTCTGCAGCATATCCCCAGTCAAAAATGTAGCGTGTCCACACTCTCTGACCCTTATTTCCTCTATTAGGTTTGCAGTTTCTGACAGTCCTCTTAAGCATTACATACAGTGCATTCATAAAATATTCAGACCCCCTTCACTTTATTTTAATTTTGTTGTGTTGCAGCCTGATACTACAGTTGTTTAACTTCATATTTTCCTCATTAATCTACACTCAGTACCCCATAATGACAAACTGAAAATAGAATTTTAGAAATGTCTGTAATTTCTTAAAAAAAAACCTGCAATACCACATGTACTTACGTACAGTAGGTGTTCAGACCCTTTAATTAGTACTATGTTGAAGCACCTTTGGCAGCAATGACAGTCTCACGTCTTTTTGGGTATGACACAGCAAGCTTTGCCCACCTGGATTGGGGGATTTTCTGCCATTCTTTACAAATCCTCTCAAGCTCAGTCAAGTTGGATGGGGACCGTCAGTGTGCAGCCATTTTCAGATCTCTCTAGAGATGTTCAGTGGGGTTCAGTTAAGGCTCAGGCTGGGCCACTCTAGGGCATTCACAGAGTTGTCCCTGAGCCACTCCTGTGTTGTCTTGGCTGTGTGCTTAGGATTGTTGTCATGTTGGAAGGTGAACCTTCGGCCCATGCTGAGGTCCTGAGCGCTGTGGAACACATTCATTGAGGATATCCCTATACTTTGCTCCATTCAGCTTTCCCTAAACCCTGACCAGTCTCATAGTCCCTGCTGCTGAAAAACACCCCCACAGCATGATGCTGCCACCACCATGCTTCACTGTTGGGATGATATTGGGCAGATGATATTGGGCAGGTGATGAGCGGTACCTGGTTTCCTCCAGACAAGCCAAATAGTTCAATCTTAGTTTCATGAGACCATAGCATCTTGTTCCTCACAGTCTGAAAGTCCTTTGGGTGCTTTTTTGCAAACTTCAAGCGGGCTTTCATGTGCTTTTTATTTTTTTGACTGAGGTGAGGCTTCCATCTAGCCACTCTACCCTAAAGCCCAGATCAGTGGAGGGCTGCAGTGATGGTTGTCCTTCTGGAACTTTGGCCCATCTCCACATAGGATTTTTGGCACTCAGTCAGTGACCACCAGGTTCTTGGTCACCACCTACTAAGGCCCTTTTCCCCCCGTTTACTCAGTTTGGCTTGGCGACCAGCTCTTGGTAGAGTCCTGGTTGTGCCAAACTTCTTCCATTTGAGAAGGAGGCCACTGTGCTCTTGGGAACCTTCAATGCAGCAGACATTTTTTGTATCCTTCCCCAGATCTGTGCCTTGCTATAACTCTGTTTCTGAGCTCCCCAGGCAGTTCGTTTGACCTCATGGCTTTTGCACTGATACAGTACTGTCAGGGCTCCCAGGTGTGACCAGAGGTGTGTGACTGATGCAGGGAAACGCAGACTTCAGATATGTGATAAACAATATAATTTATTAACACTAACCATACAAACATAAACGCAGTGCAATACTAAAACATAATACAGTGCAAACAAACCAAACCAACCACCCACAGATAACAGTACATACAAGCAAGCGTCGTCAGGCAGGCCGGGTCAATATCAATAGGGCAGGTAGGTACAGGGGGAGCAAGCGGAGAATGGTCGGGGTCACAGGCCAGGTTCAGCAGGTAGCAAGCAGCGTAGTACAGAGGGTCAGGCAGAGGGATGGTCAGGGTCACAAGCCAGGGATCAGAACAGGTAGCAAGCAGCGTGGTACAGAGGGTCAGGCAGAGGGATGGTCAGGAGCGAGCCGGGATCAGAGCAGGAGAAGTCAGCAGCGGTTCAGATCAGGCAGGGTCAGCAAAGGAACAGAAACAGGATGCAGGACAGATACAGGGCCCAGGACAAACACAACACCAAGGCAGAGTCTGCAAGTCTGGCCATCCCTTAAATACACCAGTATCATCAGTTCCAGGTGTTAGCTGGCTGAAAGGTTGAGTCTCTGATTGCTGGGAGCACCCGCTGGCCAGCCCTGGTACTGCAGATCAAAAGGCAGGTGAGTCCCACCATTGCTGGCCAGTCCATTCCTGACAGTACCCCCCCCCTCAAGGAGCGGCCTCAGGACGCTCCAAACAGTCCTAGCTGGGCAAAATGTTCCACCGCCCGGGTCTGGTAACTGGCGGGATATCAAAGACTGGCACACCGGGCAGGACTCCGGGCAGCGGCACACCGGGCTGGACTCCGGGCAGAGGCACACCGGGCTGGACTCCGGGCAGAGGCACACCGGGCTGGACTCCGGGCAGAGGCACACCGGGCTGGACTCCGGGCAGAGGCACACCGGGCTGGACTCCGGGCAGAGGCACATCGGGCAGGACTCCGGGCAGAGGCACATCGGGCAGGACTCCGGGCAGAGGCACATCGGGCAGGACTCCAGGCAGAGGCACATCGGATTACCAGGTGAAGCAGCAGGAAGCGAGCCACCAGGCGGAGCAGCAGGCACCGGGCCTCCGGGCGGAGCAGCGGGCCCCGGGCGGAGCAGCAGGCACCGGGCCGACGGGCGGGGCGGCGGGCACAGGGCCCCCAGGCGGGGCGACGGGCATCGGGCCCCCAGGCGGGGCGACGGGCGCCGGACCCCCAGGTGGAGCGACAGGTCTCGGGCCCTCAGGGGGGCCTGAGTACAGGCATCAGGCTGAGTAGAGGATTCAGGCTGAGTAGAGGCTTCAAGCTGAACCACGGAAGGCAGGTTCACCGGTTTGGATACTGGCAGGATGGTATCGGTTGGAAAGAATTTTCGCTTTTTTCTGGTTTTAACTACTGGAGCACTGCAAGTAAACGCAGGTCTGCAAACGAATGGAGCAGCTGGAGACAGAGAAGAACTGGAGGATGGAACAGGAGAGGGAGCAGTTGCTACAGAGGGCTTTTTTACAGGGTTAAAGGCAGGATAGGTGCAGCGAGTGGGAACAGGGTACTGACATGCGGTAGATAGCAGGGCAGGAGGAGCTGTTGGGAATACAGGAGTAGAGCTTTGAGGAAATAGATTAGAAGCAGGACTGGGTTTTTGTAAGCTGACTGAGGCTGGGTGCAACAAGTCTGTCCATGTCTGCAGTATGGGTTGAACAAAGCTGAGCTTACACAAAGCCTGTCTGACCAAAGACTGCACTGCGTTTATACAATCTCTTAGTATCTGTGGTGAACATGTGGAATAACGCTCCAGAAAGTAACCCACATCATCCTCTAATAACCACACCAGGGACTCTACCTGGTCTGCACTAAATGGTGGCAAAAATTCATCCCTGCATTCGGGGGAACCAGATGAAACCAACTCAACACAAACCTTAATCAATGGCTGCACCATAGAGAAATCTGTGCCCTGATCTACTAGAACATGAGCGAGCCGTATACATTCTAGCAGTTCATCCCGGGTATACTCCTTCAGAGTCTGATAAGCATATTTTCTGTCATCAAGCACTAGCAGAGATAAATACTCAACCTCATCCAGATCCATCCTTCCCAGCAACAAGCCAAGATGGCTTCCCTGTGCAGCCACTTCTGGTCAGGATTGGCCTTGGTGTAATGTCAGGGCTCCCAGGTGTGACCAGAGGTGTGTGACTGACGCAGGGAAACGCAGACTTCAGATATGTGATAAACAATATAATTTATTAACACTAACCATACAAACATAAACGCAGTGCAATACTAAAACATAATACAGTGCAAACAAACCAAACCAACCACCCACAGATAACAGTACATACAAGCAAGCGTCGTCAGGCAGGCCGGGTCAATATCAATAGGGCAGGTAGGTACAGGGGGAGCAAGCGGAGATGGGTCGAGGTCACAGGCCAGGTTCAGCAGGTAGCTAGCAGCGTAGTACAGAGGGTCAGGCAGAGGGATGGTCAGGGTCACAAGCCAGGGATCAGAACAGGTAGCAAGCAGCGTGGTACAGAGGGTCAGGCAGAGGGATGGTCAGGAGCGAGCCGGGATCAGAGCAGGAGAAGTCAGCAGCGGTTCAGATCAGGCAGGGTCAGCAAAGGAACAGAAACAGGATGCAGGACAGATACAGGGCCCAGGACAAACACAACACCAAGGCAGAGTCTGCAAGTCTGGCCATCCCTTAAATACACCAGTATCATCAGTTCCAGGTGTTAGCTGGCTGAAAGGTTGAGTCTCTGATTGCTGGGAGCACCCGCTGGCCAGCCCTGGTACTGCAGATCAAAAGGCAGGTGAGTCCCACCATTGCTGGCCAGTCCATTCCTGACAAGTACATTGTCAGCTGTGAGGCCTTTCATAGAGAGGTGTGTGCCTTTCCACAAATCATGTACAATCAATTTATTTTGCCACAGGAGGACTCCAATCAAGGTGCAGAAACATCTCAGCAATGATCAAGAGAAATGGGAGGCACCTGAGCTAAATTTCAGGTGTTGTTGCAAAAGGTCTGAAATCGTATGCCAATGTGATATTTCAGTTTTTTTCTGTTTCATACATTTGCAAACATTTCTGGTATTCTGTTTTGTCATTATGGGATACTGACTGTAGATTAAGGAGAAAAAAATGAATTTAAACAACTGTAATATCAGGCTGCAACATAAAACTGAAAAAAGTGAAGGGTGTCTGAATACTTTATGAATGCACTGTATGTTGAATATTATGTGTGGTGCTTTGGTGATGTCAGGGGCCACGTTTGAGATCCCAAGGATGGGTGTACATGGATGTGTCCAAAGATACAGGGCACTGTACTGGAAAGCACAGTGCCCACCACAATAACTGGTGATTAAGATGAAGCTGCATGCTCTCATCCAGTGGCCCCTACGCTGAGAACAACAAAGGAAGCCCCCTCCCCTTTGTGATAGTTAATATGCCTGGTCACCGTTGTCCCATCAAGTCTCTCTGAATACCTGAAGGTGGAGAAAAAGTAGAATTTTTATCCCCAGGGTGTCTCCAGGAGTCCTTGGGATTGTGGGACCATGTCCGGTGCATGCTAGCACATTATGATATTCCTTTGAATTAGGATGATGTCATACCCACATACATGTGCGGGGGTCTCAGCCACAGCATGCCCGTGCTGTTCCTTCAGGGCACATTCACTGGTGATGTCACTACCTGCACGTTTAGGAGATATTCATTTTTCATAAGCTTACCTGTAGGTAAAAATCACAAAGCAGATTTTACTACCACTTTTAGACTCTAAAGTTGGAAAGAAGGTAAGATGCTCCACATGCAAATGCTATGATTGTCAACATTGAGGGATGACTGTGCTGAATGTTGTCTTATCTTACCTCCATCATCACACTATGTTGGATAATGAAAATATCAATGGAATAAGTAACACAAAATAAACAGTAGTTTTAATATTTAAGGAACAAAAACTGTATATATTGCTGCTTACCCCCTCCTTAGGTGTGGTGGCTGTGTCCGTTCTCATTTTTCAGGCTAACATCTTCAACAAGTACAGAGAACACCTGTTTATCTTGCTAGAAATGCAGGTAAGGTAAAGGACAGTAGCTGGTAACACAGATTTCAGAGTTCACTAGTTTGTCATGCAGAGTTCAGTAGTTTGTAAGGCAGAGAAGTCTGCCTTACAAACTACTAAACTCTGCATTACAAAACACTGGACTGTGAACCAACCATTCAGAGTTTGGCAGTTACAAACACAGGTCAGTAGTAAGTAGTAGTTGTTCATAAATACAGTTATATAAGAGCCAATTCAACCTGACTTGCGCTAAAATGCATAGAAAATGGATGTACATTTCCATTTATTTTAGTCGCATGCTGACATCCGTTGACAAACATTTTGACATCCGTTGACAAAAATTTTGACATCTGTTGACATACATTTTGACAGCAGTTAACATTAATGTTAGAGTGCGTTAAAGCGTACTGCATTTTCACAGGATATCTTATGCATTACGGCGATATCTGCTTACATCCGTTGCATTGCGCTAAAATGCATACGTTTCATTTTAGCTCAACACAGGTCAACGCAGTGTTATGATGTGAATAGGACACATTGGAAATTATTGTTTTTCAGATGTCCTTCCATTGATCTGCATTGTACTGCTGCGCTAAAACGCAGATAAATGCATTGGTGTGAATTGAAAAAAAATACACTAACATAACATTTGTTAACAATTAGGACACTTTCACATTGACTAACTGCAGTTTGGCCACAGCGCAGGTGTAGTGCAGGGTACCCATGGTTTTATTGTGTGTTACCTGCAATTTCCCCTAGACTTCCATTATGTCCTGCTTTTTTGGTGCATTTTCTGAAAGCGCAGCACAAATTCAAGACATAATCTATGGGAAGTCTATGTGAAAACGGCAGGTAACCCACACAAAATACGCAAGTACCCTTTGCTGCACCCACACTGTGGCCAAACTGCAGCAGGGCAATGTGTAGGCAGAAAATAAAAAGAAGTGCATTTGTAAAGTAATGAAAACCACATATTAGAAAAAAAATTTTAAATAAAAAAAAAAAAAAAAAAAAAAAATATATATATATATATATATACTACTCAAAAAAATTAAAGGAACACTTTAACATCAAGTCAATTAAACTCCTGGGATATTGACCTGGTCAGTTAAGTATCAGAGGGGGCTGTTTATCAGTTTCAGCTGCTTTGGTGTTAATGAAATTAACAACAGGTGCACTATTTACCAGGTGCAGATGGGCAACAATGAGACGACTCCCAAAACAGGCATGGTTTTGCAGGTGGAGGCCACTGACATTTTTTTCCCTGCTTATCTTTTCTGACAGTTTTTCACTAGTTTTGCATTTGGCTAGGGTCGGTGTCTCTACTGGTAGCATACCTAGACCCTACAGAGGTTGCACAGGCAGTCCAACTCCTCCAGAATGGCACATCAATATGTGCCATTGTCAGAAGGTTTGCTGTATCTCCCAGCACAGTCTCAAGAGCATGATTGAGATTCCAGGAGACAGGTAGTTACTCTAGGAGAGCTTGACAGGGCCATAGAAGGTCCTTAACCCATCAGCAGGACCAGTATCTGCTCCTTTGTGCAAGGAGGAACAGGATGAGCATGGCTACAGCCCTTCAAAATAACCTCCAGCAGGACAGTGGTGTGAATGTCTCTGACCAAACAATCAAACAGTCTTCATGAGGGTGGCCTGAGGGCCTGACGTCCTCTAGTGGGCCCTGTGCTCAGTACCTGGCACCATAGAGTTTGATTGACATTTGCCATTGAACACCAGAATTGGCAGGTTCCCCACTGGCTTCCTGTGCTTTTCACAGATGAGAGGAGGTTCACCCTGAGTACATGTGACAGACGTGAAAGGGTCTAGAGAAGCCATGGAGAACATTATGCTGCCTGTAACATCGTTCAGCATGATGTTTCAGTGGTGGGTCAGTGATGGTCTGGGGAGGCATATCCATGGAGGGACAAACAGACCTGACAGGCTAGACAATGGCACCCTAACTTCCATTAGGTATCAGGATGAAATCCTTAGACCCATTGTCAGATCCTACGCTGGTGCAGTGGGTCCTGGGTTCCTCCTGGTGCACAACAATGCCCGGCCACATGTGGTGAGAGTATGCAGGCAGTTCCTGGAGGATGAAGGAACTGATACCATTAAATGACCCCCACACTCACCTGACCTAAATCCAATAGAACACCTCTGGGATAACATGTTTTGGTCATGGGGCATCCTTACGTTCCTAACACATTACCCAGTCCATATCAGTATAGATATCCAGCATGATATTTTTTCCATTGAAATCTAATGTGCTTTCAAAGTGTTCCTTTAATTGTTTGGAGCAGTGTATATACATGTATATACAGTCAGGTCCATAAATATTGGGACATCGACACAATTCTAAAATTTTTGGCTCTTTACACCACCTCAATGGATTTGAAATGAAACGAACAAGATGTGCTTTAACTGCAGACTGTCAGCTTTAATTTGAAGGTATTTACATCCAAATCAGGAGAACGGTGTAGGAATTACAAGAGTCTGCATATGTGCCTCCCACTCGTTAAGGGACCAAAAGTAATGGGACAATTGGCTTCTCAGCTATTCCATGGCCAGGTGTGTGTTCTTCCCTCATTATCCCAATTACAATGAGCAGATAAAAGGTCCAGAGTTCATTTCAAGTGTGCTATTTGCATTTGGAATCTGTTGCTGTCAACTCTCAAGATGAGATCCAAAGAGCTGTCACTATCAGTGAAGCAAGCCATCATTAGGCTGAAAAAACAAAACAATCCCATCAGAGAGATAGCAAAAACATTAGGCGTGGCCAAAACAACTGTTTGGAACATCTTAAAAAGAAGGACCACACTGGTGAGCTCAGCAACACCAAAAGACCTGGAGGACTACAGAAAACAACTGTGGTGGATGGCCGAATAATTCTTTACCTAGTGAAGAAAACACCCTTCACAACAGTTGGCCAGATCAAGAACACTCTCCAGAAGGTAAGCGTATGTGTGTCAAAGTCATCAATCAAGAGAAGACTTCACCAGAGTGAATACAGAGGGTTCACCACAAGATGTAAACCATTGGTGAGCCTCAAAAACAGGAAGGCCAGATTAGAGTTTGCCAAACGACATCTAAAAAAGCCTTCACAGTTCTGAAACAACATCCTATGGACAGATGAGACCAAGATCAACTTGTACCAGAGTGATGGGAAGAGAAGAGTATGGAGAAGGAAAGGAACTGCTCATGATCCTAAGCATACCACCTCATCAGTGAAGCATGGTGGTGGTAGTGTCATGGCGTGGGCATGTATGGCTGCCAATGGAACTGGTTCTCTTGTATTTATTGATGATGTGACTGCTGACAAAAGCAGCAGGATGAATTCTGAAGTGTTTCGGGCAATATTATCTGCTCATATTCAGCAAAATGCTTCAGAACTCATTGGACGCCGCTTCACAGTGCAGATGGACAATGACCCAAAGCATACTGCAAAAGCAACCAAAGAGTTTAAGGGAAAGAAGTGGAATGTTATGCAATGGCCTAGTCAATCACCTGACCTGAATCCGATTGAGCATGCATTTCACTTGCTGAAGACAAAACTGAAGGGAAAATGCCCCAAGAACAAGCAGGAACTGAAGACCGTTGCAGTAGAGGCCTGGCAGAGCATCACCAGGGATGAAACCCAGCGTCTGGTGATGTCTATGCATTCCAGACTTCAGGCTGTAATTGACTGCAAAGGATTTGCAACCAAGTATTAAAAAGTGAAAGTTTGATTTACGATTATTATTCTGGCCCATTACTTTTGGTCCCTTAAGAAGTGGGAGGCACATATGCAAACTGTTGTAATTCCTACACCGTTCACCTGATTTGGATGTAAATACCCTCAAATTAAAGCTGACAGTCTGCAGTTAAAGCACATCTTGTTCGTTTCATTTCAAATCCATTGTGGTGGTGCATAGAGCCAAAAATGTTAGAGTTGTGTCGATGTCCCAATATTTATGGACCTTACTGTGTGTGTATATATATATATATGTCTGCAGAGTCAATAGCTAAAGACCTCCAAACTTCGTGTGGCCTTCAGATTAGCACAACAGTGCATAGAGAGATTCATGGAATGGGTTTCCATGGCTGGGCAGTTGCATCCAAACCTTACATCACCAAGTGCAATGCGAAGCGTTGGATGCAGACGTGTTCTCTTGAGTGACGACTCAAGCTTCTCTGTCTGGCAATCCGATGGACATGACTGGGTTTGGCGGCTGCCAGGAGAACAGTACTTGCCTGACTGCATTGTGCCAAGTGTAAAGTTTGGTGGAGGGGGAATTATGATATGGGGTTGTTTTTCAGGGGCTGGGCTTGGCTCCTAGGTTCCAGTGAAGGGAACTCTTAAGGTGTCAGCATACCAAGACATTTTGGACAATTTCATGCTCCCAACATTGTGGTGACAGTTTTGGAATGGCCCCTTCCTGTTCCAACATGACTGTCCATCAGTGCACAAAGCAAGGTCAATAAAGACATGGATGAGCGGGTTTGGGGTGGAGGAACTTGACTGGCCTGCACAGAATCCTGACTTCAACCTGATAGAACACCTTTGGGATAAATTAGAGCCGACACTGTGAGCCAGGCCTTCTTGTCCAATACCAGTGCCTGACCTCACAAATGCGCTTCTGGAAGAAAGATGAAATATTCCCATAGACACACTCCTATACCTTATGAACAGCATTCCCAGGAGAGTTAAAGCTGCTATAGCTGCAAAGCGTGGGGCAACTCAATATTGAACCCTACGCACTAAGACAGGGATACCATTAAAGTTCATATGCGTGTAAAGGCAGGCCTCCCAATACTTTTAGCAATAGTGTATATATAAACTTCTCAAAAAAATTAAAGGAACACTTAGAAAACACATCAGATCTTAATGGGGAAAAATACCATGCTGGATATCTATACTTATATGGATTGGGTAATGTGTTAGGAACGCAAGAATGTCCCATCATTTGATGGAAATTAAAATTATCAACCTACAGAAGACTGAATTCAAATAGACCCCGAAAATCAAAGTGAAAAAATGATGCAACAGGTTAGTCCATTTTGCTGAGATTTCATTGCAGCAACTCAAAATGGTACTCAGTAGTTTGTATGACCCCATGTGCTTGTATGCATGCCTGACAACATTACGGCATGCTCCTAATGAGATGACAGATGGTATCCTGGGGTATTTCCTCCCAGATCTGGACCAGGGCATCACTGAGCTCCTGGACAGACTGAGGTGCAACCTGGCAGTGCCGGATGGACCAAAACATGATATCCCAGAGGTGATCTATTGGATTTAGGTCAGGCGAGCGTGGGGGCCATTCAATGGTATCAATTCCTTCATCCTCCTTCATCCTACACAGGTGAAACTCGAAAAATTTGAATATCGTGCAAAAGTTCATTTATTTCAGTAATGCAACTTAAAAGGTGAAACAAATATATGAGACTCATTACATGCAAAGCAAGATAGTTCAAGCCGTGATTTGTCATAATTGTGATGATTATGGCTTACAGCTCATGAAAACCCCAAATCCACAATCTCAGAAAATTAGAATATTGTGAAAAGGTTCAATATTCTAGGCTCAAAGTGTCCCACTCTAATCAGCTAATTACGCCATAACACCTGCAAAGGGTTCCTGAGCCTTTAAATGGTCTATCAGTCTGGTTCAGTAGGAATCACAATCATGGGAAAGACTGCTGACCTGACAGTTGTGCAGAAAACCATCATTGACACCCTCCATAAGGAGGGAAAGCCTCAAAAAGTAATTGCAAAAGAAGTTGGATGTTCCCAAAGTGCTGTATCAAAGCACATTAATAGAAAGTTATGTGGAAGGGAAAAGTGTGGAAGAAAAAGGTGCACAAGCAGCAGGGATGACCGCAGCCTGGAGAGGATTGTCAGGAAAAGGACATTCAAAAGTGTTGGGGACTTTCACAAGGAGTGGACTGAGGCTGGAGTCTGTGCATCAAGAGCCACCACACACAGACGGATCCTGGACATGGGCTTCAAATGTCGTAGTCCTCTTGTCAAGCCACTATTGAAAAATATACGTCAGAAGCGTCTTACCTGGGCTAAAGAAAAACAGACCTGGTCTGTTGCTCAGTGGTCCAAAGTCCTCTTTTCTGATGAGAGCAACTTTTGCATCTCATTTGGAAACCAAGGACCCAGAGTATGGAGGAAGAATGGAGAGGCACACACTGCAAGATGCTTGAAGTCCAGTGTGAAGTTTCCACAGTCTGTGTTGATTTGGGGAGCCATGTCATCTGCTGGTGTTGGTCCACTGTGCTTCATTAAGTCCAGGGTCAACGCAGCCGTCTACCAGGAGATTTTGGAGCACTTCATGCTTCCTTCCATAGACGACCTTTATGGGGATGCTGACTTCATTTTCCAGCAGGACTAGGCACCTGCCCACACTGCCAAAAGCACCAAAACCTGATTCAATGACCGTGGGATTACTGTGCTTGTTTTGCCAGCAAACTCGCCTGACCTGAACCCCATAGAGAATCTATGGGGCATTGCCAAGAGAAAGATGAGAGACATAAGACCAAACAATGCAGAAGAGCTGAAGGCCGCTATTGAAGCATCCTGGTCTTCCATAACACCTCAGCAGTGCCACAGGCTGATAGCTTCCATGCCATGCCGCATTGAGGCAGTAATTGCTGGAAAAGGGGCCCAAACCAAGTACTGAGTACATATGCATGCCTATACTTTTCAGAGGTCTGATATTGTTCTATGTACAATCCTTGTTTTATTGATTGCATGTAATATTCTAATTTTCTGAGATTGTGGATTAGGGGTTTTCATGAGCTGTAAGCCATAATGTATTGTAAGTCCTCCTGCGCTTCTATGGACCACCCCCCTTTTCTTAATTTACAGCTGCTTACACTCCAACTGATACCAAAAACAGTGCTCAAAGAGGGGGCTCTTAAAATCGGAGAGTTAGAAACTACAGAATACTGAGTGCTACAACACACCTAATGGCATCACCTAGGTGAAACGCGTTGGACAGAGTCTGCAGTCTTAGAGCAAACAGTGATGGATGGCCAGAGAGTGGCAGCTGCTCACTTGTAGTGGTGAATTGTGAGACACATACAAGTACTGCAGTGTGGACCCAGTTTGTCTTTGTATTGTCCAGGGATTAAAAAGTGCACGCTCATGTCAACCTTTGTAGTAAGGGTCATTCAACCAAGAACCCATGAGTGCAGTTTACCCATGCAGGGGAGAAGAAAAACGCTGTTCACAAATGTAAGTTACTTCTTATTTGCCTTATGAATAGAAACCTTTGCTGAATTGGAAACTATTACACTATGGAGGGTATCTTTTTTTGAACTCACTATTATGAGAGTGAGAATCCACAGAGTATCGCTGTATAGGACTCCATAAGGCGTAAAGGTGGAGGAGGCCAAATAGGAGGATAGCCTGAGAGGTACCATGCAGGAGTGTTGAGGATCCAAGGTGATCCTAGAGGCTTGTGGGCCCCTAGGGGTTGCTGAAAGGAGGTGAGGAGGCACTGCAGCCAAAGTGGAAGAGTGTGTTTACACAATGGCACTATGAAAATACACTGCATGTGTATATAAGCATCACTTGGATTCTATTGTCTTACATTGTTTTTGATGTATTATTTGGACATTGGACGATAGATTAGTTTATAGTGACTTGGCACGATCACATGATATATATTTATTTGAGGTGGCACTAGCACAAAATATGTTTAATGGTTAAATACAATATAGCACTATTATGATATATGTTTTTTAATATTATTTATGAATTAAGTGACACGCGTGAAGAGCACTTAGAGTATTACAGGCATTGTGAGATTTCTCACAAGGTCAATATATTTAATTTTATCATTCACATAAAGATTGTTTGGAGTATGTTTTTTAGCGCTACACTAATGTAACATTTATGTAAGCCATAATCATCACAATTATGACAAATCACGGCTTGAACTATCTTGCTTTGCATGTAATGAGTCTATCTCATATATTAGATTCACCTTTTAAGTTGCATTACTGAAATAAATGAACTTTTGCACGATATTTTAATTTTTCGAGTTTCACCTGTATATATATATCCCGTTGAAGAACAGCCTTCTCCCTGTGTCTTTTTTCATGCTCTCTCGTACACCTGCATGTGTTGCACCAGCTGCCGACAGAAAAACACCTTCCACCACATTCCAGAGACTAGAGTACCTCCCAGAAAGCTATGTGGGCACCCTAATGGTCCTTAACCAGGATAGGGACGCAAGTAGGCTGCCTGTAAGGCTTCCTGAGTGCCTGTGACAGCTACATACACGTTTGACACAGTGGACCACTGTAGTAAAAAGAAGGTAAACTGGTGGCGAGGAGAATGTATTACTAGATGGATGCGTTAGTTGGGGAATTGTTTGGTCATTTTGCTGCGCACTCCTAGGGACTCTTCACTACACCTCAGTTGAGAAACGCTGCTGTAGACCACAAGCCTGTAAAATTTGGTAGGTGTGTACTGAAAAAAGACAGGAAAAGCATGTTATAGCATCTTAGCAGTACTTTTTAAGAACTATCATCAAATCAGAATATTCAAAAATGTACAATATATAGCATCATCTAGGAGAGACCAGGATCATCTATACCAGGGGTGTCCAAACTTTTGACTTTCCTGGGCCACATTGGAAGAAGAAGAATTGTCTTGGGCCACAAATAAAAAAACCCAATAGTAAGGATAGCTAATGAGTATAAAACGTCAGGCAGATCACAAGTTAATGATCACTGATATAGGTAATGTACCTATCTTTTTTATTACACTTTTTATTTATAAAAGTAAAAAAGGCAACAAAAAACTAGTGCGATAATCAGATATTTTGGTTCTAATTTTGCCCTTTGTGTGCTTCATCCTTGAAAACAGTCCCTCACAAGTATAGGCGCTGCTGAAAACTGATGACATGAATAAGAAGTGATTGTGAACAGTCGGAGATTTTTTTTTGGGGAGATAAAATTTATAAAAGTCCAGTAAAGAGACACTGGCTGCTAAGTGTAAATGCATTTTTTAAAAAAATTCCAAAAAAACACCCAACATTTTAAGTTTACGATTTTGTGTTGCACCACATTCATAGCCGTCTTTGGCCACATGTGGCCCATGGCCCACAGGTTGGACACTCCTGATCTATACCATACCCTGGCTGCATCGCATCAATCTTGCATTTTGAAAGCTCAAATTCATAAAAAATTTTAAACTTTGATGGATGCTAAAAATTGGTAAATACCTTACTTTCAAATTTAAAATAACAGCATAGTATACCATATTTGTTTTTAATCTCGAATTTTCACAAAATAATTAGCTCACCATCTTTCACATTGCTGCAATACGGCCACAGGGCACCTGTTTTTACTGTAATAAATTATTAACACTCTTTTTCAACTCATCAAGTTCCTTTGCACATATTTTCTTTTCGTTGTTGATTTTTCATCTACTGTTTGCTCCAGGTCTACTAAAGTACTCTCTTGTGTATCATGCATTTTACATATTTTGATTACATAGACCTGTATAAATTATTGTCCCTTTGCACAGTTGGATATATTAGCCTAGTTCTTATAACCAACAGCTTACACTTTAGTGCTCCTAACTATTATTTTCAAGGCGTTTTTCCTGGCTTTGCAGATCACACCCTCCTCTGGTGTGCATTTTTAATGCTTCTCTAATAAACATTTACTAATAAAGGCCTCCTTGTAATGTTTTACTTCTAGATGGTTTGCATTTTTCACAAACCATCTCCACATTCCCTCCGAGGTTAATTACTCCATAAAACATGGTCTTGGTCCTTGTATAGAATTTATCATGCAAATTCTCAAATATGACATATGCAGCACAAGTCGAATAAAGTAGGCGGGAATTCAGGGAATATTAAACTGACCTTTGTGGTGTTTATTTAATGTATTTAGGCTGATGCTCTTTGCAAAAAAAAAAAGCCAAAGAGAAAGCTATGCCTATTTTCATCTTTTATTATCGCAAAAGTATGGGCTGTTCATACTGGGAGATCTGCCTGTCACTATATTTATATTAAGTAGGCTCTTCAGGAGAGCTACATCTGTGTAAATGATGACAGATCATAAATCCTTAGAAAGTAGAGTATGAGAAATTTCTTAGTCTAAGTAATGTGAAATTGGTATTTTCCAGGAACATGTTAGACATATTATATATCTGAGTGGACTTTACTTATGTACCTCTACAACTGGCCTCATTGCATTGATATAGGGAGAAAGTTGTCATCTTAGATTAATGACATCTCCTTAGACCTCTGCTGTGGACTACATGGTCAATCTGTTGTTTGCCAAGGTTGTTTCCCAAGGTAATTGTAGGTCAGATTTTCTATATTATAGAAAATATATAGTGCTTGTACAGCTTTACTTTACTATGTTCATAATTAGAGATGAGCGAATCGAACATGACGAAGTGGAATTCGTTCCGAAGATTTGGAAAAATTCTATTCGCGACGAATCCGAAAATTAGCAAACTTCGGATGCACGAATCGAATTTTCCCAAAAATGGCGGCGACGGAGAAAATGGACAGAGAAGATGGGGCGGGGATCTCTGGGAAGGCGCGCAGACAAGGCGCGCTGACCCATAATGCATTCATGACATGTGATTGCATTAGCCAATCAGCAGCCAGCCAGCACTGTGTAATGGTGGAGCTATAAATCGTGGCCATCTTAGAATTCTCCATTAGCCTCCGGTCATTCAAGAGAGACAGACCTGTGTGTACTAAGGGACAGAGTTAGGGCCACAGAGACTTTAGGGCCACAGAATCGTTACTCAGGGACACAGAATCGTTACTCAGGGACACAGAATCGTTACTCAGGGACACAGAATCGTTACTTAGGGCCACAGCTATCAAAGAATCGAAAATTTAAAGTGACATACACCCCTTTTTTTTTTTGGTGGCTGTCGTGCACAGTTTTTGCTGCAGTTTGCCGACTGTGCAAAATAAACTGACTTTCTGCTTCACAACCACTATTGTACGTTCAAAGAGTTAAATCCATTTACACGCCGGCTGGCGGTAATATTTTTTGGGTGATTAGTGCATTCCAGTGACAGAAACGTACAGTTTCCAGCCAACAGCAAGCTGCAATTGACCGATTGTGTACAATAAACTGACTTTCTGCTTCACAACCACTATTGTACGTTCAAAGAGATAGATCCATTTACACGCCGGGTGGCGGTAATATTTTTTGGGTGATTAGTGCATTCCAGTGACATAAACGTACAGTTTCCAGCCAACGGCAAGCTGCAATTGACCGATTGTGCTAAATAAACTGACTTTCTGCTTCACAACCACTATTGTACGTTCAAAGAGTTAAATCCATATACACGCCGGGTGGCGGTAATATTTTTTGGGTGATTAGTGCATTCCAGTGACATAAACGTACAGTTTCCAGCCAACGGCAAGCTGCAATTGACCGGTTGTGCTAAATAAACTGACTTTCTGCTTCACAACCACTATTGTACGTTCAAAGAGTTAGATCCATTTACACGCCGGCTGGCGGTAATATTTTTTGGGTGATTAGTGCATTCCAGTGACATAAACGTACAGTTTCCAGCCAACGGCAAGCTGCAATTGACCGATTGTGCTAAATAAACTGACTTTATGCTTCACAACCACTATTGTACGTTCAAAGAGTTAAATCCATTTACACGCCGGCTGGCGGTAATATTTTTTGGGTGATTAATGCATTCCAGTGACATAAACGTACAGTTTCCAGCCAACGGCAAGCTGCAATTGACCGATTGTGTACAATAAACTGACTTTCTGCTTCACAACCACTATTGTACGTTCAAAGAGTTAGATCCATTTACACGCCGGGTGGCGGTAATATTTTTTGGGTGATTAGTGCATTCCAGTGACATAAACGTACAGTTTCCAGCCAACGGCAAGCTGCAATTGACCGATTGTGCTAAATAAACTGACTTTCTGCTTCACAACCACTATTGTACGTTCAAAGAGTTAGATCCATTTACACGCCGGGTGGCGGTAATATTTTTTGGGTGATTAGTGCATTCCAGTGACATAAACGTACAGTTTCCAGCCAACGGCAAGCTGCAATTGACCGATTGTGTACAATAAACTGACTTTCTGCTTCACAACCACTATTGTACGTTCAAAGAGTTAGATCCATTTACACGCCGGGTGGCGGTAATATTTTTTGGGTGATTAGTGCATTCCAGTGACAGAAACGTACAGTTTCCAGCCAACGGCAAGCTGCCATTGACCGATTGTGCTAAATATACTGACTTTCTGCTTCACAACCACTATTGTACGTTCAAAGAGTTAAATCCATATACACGCCGGGTGGCGGTAATATTTTTTGGGTGATTGGTGCATTCCAGTGACATAAACGTACAGTTTCCAGCCAACGGCAAGCTGCAATTGACCAATTGTGCTAAATAAACTGACTTTCTGCTTCACAACCACTATTGCACGTTCAAAGAGTTAGATCCATTTACACGCCGGGTGGCGGTAATATTTTTTGGGTGATTAGTGCATTCCAGTGACATAAACGTACAGTTTCCAGCCAACGGCAAGCTGCAATTGACCGATTGTGCTAAATAAACTGACTTTCTGCTTCACAACCACTATTGTACGTTCAAAGAGTTAAATCCATTTACACGCCGGGTGGCGGTAATATTTTTTGGGTGCTTAGTGCATTCCAGTGACATAAACGTACAGTTTCCAGCCAACGGCAAGCTGCAATTGACCGATTGTGCTAAATAAACTGACTTTCTGCTTCACAACCACTATTGTACGTTCAAAGAGTTAAATCCATATACACGCCGGGTGGCGGTAATATTTTTTGGGTGATTAGTGCATTCCAGTGACATAAACGTACAGTTTCCAGCCAATGGCAAGCTGCAATTGACCGATTGTGTACAATAAACTGACTTTCTGCTTCACAACCACTATTGTACGTTCAAAGAGTTAGATCCATTTACACGCAGGGTGGCGGTAATATTTTTTGGGTGATTAGTGCATTCCAGTGACATAAACGTACAGTTTCCAGCCAACGGCAAGCTGCAATTGACCGATTGTGCTAAATAAACTGACTTTCTGCTTCACAACCACTATTGTACGTTCAAAGAGTTAAATCCATATACACGCCGGGTGGCGGTAATATTTTTTGGGTGATTAGTGCATTCCAGTGACATAAACGTACAGTTTCCAGCCAACGGCAAGCTGCAATTGACCGATTGTGCTAAATAAACTGACTTTCTGCTTCACAACCACTATTGTACGTTCAAAGAGTTAGATCCATTTACACGCCGGGTGGCGGTAATATTTTTTGGGTGATTAGTGCATTCCAGTGACATAAACGTACAGTTTCCAGCCAACGGCAAGCTGCAATTGACCGATTGTGCTAAATAAACTGACTTTCTGCTTCACAACCACTATTGTACGTTCAAAGAGTTAAATCCATTTACACGCCGGCTGGCGGTAATATTTTTTGGGTGATTAGTGCATTTCAGTGACATAAACGTACAGTTTCCAGCCAACGGCAAGCTGCAATTGACCGATTGTGCTAAATAAACTGACTTTCTGCTTCACAACCACTATTGTACGTTCAAAGAGTTAAATCCATTTACACGCCGGCTGGCGGTAATATTTTTTGGGTGATTAGTGCATTCCAGTGACAGAAACGTACAGTTTCCAGCCAACGGCAAGCTGCAATTGACCGATTGTGTACAATAAACTGACTTTCTGCTTCACAACCACTATTGTACGTTCAAAGAGTTAGATCCATTTACACGCAGGGTGGCGGTAATATTTTTTGGGTGATTAGTGCATTCCAGTGACATAAACGTACAGTTTCCAGCCAACGGCAAGCTGCAATTGACCGATTGTGCTAAATAAACTGACTTTCTGCTTCACAACCACTATTGTACGTTCAAAGAGTTAAATCCATATACACGCCGGGTGGCGGTAATATTTTTTGGGTGATTAGTGCATTCCAGTGACATAAACGTACAGTTTCCAGCCAACGGCAAGCTGCAATTGACCGATTGTGCTAAATAAACTGACTTTCTGCTTCACAACCACTATTGTACGTTCAAAGAGTTAGATCCATTTACACGCCGGGTGGCGGTAATATTTTTTGGGTGATTAGTGCATTCCAGTGACATAAACGTACAGTTTCCAGCCAACGGCAAGCTGCAATTGACCGATTGTGCTAAATAAACTGACTTTCTGCTTCACAACCACTATTGTACGTTCAAAGAGTTAAATCCATTTACACGCCGGGTGGCGGTAATATTTTTTGGGTGCTTAGTGCATTCCAGTGACATAAACGTACAGTTTCCAGCCAACGGCAAGCTGCAATTGACCGATTGTGCTAAATAAACTGACTTTCTGCTTCACAACCACTATTGTACGTTCAAAGAGTTAAATCCATATACACGCCGGGTGGCGGTAATATTTTTTGGGTGATTAGTGCATTCCAGTGACATAAACGTACAGTTTCCAGCCAACGGCAAGCTGCAATTGACCGATTGTGTACAATAAACTGACTTTCTGCTTCACAACCACTATTGTACGTTCAAAGAGTTAGATCCATTTACACGCAGGGTGGCGGTAATATTTTTTGGGTGATTAGTGCATTCCAGTGACATAAACGTACAGTTTCCAGCCAACGGCAAGCTGCAATTGACCGATTGTGCTAAATAAACTAACTTTCTGCTTCACAACCACTATTGTACGTTCAAAGAGTTAAATCCATATACACGCCGGGTGGCGGTAATATTTTTTGGGTGATTAGTGCATTCCAGTGACATAAACGTACAGTTTCCAGCCAACGGCAAGCTGCAATTGACCGATTGTGCTAAATAAACTGACTTTCTGCTTCACAACCACTATTGTACGTTCAAAGAGTTAGATCCATTTACACGCCGGGTGGCGGTAATATTTTTTGGGTGATTAGTGCATTCCAGTGACATAAACGTACAGTTTCCAGCCAACGGCAAGCTGCAATTGACCGATTGTGCTAAATAAACTGACTTTCTGCTTCACAACCACTATTGTACGTTCAAAGAGTTAAATCCATTTACACGCCGGCTGGCGGTAATATTTTTTGGGTGATTAGTGCATTTCAGTGACATAAACGTACAGTTTCCAGCCAACGGCAAGCTGCAATTGACCGATTGTGCTAAATAAACTGACTTTCTGCTTCACAACCACTATTGTACGTTCAAAGAGTTAAATCCATTTACACGCCGGCTGGCGGTAATATTTTTTGGGTGATTAGTGCATTCCAGTGACAGAAACGTACAGTTTCCAGCCAACGGCAAGCTGCAATTGACCGATTGTGTACAATAAACTGACTTTCTGCTTCACAACCACTATTGTACGTTCAAAGAGTTAGATCCATTTACACGCCGGGTGGCGGTAATATTTTTTGGGTGATTAGTGCATTCCAGTGACAGAAACGTACAGTTTCCAGCCAACGGCAAGCTGCCATTGACCGATTGTGCTAAATATACTGACTTTCTGCTTCACAACCACTATTGTACGTTCAAAGAGTTAAATCCATATACACGCCGGGCGGCGGTAATATTTTTTGGGTGATTAGTGCATTCCAGTGACATAAACGTACAGTTTCCAGCCAACGGCAAGCTGCAATTGACCGATTGTGTACAATAAACTGACTTTCTGCTTCACAACCACTATTGTACGTTCAAAGAGTTAGATCCATTTACACGCCGGCTGGCGGTAATATTTTTTGGGTGATTACTGCATTCCAGTGACATAAACGTACAGTTTCCAGCCAACGGCAAGCTGCAATTGACCGATTGTGCTAAATAAACTGACTTTCTGCTTCACAACCACTATTGTATGTTCAAAGAGTTAAATCCATTTACACGCCGGCTGGCGGTAATATTTTTTGAGTGATTAGTGCATTCCAGTGACATAAACGTACAGTTTCCAGCCAACGGCAAGCTGCAATTGACAGATTGTGCTAAATAAACTGACTTTCTGCTTCACAACCACTATTGTACGTTCAAAGAGTTAAATCCATTTACACGCCGGCTGGCGGTAATATTTTTTGGGTGATTAGTGCATTCCAGTGACAGAAACTTACAGTTTCCAGCCAACGGCAAGCTGCAATTGACCGATTGTGTACAATAAACTGACTTTCTGCTTCACAACCACTATTGTACGTTCAAATAGTTAAATCCATATACACGTCGGGTGGCGGTAATATTTTTTGGGTGATTAGTGCATTCCAGTGACATAAACGTACAGTTTCCAGCCAACGGCAAGCTGCAATTGACCGATTGTGTACAATAAACTGACTTTCTGCTTCACAACCACTATTGTACGTTCAAAGAGTTAGATCCATTTACACGCCGGGTGGCGGTAATATTTTTTGGGTGATTAGTGCATTCCAGTGACATAAACGTACAGTTTCCAGCCAACGGCAAGCTGCAATTGACCGATTGTGTACAATAAACTGACTTTCTGCTTCACAACCACTATTGTACGTTCAAAGAGTTAAATCCATTTACACGCCGGCTGGCGGTAATATTTTTTGGGTGATTAGTGCATTCCAGTGACATAAACGTACAGTTTCCAGCCAACAGCAAGCTGCAATTGACCGATTGTGCTAAATAAACTGACTTTCTGCTTCACAACCACTATTGTACGTTCAAAGAGTTAAATCCATATACACGCCGGGTGGCGGTAATATTTTTTGGGTGATTAGTGCATTCCAGTGACATAAACGTACAGTTTCCAGCCAACGGCAAGCTGCAATTGACCGATTGTGCTAAATAAACTGACTTTCTGCTTCACAACCACTATTGTACGTTCAAAGAGTTAAATCCATATACACGCCGGGTGGCGGTAATATTTTTTGGGTGATTAGTGCATTCCAGTGACATAAACGTACAGTTTCCAGCCAACGGCAGGCTGCAATTGACCGGTTGTGCTAAATAAACTGACTTTCTGCTTCACAACCACTATTGTACGTTCAAAGAGTTAGATCCATTTACACGCCGGGTGGCGGTAATATTTTTTGGGTGATTAGTGCATTCCAGTGACATAAACGTACAGTTTCCAGCCAACGGCAAGCTGCAATTGACCGATTGTGCTAAATAAACTGACTTTCTGCTTCACAACCACTATTGTACGTTCAAAGAGTTAAATCCATTTACACGCCGGCTGGCGGTAATATTTTTTGGGTGATTAGTGCATTCCAGTGACATAAACGTACAGTTTCCAGCCAACGGCAAGCTGCAATTGACCGATTGTGCTAAATAAACTGACTTTCTGCTTCACAACCACTATTGTACGTTCAAAGAGTTAGATCCATTTACACGCCGGTGGCGGTAATATTTTTTGGGTGATTAGTGCATTCCAGTGACATAAACGTACAGTTTCCAGCCAACGGCAAGCTGCAATTGACCGATTGTGCTAAATAAACTGACTTTCTGCTTCACAACCACTATTGTACGTTCAAAGAGTTAGATCCATTTACACGCCGGGTGGCAGTAATATTTTTTGGGTGATTAGTGCATTCCAGTGACATAAACGTACAGTTTCCAGCCAACGGCAAGCTGCAATTGACCGATTGTGTACAATAAACTGACTTTCTGCTTCACAACCACTATTGTACGTTCAAAGAGTTAGATCCATTTACACGCCGGGTGGCGGTAATATTTTTTGGGTGAATAGTGCATTCCAGTGACAGAAACGTACAGTTTCCAGCCAACGGCAAGCTGCCATTGACCGATTGTGCTAAATATACTGACTTTCTGCTTCACAACCACTATTGTACGTTCAAAGAGTTAAATCCATATACACGCCGGGTGGCGGTAATATTTTTTGGGTGATTGGTGCATTCCAGTGACATAAACGTACAGTTTCCAGCCAACGGCAAGCTGCAATTGACCAATTGTGCTAAATAAACTGACTTTCTGCTTCACAACCACTATTGCACGTTCAAAGAGTTAGATCCATTTACACGCCGGGTGGCGGTAATATTTTTTGGGTGATTAGTGCATTCCAGTGACATAAACGTACAGTTTCCAGCCAACGGCAAGCTGCAATTGACCGATTGTGCTAAATAAACTGACTTTCTGCTTCACAACCACTATTGTACGTTCAAAGAGTTAAATCCATTTACACGCCGGGTGGCGGTAATATTTTTTGGGTGATTAGTGCATTCCAGTGACATAAACGTACAGTTTCCAGCCAACGGCAAGCTGCAATTGACCGATTGTGCTAAATAAACTGACTTTCTGCTTCACAACCACTATTGTACGTTCAAAGAGTTAGATCCATTTACACGCCGGGTGTCGGTAATATTTTTTGGGTGATTAGTGCATTCCAGTGACATAAACGTACAGTTTCCAGCCAACGGCAAGCTGCAATTGACCGATTGTGCTAAATAAACTGACTTTCTGCTTCACAACCACTATTGTACGTTCAAAGAGTTAAATCCATATACACGCCGGGTGGCGGTAATATTTTTTGGGTGATTAATGCATTCCAGTGACATAAACGTACAGTTTCCAGCCAACGGCAAGCTGCAATTGACCGATTGTGTACAATAAACTGACTTTCTGCTTCACAACCACTATTGTACGTTCAAAGAGTTAGATCCATTTACACGCCGGGTGTCGGTAATATTTTTTGGGTGATTAGTGCATTCCAGTGACATAAACGTACAGTTTCCAGCCAACGGCAAGCTGCAATTGACCGATTGTGCTAAATAAACTGACTTTCTGCTTCACAACCACTATTGTACGTTCAAAGAGTTAAATCCATATACACGCCGGGTGGCGGTAATATTTTTTGGGTGATTAGTGCATTCCAGTGACATAAACGTACAGTTTCCAGCCAACGGCAAGCTGCAATTGACCGATTGTGCTAAATAAACTGACTTTCTGCTTCACAACCACTATTGTACGTTCAAAGAGTTAGATCCATTTACACGCCGGGTGGCGGTAATATTTTTTGGGTGATTAGTGCATTCCAGTGACATAAACGTACAGTTTCCAGCCAACGGCAAGCTGCAATTGACCGATTGTGCTAAATAAACTGACTTTCTGCTTCACAACCACTATTGTACGTTCAAAGAGTTAAATCCATTTACACGCCGGCTGGCGGTAATATTTTTTGGGTGATTAGTGCATTTCAGTGACATAAACGTACAGTTTCCAGCCAACGGCAAGCTGCAATTGACCGATTGTGCTAAATAAACTGACTTTCTGCTTCACAACCACTATTGTACGTTCAAAGAGTTAAATCCATTTACACGCCGGCTGGCGGTAATATTTTTTGGGTGATTAGTGCATTCCAGTGACAGAAACGTACAGTTTCCAGCCAACGGCAAGCTGCAATTGACCGATTGTGTACAATAAACTGACTTTCTGCTTCACAACCACTATTGTACGTTCAAAGAGTTAGATCCATTTACACGCCGGGTGGCGGTAATATTTTTTGGGTGATTAGTGCATTCCAGTGACAGAAACGTACAGTTTCCAGCCAACGGCAAGCTGCCATTGACCGATTGTGCTAAATATACTGACTTTCTGCTTCACAACCACTATTGTACGTTCAAAGAGTTAAATCCATTTACACGCCGGCTGGCGGTAATATTTTTTGGGTGATTAGTGCATTCCAGTGACATAAACGTACAGTTTCCAGCCAACGGCAAGCTGCAATTGACCGATTGTGTACAATAAACTGACTTTCTGCTTCACAACCACTATTGTACGTTCAAAGAGTTAGATCCATTTACACGCCGGGTGGCGGTAATATTTTTTGGGTGATTAGTGCATTCCAGTGACATAAACGTACAGTTTCCAGCCAACGGCAAGCTGCAATTGACCGATTGTGCTAAATAAACTGACTTTCTGCTTCACAACCACTATTGTACGTTCAAAGAGTTAGATCCATTTACACGCCGGGTGGCGGTAATATTTTTTGGGTGATTAGTGCATTCCAGTGACATAAACGTACAGTTTCCAGCCAACGGCAAGCTGCAATTGACCGATTGTGTACAATAAACTGACTTTCTGCTTCACAACCACTATTGTACGTTCAAAGAGTTAGATCCATTTACACGCCGGGTGGCGGTAATATTTTTTGGGTGATTAGTGCATTCCAGTGACATAAACGTACAGTTTCCAGCCAACGGCAAGCTGCAATTGACCGATTGTGCTAAATATACTGACTTTCTGCTTCACAACCACTATTGTACGTTCAAAGAGTTAAATCCATATACACGCCGGGTGGCGGTAATATTTTTTGGGTGATTGGTGCATTCCAGTGACATAAACGTACAGTTTCCAGCCAACGGCAAGCTGCAATTGACCAATTGTGCTAAATAAACTGACTTTCTGCTTCACAACCACTATTGCACGTTCAAAGAGTTAGATCCATTTACACGCCGGGTGGCGGTAATATTTTTTGGGTGATTAGTGCATTCCAGTGACATAAACGTACAGTTTCCAGCCAACGGCAAGCTGCAATTGACCGATTGTGCTAAATAAACTGACTTTCTGCTTCACAACCACTATTGTACGTTCAAAGAGTTAAATCCATTTACACGCCGGGTGGCGGTAATATTTTTTGGGTGATTAGTGCATTCCAGTGACATAAACGTACAGTTTCCAGCCAACGGCAAGCTGCAATTGACCGATTGTGCTAAATAAACTGACTTTCTGCTTCACAACCACTATTGTACGTTCAAAGAGTTAGATCCATTTACACGCCGGGTGTCGGTAATATTTTTTGGGTGATTAGTGCATTCCAGTGACATAAACGTACAGTTTCCAGCCAACGGCAAGCTGCAATTGACCGATTGTGCTAAATAAACTGACTTTCTGCTTCACAACCACTATTGTACGTTCAAAGAGTTAAATCCATATACACGCCGGGTGGCGGTAATATTTTTTGGGTGATTAATGCATTCCAGTGACATAAACGTACAGTTTCCAGCCAACGGCAAGCTGCAATTGACCGATTGTGTACAATAAACTGACTTTCTGCTTCACAACCACTATTGTACGTTCAAAGAGTTAGATCCATTTACACGCCGGGTGGCGGTAATATTTTTTGGGTGATTAGTGCATTCCAGTGACATAAACGTACAGTTTCCAGCCAACGGCAAGCTGCAATTGACCGATTGTGCTAAATAAACTGACTTTCTGCTTCACAACCACTATTGTACGTTCAAAGAGTTAAATCCATATACACGCCGGGTGGCGGTAATATTTTTTGGGTGATTAGTGCATTCCAGTGACATAAACGTACAGTTTCCAGCCAACGGCAAGCTGCAATTGACCGATTGTGCTAAATAAACTGACTTTCTGCTTCACAACCACTATTGTACGTTCAAAGAGTTAGATCCATTTACACGCCGGGTGGCGGTAATATTTTTTGGGTGATTAGTGCATTCCAGTGACATAAACGTACAGTTTCCAGCCAACGGCAAGCTGCAATTGACCGATTGTGCTAAATAAACTGACTTTCTGCTTCACAACCACTATTGTACGTTCAAAGAGTTAAATCCATTTACACGCCGGCTGGCGGTAATATTTTTTGGGTGATTAGTGCATTTCAGTGACATAAACGTACAGTTTCCAGCCAACGGCAAGCTGCAATTGACCGATTGTGCTAAATAAACTGACTTTCTGCTTCACAACCACTATTGTACGTTCAAAGAGTTAAATCCATTTACACGCCGGCTGGCGGTAATATTTTTTGGGTGATTAGTGCATTCCAGTGACAGAAACGTACAGTTTCCAGCCAACGGCAAGCTGCAATTGACCGATTGTGTACAATAAACTGACTTTCTGCTTCACAACCACTATTGTACGTTCAAAGAGTTAGATCCATTTACACGCCGGGTGGCGGTAATATTTTTTGGGTGATTAGTGCATTCCAGTGACAGAAACGTACAGTTTCCAGCCAACGGCAAGCTGCCATTGACCGATTGTGCTAAATATACTGACTTTCTGCTTCACAACCACTATTGTACGTTCAAAGAGTTAAATCCATATACACGCCGGGTGGCGGTAATATTTTTTGGGTGATTAGTGCATTCCAGTGACATAAACGTACAGTTTCCAGCCAACGGCAAGCTGCAATTGACCGATTGTGTACAATAAACTGACTTTCTGCTTCACAACCACTATTGTACGTTCAAAGAGTTAGATCCATTTACACGCCGGCTGGCGGTAATATTTTTTGGGTGATTAGTGCATTCCAGTGACATAAACGTACAGTTTCCAGCCAACGGCAAGCTGCAATTGACCGATTGTGCTAAATAAACTGACTTTCTGCTTCACAACCACTATTGTATGTTCAAAGAGTTAAATCCATTTACACGCCGGCTGGCGGTAATATTTTTTGGGTGATTAGTGCATTCCAGTGACATAAACGTACAGTTTCCAGCCAACGGCAAGCTGCAATTGACAGATTGTGCTAAATAAACTGACTTTCTGCTTCACAACCACTATTGTACGTTCAAAGAGTTAAATCCATTTACACGCCGGCTGGCGGTAATATTTTTTGGGTGATTAGTGCATTCCGGTGACATAAACGTACAGTTTCCAGCCAACGGCAAGCTGCAATTGACCGATTGTGTACAATAAACTGACTTTCTGCTTCACAACCACTATTGTACGTTCAAAGAGTTAGATCCATTTACACGCCGGGTGGCGGTAATATTTTTTGGGTGATTAGTGCATTCCAGTGACATAAACGTACAGTTTCCAGCCAACGGCAAGCTGCAATTGACCGATTGTGCTAAATAAACTGACTTTCTGCTTCACAACCACTATTGTACGTTCAAAGAGTTAAATCCATTTACACGCCGGCTGGCGGTAATATTTTTTGGGTGATTAGTGCATTCCAGTGACATAAACGTACAGTTTCCAGCCAACGGCAAGCTGCAATTGACCGATTGTGCTAAATAAACTGACTTTCTGCTTCACAACCACTATTGTACGTTCAAAGAGTTAGATCCATTTACACGCCGGGTGGCGGTAATATTTTTTGGGTGATTAGTGCATTCCAGTGACATAAACGTACAGTTTCCAGCCAACGGCAAGCTGCAATTGACCGATTGTGCTAAATAAACTGACTTTCTGCTTCACAACCACTATTGTACGTTCAAATAGTTAAATCCATATACACGTCGGGTGGCGGTAATATTTTTTGGGTGATTAGTGCATTCCAGTGACATAAACGTACAGTTTCCAGCCAACGGCAAGCTGCAATTGACCGATTGTGTACAATAAACTGACTTTCTGCTTCACAACCACTATTGTACGTTCAAAGAGTTAGATCCATTTACACGCCGGGTGGCGGTAATATTTTTTGGGTGATTAGTGCATTCCAGTGACATAAACGTACAGTTTCCAGCCAACGGCAAGCTGCAATTGACCGATTGTGCTAAATAAACTGACTTTCTGCTTCAAAACCACTATTGTACGTTCAAAGAGTTAAATCCATATACACGCCGGGTGGCGGTAATATTTTTTGGGTGATTAGTGCATTCCAGTGACATAAACGTACAGTTTCCAGCCAACGGCAAGCTGCAATTGACCGATTGTGCTAAATAAACTGACTTTCTGCTTCACAACCACTATTGTACGTTGAAAGAGTTAGATCCATTTACACGCCGGCTGGCGGTAATATTTTTTGGGTGATTAGTGCATTCCAGTGACATAAACGTACAGTTTCCAGCCAACGGCAAGCTGCAATTGACCGATTGTGCTAAATAAACTGACTTTCTGCTTCACAACCACTATTGTACGTTCAAAGAGTTAGATCCATTTACACGCCGGGTAGCGGTAATATTTTTTGGGTGATTGGTGCATTCCAGTGACATAAACGTATAGTTTCCAGCCAACGGCAAGCTGCAATTGACCAATTGCGCTAAATAAACTGACTTTCTGCTTCACAACCACTATTGTACGTTCAAAGAGTTAGATCCATTTACACGCCGGGTGGCGGTAATATTTTTTGGGTGATTAGTGCATTCCAGTGACATAAACGTACAGTTTCCAGCCAACGGCAAGCTGCAATTGACCGATTGTGCTAAATAAACTGACTTTCTGCTTCACAACCACTATTGTACGTTCAAAGAGTTAAATCCATTTACACGCCGGCTGGCGGTAATATTTTTTGGGTGATTAGTGCATTCCAGTGACAGAAACGTACAGTTTCCAGCCAACGGCAAGCTGCAATTGACCGATTGTGTACAATAAACTGACTTTCTGCTTCACAACCACTATTGTACGTTCAAAGAGTTAGATCCATTTACACGCCGGGTGGCGGTAATATTTTTTGGGTGATTAGTGCATTCCAGTGACATAAACGTACAGTTTCCAGCCAACGGCAAGCTGCCATTGACCGATTGTGCTAAATATACTGACTTTCTGCTTCACAACCACTATTGTACGTTCAAAGAGTTAAATCCATTTACACGCCGGCTGGCGGTAATATTTTTTGGGTGATTAGTGCATTCCAGTGACATAAACGTACAGTTTCCAGCCAACGGCAAGCTGCAATTGACCGATTGTGTACAATAAACTGACTTTCTGCTTCACAACCACTATTGTACGTTCAAAGAGTTAGATCCATTTACACGCCGGGTGGCGGTAATATTTTTTGGGTGATTAGTGCATTCCAGTGACATAAACGTACAGTTTCCAGCCAACGGCAAGCTGCCATTGACCGATTGTGCTAAATATACTGACTTTCTGCTTCACAACCACTATTGTACGTTCAAAGAGTTAAATCCATATACACGCCGGGTGGCGGTAATATTTTTTGGGTGATTGGTGCATTCCAGTGACATAAACGTACAGTTTCCAGCCAACGGCAAGCTGCAATTGACCAATTGTGCTAAATAAACTGACTTTCTGCTTCACAACCACTATTGCACGTTCAAAGAGTTAGATCCATTTACACGCCGGGTGGCGGTAATATTTTTTGGGTGATTAGTGCATTCCAGTGACATAAACGTACAGTTTCCAGCCAACGGCAAGCTGCAATTGACCGATTGTGCTAAATAAACTGACTTTCTGCTTCACAACCACTATTGTACGTTCAAAGAGTTAGATCCATTTACACGCCGGGTAGCGGTAATATTTTTTGGGTGATTGGTGCATTCCAGTGACATAAACGTATAGTTTCCAGCCAACGGCAAGCTGCAATTGACCAATTGCGCTAAATAAACTGACTTTCTGCTTCACAACCACTATTGTACGTTCAAAGAGTTAGATCCATTTACACGCCGGGTGGCGGTAATATTTTTTGGGTGATTAGTGCATTCCAGTGACATAAACGTACAGTTTCCAGCCAACGGCAAGCTGCAATTGACCGATTGTGCTAAATAAACTGACTTTCTGCTTCACAACCACTATTGTACGTTCAAAGAGTTAAATCCATTTACACGCCGGCTGGCGGTAATATTTTTTGGGTGATTAGTGCATTCCAGTGACAGAAACGTACAGTTTCCAGCCAACGGCAAGCTGCAATTGACCGATTGTGTACAATAAACTGACTTTCTGCTTCACAACCACTATTGTACGTTCAAAGAGTTAGATCCATTTACACGCCGGGTGGCGGTAATATTTTTTGGGTGATTAGTGCATTCCAGTGACATAAACGTACAGTTTCCAGCCAACGGCAAGCTGCCATTGACCGATTGTGCTAAATATACTGACTTTCTGCTTCACAACCACTATTGTACGTTCAAAGAGTTAAATCCATTTACACGCCGGCTGGCGGTAATATTTTTTGGGTGATTAGTGCATTCCAGTGACATAAACGTACAGTTTCCAGCCAAACGGCAAGCTGCAATTGACCGATTGTGTACAATAAACTGACTTTCTGCTTCACAACCACTATTGTACGTTCAAAGAGTTAGATCCATTTACACGCCGGGTGGCGGTAATATTTTTTGGGTGATTAGTGCATTCCAGTGACATAAACGTACAGTTTCCAGCCAACGGCAAGCTGCCATTGACCGATTGTGCTAAATATACTGACTTTCTGCTTCACAACCACTATTGTACGTTCAAAGAGTTAAATCCATATACACGCCGGGTGGCGGTAATATTTTTTGGGTGATTGGTGCATTCCAGTGACATAAACGTACAGTTTCCAGCCAACGGCAAGCTGCAATTGACCAATTGTGCTAAATAAACTGACTTTCTGCTTCACAACCACTATTGCACGTTCAAAGAGTTAGATCCATTTACACGCCGGGTGGCGGTAATATTTTTTGGGTGATTAGTGCATTCCAGTGACATAAACGTACAGTTTCCAGCCAACGGCAAGCTGCAATTGACCGATTGTGCTAAATAAACTGACTTTCTGCTTCACAACCACTATTGTACGTTCAAAGAGTTAAATCCATTTACACGCCGGGTGGCGGTAATATTTTTTGGGTGATTAGTGCATTCCAGTGACATAAACGTACAGTTTTCAGCCAACGGCAAGCTGCAATTGACCGATTGTGCTAAATAAACTGACTTTCTGCTTCACAACCACTATTGTACGTTCAAAGAGTTAGATCCATTTACACGCCGGGTGTCGGTAATATTTTTTGGGTGATTAGTGCATTCCAGTGACATAAACGTACAGTTTCCAGCCAACGGCAAGCTGCAATTGACCGATTGTGCTAAATAAACTGACTTTCTGCTTCACAACCACTATTGTACGTTCAAAGAGTTAAATCCATATACACGCCGGGTGGCGGTAATATTTTTTGGGTGATTAATGCATTCCAGTGACATAAACGTACAGTTTCCAGCCAACGGCAAGCTGCAATTGACCGATTGTGTACAATAAACTGACTTTCTGCTTCACAACCACTATTGTACGTTCAAAGAGTTAGATCCATTTACACGCCGGGTGGCGGTAATATTTTTTGGGTGATTAGTGCATTCCAGTGACATAAACGTACAGTTTCCAGCCAACGGCAAGCTGCAATTGACCGATTGTGCTAAATAAACTGACTTTCTGCTTCACAACCACTATTGTACGTTCAAAGAGTTAAATCCATATACACGCCGGGTGGCGGTAATATTTTTTGGGTGATTAGTGCATTCCAGTGACATAAACGTACAGTTTCCAGCCAACGGCAAGCTGCAATTGACCGATTGTGCTAAATAAACTGACTTTCTGCTTCACAACCACTATTGTACGTTCAAAGAGTTAGATCCATTTACACGCCGGGTGGCGGTAATATTTTTTGGGTGATTAGTGCATTCCAGTGACATAAACGTACAGTTTCCAGCCAACGGCAAGCTGCAATTGACCGATTGTGCTAAATAAACTGACTTTCTGCTTCACAACCACTATTGTACGTTCAAAGAGTTAAATCCATTTACACGCCGGCTGGCGGTAATATTTTTTGGGTGATTAGTGCATTTCAGTGACATAAACGTACAGTTTCCAGCCAACGGCAAGCTGCAATTGACCGATTGTGCTAAATAAACTGACTTTCTGCTTCACAACCACTATTGTACGTTCAAAGAGTTAAATCCATTTACACGCCGGCTGGCGGTAATATTTTTTGGGTGATTAGTGCATTCCAGTGACAGAAACGTACAGTTTCCAGCCAACGGCAAGCTGCAATTGACCGATTGTGTACAATAAACTGACTTTCTGCTTCACAACCACTATTGTACGTTCAAAGAGTTAGATCCATTTACACGCCGGGTGGCGGTAATATTTTTTGGGTGATTAGTGCATTCCAGTGACAGAAACGTACAGTTTCCAGCCAACGGCAAGCTGCCATTGACCGATTGTGCTAAATATACTGACTTTCTGCTTCACAACCACTATTGTACGTTCAAAGAGTTAAATCCATATACACCCCGGGTGGCGGTAATATTTTTTGGGTGATTAGTGCATTCCAGTGACATAAACGTACAGTTTCCAGCCAACGGCAAGCTGCAATTGACCGATTGTGCTAAATAAACTGACTTTCTGCTTCACAACCACTATTGTACGTTCAAAGAGTTAGATCCATTTACACGCCGGGTGGCGGTAATATTTTTTGGGTGATTAGTGCATTCCAGTGACATAAACGTACAGTTTCCAGCCAACGGCAAGCTGCAATTGACCGATTGTGCTAAATAAACTGACTTTCTGCTTCACAACCAGTATTGTACGTTCAAAGAGTTAAATCCATTTACACGCCGGCTGGCGGTAATATTTTTTGGGTGATTAGTGCATTCCAGTGACAGAAACGTACAGTTTCCAGCCAACGGCAAGCTGCAATTGACCGATTGTGCTAAATAAACTGACTTTCTGCTTCACAACCACTATTGTACGTTCAAAGAGTTAAATCCATTTACACGCCGGCTGGCGGTAATATTTTTTGGGTGATTAGTGCATTCCAGTGACAGAAACGTACAGTTTCCAGCCAACGGCAAGCTGCAATTGACCGATTGTGTACAATAAACTGACTTTCTGCTTCACAACCACTATTGTACGTTCAAAGAGTTAGATCCATTTACACGCCGGGTGGCGGTAATATTTTTTGGGTGATTAGTGCATTCCAGTGAAAGAAACGTACAGTTTCCAGCCAACGGCAAGCTGCCATTGACCGATTGTGCTAAATATACTGACTTTCTGCTTCACAACCACTATTGTACGTTCAAAGAGTTAAATCCATTTACACGCCGGCTGGCGGTAATATTTTTTGGGTGATTAGTGCATTCCAGTGACATAAACGTACAGTTTCCAGCCAACGGCAAGCTGCAATTGACCGATTGTGTACAATAAACTGACTTTCTGCTTCACAACCACTATTGTACGTTCAAAGAGTTAGATCCATTTACACGCCGGGTGGCGGTAATATTTTTTGGGTGATTAGTGCATTCCAGTGACATAAACGTACAGTTTCCAGCCAACGGCAAGCTGCAATTGACCGATTGTGCTAAATAAACTGACTTTCTGCTTCACAACCACTATTGTACGTTCAAAGAGTTAGATCCATTTACACGCCGGGTGGCGGTAATATTTTTTGGGTGATTAGTGCATTCCAGTGACATAAACGTACAGTTTCCAGCCAACGGCAAGCTGCAATTGACCGATTGTGTACAATAAACTGACTTTCTGCTTCACAACCACTATTGTACGTTCAAAGAGTTAGATCCATTTACACGCCGGGTGGCGGTAATATTTTTTGGGTGATTAGTGCATTCCAGTGACAGAAACGTACAGTTTCCAGCCAACGGCAAGCTGCCATTGACCGATTGTGCTAAATATACTGACTTTCTGCTTCACAACCACTATTGTACATTCAAAGAGTTAAATCCATATACACGCCGGGTGGCGGTAATATTTTTTGGGTGATTGGTGCATTCCAGTGACATAAACGTACAGTTTCCAGCCAACGGCAAGCTGCAATTGACCAATTGTGCTAAATAAACTGACTTTCTGCTTCACAACCACTATTGCACGTTCAAAGAGTTAGATCCATTTACACTCCGGGTGGCGGTAATATTTTTTGGGTGATTAGTGCATTCCAGTGACATAAACGTACAGTTTCCAGCCAACGGCAAGCTGCAATTGACCGATTGTGCTAAATAAACTGACTTTCTGCTTCACAACCACTATTGTACGTTCAAAGAGTTAAATCCATTTACACGCCGGGTGGCGGTAATATTTTTTGGGTGATTAGTGCATTCCAGTGACATAAACGTACAGTTTCCAGCCAACGGCAAGCTGCAATTGACCGATTGTGCTAAATAAACTGACTTTCTGCTTCACAACCACTATTGTACGTTCAAAGAGTTAGATCCATTTACACGCCGGGTGTCGGTAATATTTTTTGGGTGATTAGTGCATTCCAGTGACATAAACGTACAGTTTCCAGCCAACGGCAAGCTGCAATTGACCGATTGTGCTAAATAAACTGACTTTCTGCTTCACAACCACTATTGTACGTTCAAAGAGTTAAATCCATATACACGCCGGGTGGCGGTAATATTTTTTGGGTGATTAATGCATTCCAGTGACATAAACGTACAGTTTCCAGCCAACGGCAAGCTGCAATTGACCGATTGTGTACAATAAATTGACTTTCTGCTTCACAACCACTATTGTACGTTCAAAGAGTTAGATCCATTTACACGCCGGGTGGCGGTAATATTTTTTGGGTGATTAGTGCATTCCAGTGACATAAACGTACAGTTTCCAGCCAACGGCAAGCTGCAATTGACCGATTGTGCTAAATAAACTGACTTTCTGCTTCACAACCACTATTGTACGTTCAAAGAGTTAAATCCATATACACGCCGGGTGGCGGTAATATTTTTTGGGTGATTAGTGCATTCCAGTGACATAAACGTACAGTTTCCAGCCAACGGCAAGCTGCAATTGACCGATTGTGCTAAATAAACTGACTTTCTGCTTCACAACCACTATTGTACGTTCAAAGAGTTAGATCCATTTACACGCCGGGTGGCGGTAATATTTTTTGGGTGATTAGTGCATTCCAGTGACATAAACGTACAGTTTCCAGCCAACGGCAAGCTGCAATTGACCGATTGTGCTAAATAAACTGACTTTCTGCTTCACAACCACTATTGTACGTTCAAAGAGTTAAATCCATTTACACGCCGGCTGGCGGTAATATTTTTTGGGTGATTAGTGCATTTCAGTGACATAAACGTACAGTTTCCAGCCAACGGCAAGCTGCAATTGACCGATTGTGCTAAATAAACTGACTTTCTGCTTCACAACCACTATTGTACGTTCAAAGAGTTAAATCCATTTACACGCCGGCTGGCGGTAATATTTTTTGGGTGATTAGTGCATTCCAGTGACAGAAACGTACAGTTTCCAGCCAACGGCAATCTGCAATTGACCGATTGTGTACAATAAACTGACTTTCTGCTTCACAACCACTATTGTACGTTCAAAGAGTTAGATCCATTTACACGCCGGGTGGCGGTAATATTTTTTGGGTGATTAGTGCATTCCAGTGACAGAAACGTACAGTTTCCAGCCAACGGCAAGCTGCCATTGACCGATTGTGCTAAATATACTGACTTTCTGCTTCACAACCACTATTGTACGTTCAAAGAGTTAAATCCATATACACGCCGGGTGGCGGTAATATTTTTTGGGTGATTAGTGCATTCCAGTGACATAAACGTACAGTTTCCAGCCAACGGCAAGCTGCAATTGACCGATTGTGTACAATAAACTGACTTTCTGCTTCACAACCACTATTGTACGTTCAAAGAGTTAGATCCATTTACACGCCGGCTGGCGGTAATATTTTTTGGGTGATTAGTGCATTCCAGTGACATAAACGTACAGTTTCCAGCCAACGGCAAGCTGCAATTGACCGATTGTGCTAAATAAACTGACTTTCTGCTTCACAACCACTATTGTATGTTCAAAGAGTTAAATCCATTTACACGCCGGCTGGCGGTAATATTTTTTGGGTGATTAGTGCATTCCAGTGACATAAACGTACAGTTTCCAGCCAACGGCAAGCTGCAATTGACAGATTGTGCTAAATAAACTGACTTTCTGCTTCACAACCACTATTGTACGTTCAAAGAGTTAAATCCATTTACACGCCGGCTGGCGGTAATATTTTTTGGGTGATTAGTGCATTCCAGTGACAGAAACTTACAGTTTCCAGCCAACGGCAAGCTGCAATTGACCGATTGTGTACAATAAACTGACTTTCTGCTTCACAACCACTATTGTACGTTCAAAGAGTTAGATCCATTTACACGCCGGGTGGCGGTAATATTTTTTGGGTGATTAGTGCATTCCAGTGACATAAACGTACAGTTTCCAGCCAACGGCAAGCTGCAATTGACCGATTGTGCTAAATAAACTGACTTTCTGCTTCACAACCACTATTGTACGTTCAAAGAGTTAAATCCATATACACGCCGGGTGGCGGTAATATTTTTTGGGTGATTAGTGCATTCCGGTGACATAAACGTACAGTTTCCAGCCAACGGCAAGCTGCAATTGACCGATTGTGTACAATAAACTGACTTTCTGCTTCACAACCACTATTGTACGTTCAAAGAGTTAGATCCATTTACACGCCGGGTGGCGGTAATATTTTTTGGGTGATTAGTGCATTCCAGTGACATAAACGTACAGTTTCCAGCCAACGGCAAGCTGCAATTGACCGATTGTGCTAAATAAACTGACTTTCTGCTTCACAACCACTATTGTACGTTCAAAGAGTTAAATCCATTTACACGCCGGCTGGCGGTAATATTTTTTGGGTGATTAGTGCATTCCAGTGACATAAACGTACAGTTTCCAGCCAACGGCAAGCTGCAATTGACCGATTGTGCTAAATAAACTGACTTTCTGCTTCACAACCACTATTGTACGTTCAAAGAGTTAGATCCATTTACACGCCGGGTGGCGGTAATATTTTTTGGGTGATTAGTGCATTCCAGTGACATAAACGTACAGTTTCCAGCCAACGGCAAGCTGCAATTGACCGATTGTGCTAAATAAACTGACTTTCTGCTTCACAACCACTATTGTACGTTCAAATAGTTAAATCCATATACACGTCGGGTGGCGGTAATATTTTTTGGGTGATTAGTGCATTCCAGTGACATAAACGTACAGTTTCCAGCCAACGGCAAGCTGCAATTGACCGATTGTGTACAATAAACTGACTTTCTGCTTCACAACCACTATTGTACGTTCAAAGAGTTAGATCCATTTACACGCCGGGTGGCGGTAATATTTTTTGGGTGATTAGTGCATTCCAGTGACATAAACGTACAGTTTCCAGCCAACGGCAAGCTGCAATTGACCGATTGTGCTAAATAAACTGACTTTCTGCTTCAAAACCACTATTGTACGTTCAAAGAGTTAAATCCATATACACGCCGGGTGGCGGTAATATTTTTTGGGTGATTAGTGCATTCCAGTGACATAAACGTACAGTTTCCAGCCAACGGCAAGCTGCAATTGACCGATTGTGCTAAATAATCTGACTTTCTGCTTCACAACCACTATTGTACGTTGAAAGAGTTAGATCCATTTACACGCCGGCTGGCGGTAATATTTTTTGGGTGATTAGTGCATTCCAGTGACATAAACGTACAGTTTCCAGCCAACGGCAAGCTGCAATTGACCGATTGTGCTAAATAAACTGACTTTCTGCTTCACAACCACTATTGTACGTTCAAAGAGTTAGATCCATTTACACGCCGGGTAGCGGTAATATTTTTTGGGTGATTGGTGCATTCCAGTGACATAAACGTATAGTTTCCAGCCAACGGCAAGCTGCAATTGACCAATTGCGCTAAATAAACTGACTTTCTGCTTCACAACCACTATTGTACGTTCAAAGAGTTAGATCCATTTACACGCCGGGTGGCGGTAATATTTTTTGGGTGATTAGTGCATTCCAGTGACATAAACGTACAGTTTCCAGCCAACGGCAAGCTGCAATTGACCGATTGTGCTAAATAAACTGACTTTCTGCTTCACAACCACTATTGTATGTTCAAAGAGTTAAATCCATTTACACGCCGGCTGGCGGTAATATTTTTTGGGTGATTAGTGCATTCCAGTGACATAAACGTACAGTTTCCAGCCAACGGCAAGCTGCAATTGACCGATTGTGCTAAATAAACTGACTTTCTGCTTCACAACCACTATTGTACGTTCAAAGAGTTAGATCCATTTACACGCCGGGTGGCGGTAATATTTTTTGGGTGATTAGTGCATTCCAGTGACATAAACGTACAGTTTCCAGCCAACGGCAAGCTGCAATTGACCGATTGTGCTAAATAAACTGACTTTGTGCTTCACAACCACTATTGTACGTTCAAAGAGTTAAATCCATATACACGCCGGGTGGCGGTAATATTTTTTGGGTGATTAGTGCATTCCGGTGACATAACGTACAGTTTCCAGCCAACGGCAAGCTGCAATTGACCGATTGTGTACAATAAACTGACTTTCTGCTTCACAACCACTATTGTACGTTCAAAGAGTTAGATCCATTTACACGCCGGGTGGCGGTAATATTTTTTGGGTGATTAGTGCATTCCAGTGACATAAACGTACAGTTTCCAGCCAACGGCAAGCTGCAATTGACCGATTGTGCTAAATAAACTGACTTTCTGCTTCACAACCACTATTGTACGTTCAAAGAGTTAAATCCATTTACACGCCGGCTGGCGGTAATATTTTTTGGGTGATTAGTGCATTCCAGTGACAGAAACGTACAGTTTCCAGCCAACGGCAAGCTGCAATTGACCGATTGTGTACAATAAACTGACTTTCTGCTTCACAACCACTATTGTACGTTCAAAGAGTTAGATCCATTTACACGCCGGGTGGCGGTAATATTTTTTGGGTGATTAGTGCATTCCAGTGACATAAACGTACAGTTTCCAGCCAACGGCAAGCTGCAATTGACCGATTGTGCTAAATAAACTGACTTTCTGCTTCACAACCACTATTGTACGTTCAAAGAGTTAAATCCATATACACGCCGGGTGGCGGTAATATTTTTTGGGTGATTAGTGCATTCCGGTGACATAAACGTACAGTTTCCAGCCAACGGCAAGCTGCAATTGACCGATTGTGTACAATAAACTGACTTTCTGCTTCACAACCACTATTGTACGTTCAAAGAGTTAGATCCATTTACACGCCGGGTGGCGGTAATATTTTTTGGGTGATTAGTGCATTCCAGTGACATAAACGTACAGTTTCCAGCCAACGGCAAGCTGCAATTGACCGATTGTGCTAAATAAACTGACTTTCTGCTTCACAACCACTATTGTACGTTCAAAGAGTTAAATCCATTTACACGCCGGCTGGCGGTAATATTTTTTGGGTGATTAGTGCATTCCAGTGACATAAACGTACAGTTTCCAGCCAACGGCAAGCTGCAATTGACCGATTGTGCTAAATAAACTGACTTTCTGCTTCACAACCACTATTGTACGTTCAAAGAGTTAGATCCATTTACACGCCGGGTGGCGGTAATATTTTTTGGGTGATTAGTGCATTCCAGTGACATAAACGTACAGTTTCCAGCCAACGGCAAGCTGCAATTGACCGATTGTGCTAAATAAACTGACTTTCTGCTTCACAACCACTATTGTACGTTCAAATAGTTAAATCCATATACACGTCGGGTGGCGGTAATATTTTTTGGGTGATTAGTGCATTCCAGTGACATAAACGTACAGTTTCCAGCCAACGGCAAGCTGCAATTGACCGATTGTGCTAAATAAACTGACTTTCTGCTTCACAACCACTATTGTACGTTCAAAGAGTTAGATCCATTTACACGCCGGGTGGCGGTAATATTTTTTGGGTGATTAGTGCATTCCAGTGACATAAACGTACAGTTTCCAGCCAACGGCAAGCTGCAATTGACCGATTGTGCTAAATAAACTGACTTTCTGCTTCACAACCACTATTGTACGTTCAAAGAGTTAAATCCATTTACACGCCGGCTAGCGGTAATATTTTTTGGGTGATTAGTGCATTCCAGTGACATAAACGTACAGTTTCCAGCCAACGGCAAGCTGCAATTGACCGATTGTGCTAAATAAACTGACTTTCTGCTTCACAACCACTATTGTACGTTCAAAGAGTTAGATCCATTTACACGCCGGCTGGCGATAATATTTTTTGGGTGATTAGTGCATTCCAGTGACATAAACGTACAGTTTCCAGCCAACGGCAAGCTGCAATTGACCGATTGTGCTAAATAAACTGACTTTCTGCTTCAAAACCACTATTGTACGTTCAAAGAGTTAAATCCATATACACGCCGGGTGGCGGTAATATTTTTTGGGTGATTAGTGCATTCCAGTGACATAAACGTACAGTTTCCAGCCAACGGCAAGCTGCAATTGACCGATTGTGCTAAATAAACTGACTTTCTGCTTCACAACCACTATTGTACGTTCAAATAGTTAAATCCATATACACGTCGGGTGGCGGTAATATTTTTTGGGTGATTAGTGCATTCCAGTGACATAAACGTACAGTTTCCAGCCAACGGCAAGCTGCAATTGACCGATTGTGCTAAATAAACTGACTTTCTGCTTCACAACCACTATTGTACGTTCAAAGAGTTAGATCCATTTACACGCCGGGTGGCGGTAATATTTTTTGGGTGATTAGTGCATTCCAGTGACATAAACGTACAGTTTCCAGCCAACGGCAAGCTGCAATTGACCGATTGTGCTAAATAAACTGACTTTCTGCTTCACAACCACTATTGTACGTTCAAAGAGTTAAATCCATTTACACGCCGGCTAGCGGTAATATTTTTTGGGTGATTAGTGCATTCCAGTGACATAAACGTACAGTTTCCAGCCAACGGCAAGCTGCAATTGACCGATTGTGCTAAATAAACTGACTTTCTGCTTCACAACCACTATTGTACGTTCAAAGAGTTAGATCCATTTACACGCCGGCTGGCGATAATATTTTTTGGGTGATTAGTGCATTCCAGTGACATAAACGTACAGTTTCCAGCCAACGGCAAGCTGCAATTGACCGATTGTGCTAAATAAACTGACTTTCTGCTTCAAAACCACTATTGTACGTTCAAAGAGTTAAATCCATATACACGCCGGGTGGCGGTAATATTTTTTGGGTGATTAGTGCATTCCAGTGACATAAACGTACAGTTTCCAGCCAACGGCAAGCTGCAATTGACCGATTGTGCTAAATAAACTGACTTTCTGCTTCACAACCACTATTGTACGTTCAAAGAGTTAGATCCATTTACACGCAGGGTGGCGGTAATATTTTTTGGGTGATTAGTGCATTCCAGTGACATAAACGTACAGTTTCCAGCCAACGGCAAGCTGCAATTGACCGATTGTGCTAAATAAACTGACTTTCTGCTTCACAACCACTATTGTACATTCAAAGAGTTAAATCCATTTACACGCCGGCTGGCGGTAATATTTTTTGGGTGATTAGTGCATTCCAGTGACATAAACGTACAGTTTCCAGCCAACGGCAAGCTGCAATTGACCGATTGTGCTAAATAAACTGACTTTCTGCTTCACAACCACTATTGTACGTTCAAAGAGTTAAATCCATATACACGCCGGCTGGCGGTAATATTTTTGGGTGATTAGTGCATTCCAGTGACATAAACGTACAGTTTACAGCCAACGGCAAGCTGCACCTCGGGAATTGCTTTGTATATCTCTCGCCTTAGAGGCCGCTTTTTGAACAGCTCATGAATTGCTTTCTATATGTGTCGCCTTTGAGGCCGCTGGCTGGACAGCTGATGAATTGATTTGTATATATCTACTTATTGTCCGCTGTCCGGACAGCTCATTAATTACTTTTTGTATATAGCCTTCCAAACCACTCTCAGAATAAGTCATGATATTCATGCTGTGTATAGCCTTATAGGCCAATGGTCAATCAAGTCATGATTGTTATAGTGTGTATAGCCTTATAGGCCGCTGTCTTTACAACTTTATAATTCCATGCAGTATATAGCCCTATCGGCCACTTTCTGGCATCCAGTTGCTGTAGCCCCCATCACCACACTGTGCCACGGGCCCCTGTACCGCCTTCTCATACTGCTGCCAGATCCATCCTCTGCCATGTGCGTATTTGTCGTCTGCTCTCGCTGCTGGGTTCCAGTTTTAAACCTAGGCCTGTGTATGGCTTCCGAATACTGCTGCCTCCACCGCCACCCTGCGCCATGTGCCTCTGTCGTCTGCTCACGCTGCTGACGGCTTCCGCTTTTTAACCTAGGCCTGTGTATGTCTTCCGAATACTGCTGCCTCCACCGCCACCCTGCGCCATGTGCCACTTTTGGGTCTCCTCACACTGCTGCCAGGTCCATACTGATTCATGGCCCCCTGTACCGGCTCCTCATGAACGTGGTTCAGCGGGTTTGCATCACTTAACGGCAAATCGTTGACAAATGCTGGGACGTTCAGTGTTGTGCGCATTAAGCCAGACACCAAAGGGCAGCACAGACCTGTTATTACTCGCTCAAGCATGGCTGAACAAAACCAGTCTCTACCACAAATTGGACCCAGACCTGCCCAGGGTCTCGTAACTAGATTGCACGGAGGAGTAGAGTCCGTTATCGGAATTAAATAGACAAAACGCCACACCAAAAAGAGTGGCCATTTCCAACACTTATTCCAGAAAGAGGAACAACCCGTTTCATATACGGCCCGTAGACGTTTCACGTCTGCCACATTCAGTCGATTTAAGACGCAAGCTCCACTTCCTGTGGTCTCTGACCGTCGATATACCTTTAAGTGTCAGCTTTGAAGCTATATTCCCTCCGGAGCACTGACACTGGTGCCCTTCCGTCAACATGCCTTTAAGTTTCAGTTTTCAACCATATTCCCCACAGAAGCCAAACTCTTGGGTATCCCAGAAGCTGCTCAGCGGGTCAGGGCATTAAAGCTCCCAGTTCGCAGGTTGTTCCGTCTTATGGATGGAAGTACGACGGTATGTGATCTTCTTCGCACCCACGGCATTACCTCATAAAATTTCTGCATTGCATCTGCAATCACAACGCTGACTTCCCGGATCGCCACTCAGCCATTGGACTCTTGATAGTCGTCTCCCCACACTGCTACTGGGGGGACTTTTTAACCTAGGCCTGTGTATGGCCTTCAATTGAAGCTGTTTCCGCTCCGCAACTCTGCCATTGGACTCTTGATAGTCGTCTCCCCACGCTGCTGCTGGGGGGACTTTTTAACATAGGCCTCTGTATGGCCTTTAATTGAAGCTGCTTACGCTCCGCCACTCTGCCATGGGCCTCTTGGGTATCCCAGAAGCTGCTCAGCGGGTCAGGGCAATAAAGCTCCCGGTTCGCAGGTTGTTCCGTCTTATGGATGGAAGTACGACAGTATATGATCTTCTTCGCACCCACGGCATTACTTCGTAGAATTTCTGCATTGCATCTGCAATCACAACGCTGACTTCCCGGATCGCCACTCAGCCATTGGACTCTTGATAGTCGTCTCCCCACACTGCTGCTGGGGGGACTTTTTAACCTAGGCCTGTGTATGGCCTTCAATTGAAGCTGCTTCCGCTCCGCCACTCTGCCATTGGACTCTTGATAGTCGTCTCCCCACGCTGCTGCTGGGGGGACTTTTTAACCTATGCCTGTGTATGGCCTTCAATTGAAGCTGCTTCTGCTCCGCCACTCTGCCATTGGACTCTTGATAGTCGTCTCCCCACACTGCTGCTGGGGGGACTTTTTAACATAGGCCTCTGTATGGCCTTCAATTTAAGCTGCTTACGCTTTGCCACTCTGCCATGGGCTCCTGTACCGCCTCCTCTTGCTGCTGCCAGGTCCAGAGTGTGTCATGGGTCCCTGTACGGCCTCCCATTGCTGCTGACTTCATCGCCAGACTCTGCCCTGTGCCACTTTCAGGTCTCCTTACACTGTTGGTGGGTTCCATTTTGTGATAGGGTGCTGTATGGCCTTCCATTGCTGCTGCCTCCACCGCCACCCTGCGCCATGTGCCTCTGTCGTCTGCTCACGCTGCTGACGGCTTCCGCTTTTTAACCGAGGCCTGTGTTTGGCTTCCGAATACTGCTGCATCCACCGCCACCCTGCGCCATGTGTCTCTGTCGTCTGCTCACGCTGCTGACGGCTTCCGCTTTTTAACCTAGGCCTGTGTATGGCTTCAGAATAATGCTGCCTACACCGCCACCCTGCGCCATGTGCCTCTGTCGTCTGCTCACGCTGCTGCCAGGTCCATACTGATTCATGGCCCCCTGTACCGGCTCCTCATGAACGTGGTTCAGCGGGTTTGCATCACTTAACGGCAAATCGTTGACAAACGCTGGGACGTTCAGTGTTGTGCGCATTAAGCCAGACACCAAAGGGCAGCACAGACCTGTTATTACTCGCTCAAGCATGGCTGAACAAAACCAGTCTCTACCACAAATTGGACCCAGACCTGCCCAGGGTCTCGTAAGTAGATTGCACGGAGGAGTAGAGTTCGTTATTGGAATTAACTGTGAGGGACTTTTAAACCTAGGCCTGTGTATGGCCTTCAATTGAAGCTGCTTCTGCTCCGCCACTCTGCCATTGGACTCTTGATAGTCGTCTCCCCACGCTGCTGCTGGGGGGACTTTTTAACATAGGCCTCTGTATGGCCTTCAATTTTAGCTGCTTACGCTCCGCCACTCTGCCATGGGCCCCTGTACCGCCTCCTCATGCTGCTGCCAGGCCCGTAATCTGCCATGGGCCCCCGTACCGACTCCTCATGCTGCTGCCAGGCCCGTAATCTGTCATGGGCCCCTGTACCGCCTCCTCATGCTGCTGCCAGGTCCAGAGTGTGTCATGGGTCCCTGTACGGCCTCCCATTGCTGCTGTCTCCATCGCCACACTCTGCCATGTGCCACTTTCAGGTCTCCTCACACTGCTGGTGGGTTTCATTTTGTCATAGGGTGCTGTATGGCCTCCCATTGCTGCTGCCTCCACCGCCACACTGTGGCTCCACACTCTGGTTTTGGCCCCGTGACTGCCCAAATGAGTGAAGTGTGCGGTGATTCTAAGATCGACGGCACTCATCTGCATGTCATACTGACTGACAGTATTATTTCTCTTCCCCAGCAGACTCCAAGGGCATTTAAATTAAAGGTACAGTGTTCTGCACTAATATAAAGGCTCTCTGAAGCCTAGAAACACCCTTTTTATAAGTTAAATTCGCAGCGAATATATTCGGCTCGAAGCGAATTTATTTGGCGAATTCGGCGAATCAGCCGAACCAAATTTTTGAATAATTCGCTCATCTCTATTCATAATATATGCATACACATTTATATTATCATATTCAAAAGTAAAACATAGTATTTTAATTATCATCCTATAGGATTTTCATCCTATTTTTACAGAAGGGTAGGAAGTAGCATTCAGTGTGACAGAGAAGAAAGCAGCTGCCACTCTGCGCTTTAGAAAACCCATAATGCTCTGTAAATATGCTATCATAGGGCACCCTATGTTAAATGTTTGGACAATAAAGATTTCATACTTTGAAAAAAATCGCCCAAAGCCATTATGTTGCTGTGTTCCCTAACAGCCTTGCTTTGAGCTTTACTGTGCACAGTTTGTAAATCGAGCAACCAGGCCTTTTAAGGTACCCAGATATTACATGTGGACATAGTTCTTAAAAAACATACTTTTATTATGATTGCTTAAAATATGCATTATCTGATCCACTACATAATGGCAAAACATTTCTACAACTCACATCTCTTATAACACTATATAGAAAATCATGCCACAAGATATAGTGCCTTGAGAAAGTACTCATACCCCTTGAAAGTTTCCACATTTTGTCATGTTACAACCAAAAATGTAAATGTGTTTTATTGGGGTTTTATGTGATAGACCAGTGGTGGGCAACTTTTTTTTTCAACTGAGCCAAATCTCGCCAAAACCACAATTGAAATTTATTTTGAGAGCCACATTTTTAAAACTGAAAATACATCCCCCATATAGTAATTCATCCCCCATAGTAATTCATCCCCCATAGTAATTCATCCCCCATATAGTAATTCATCCCCCATAGTAATTCATCCCCCATATAGTAATTCATCCCCCATATAGTAATTCATCCCCCATAGTAATTCACCCCCCATATAGTAATTCATCCCCCATAGTAATTCATCCCCCATATAGTAATTCATCCCCCATAGTAATTAATCCCCCATATAGTAATTCATCCCCCATATAGTAATTCATCCCCCATAGTAATTCATCCCCCATATAGTAATACATCCCCCATATAGTAATTCATCCCCCATATAGTAATTCATCCCCCATATAGTAATTCATCCCCCATAGTAATTCATCCCCCATATAGTATTTCATCCCCCATATAGTAATTCATTCCCCATAGTAATTCATTCCCCATATTAATTCATCCCCCATATTAAGTCCCCAAGTCCCCCCTGTGTCAATTCACTTAACTTTGCTCCGCGCGTTCTTCTCGCCGTGTTCCCGCGCCGTTCTGGTCTTCAGGGCGAACTGTGAGAGGAGAGGAGTTCGTCACGCTGCCCCGCCTACATCCTGACAGCTGCAGAGTCCTGACTTTTGGGGCGGCCGCCCGAGAGGAGGGAGGGGAGCGGGCGCCCGGCACACAGAAGAGCCGCATTTAAGTTTGTAAAGAGCCGCATGTGGCTCGCGAGCCGCGGCTTGCCGACCACTGTGATAGACCAACACAAAGTGACACATAATTGTGAAGTGAAAGGAAAATGATAAATGGTTATCAACATTTTTTACAGATAAATATCTGAAAAGTGTGGCGTACATTTGTATTTAGTCCCCTTAACCCCCAACTAAAATCTATTGGAACTAATTGCCTTCAGAAGTCACCTAATTAGTAAATAGAGTCCACCTGTGTGTTATTTAATCTCAGTATAATTACAGCTGTTCTGTGAAGCCCTCAGAGGTTTGTTAGAGGACATTAGTGAACAAACAGCATCATGAAGGCCAAGGAACACTCCAGACAGGTCAGGGATAAAGTTCTATAGAAGTTTAAAGCAGGGTTAGGTTATTTAAAAATATCCTAAGCTTTGAACATCTCACGGAGCACTGTTCAATCCATCATCCAAAAATGGAAAGAGTATGGCACAACTGCAAACATACCAACACATGACCGTCCACCTAATCTGACAGTCCTGGCAATGAGAGCATTAATCAGAGAAGCAGCCAAGAGGCCCATGATAACTCTGGAGGAGCTGCAGAGATCCACAGGTCAGGTGGGGGAATCTGTCCACAGGTCAACTATTAGTCATGCACTCAACAAATCTGGCCTTTATAGAAGAGTGGCAAGAAGAAATCCATTGTTGAAAGAAAGTCATAAGAAGTCCCGTTTGCAGTTTGCAAGAAGCCATGTGGGGGACACAGCAAACGTGGAAAAAGGTTCTCTGGTCAGATGAGATCAAAATTTAACTTTTTGGCCTAAAAGCAATACTTTGTGTGGCGGAAAATTAACACTGCACATCACCCTGAACACACCATCCCCACTGTGAAACATGGTTGTGGCAGCATCATGTTGTGGGGATGCTTTTCTTCAGCAGGCAAAAAGAAGCTGGCCAGAGTTGATGGGAAGATGGATGGAGCCAAATACCGGGCAATCTTAGAAGAGAACCTGTTAGTTTGCAAAAGACTTGAGACTGGAGCGGAGGATCACCTTCCAGCAGGACAACGACCCTAAACATCCAGCCAGAGCTGCAAGGGAATGGTTTAGATCAAAGCATATTCATGTGTTAGAATGGCTGTCAAAGTCCAGACCTAAATCCTGTTCACAGCTGTTCACAGACACTCTCCATTCAATCTGACAGAACTTGAACTATTTTGCAAAGAAGAATGGGCAAAAATCTCACTCTCTAGATGTGCAAAGCTGGCAGAGACATAAGACTTGCAGCTGTAATTACAGTGAAAGGTGGTACTACAAAGTATTGACTCGGGGAGGGGCTGAATACAAATGCAGGTCACACTTTTCAGATATTTATTTGTAAACAATGTTGAAAATCATTTTCCTTCCACTTCACAATTATGTACCACTTTGTGTTGGTCTATCACATAAAATTCCAGTAAAATACATTTACGTTTTTGGTTGCAAAGTGACAAAATGTGGAAAATCTCAAGGGGTATGAATACTTTTTCAAGACACTGTAGTGGTCAGATGTTTCCTAAGCCTTACTTTTTAGTAACATGGTTCTATTAGGCCTCCTCCCTCTTACTTTTCCAGCCCCACAAATTTTAAAGGTTAACCATTTGCCCCCTGGCCAATGGGCGTTTGGCGGCTGCAAAAATGCACTAGATTTCCGGGGTGGACTCCATTTGGCGTCCTCCAGCACATGCGCAGTTTTCGCACTTGCAGAGCCGCGCAGCAGCGCGATCTGTCACCGGCCGTGTTCCTCGGACACGGCCGATGACAGATCTGAGTACCGGCCCCTGTTGCCGGTACCATGTGACCTGCTGTCACATGACAGTTGTATACAATGGATGGCTTCATTCATGCCATCCATTGTATACTAGTGTCTAGCTGTGAATGGTCACAGCGATCACATGCACATGTCATGTGATTAACTGTGGCCAAATCACAGCTAAGAACAAAAAAAAACCAACCCTGAATGAATCTATGTCATTCAGGTAAATGCCTGCTTATAGCAAAAGTAATTCTTTGCTATAAGCAAACTGTGTAGAAAAAAAAAAAATACTGATCACTTCCCCAAAGTAGTACAATGTTACTATGGTAACATTGTACTACTTTGGTCATAGTACTACTTTGGTCATAGTGAAATATGAAAATAAATTTTTTTAAAAAAAAATGTAATAAAAAATTAAAAATAATAAAAAAATAAAAAAAATACATATATTTTTTTTTTTCATACTGTCACCAGTCAGTGTCCCTGATCACTGCCATGACAGTTATATGATGATGCTGTACTGCACTGGTGACAGTATGTAAAAAAAAAAATAGTGAAAATAATTTTTTAATTTTTTAATTTTCCAAAAAATTCCTCTTATGAAGTACATTGGACTGTCTACTTTACAAAAAGGGATCATTTGGGGGATATCTGTACTGTTCTGACATTCTTGGAAATTAGATTGGCTGTCAGTACTTCAGGATTGATCAATTTTCAGATCTATACCATAGTTTGTGAACTCTATAACTTTCCTACAAACTAAAAAATACATCCTAATTTGGGTTATTTTCACCAAAGACATGTAGCAGAATACATCTTGGCCTAAATTTATGAAGAACAATTTTTATTTGTAAACTTTTATAACAGAAACAAAGAAACGTGTTTTTTCTTCAAAATGTTTGGTCTTTTTTTGTTTAGCAAAAAATAAAAACCCCAGTGGTGATTAAATACCGCCAAAAGAAAGCTCTAGTTGTGTGAAGCAAATGATTAAATTTTAGTTTGGGTACAATGTTGTATGACCGCGCAATTGTCATTCAAAGTGTGAGAGCGCTGAAACCTGAAAAATGGCCTGGGCAGGAAGGTGTAAAATTGCCGGTATTGAATTGGTTAAAGCCAATTTCTGTGTAAATTCAAAATACCTCCATTCCTTTCATCCCACCCCTACTCATTCACAATGTAAAAAAACGCAACTTGAAACTCCATGGTGAATTTTCTGGGAATGAAGAACGGTGATACTCTGGGCCTACCAATAAGCAGTCTTGTTTCACCTTATCATGACACTTGAGCTTGTGAGGACTCTGGTTGGAAGTGTCCACATCACATTGGCAGAGACAAGGGCACTTGAAGATGGACCTTCCCATTCTGCAGTACAGAAGATATTAAGGTAAGTAATGAGAGCTTTTAGATTTTTTTTATAAAGAAAACTTGGTGATCAGTAAGAGGCAGCAGAGGTTAAAGGGGAGAAGATTCCTGGAGAGTAATTTAAAGGGGGGAGAGCCTAATGACTTTCAATCAATTGCCCAAGATGTATTTGAGAAACCTAGGAAATAAATGACAAAGGACATTCAGTTTGTACATGTGATTTGCTTATTTTTATATTCACAGTGTCATTTTTTTCCAAGTCTATTGCATTTTGGCTATTTTGTGGGAATACTAATGTGACTTGTATACTTTTTGACCTTAGGTCTGCTTTAATGTGACCATAACACCACCATGGGCTAAAGCATTCTTCCTGGTGAACTTTATTTCTCTGTATGTTTTCCATAATGCATGCTGGGTAGGGATGAAATAAAATATTAATAACAAACACTATGGGAACAAGGCCACCAGTGGATAACTGATACTCCATCACAGAAACGGATAAAAGACTAGCATATTTTTAATGAGTTAATTATCTTTTTTTTAACAAATGCAATTAGTTTGGATAAAGTAACGAAAGGTCCACAGATACTGTATATTATGTATAATAAATTATTCTTCGGTATAATGTTCCTTTAAAAATGCACTTTCAATACTTTTTACAGCCTGAAACACCCAGGTGGCTGGGTAATAAAGTGGGATTTGATTAAATTAGCAGCAGCACAGTCCTAGCTGACACTGTGCCTCATGCTTGTAACATAACAACAACTAGGGTAAAGTGTACTTTGTTTATATTCAGATTATACATCAGTTTTTATTTTCTATAATACATTTTACATCTTTCCATTTTATTCAAAATCACACTGTGTAATAAATGGCTATCAGGAGATTGAGAATACACTATCAAATAAATGTATGCTGATTAAAAGAAAACCTGTGCTGCAAGAAATATGGAGTCGACCATTTCTTAGTTCTTTCTGAAAATGCTGGGTTCCTGATATAATCGGCTTCACTACTTTCTAAATTTGTGACCTGGAACAAGCATGCAGATGAGTTAGAACTCTACATACTTGTTCAAGGTAATTAATTCTGAAATAACTGAATCAGCATGGCAGCCAGGAAACTAGCATTTTCAGAAGTAAAGTTCAGCAATGACAGCCCCCGTATTTTCACTCTACAGAATTTCTTTGCAAAAGAAAATTGAAGAAACAGGGTTGGAAACAATGTCCCTTTAATAATATTCAGCTTGAAGTATCTAAGTAATCCCCCACTCCATAACCACGTAGGGCAGGGGAATGGAATTAAAATTCAAGGAGGTCCGGTCACTAAAATTTTCTTCTGGCCGAAGCCTGAAGAGGGTGTGCCCACTTACATTAGGTGTCGCCATCAGAGTGCAACTTTACATCATGTATTCCCATCACATCAGGTGTGCCCATCAGAGTGCTCCTTTACATCAGTTGTCCCCATCAGAGTGCCCCTTTACATCAGGTATTCCTATCACATTGCCACCTTACATCAGGTATTCCAGTCAGATTGCACTCTGATGGGCACATTTATATTAAGGGGCACTCTGATGGATAAATTTTATGTTAAGGGGCACTCTGATGGGCACATTCTATGTTGTGCCTATTAGAGAGCACCTTAACATTAAATGTGCCCTTCAGAGTGCCCCTTAACATAAAATAATGTGCATTCTGATTGGCACATTTTATGTTAAGGGGCACTCTGATGGGCACATGTTATGTGAACCTCCCTGGAGGTATTCCCGAGTGTAGCTCGGTGTAAAGTTTCAGCACTGCAAGCAGTAACCCCGAACCACACTCGGGAATACCTTGCAGCGTTGCTCAGGGATCTCTTCTTCACTTACCTTGTCCTTCGCTCCCGCGATGTCCCCCCTGCAGTGTCCCCGGCAATGTCCTCCGGTCGATGCCGGCATGCGTCTTCTGGGTTCCGTTTCCTGTGACGTCACAGCGTATGGGGACGGAACTGGCGGGAAATTTAAAAATGTGAAAAAGTGACATTCACTAAATACACTAAAATCACATAGTAAAACATTACTGTATCAAACCATTTCATATACATTTTGTCCCTACTGCTTTGTCCTGTGTCCTGCCTGCATTGTTACCGTTCTTTCTGCCTGGAAACTGAGAAACGTCCATGGTGTCCAAAAAGCGTCCCTTTAGGTCAAAATCGGTTTTAGACCAGCTAGAAAACAGCGAAAGTAAATTAGAACCACTTGCAGAATTGAGTGATAATGATTCGTGGGGAAATTCGTCATCAGACACTGAAAATGATTTTGCGATTTTACTCAGTGATGTGCGAACTTGGCGCTATATTTCAAATTTCAGTGTTTTTGGTTTGATTATATTATTGAATTAAATTTATTATTATATTATTATTTTTTCTGATTATTAAATTATAATTTATGATTTCGTGTTTCACATTTTAACATACCCGGGATGTTTACTAGACTCTTGTTTGGACAGATTTCAGTGAGTTATTCCTAAAAATTACAGGCCTACAATAAAAAAAATACATATTTCCATGCAAATAGATGTACCGCTTTGAGAACAACAATACTGACATAATCAGACCGCTAGGGAGGTTAAGGGGCACTCTGATTGGCACATTCTATGTTGTGCCCATCAGAGTGCCCCTTAACATTCAGTGTGCTCATTAGAGTGCCCCTGTACGACTACACCCTACCTTGAGGGCAGATAGGAGCAGTGCCGGAATCCTTGCTGGATGCTTATGTACAGGCAGTAAGCGGGAGCCAGAGAGACAGTGAGCTGAAGGGGCGGGGCACACACGTGATGTCATGTTGCTGTGACGACCACCCTGCTCAACGCTGGATCTGTCATTGCGGGCTGTCAATCCAGGCAGCAGCGTTGCTGGGGCCGTTTGCAGACCGTAGTCCGCCATTTAGTGACCACTGACATTGAGCATCTAAACAATCAAGACAGCCTCTGGAAAAAATACAATTTCATCATGAGCAGACACTTTGTATACCACTTAACAACATTGTGGTGCAGTAATCCATAGTACCAATCAAAACAAAGGCACTTATTCTTATGCATGTTATATAGTTTTATCATCTAGCCATCAAGTGAAATATTAGGCTCTTTTCTATGTTTAGCTTTGTCTCCTTAGCTATTTGTTTTAAAAAGCATACTGTTTACAGAGTTCAATAGTTAAAACTACACACAGACACGTGAAATGAATGAGTGAGCTGACTGATTCCATTTAGGCATGGAAAAGCAAGCCACAGCTGCTTGGAACAGATTTCCAGCAGAGGTGGTGAGTCAGACTACAGTAAGTGAATGTGAACATACAGTGCCTAAGTATTCACACCCCTTGAAATTTTCCACATTTTTTTCATGTTACAACCAAAACGTAAATGTATATGGGATTTTATGTGATAGAGTAGACCAACACAAAGTGGTACATAATTGTGAAGTGGAAGGAAAATGATAAATGGTTTTTAAAATTTTTTACAAATATCTGAAAAGTGTGGCGTGCATTTGTATTCATCCCCCCAGAGTCAATACTTTGTAGAACTACCTTTCACTGCAATTACAGCTGCAACTCTTTTTGGGGATGTCTCTACTCTTGTGCATCTAAAGTGATATTTTTGCCCATTCTTCTTTGCAAAATAGCTCAAGCTCTGTCAGATTGAATGGAGAGCGTCTGTGAAAAGCAATTATCAAGTCTTGCCACAGATTCTCAATTGGATTTAGGTCTGGACTTTGACTGGACCATTCTAACACATGAATATGCTTTGATCTAGGCCATTCCATTGTAGGTCTGGCTGGATGTTTAGGGTCGTTGTCCTGCTGGAAAGTGAACCTCCGCCCCAGTCTCAAGTCTTTTGCAGATTCTACCGGGTTTTCTGCTAAGATTGCCCTGTATTTGGCTCCATCCATCTTCCCATCAACTCTGACCAGCTTCCCTGTCCCTGCTGAAGAAAAGCATCCCCACAACATGATGCTGCCAACACCATGCTTCACGGTGGGGATGGTGTGTTCAGGGTAATGTGCAGTGTTAGTTTTGCACCACACATAGCATTTTGCTTTTAGGCCAGAAAGTTCAACTTTGGTCTCATCTGACCAGAGCACCTTCTTCCACATGTTTGCTGTGTCCCCCACATGGCTTCTCGCAAACTGCAAACTGGACTTCTTATGGCTTTCTTTTAACAATGCCTTTCTTCTTTCCACTCTTCCATAAAGGCCAGATTTGTTGAGTGCATGACTAATAGTTGTCCTGTGGACAGATTCTCCCACCTGAGCTGTGGATGTCTGCAGCTCCTCCAGAGTTACCATGGGCCTCTTGGCTGCTTCTCTGATTAATGCTGTCCTTGCCTGGGCTGTCAGTTTAGGTGGACCGCCATGTCTTGGTAGGTTTGCAGTTGTGCCATACACTTTCCATTTTCGGATGATGGATTGAACAGAATTCCGTGAGATGTTCAAAGCTTGGGATATTTTTATATAACCTAACCCTGCTTTAAACTTCTCCAGAACTTTATCCCTGACCTGTCCGGTGTGTTCCTTGGACTTCATAATGCTGTTGTACACTAATGTTCTCTAACAAACCTCTGAGGGCTTCACAGAATAGCTGTATTTATACTGAGATTAAATTACACATAGGTGGACTCTAATTACTAATTAGGTGACTTCTGAAGGCAACTGGTCCCACTAGATTTTAGTTAGGGGTATCAGAGTAAAGGGGGCTGAATACAAATGCATGTCACTCTTTTCAGATATTTTAATTGTACAAAATTTTAAAGTCCATGTATTCTTCCACTTCACAATTATGTACCAATTGTGAAAGATGGATGGAGCCAAATACAGGGCAATCTTAGAATAAAGCCTGTCAGAGTCTGCAAAAGACTTGAGACTGGGGCGGAGGTTCACTTTCCAGCAGGACAACTACCCTAAACATACAGCCATAGCTACAATGGAATGGTTTAGATCAAAGCATATCCATGCGTTAGAATGGGCCAGTCAAAGTCCAGACCTAAATCCAATTGAGAATCTGTGGCAAGACTTGAAAAGTGCTGACAGCTCCAGGAAGATCAAAGTAGGTCTAAAGTTACCTGTGAGTACTGTTACAATTAGAAGATGCCTATGTGAAGCCAAGCTATCTGCAAGAAGCCCCCGCAAAGTCCCACTGTTGAAAAAAAGACGTGCTGAAGAGGTTACAATTTGCCAAAGAGCACATTGACTGGCCTAAAGAGAAATGGCACAACATTTTGTGGACTGATGAAAGTAAGATTGTTCTTTTTGGGTCTAGTGGCCGGAGACAGTTTGTCAGACGACCCCCAAACACTGAATTCAAGCCACAGTACACTGTGAAGACAGTGAAGCATGGTTGCGCAAGCTTCTATGTCTTTGGAGTGTCTTTGACACTCCAAAGACATGCTGCATCCCCGGCTGTCTGATTGGAGGCGGCTGGACCATGTGACCTCATCTCTACACCGCCTTGTTTCCCCAACCAGGAAGTGAGCCACCTAAAGGAGAGACCATGGATTGTTAGCAACACAGCAGGGGGAGGAATATCTGGCCTGACCTGACCTTTAAGAAATAACCAGTGGATCTAGAAAAGAGTTCATCTTGAAATGCGCAGTTAAACTGTACATCTGGTGAGTGCACAGCTTTACCTTTTCACTATCACCGCGTGGAAGAAGCACCTTTTGAAGGAGAGGGATTGTCACTAAGACTATTTTGCACTGCATGTCACTCTGCTTGTGACAGAATATTTGTGGTTTTTCATTAGTCACCTAATCACCACATATACCTTGGATATTTCTGCATAATCATAGTTGTGATATAGCGCTGCATCTTTTATATTTTATATGTAGGTCCCGCATGCTTATGTAAATGGTGATTTCACTACACATATTGGATCAGAGTGAGAATAATTATAGGTACCAGAGATTACGATTAATTCTTAACTGGTAACCTGTAAAGTTTTTTAAAGCGTCGCATATGGAGAATTTTAGTTTGATGCTATTTTACAGGTGTATGAAATCATGACACATTTGGTACCTATTTACTCGACGCAACATCATCTTTTATATTTTACCAACAAATGGGTATTATATTGTGTTTGTGCACACAAAAGTGCATTTAAGTATATTTTTTCCTGAAAATGTGTTTGGGCAGATATTGTGTGGCATAAAAAAATTGCAACAACCACCATACATGTGAAACATACAGTATTAGTTTATTAGTAAAGCTGAGCTAAACCCATCTATCCTTTACACCAAGGAAGCTGCTTGGAACAGACTACCAGCAGAGGTAGTGTGTCAGACAACAGTAAGTGAATTCAAACATACTTGGGACAAACATGTATCTATGCTCAGACAAAGAAAATAAAAAAAAGGGGAAAAAAAAAGTAAAAAAAATTTAGCAATAAAAAATGGGGCAGATTTCATGGAGCACTTTGTCTCTTTTCCGCCTTCACTATTCTGTATTTCTATGTTTCTAAGGAGCAGACAGCTTCTTTGGTGCTCCCACCTCTCTCATTTGACTGTGCAACCAAGTGAAAGTTATCATTCATGGCATGCCTGGAATGTAAAGGTTTTGGGAAATCTTTAAATGGATTGGTTTAGTTCCGCTTTAAACAGTCACCTAATGACAAGGATAACACCATCAACTCTGTGTAAGCTCTGTGTAAGCTTCTTTCTTGGAGTTTGCACATGTGTTAAAGTGGTCGTAAACCTGAGACATAAAATATCAGCAAAGCATATCCCTCTATGGTGTGTACTTGTTTCAATAAAAGGAGAAGTAGGGGCAAAGCTCTTTTGGCCCTTCTCCTTTTGTGGGTCACAGGAGTGCACTTCATTCTGCACTCCTGTGACCCAGATTCGGGGTCACAGGAGCGGGCTAAAGTCAGCTGTTAGCTGATGTCACTGAGCCGATCCAGCTCTGAAGAAATCCTGACTTACAAGTTGGAATCTATCCAGATACCTGGCTGGCAGCTTGCTCAGCCTCTCGGCGAGCCAACAGATGCTGCCCCCTCCACAGCACAGTGCTCCGATGAGTGCTGAAGGACTAAAGCAGAGGGCCGGTGACTGACAGTCACTGCTCTCTGCTCACCGAAGACTAAAAGCTGAGCAATCAGTGGTCTTTGATAACTTAGCTCTTGATCTTAGAGCCGGTGGGGGACAGATGCAGCTTTGGACCAATGCTGCATCCACCTAGGTGAGTATAAATGTTTTGGGGTTTTTTTTTTAATCCTGAACTTTTCGTTTTAGAGCACTAAATGTCATTTCTGTCTGCTGCTCCTATGCTATCAGCATGAATCTTTTCTGACAAGTTTATCTGACACCAAAAGAACAAAGGTGATGGGGAGGAAGCTCAAGCACATACCCTGTAATTGAAAGCCTCGGCTCTGTTTCTATGTGCTGTGTGAAGGGTGGGGGGGGGGTCCCTCCCCTCCAATCAGCTCTCAGAGCTCTCCTCACTGAGCTCTGCAGTGTGTAATATCAGCTTTCCGCCCCCTGTTTTCTGAAATCTCAAACAAGCTTTATCAATTATGCACTTTGAAGAGATGTAGAGAAGACTGCAGATAAACAGGTACAACCTATGTTGGAGGATTTGTTTCATCTCTCTGTATCACCTGAGGCTAGTCACTTCACTGGGTATATATAAGGATTTACAACCACTTTATATCCTGGAGCAATGAGGAATGTGAGTATAAGTAGGATAGGGGGTGGGCTAGTAAGGCGGGTCATAGATGATGCGATTTTCTATAATCCAACATGGTTATACCTAAGACGATTGATGGAACAACTTGGGTACAGTCAGACTACCCATAGATGGTTCCAATCTCAGCTAGTCCCTGCTGAACTAGCCAAGATTGGAACCATCTCTGGCCAGCTTAAGAGACTTTGTTACTTTGCCCTGGATGGTTATCCCCTTGATGCCGCCCATACGCAAATATGCGGCCTCTCAGTGGCTGGGCTGCGACACCGAGCGGCCGCTTATTTGAAAACACATATGTACTGAGAGCGCATGCCCTGCTCACTCCCAGCACATATGTCAATATATCACGGAAAGGTCCCTATTGAAAATCGGGACCTTTGTCGATCATGTGACCGCCATGACAGCGAATCACGGCGGTCACATGGCCCTAAAACCCCACCCCTCCTCCCGGAATCTGAAACCCCTTAAAGGGCCGGGAGGTGCCTGCGTGAAGAGGTTAAAGTAATAGAGTCTTATTAGGGTAAATGTGGCTCCATAGTGAGAATTATTACACGAAAACATAGTGCAGCCAGACATGCATATCTCGTACATATCTGTGATGCTAATATTTTTACCAATCTTGACCACAAGTTAAAATAAAACTGATTGTGCAACAAATGCCTACAAGAACAGGTGCAGTTAACATGTAACTTGACCTTCCTAAAGCAGATATTAGTATAGGATGTTTCTTGTTTTTAAAAAGTCTATTATGGTTGATAATCAGTTTGCACTTGGGTAGACAAACTAAAAGAATATTGATATTTTAAATATCTTGTCTACCCAAACTATAATAAATTCAAATCATGGTATTGGAATATTGACTGTAAAAGCAGCAACTGGTTTATCTCGGCATTCACTCTAGCAGGGAATTGGCTAGAAATGTAAAAGTAGACCAATTGACTTTTCATCAAATTTTGAACTTCTGTGTTTATCACAGTTCTTCATTACCCACACACAGTGCCTGGTAAACAAATGAACGTGTCAAAATCTGATCAGGATGGGATGATAACAAATAATCTATTAAATGAGGTTTGTTGTATAGATAATAACAAAATTATTCACACAACAAAGATTAATCACACTACATGTCAGGTTGACCCTAGTTCCTGGCTTTTTGTGAGCTTTGGACTAGCGTCACAATTGTATTATACTAATCTACAGATTTATAATTAATCCAGGTTTGGGTAAGAAGAGTTGTAATTACTGAAACACTCTTTTCCTATAAATTACTTTCTCAGTCTCTTGAGATTTAAAGCCAACCAGTGAAGGCATTCTGTTGGCTACTAATGCTATCTAGTAAACATAACAACTGTCAGAAAGTTCATGATTGTATCTTGCCATTCGCCTTACATTAATTGTAAGCAGAGCAGTCATCAGACTTTTAATAATTACTATCAATGCTAAAATTCATACAGAAGAATACATTTTACCTGAGGTTAATTTCTTATTTAGAAGCACCATTGCATTCTTAGCCCTTAGGTGAATCACTAATGTAGCAGAGGAAATGAATCCTATCTGTGACTGCTGTCGTGCATCTCCTCTGAAATATCACCCTTGCACTAGACACACACAAGACAGTGAGGGATTTCAGTCCCGCCCTTCTCCTCTCAAACTGTAATAGAGAGAGAGCCAATCAGAAGAGCCATTAAAGGAGCCAATAACAGGGACATTATCAAGCAGGAGGTGCAGCTGCAAAGCATTGTGGAATATGCAGTCTTGAACAGAAATGGCCTGATAGGCTTTTATAGAAATAGAACTACAAAGGCCATCATACTTAGTAAGAGCAGAGTGAAGGTCTCCATCTTGTGTTTTCCTGAGGGGTGGAAGTCTGCATGTGGCAAGGAGGCAGTCTGCATGTGGCAAAGAAGTGCTTATGGTCAGTGCACTGCATGCTTAGTTATCTGCATCAGTCAAGGGAACATCCAAACTGAGAGAAGTGGCCTACAGTACAGTGCCCACACTGACAGTGTGAAGTGCTCATCGTGAGGTGACCAGAGGAACCTGGACGATTGTTTGGGCCTTAGTCACAGGATCTGGTGAGAGGGATTTTTCCCATTGGCAGATGACAGGAACACTGCACACAGACAGAGACATTACACTTCGCCCATACTCACCAGGCACTTGGTTGTGTAGATGGCCCTGCTAAATAGACAGTATTTGCTATGCTATACGAATACTGCCACAGGATTACAATTATACTTTACCATAGGAGTTTAAGTGCACCAACGAACGTGGCTCACTGAAGACCCCAACATTTATCCTGTTACCAAGAGACTGAGGTTACTGGTGCCATACGGGCACGCGCATGCTTATTCAGGCCTCTATATTGCATGGTGTGTGGGGGAATAGCTTCACCTTGGAAAGTAGCTATTAAGCATCAGTTGGGTACAGTGTTTGCCTGCTGGGCTTGTGGTGTTAGGGGTTAGAAGGGAGAAGTTTGACACAACAGAGAGTCACTCTTCTGCTCTCCTCCTGCTTGGACATCATAGAGCCGAATTTATGTAGAGGAGTTAAATTAACTTTGAGGTTGCCATTTAAGTGTTTGCCTCTGCTCTTGGGGTTATTCACAGTTGGAATCCCCTGAAAGCAGCCTGAGTGTAAAAGTAAGCTATATTGCTTTCGGTCACAGCATTTGCTGTTCTCTTGATTCACCTAATGTATACCTGTTGTCAAAGTTTATTACTTCCCATAGAGGTCTTACAGTAAAGCTGATCTCTGTGTTTTATTATAAAGTGTGTGCTTTTCATTGGTCCTTGCACTTACACTATTGCCAGGTGTGTCAGTTGGGGCTGAGACAGTTCTTGGGGTTGAGAGGCAGAGTGGTGGAGTAAACAAACTTAAGCAGCCCCTTCGGGGGTATCGCTACACTAACATTAACCATGGCTTCCCAGCTACTTGGACACAGAGAAGATAGAAAAGAAGGAAGGAGTCCCCAGCTGACTGGGTCAGATTGTAAATGCGATGTCTACAAAGGAGGATTGCTGGTTGGCAGGCTTCTGGAGCTCTGAGCAAGTATGCAGATCAGAAAAGTCAGACATGTTTCTGTTCATACTGACATATAGGCAGGAGAGGCTCCCAGTTCAGATGCCGTGTTGGCAGAGAAGGAACACAGCTGGGGCAGGAGCCTATCATGTACCCGTGCTGGGTACATGATAGGCTCCTGCCCCAGCTGTGTTCCTTCTCTGCCAACACGGCATCTGAACTGGGAGCCTCTCCTGCCTATATGTCAGTATGAACAGAAACATGTCTGACTTTTCTGATCTGCATACTTGCTCAGAGCTCCAGAAGCCTGCCAACCAGCAATCCTCCTTTGTAGACATCGCATTTACAATCTGACCCAGTCAGCTGGGGACTCCTTCCTTCTTTTCTATCTTCCTCAGGAAACAGCCCAACAAACTACATCGACTCTTAGTCTAATTTGTGGGGCTCTGCTGAAAGCATTTACTTCCATTTCTGATGCACAGAATGGGATTGGCTATCAAATTGACAGTGGAGCTCCTCCAATAACAATGGGGGAATCACGGTTTCTGCAGCACTGAATTGTCAATTTACAGTCCATATGTATTATATCCTGGAATTTAGAGTGGCATGTTCACCCTCTAAAAGAGTGTCTGCACATCATATGACAAATGTCAGTAAATATGACAAGTTAATTTACCAATAAAAAACATGTACATTCATTTTTCACAAATCCTGCATTTTGTGCAGGTCTCTAGGGTGCTGAGTGGCCAAGCATTATTGGTTGCTAGCATGCTGGCAGCCTCAGGATCGACCAGCGTTCTATAAACCCATGGACTTGTGTGGCCAAGCCTAATTGGTGAACAGCAGCTGCCTTGGGGTGGCTGGAGTCCTTGCAAATAGGATTGCACCAATACCATTTTTTTACCAGTAAGTGTGAGTACCAATACCGATTTGCAGTGCGATTTGAGCCCATACAGTATTAATTGCTCAAATCGCACTGCAAATCTCACCGCATTCACAGGGAAATCGCATGTGATTCGGACAGGAATCGCACCGCATTCTTGTTTAAATCACAAGCGATTCTTTACAGTGTGATCTGAGCCTATTCATTTTGTATAGGCTCAAATTGCACTGCAAAGGTTTCAGTTTCAGGTACTGGAGCATTTGCACGAGTATGAGTACTCATGAAAATGCTTAGTATCGGCACCAATATCAGTATCGGTGCAACCAATGATGTTGTGTAGTTAAGCACCATTGGTTGCTAAGATGTTGGCAGCCTTGGGTTTCCTGCATCCTAGCAACTAACAACATGAGAGGGGCAAGCACCTCACTTCCAACAAAAATTACTCCAAATGACTAGTTTATTTACTTCCAGTATCTCTGAAAAGGTGATATTTCTTTATGATTTATTTGTCACAGCCTGAACTACCTGAATTTGTTGCAGTTTACTTATGAGTGTCTCCAATACTCTTTATGAGTTCCACTGAATGTCAGCTCCAGCTAAACTGAACTTGTAAAACAAAAATATTTCCAATGCTACATACATAGGTTGAAAAAAGTCCAAAATAAATAAATAGAAAACTTCCATATACCTGTACACACAGTTAGAACTGCTTATTAACCCCTCATTTGTTTTTAATAGCTATTTTTATCATATGCTCTTATTACATGTAACATTTCCATCCATTGTGTTCATTAATATTTTAAAAAATTGGTGCAAATCCACATTTAAAAAAAAAATATTACAAGTTGCGACACATAAAAATCTCTCGTTATCTGCAAATCTTGGAAAGCAGCAAACTAGCCAGATGTTCAAGAGTTCTTACAAATCCCTATCACCATCACTATTAATAGTCAAGCTATCTGCAGGTACAGTTCTAATATCTATTAAACATTTTAAATAAAAAAAAAAATTACACAAGTACATAAAAAACATATTTACATAGCAACTGTCTATTTTGTGATAGTTCTCAAATGACAACCTTTATTCAAAAACATAACAAGCTGTTTTCAAATGTATGAATTCAGTTTATAGGACATGAACATAACTGTACTTCCTTGACAATTGAAATGAAGAATCCTGTCTTGAAAATCAACCTTTGCATGTCAGTTTTGTCATTTATTTTCCTGTATGAGGATCGTATCTATACCTTGCTGCTCATAAATCATGCTTAAAAATGATAAATATATTCTGAATAGCGGGCTGAAAACAGAATTGGATTTTTGAGAAGTGAAACACCATTTCTATGCTGCATTGTTGCTGACTAAGCATGCTGTTCAGATGTCTATTTTCATTTACGTTTCCTGGCTTGCTTTAAAATATTGTTTCACAAATATATATATAGGAGCGGAGCCTCCCTTGTGACGCCATCGTGTAAAAATCGCTATTTCTACCGTTCCTTGCTGTTTGATGATTTATGATCGTTATACATTTCATGATACTTGTAAGTGCATTTTTGTTTGCTCAATAAATATTTTTTTAACTTACTGCACTATGAGAGGCACCTTTTTTTTTATCTTTATATGAGCATAAGTTAACTCCACAAGATTGAGACAGTTTGAGGAGCCTCTGGTTATACATGTGATCTGATTTGAGTTATATGAGTCTGGATGGAATTATTTACATCACGCGTTTTTTGACCCCGTGTAGTTAAGGAGTCAAAGGATTTGGTAAGCTTCCAATTTGTCATCACAGTGGTACAGTATTCACATTGGTGGTTATATTGGAATGAAGATTTTCAACTACTCATCACCGAATAAGGGGAATGTTTTATAAATCCTATAAGGACTGTTCCATTTAGGGTAACCTTATTTGCACTTCAATTTCTGGCAATGGTTCACTACTGAGCACTTCTTTTTTTCTGTCCTTCATCGGATATATATTAACCACTTGCCTACCAGGCACTTATACCCCCTTATTTACCAGGCCAATTCTCAGCTTTCAGCGCTGCCGCACTTTGACAATTGCGCGGTCATGCAACATTGTACCCATATGAAATTTTGATCATTTTTTTCTCACAAATAGAGCTTTCTTTTGGTGGTATTTAATCGCCGCTGGGCGCTTTACTTTTTGCGCTATAAATAAAAAAAGTGCAAAAAATTAAAAAAAAAAAAAAAGTTTCTTTGTTTCTATTATAAAATTTTTCAAACAGGTATTTTTTCTCCTTCACTGATGTACGTTGATGAGGCAGCACTGATGGGCACTGATAGGCGGCACTGATGGGCACTGATAGGCAGCACTAAAGGGCACTGATAGGCAGTACTAATGAGGTGGCACGGATATATACAGTATATATATTCAGTTGAATGTTGGATAATACTTAAATACTACTTTCAAGATTCAAAACTGCAACATGTAGAATTCACATAAAACAAGTAATTTCACCTATGTGTGACACACTCAGCTTTGCAGGTTAGCAGATTTTGGCTCTTCCAAGCAAAAATACTTTCTTCTAAAACAGAATATTAGTCATCGTTTATTCTAAAATTCATGAATATGTGGGTGAAATTCCTTTTTTTTTATGAGAAGCAGTGACTTCGAAACAAGTCATAGAGTGGAGATCATGTACGTGGGGGCTCAGAAACCCCTACATACCCTTATTCACAATTTTCCAATGATAAAACCATGATATCAGTAAGTGTCCTTGCAGCACATGGTGAGTAAAATACAAGCATCCTCTAGTGCAGTGTTTCTCAACCTTTTTTAGGTCAATGTACCCTTTATAATTATGGATAATATTGAGGCGCCCCATTCTAAAATAGGGTGCCATAAGACTGTCCATAATTTTAAAAGGGCACCCCATTCTAAAATGTGAAAAGTATTCTAATAGTTTTATATAACGCAGCAACATCCAGACATGTAGGGCACCCAACATTAAAGGTGATTTATTCTTCAAAAGCAAATACACTTTTGCACACTGGTACTGACTAGTCTCCCTCAGTGACCCCAGCACTAAGCAGGGGAGGGTTAAACTAGAATACTGTGCAGGCAGCTGACATCCTCCTTATCAACTGATGGTGTCATTGGTTGTCAGGACGCCGGCAGCTAGAATGTCGTAATGGTGCACAATGCAAACGTGTGGCTTTGTGTAACTAAAAGGCAGGCTTGTCCCACCCGCTGGCTTGTATGCAGGTTGTGGGCAATTTTTAGACATTTTGCTAATGCACCCCTGAAGACATTTCAAGGCACCCTGGTTGAGAAAGGGTGCTCTAGTGGATGTCAGTTAATTAAGAGTTTTCTAATCCAATCAGGTGACTTTACATTTGGTAGGAAGATCGGCTCTCAAATCATGTGTAGTAAGAATATGCTTGCTGTGTATCCCTTATATATTCATGTTATGATTTTTTTTTGGATTATATGGATTTTTTTGTTATATATGGCATTTTTCTTTACATATGAAATATTTTATATAGCTTTTATTTTCAGTTTTTGAGTGAAGATCAAACGCAGGGAATATGGGATTTTTAAATATATTTTATGATTGATATGAAATGTTATTTGTATATCCATTTATTATTACGCCACTATAGCACATTGAAGAGTTTTTTTACTCATCTCATGTTTTCATATATGATTCATACACTCTACTATTCATATATACACTATATTGCCGAAAGTATTGGGACACCCCTGTGTCCCTGAATCCAAATCATTGGATTCAGGTGTTCCAATCACTTGCCACAGGTGTATAAAGTCAAGCACGTAGACATGCAGACAGGGCTGGTGCTAGACTATTTTGCAGCCTAGGCAAGACCAGCTACTTGCATTCTCTTTTTTTAAATGGTAGATAATATGAAATAAACAAAACATGAAATTGCAAAATTTTTTTGAATTTGCAACTATTAAGTGCTATAAGATGCCATCAGCACCAATATTAAAGACAAAATCAGTGTCACTGAAGGACTGTATCTGTGGCTGGCAGTGACCGGGTGACAGTTGCAGTAAGTGGAGGATTATGGATCCACACTCTGACAGATCCCAGGCTTGAATTCCCCAGGAAATGGGGGGAGATGAAATGGGGGGAGATAAAACGCTGTGACAGCAGGCAGCCCAGCCCCCCGCACACACGCACACACGCACACACACACACAGAACACCTGAACTGAGTGATCCCACACAGTGACATATCCGACACAACACACCACCACCAACACTGACACAGATCAGCAGGTTCAGCAGGCACTAGAAGAGCAGGCTGTGGGATTGTGTGATGATGTTATCACTCACTGATACATTGCACATGTGATGGATGGCTGGCCGTCTGGGCCGCACTGACACAGACACAAGACATCAGAGTTAGATATTTCCTTCCTCCGCAGGAGCAGCCCCACCTCCGCTGATGAATGGGAACAGAAAGGCTGAAACTCCACAGTGACCAGCAGCCACCAGCCAGCTTGCAGTAAGGGACTGTGTCTGAGAGGAACTTCTTCCTCCACTCCGCCACCCCTTCGTTGAGCTGGAGGATCATTCATGATGTGGCAGCGTCCCACACAGAGAGAGTGCCGGCCTGTGCTGCGCCCAGACACCCCTAGTTGGCAGTGCGTCCTAGGCGGTTGCCTAGTTTGCCTAGTGGAAGCATCGGCCCTGCATGCAGACTGCTTCTACAAACATTTGTGAAAGAATGGTTTGCTCTCAGGATCTCAGTGAATTCCACTCCTGTGCAATAAGTCCATCCAAATATTATAACACAGTGGAAAAAACTGGGAACAACAGCAACTCAGTCATGAAGTGGTAGGCCACGTAAAATGACAGAGCGGGGTCAGTGCACGCTGAAGCGCACAGCCCACAGAAGTCTGCAGATAATAGCTATGTCTGCAGATCAATAGCTAAAGACCTCCAAACTTCATGTGGCCTTCAGATTAGCACACCAGTGCGTAGAGAGCTTTATGGAATGGGTTTCCATGACTGAGCAGCTGAATCCAACCCGTAGGCCTCTTTCACACTGACAGTCCGACCGGGTCCGCCTGTAAGTTTTCAGGCAGACCCAATTGGACCATCAATAGACCTCCTCTAAGAACCGGCGGATGTCAGCGGACAAATATGTCTGCTGAAACCTGCTGGCATCCTATCCAATCATGTACACCAAAAACAGATGGATGGGGATCCCCATTCCCCATTCATTTGGTGGATCAGATTGGATGGCAGTCGGATGGAAAGGACAGGCGGTCCATCTCATAGAAGACAGTGGGCTGTGTCCATTCTGCAGCAGCGGAGCGGACACAGACCTGTCATCCTGTATCTGCTGACGGATCTACCTCGTCTGAAAGGGGCCTTACATCACCAAGTGCAATGCAAAGCGTCGGATGCAGTGGTGTAAAGCATGCCGCCACAGGACTCTATAGAGCAGTGGAGACGTGTCCTCTGGAGTCACGCTTCTCTCTCTGGAAATCTGATGGATGTATCTGGGTTTGGCGGTTGCCAGGAGAATGGTACTTGCTTGACTGCATTGTGCCAAGTGCAAAGTTTGGTGGAGTGGAGATTATGGTGTAGGGTTGTTTTTCAGGGGTTGAGCTAGGCCACTTAGTTCCAGTGGAGGGAACTCTTAAAGCTTCAGCATACCAAGACATTTGGATAATATCATGCTCCCAACTCTGTGGGAACAGTTTGGGGATGGCCCTATCCTGTTCCAACATGACTGCGCACTAGTGCACAAAGCAAGGTCCATGAAGAAATGGATGGGCGAGTTTGGCGTGTAGGGGTGGTCCTGACTTCAACCCAATAGAACACCTTTGGGAAGAATTAGAGTGGAGACTGTGAACCAGGCCATCAGTGCCTGACCTCACAAATGCGCTTCTGGAAGAATGGTCAAACATTCCCATAGACACACTCCTAAACCTTGTGGACAACCTTCCCAGAAGAGTTGAAGCTGTTATACCCTGCCAAGGGTGGGCCAACTCAATATTGAACCATACAGACTAAGACTGGGATGCTATTAAAGTTTATGTGCGTGTAAAGGCAGGAGTCCCAATACTTTTGGCAGTATAGTATATATGTGTATACTAGCAATAATGAAGAGGGCCCTTGAAACGTGTTGGCTATTTTTTTTATCGGTTGAGACGTTGCTATTGAGAATAAAGAATATATGGGGATTTAATTGATCTTTTGGCTCTTGGTTCCCTCCAATCAACCTTGCATCACATAGTGACATCAATGGGCCTACTTCATAACTTACTGCAAAGCATTGTTCAGGCTCCAGTTTTACTTGTCACATGCTTACAATTCTTTTTGAGCACTCTTTTGATTCACGTACCTCTAACCTGCTAGATAAGACCACTATTTCAAGTCTCTAGTTTTCTGTGACATCTCCCTACCCCTTACCTCTCTTTGATCCTGTTTGCTAGAGACCTGTCAGTAGTTTGTTTTTTTTTTTTTATTAAACATTAAGTTTATTGAAGCATAGCTCCAGTTTCCCACAAGTATGTTGCTCCCTGCTATGGTGCTACCAACCCTTACACCAATCTCCAGATCTTCAAAGATCGTCAGTCTGTCAGGATTTGGCTAGATTTTCAAGACAACAGAAACAAAAAGGTGACTCCCCAGTTCTTGGATGAATATGATGGATGTTTATATTGTCCCTACAAACTGATAAAGGGGAGCTTTAGACCTCCTACCCATTCAGTAAAATACAAGCTATAAATATTTTTGGGGATGTGGTGATTTTTTATTTTTAGACAATGACCCAGTTATGGTTGGTTCCTTTGCTATGCAGATGTACACTGTATGCTAGGTGTTCCAGGTTTGTAAGTCTGGGTTAGGGGTCACTTTCTTTTCAAATGATACACATACCCAAATGATACCCATAAAAAGGAGATATTTATCTAAAAGATAAACAGTTGATTGGATAATAAAGATATCAAGAAGTAAAAGAAGATTAGTCTGCTGTGGGTCAAATATCAATCTGCATTGATCAGTTCACGCATTTCTACATAGCAATGTCACTGATCAGTCTCTAGAAACAAAGCAGTTTCATGTGGCATTCTTTGTTGTATTGCCAATCTCACTGGACACTCTGGTACTATAGCAGGCTCACAAAGGGACACCCCTATAACATGTCAGTCACCTCTATAACATGTCAGTCTCACATAATAGTCTCCTTGCAAACATAGTGGTCTAACATGGTAACCTTTGGTGTTGTCATAGTAGTCTCTTGTAGAATAGCAACAGTAAACGTGCCTTTCTGATAGTACTTTTTATAAAAACTCATCTGCTACACATAATTAACTAATTAACCAGCATGTCTCAAGAATAAAGCCAACTATAGAGCATGGAATTTTCTTTTCTGCAACTATGGGTTTCAGGAAACAAAATCGCTCAATTCCCCCATCAAAGCTGACAGTGTTGATGGGGGAATGCCTCAGGTGGAGCTATTGTGTTCTCCTGGCAAGCGGACGTGAGTGGGCACTATGGGGAGCTGTCCCTACTGGGAGAACACAAAGAATATTGCTAGTGGCTGTAGACACTGGCAATAATCGCATGGGAAATACCCAAGTTGCACAACAATCAAATGAGATTCAATCAGCCTGCCCATATATGGTTCAAATCTCGTCTGGTCCCTGCTGATATTCTAAACATCTGTGGCTGGCTTTAACAATAGCAATTGACCAAAATTACATGATGAGGCTTGGCACTATTTTCCCTCTGTCATCCGGCTCCATCAAGAATCATCTCTCATCGCTGATGAACTAAAAAAGGTCCAGTTGCCACACCGTTAATTTCAACAAAAATCTTTTCATAAGACTATATTTCCATTGAGGCCTCATTCACACAGGTCTACTGATCCATACATCCTTGTGAAGGGCTGTGTTTACCCACCCGGGATGCACATGTGTTCTGTGCAGCCCCATGCAGGCTGTCTGTTTAAATCAATGACAGTTGGCCAGCCGCATTGACTTGAATGGATTTGTAAGTGCATCCCTGACTGTATGACTTCTGTGCAAGACTGATGCATGATTTAGAACACAGTCCATTAACCTGGAGGTGGCAGCATAACCCAAGTAGTCATGATGATGCCCTATGTCCTGTGATGTACTCCAGGCAAAGATTTTTACAGGTAAACCAAAAATCCTAATTTCATGGTGTATTAATGAATACAGAGTTGCATTCATTTGTACATATTGTTATCTACCTGGATTTCAGCTTTAACCTGCATTCTTTTGTATTATAATCTAGCCATGCTGCACTGCTGAGTTAAAGTGGCATTGATGTGTGAGCTTGGTGTATTGTGATAGGGGCCACTAGGGCGAGTTTGCCCTTAGGCATAAAGTTCCCCCAGCAGACCTCAAAGGCATTTTACGTTTTTTAATTTTCTACAGGTGTAAAATCCTCTAATTTTTTAAGCAGATACACTTGCTGCTCTGCTCTTTGACAAACTCACTTTAAAATAAGACAAAAATCTGATGATAGTAGTACTGCAATTTGTAGATTCTCACTTAACTGGTAGAATCCAAATATCATTTCTTATCCAACCTTGAAGATTTTAGCTACCAGAGGTGTGCTTAAAACATTTTATTTGAAAGGCTTAATTAAAAGATAGAATCATACTTTAAATTTAGGATGATATTTGGAGTCAGGGTGATCTGAAAATGTGCACAAGTCTACCATATTATCTTCTTATATTTTATTTTGGCACAAAAAGTACTGTTTTGTCTTTATTTTGTAATATTATATACAGTTTTAGTTCTCAAAAATCCAAATTGATTGCAGTAACAGACGTACTACTGTTCTATCAGCAGGAAAACAACATAAAAACAAATCAGTCTTGAACGTACTCTGTTTAGTAGTCTACTGCATCTTAAATCCTGCCAGTTAGTATATAGACAGAAATGGAAACCTTAGCTGCCACAGAAATGATGTCAAAATACATCAATAAGTACTGCATTACGTAAATAAATTATGATTCAAAAAATAATGGGAAAAAAATCTATATTTCTGTCCAATTACTGTCTGTGTGTGCACTTTTTCTATCATGTTCAGTGATTCAGTTAAACTTCAGCCAGAAGTTCATCCTTACTTTTTTCTAGTTTTGGTTTTGGATAGAACTGTAGAGGTAAGAAATGTTTTGAGTTTTATTGTTGTCTGTCACTCCTGTGGAAATTTCCTATCTGTTAGTGTCCAGGTGACAGTGTTGTCACCAAGACAGGAAGTGAAAGGATCTCACCAATAGGGACACATACAACAATAAAATTGGAATTTCCAGCCTTTTTCTAATATCTGACCCCTTTTCACGCTAAAATTAAAAAGGGTTTTTATCTCTGTTTGTTTTTAAAAGTCACAAAATGGGAAGAGATTAGAAAGCTCTTCAGTGAAGACCCAGACAGCATTAGAGACCTAAAAGAAATAAAAAATACCATTCACACCTAAGCATTCCATTACAGTGGGTAATGCATGCATGGTATTGTGCATTAATGGCATATGTTAATATGGGTTGTGCACATGAATGCATGTCATAGAAATGGGTTGCCAAAGAATAGCATTATGAATTGGGTTGCCAATACACTACAACAGACAAAAAAATGTGCAGGACCCTTTTTTAGTAACACAGTGTGCCACTATGTGTTGTGCTGCAGTGTGTGTTGGCATCTACTGTACAATGCACTTGGGTGGCATTCACAATAAAAGGTACGGCAACACATAGCACATAGAGCAGGTGCATTGGTATTTGTTGTGGAAAGGCCCTAACCCTTTCCCACTCTGTTCTAATAAAAAAAGTTTTACTAGAATTGGGGTTGCATTTGACTTGTAAATGAACAAGTATGTTTTTTTTAAGAGAGTATATTTGCGTAAAAGACTGATGTAAAGACTATGTATGTGAAGCCTAGACATTTTGGTTTTTTTTTGGGGGGGTGTTAGGGAAGACTTAAAACCCTTTTCAGTTTGTACTCCTCCCCCCCAGGTACAAACAATTCAAACCTCCAAAAAGGACTCATATAGTTGACCTTATAGTTGTTACTCATTTTCTCCTCAGTGTCCCTAACGTTAGTCTAAAAGGGTGACTAAAATTACAGAACCCAAATTTAGTTGTAACTACTTTATTTATAGTTTTTATTTTAATTTTGTATTGTAGCTGCTTTCTCTCTTCCCCTTTTTATTCTTTGATTGTCTTTTTACAGTTAGTAGGGAACATGTTCCTTGGACTGGTCCCTGAGAACACTTATTCTTTCTTCGAATTGCTGGTTTAATTATCCTGACCATGCATTAATATATGCCATCAACCCAAGTCCTAGTGACTTGATGAATAAGAGCTCTAAAGAGAAGTTGGCTTTGTGCTAGTCTGGAAAGATCCTCCAATGTCATCCCTACAGCAGTAGTCAATGTGTAAAACCACCTAGTAGTTGGTCTCCCTCTTCTCCTATATGTACAGTTTGCAAATAATGGATATACCAGAAAATAGGGAGTTGCAATGGTAACTCTTAAACAAACTAAATATAGAGATTTTTTCTGTGTACTTTGCTTGAGAGCAAAATAATGCTTCATCCAACAGTGTGTGTCTATTATTTATGGGTTGTACCATTGTATATCCTTTTTCAAAACAAATATACACTCACCGGCCACCTTATTAGGTACACCTGTTCACTTGCTTGATAACACAAATTACTAATCAGCCAATCACATGGCAGCAACTCAATGCATTTAGGCATGTAGACGTGGTGAAGACGACTTGCTGAAGTTCAAACTGGGCTTTAGATGAGGAAGAAAGGGGATTCAAGTGAGTTTGAACGTGGCATGTTTGTTGGTGCCAGATAGGCTGGTCTGAGTATTTTGAAAACTGATGATCTACTGGGATTTTCATGCACAACCATCTCTAGGGTTTACGGAGAATTGTCCAAAAAAGAGAAAATATCCAGTGAGTGGCAGTTGTGTGGACGGAAACGCCTTGTTGATGCCAGAGGTCAGTGGAGAATGCTCATTCAATTTCAGCTGCAACATTCAGATGGTAGGGTCAGAATTTGGTGTAAACAACATGAAAGCATGGTTCCATCCTGCCTTGTATCAACGGTTCAAGCTGGTGGTGGTGGTGTAATGGTTTGGGGAATATTTTCTTGGCACTAGCAAGGTGTACCTAAAAAAGTGACCGGTGAGTGTATATTAAAAAATGTTAATATTAATATTTTAAATGACAACAATCAGTTTATTTTTCATTGTCCACACCATGTTGGGGAGATGCAAAAGGAAGTGAGAGGTAACCTCTACAAATTTAGGAGAATTCCCCAATTCACTGTCAGGGTTGATGGCAGGAATCCCATCTCTTCCACAATCGATCAACTTGAGTACAGCCAGCCTGCCCATAGATGGTTCGAATCTCAGCTGGTCCCTGCTCAACTGGCTGAGATTCGATCTATCCATGGCATGCTTTAGAAAGTCATCACCCAAAACTGAAGTTCTCATTGGAAGAACTGCCTTAACCTTTTTTTCTGGTGATACCTGGGTGCCTATCACTTTCTGTCTCATTCACAGTGGTCTCCAGGACAAGAAGAGAAAGTGAACCTTCCAGTGTAGACAAAGACAACAATAAAAATCTTTTCCTATTCCATCCGTAATAAAAAGAAAAAAAATGTCTTCACATACAGTACATTTTAGTCTTGGTACAGAAAAGGGCATATTACTATATATTTGAATTGTATATATTGTGCCGTATTGGAATTGTTCCTTTGTACTTCCTTCCCCCCCACACACCAGGAAAAAAGCTACTTTTTTTCATTCTTTGTACCAATTGCCACTGAAATTTTAATCTATCATTTTCTACATTAGAGCCATTATAAGTTTAAAAAGGTCATCTTGAAAAATACAATGAATAGTCCATATTGTGCTGTAGCCAGTCTGGAGTAGGACAGCAGGGAATGAGAGAAAAGAACATTTTGCTGCCTGATTCCCCCAGTGTCCTGGATTCCCATCTTCCATGTTACCATAGCAACAGTAGTTCCATACTACTAGAACCAGAACATTGCCATGTTATCAAAGAAATGCATTCTTATTTGAGTAATGCTTTTTTACCTGTGTGATAGAATGTTATCAGTATGGCGCCGTGTTGCCGTAATGATACAGCAATACTACAATTAATGAATCCATTTTGCTGTATTGCCCTGATCAGAAAATCAGGACCTAGAAGTGTGCAGTACCCATTGCGTTTAATGCTTGGAGCTTACACAGGGCTAAGGGATTCTTTCCTCAACTCCATGTAAGAGTGCTGGGTGCCTGAGCAACCAATCATGAAACACCAGCCCTGTCACATGGCTGGAGTTGGTGCAAGTCAAAAGTTTCCCATATCCATAAATACCAGATACGTATTTCACTTTACTAATGGTGACCCAACAGAGTGGAGGGAAATAAAGGAAAGGTACACCTTCCCTTATGTGCAGTTGTTTGACATGAACTTATCACTTTGCATTATTGCAAAGTATATTTTTGCATTGAAAACACATTTTTAAAAAGCATTCATTTTTTAAAACATATTTATTTAAAGGGTTCAACAAGAGCAGAATTTATTATTTGGACAACCGCAAATTATCTTAATGAGAACTCCGGGATAGACAAAAAAACAAATCATCCATTAGTACACCCCCCCTGTACAAAACACTAAACAGTTAATAACATTTTGAAAATCCTTACCTTGTACGAGAAAAGTCTTATTGAATTTTCATGACCTCATTTCTGTAATTAAAAAAAATAACAGCATCTACTCTACAAAGGAAGAGGTGTAACAGCAGGGATTAGATCATATCCTCTCATCTCTCTCTCTGCAGTAAAAGGAAACTACAGTACCCATCAATCACACGGAATTGTAGTGAATGTGGGTGAGTACACTAGACCTGTACATGTTGAATGTGTCTCAGAGTCTCAGTCCACCCACCACTGCAAGTGGGCTGAATTACATCACTGCTTCTTAGAGAAATAACTACAGAAGGGATGTGCCAACACCAGTGGCTGGGGGAATAGGAGGCATAACAGCCACCAGTCTTACAAACAGGAAACGAAACATTATTAACAGTTTGATTTGAAAATGAATAGGCTATTTCAGAGAAACAAATAAGTGAACCAGAAGATGGTTTTTGCCTGGAGGTCTGCTTTAAATCTTTGAATGTATGATGGAGAAGTATGTATATTACTATATATTATTTTTTCTCTGTTCTTCAGGGTCGAGACCTTGATTGTAAGGTACAAGAATACAAGAAAAATGGTGACGTAATTCCTGAAAGTCAAGTGACAGAATGGTTCATCCAGTTACTGCTCGGTGTAAATTATATGCATGAAAGGTATTGCCATTTTTCATTATTATAAATAGAAAAAGATGTAAGTCTTATCACTATACCAAAAACAAAATGCTTACATGTGTAAAATATTAACTAGCATACTTCAAAGCTTGTTTGAAGCATCCACTAGAGATAAGTAAACAACTTCTAGGTTTATGATTTGACCCAGATATAGTATTTTTTTATCCATTATCCATTATTAAAATATTTTGCTCCATGCAAATGACCATGAAAATTGTAATGACACTTAAAAAATGCAAATTTTTTTTTTGGGGGGGGGATCTTTCATTGTCCTGATCAAATGTGCTGGTGACATTTTTACATCAAGATCACAACAATTCAGCTGGCTGTTGCCCTTTGTGGTAATTCACAATGAGAACATTTCTAAATAAAGAATCCCTGTCATCTTGTATAAAAAATAAAGAAAAGACTATACGAAAAACAAATCTTTAGTTATCTGTGCTACAACCTGATTCCTCCATTCTTTTCTGTATTCAAGAAAAACCACTTTATTAAGGATCTACAGCATCTGACACTTCCAGGAGTGGTGTCTCCCACTGGCCCCATTGTCACTACAGGACACACTAAAAAAACCTGATCTGTTATGACAATCAGAAGATTAAAGTGTATTTCCAATGTTGCTGCCAAACTGGGATAACGCCAACTTTATATTTGTTACCTGTTCCCATGCACATAGCATAGAGTAACTTAAAGTATATGTAAACCCTTGCCTTGTAAAACAAACCATTCAGATTAAAATGAGAGGTGAGAGGCAAAACATTTGTGTATATACGTAAGTGACCACATACCCTTTGTTCTCAGCTGCATATGAGCTAGGGGAGGAGAAACAGCAACACACTGATCTTCCCAGTGAATGGCTGTGCAGAGGGGGCATGTCAGCACATGTCTGATCATTGGAGGAGAGCAGGCTGAGTTCCAGCACAGGCAAAAAACTGAACACGCTGTGCTCTGCTGCCTAGTGTAGTTAGCTTGTATAGGAAAGCAGAGGGACTGTCAGGAACACCAGAGATTTCACACAAAGGAAGCAATGCAAAGAGCATAGGATACTTTTTCATACAAATACATGGAACAGCAAGCATATCAGGAATATGAATTGATGTGTTTACATATTGTTTAACCGCTTCCCGACATACTGCTACAGGGTGGCACGGGTGTGTAAAATCACCTATATATATGCGGCCATTTTCCGCCACGGCTGTCAATCACCGGGTCTTGGCCAGTGATTACTCCCGTTGATTGCTGAAAATCTCCAACGTTGAGGAGAACTGTATGTAACCAAAACCAATACAGTTCTCCTCCCTGTCGGCTCGTGCACACTGCTTTGAATGGCCATCCAAAGCAGTGTGATTACAGTGAAGTACACACATAGAGATTACAGTGAAACAGCACACAGTTAACCCTTTGATCGCCCCTTATGTTAACCCCTTACTACCCAGTGCCCTTAGTACAGTGTCAGTGCTTTTTTTTTTTTTACCACTGATCACTGTATTGGTGTCACTGTGTCACTGGGGATGTCAGTGACGCCAAGTCAGTTCCCCCCAGTGTCAGAATGCCCACCCGCATTCCCAGTATAAGTCGCTGATCGCCACCATTAGTAGTAAAAATAAAAAGTAAAAAAAAAAAAATTCCAGTATCTATACCGCCATTCATAAATGCTATAACTTTCACGTAAACCAATTAATTTACATTGGGATTTTCTTTAGCAAAGACATGTAGCAGAATACATTTTGGCCTAAATTTATGATGAAATTTGATTTTTTTAAATTTTTTGTACTGGACATGTTTAATAGCAAAAAGTCAAAAATATTGTTTTTTTTTTCCTCAAAATTGTCACTTTTTTTTTTCTTAGCACAAAAAATAAAAAATGCACAGGCGATCAAATACCACCAAAAGACAGCTCAATTTGTGGGAAAAAAAGGACGTACATTTCATTTGGGTGCAGGGTTGCATGACCGCATAATTGTCAATTAAAGTAACGCAGTGTCGTAATGGAAAAAATGGCCTGGTCATGAAGGGGGGTAAATCCTCAGGAGGGCAAATGGTTAAAACAATATTTGCAGCTTACTTTTTTTAGATTCTCTGTTCTTGACCCTCCAGCACAGAAAAAATCCTACACAGTTCTCTTTGCTTATAAGGGATCTGGGGAGCTGTGTATGCCATATAATTACTGTAACCCTGTCTGTAGCAGGGGCGGACTGACCATTTGGAAACTCGGGCACCGCCCGAGGGCCCGGGGTCAGTAGGGGGCCCCATGAGATGCCCCTGGTACCTTTTTCATAGGCTTTTTTGAGTTTGGGCAAGGACACAGGGGCCCAATGATCCCCTATCGCCCGGGGACCCCATGAGTTGTCAGTCCGCCCCTGGTCTGTAGTGTGCAGGCAATTCTTCATTATTAGCTGTAACTAGATGTGAATAAAGGTGTGGGTGCCAGGCTTCTTACAGTATATGTTAATGAAGACAGACTTGGGTCAGGTCCATACTAACATTGTTCAAAAAACCTTTCACTCAGCAAAGGCCCCTTTCACATGAACATTCCAAACTGGTTCGCCTATCGCTTTTCCAGGCGGAACTGAACGGCGGGTGTAAACAGACGTGTCTATTTACACCCACCTACATCCGATCCGATGGATGTGGATCTATTCTCCTTCCATCCAGCGGATCGGATCGGATGGCAGTCTGTTTACATTTGACTGCCGATAGAGGAGAGCAGGCTGTGTCCATGTCTACTCTGCATAAGCAGAGTGGACACAGCCCTGTCATCCTCCTGCTCAGCAGTGATCAGCAGACAGGTCCCCTACTGAGCAAGTGGACCGCAGGCCGATTCTGCCTCATATGAAAGGGGCCTTAAGGTAAGAAATATTTTTTTAAAAATATTTTTAGGCATGCTGTGTAAATGAGAACACACAACAAACATATAGTGGGGTTTTTTCAAATTTCACTGCAGAAGTGGAAATAAATATATGAATAATACATATATACGAGGGGTGTTCTGGTCAAACCAGGACTTTTCAGTTTATATAAAGAAAAAACTAATTTCAATGAGTGTAAACTGCATTTATTTTTCAATATACTCCCCTGCTACATTTTATCCCAGCATTCAACTAATGCCTGGAAAGCTTTGACATAGAAAGATTTGTCAGTACGTCTGAACCATCCTAGGACAGCGTGCTTCATTTGTGTTCACTGTTCTGTTTCACAGAAAGAGTAGTCTCTTCTGCAATTTCACGACAGGTTATACGTCAATTATCCAGGATCATTCGTTCTACACGCTGAATGTTCACAGGAATGACTGCTGTAGGCTGGGAACCACTATGGCCGGGATCGTCACTGACGGACAAACAGCCATCTTTGAATCAATTACACCATTCAAATGTCTTACTGCATCTGAGCATCTCATCACTGTACTGTTCTTGAAGTCTTCTGTAGATATCTGCAGGTTTTGTGCCTTTGTTCACAAGAAACATCACAACACGCTGTTCCATGCACACACGTTGTCTGCCATCTTTATTAATGGTCTCTGGACTAGCCCGCGGCATGTGCACTGCCTATCAGTAATAGAACACACTTGCCACTTACTACTGAGTGTAGTACCACCAAGTTAGCATCCCTTTTTATATCTGTAAAATTAAAAGTCCCGATTTGACTTGAACACCCCTCAAAAATATCTGAAATGAGCCTCTTGCTTAAAAATTATGGAAGAAAAAGACACAGTTAAACAATCTACTGTATGTGGCTCTTTAAACTGACCCTAAATGCTAACCCTGCTTTATTCCTTTATACAATTCATTCGGTCTGATGTTCTATACAAGATTGTAATCTTTCTGTCTACCTAGTACTTGATACCAGTAAAGAATGTGACATATCATTATACACAGGCTACTGTAGACTGAAAACCTGGCTTTTATAGGGTGCTTGCAGTCAAATGCCTGTTACTATCCTTGGGAGACAACAGCTGCTGATCAGCTTAAGCAGAAGTGTCAATCTCGTTGTCACTGATGTTTCTGCTTTCTTTGTATAAACAGTTTAATCAAGGGCTGCACTGTGTGCAGAGATGCACCTTGAGTGGAAAGAGCTCTGGGCAGGAACAAGTCACATTAGAGAAAAAAAGAAATATCACATTGTTCAAAAATAGACCTAGTAGGCATGAAAAAATAAACAGAATATTAAATAAAGAATAAAAGCAATATATATATTATAATAATAAAATTATCATAATAAAAGCAAAATTGTGATTGCATAATGGAGATGCACATATCTGAGATTCATTCTGCTAATATTATGCCTATTATGCTTCTGGTGACATGATAATGGCTTATTCATTGGAAAGGAATAATGTGTATGTGAGTGTAGCAACCCATGACAACCAAAGTTCATCTTTCTTTGTTTTGATTACAGAAAACTGAAATCTAATTGGTAGCTATGGGCATTATTAGGATATCATCATCCATATTCCCATTCTAATTTACTTATAATTTTTAAAAATGTATGACATATAGATGCAGACGTATTGATAATGATGTCATTAGTTTGCTGTTCTATAATAGTGATTGTCAACAACATCATTTTAAAGAACATAACTAAAAACATTACATGGTTGTCCAGGTTGAAAAAAGATGTAGGTTCATGGAGTTCAACCAAAAGACAAAAATAAATAGATTTAAAACTGTCATCCTCAGAACTCTAATCTTGCAGTTGACTCACTGGAAGGCTAAAAACCCTTATAAAGCATGCTCCAATTTGCTGCAATAGGAGAAAATATTATTTCTTGATCCCCTAAGTAATCAGATACTCAAAACAAAAATAATAGCCCATTATATTTTTGAAAACACATCCAGTGTTTCTTTTTTTAATAATCTACAGAGTTTGCTTCACCTAACTGCTGTTGAAGTCCACATTTTTTACAGCTCTTACTCTAAAAAAACAACTATGCAATTGTTTTATATTTTATTATTTATTTACAATATTTTTGTTTTTTACAGTTTTTTTTAGAAGCCCTGTTGGGGCTTTGGTGAAATATCGGTGGTGTAAACAGACCCCTGCTGTCTCGCTTTTGAGATAAAGAAAGGGACTGAAGACAGAGACAGAGAAGCTTCAGCTGGAAAGTGAATTAATGGGAAGAACTCTGTGCTGAGCAGCTTCCTGTTCATTCACAAACTTAAGCATAGTAAACACAGTTTACTATGCTTCAGTTATGAATTAACATAGTAAGTGGTTGTTACCGATCACTCACTGTGTTCATATTGCAATTCCTCCCAACGACACCAACTATGGGGGCACAGTCTCGCCCAATGACACCAACAATTAGACCCAATAACACCAGTGATGGGGCACAATTCCTCCCAATGACACCAATGATAGGGCACAATTCCTCCCAATGATAGCGATGATGGGGCACAATTCCTTTCCAACGACACCAACTATGGGGCACAGTTCCGCCCAATGACAGCAACAATTGGGCCCAATAACACCAATGATGGAGTACAATTCCTCCCAATGACAACGATGATGGAGCACAATTCCTGCCAATGACACCAATGATGGGGCACAATTCCTCCCAATGACACCGATGAAAGGGCACAATTCCTCCCAATGACACCAATGATGGGGTACAATTCCTCCCAATGACACCAATGATGGGGCACAATTCCTCCCAATGACACCGATGATGGAGCACAATTCCTCCCAATGACAACAATGATGGAGCACAATTCCTGCCAATGATACCAATGATGGGGCACAATTCCTCCCTATGGCACCGATGATGGGGCAAATTCCTCCCAATTACACTTATGATGGGGCATGATTCCCCAGTGAAACAACGATGGGGCACAGTTCCTCTCATTAGCACCAAAAATGGGGCATTGTTTGCTCCCACTGATACTGTGACATTTTCTATTCCCGATGTCCACAGTCCGGCCCCCCTAAAGTCTGAAGAACAGTAAATTGGCCCTTTCTATATAAAGTATGGAGACCCCTGATCTAGAGTGTAGGTAATCTAATACAGGAGGCTACTGGCCAGATCACCAGGTGAAAAAGCCTTAAAAAAAGAACTAATGCAGCCGCCACACCTAATTATTGGTAAACTGCAGTATATTAAATTTGTGGGTTTAATACCGCTTTAATTATGTTAAACATTAATCCACAGCCCGTTTCTTAATATGACAAAGCATGGAGAGCATGTACGGATTATGAAGTTATCAAGTAAAACGCACTTAAAAAAGTAATTAGCAATTTTGAAATATTTTTTAAATTGTACTATGTTAATGGCAACATAAAACAAATGCAGGTAGAAAGTATTTGAAGTGTTATCCCAATTTGGCTGCAAAAAGTGGAAATACACTTTAATTGTTGTACTTGATGAGATTCATACAGTACAAGGAGGCTGCTTAGTATTGCTGTAACAATGCCTAAAGTTTACACAAACAAAGTTTTATTTGACATTGAGTAAACCTTTTGTGTTTGGGATTAGTTATCTCTAGAGGTTTAAAAGGACCAGTTTGTATAATTTTCCATCACATTTATCCTCTCATGTATGATTAAATACAATATGTATGGATTATACTTCTCAGTTCCGCCACTCAACTATATCATGCAATGTGAACTCCCTGGATTATTGATGCTTTATGCTTTAATTAACATTGTTTTAAGTTTTTTTTTTTGTTACTACAAATGGATCTCTGTTATTTATCCATTTTCTTTTTCTGTATATTGGTTGTCAGTTTAATTACATATATTGCCTGCCTAATCATTTTGTTTCCTTCTTTTTTATTATGATTATCTTCTTGGCCTAATTATTAGCTTGACAGATTTCCTGGCGTTAGATCATGTGTGCTTTCAGTATAGACAAATGAGTAGAGCAGATTTATGTTTTGTGTGTTGATTTTCATTTGATCCCTCTTATTTGTGTATCTAGGAGAATTCTTCACAGAGATTTAAAAGCCAAGAACATTTTTCTGAAGAACAATCTGCTTAAAATTGGTAAGACTTAGTGACCCTTTTAAATGATGTGGAAACAATTTGATTATTTATGTGTTTACATAATTAATGTGTGTTGTTCTGGGTCATGTTTCATAAATCATAGTTAGACTTTTTGTCACTGTGTATGGCTCTTTTATTTCGGTTTCCCTGTTTACAATGCTTAAAGGGAATACATCATGTTTTTATATATTTTCTTTAAATTATTTACTATACTTATTATTTGTAATATCTTTGCAATTATGATGCATACTAAAATACAATTCATGTTTGAATCATTGCTCTGGAAAATATGAATAAACAAGTATGTATATATGATATTTCACTTACTTCATGGAGTCAGCAGGTGGCAAACTCTAAGCTACAACGCCATCTTTATCCACAATTATTATTTTTTACAGATATGTTGTAAGAGAGCAGGAGAGATCAGATTACATTATCTGTTACAGTACTCATATCTGCTTAGTCAGTAATACAGAGGCGTCTAGAAAGTATGCAGACAGTAGAAAGGTTAGCTTGCTTGAAAACAGTAGAAAGCCTGGTATAAATGCTTAATTGTATTATCATACTGGATTTATATAGCGCCTATAATTTGTGCAGTCCTTTACAAAAAAATGATTTGTAAAATAAATGTTTTGTTTCAGTTACTAAAAATAAAAATCAACATCAGTTTATAAACTTAAAGTGTTACTAAACACACAACAGTAAAATCAGTCTGTATACAAAGTAAAGCATGCTTGTTATACTCACTGTGGAACCTAAGGGGTTAATCCTTCACATCGTGTAAGAATGCTGTTTGATCCTGACTTCTCTGATCCTCCCCTGCTTCCAGTGTCTCCCTCTTATTTCATGATAAGACATATAATGTGGAGACACTGCACATGCTCAATTTGGTGTGTATTGCTAGAGAAGTTTTTTTTTTTTTTTCTTGGGAGAGTGCATGTGATTATCACAGGGCCAATCAGCACTGCCCAGACAGAGGTCAGGGGTTCTGCATCCTCCTAGAGAAAACTCCTCCTACAAGCTTTAACCAGTGCTCTGCTGAACATTGATGAGAAAAGCTATTTAGCAGTGTATATTTACTAAAATAATTGCATTGCCATGGTCTGTGTACTGTTGGAGACCAGATATAGTGTCAGTAATGTCAGTAATACAGAGGCGTCTAGAAAGTATGCAGACAGTAGAAAGGTTAGCTTGCTTGAAAACAGTAGAAATCCTGGTATAAATGCTTATTTGTATTATTATCATACTGTTTTTATATAGCACCTATAATTTGTGCAGCCCTTTACAAAAAAATTATTTGTGAAATAAAAGTTTTGTTTTAGTTACTAAAAAAAATCAACATCAGCTTATAAACCTAAAGCGTTACTAAACACACAACAGTAAAATCAGTCTGTATATGCAGTAAAGCATGCTTGTTATACTCACTGTAGATCCTGAGTGGTTAATCCTCTGCATTGCGTAAGAATGCTGTTTGATCCTGACTTCTCTGATCCTCCCCTGCTTCCAGTGTCTCCCTTTTATCTCCTGATAAGACATATCGTGTGGAGACACTGCACATGCTCAATTTGGTGTGTATTGCTACAGAAGTTTTTTTTTTCTTTCTTGGGAGAGTGCATGTGATCAGCACAGGGCCAATCAGTACTGCCCAGACAGAAGTCAGGGGTTCTATATCCTCCTAGAGAAAACTCCTCCTGCAAGCTTTAACCAGTGCTCTGATGAACACTGATGAGAAAAGGTATTTAGCAGTTTATATTTATTACAATAATTGCATTTCCATGTTCTGTGTACTGTTAGAGATGAGATATAGTGATTGCAGGGTCCTGGGTTTAGTAACTCATAAAACTAATTATTAAAATAAAATGGATCAAAACATTATACTTTCTGATTCATCTTTTGACTGCCAAAGACATATTGTATATATGTGTGTATATACATATATATATATATATATATATATATATATATATATACTCGGGTTCCTCATGTGTAATATATCATGGCAATTAAAAGATCAAAATAAGCTCACGTTGTAATAGCAGCTCTAAAAGTGTTTGCATTTTAATCTGGAACCTGTCCCTAAATATTATAAGCGATTTGAATAATTACATTGTATGTGCCCCCCTGCCTGCTGCTTTACCACTACCTGCAGATGCTGATGTTGCCAGCCCTATTGTTCTGGATGGCAAGCAGAGAGATCAGGTAAATACTTCTCTTTTGGCGCTGAACTAATTGGACGTGCACAGTTTCAATGTTAGTGTGCCACTGGTAGACTTTAGGGATCTACAGTATCACATGCTGGGCTTGTCAATGCACTAATGACATTAACAGCTGAAGAAATAGAGCTAGCCATGCATTCCTTTGCCCATAATAAAACACCAAGCCTGGATGGCTGTCCTGTAGAGTGGGATCTGCTATATAAAGATGTCCTAGTTCCTCCTTTACTCCAGGTTTTTACTTGTGCCTTTGAGGACTGGTGTGCACCCCTTCTATGTCTGAAGCATTAATTGCACTTATTCCAAAACCGCATAAACCCCATCTCTACTGCGAATCCTACCATCCTATCTCATTAATTAACTCATATGTCAAAATCCTAGCCAAAGTCCTTGCCCTTAGTCTAAATGAGGTGATCCCTACTATTGTGCGCTCAGATCAAACTGTGTATTAGAATCATTTAAAGTGGTTGTAAAGGTAAAAGGTTTTTTTCCTTGATGCATTGCCTGCATTATGGTAAATAACCTTTTAATGGTAGTTTCCCCACAGCCCTTCCCTAAATACGTACCTGAGTCCCATCTCGATCCAGCACTGTGCATGTTTGCAGCAGCTCTTCCCCTCTCTCCCCGCTTTCACTGACTTGACTAAGAGCAGTGGGAGCTGTTGGCTCTTGTTGCTGACAGTCTAAACCCGAGAGCAGGGGGCAGTGCCAAGCCTGACTGTCTGTAGAGCAGTGTTTCTCAACCTTTTTTAGGTCAAGGCCCCCTTTAAAATTACGGACAATCTTGAGGCACCCCATTCTAAAATAGGGTGCCTCAAGACTGTCCATAATTTTAAAAGGGCACCCCATTCTAAAATGTGAAAAACGATTCCAACCGTTTTATATAACACAGCAACATCCACACATGTAGGACACCCAACATTACAGGTTATTTATTCTTCCAAAGCAAATACACTTTTGCACACTGGTACTGACTAGTATTCCATTGTTTCTCTTCTCCCTCAGTTTTCTCCAACACTGAGCTAAAGTGACCACAGCACTGAGCAGGGGAGGGTCAAACTAAAATATTGTGCAGGCAGCTGACATCCTCCTTATCAACTGATGATGTCGTTGGTTGTCAGGACACCGGCAGCTAGAATGTTGTAATGGTTCACAATGAAAACATGTGAGTTTGTGTAACTAAAACGCAGGCTTGTTCCACCTGCTGGCTTGTATACAAGTTTTGGACAATTTTTAGACATTTCACCAAGGCACCCCTGAAGGAATGTCAAGGCACCCTGATTGAGAAAGGCTGCTGTAGAGATCAGGATCGATCTGTCGGGATCGAGCGTACACAAGTTCCCACATAGGAAACGGCTTCCTATGGGGGCACTCATTGATAGGGGACCCCACAAGAGGAGGTACAGGGCCGCTGTGTGCAAAACCACTGCACAGAGCAAGTAAGTATAACATTAATAATATTTATTATTTTAATCAAAATCAATTTAAAGCTTTATAAACACTTTAAATTCATAATTTTAGTAAACGATTACAAGATCTACCACTGTAGCAAAGGTTTTTAGTATAGCTTGTGTATTTGTTGATTTGATTGTTTTACAAAAAAAAGCATACAATTTTACATATGTATGTATTAAATAGTTTTATCACTTTGGCAGAAATTTTTATGATAATATGGCTGTATGTGCTAACAATGATTTTGGCATAAAATAACATTTTGTTGAACAATTGCACATCTGCCATGGCACATACAACTCAACGTTACCAGCTTTAATTCTAAGCCTTTACAATATGTGGTTTGGAGGATCTTTCTCAAAGTTTTAAGGCTGAAATGTGTTTGCTAAATTTGATGGCCATCTGCAGTGCATTAGATCATGTGTACTTTCAAGCCCTTTGATGAAAATTGTTAATAAATTTGTTCCACTTTCCTAAAGCTAACCAAGACCATAATTAAAGTGAGACTGAAGTGACTTTTGGATATTAGAGGCAGGCTGCTGCTCACACAAGATTGAGCTGTTTTCTAGTACAGAGAATGGCTTTGGCTGTACAGCTGCCTTCTGCTTGTGTTCAAGAAGAAAAGCAAATATGGGGTTTTGTTTTAAAAGACAAATAACACATTATAGGTATTATTTGATAGTATAATAAACTTGTGCATCATTATCACTGCCCAGCATGAAAAGCCATAATGCTGGATATTTACCAGAAGATACAACATCCATTTTAAAAATGCATACTGTGATTTGGTAGGGTTTTTAAACAGTATGAACATTCCCCAGTAAATAAGATCGCATTAGTATTAAAATAGTTATGAATTATACGCTCTAATATGGTTTTGTGAAGCAATAAGTGACCATTTATGCTTCTGCTTTTGGGTGCATTGTAACACCTTAACCCCTTCGTGGTAGAACAAATCTTAACGCCTAAGCACAATTTTGCAACTTTGACATGAATTAGCGAAACAGTGCATATCATCAAAACTACTGTGTGCATCCAGGTGGATTATACCTTGGTTTTTTCATAATTATGTCTAGATAATTATGTCTATTCAAATGTGCTTATTGGGTGCTCCCATTTCTGGTGTCCCTGTCGACAAGATGAGGCTAATCCACGCGATTTGTGTCTCATCTGTATGGGCCATTGCCCTTCATTGGAAGTCATCGATGGTTCCCTTGGTCTCTGTTCTATGGAGAGTTGACATGGTTGTGCTCATGGAACGTATTCATTATACACTGCTAGATAGGATGCACTTGTTCAACAGAAAATGGGAGGGTTGGAAAACACATTGGCATTTATTGTCTGATGGTCTATTATAATTTGATATGCTTTGAACTTTTGTAAACAGCTTGGTTGTTTTGTATTTCTTACTGACTGCCTTATTTGTGTACGTGTTTCTGTCTCTTATGCCTGTATCTTATTCTACTGTTACTTATGTGCCTTTTTCTTGAGGCGTATTGATTCTCAAGAAGTTACTCTGTTATCGTATATCCGTTAATAAAAATCGTTTGTAAAAAATAAATAAATAAATAAAACAAAATGCAAACAAAAAAACATGCAGTTGGCCTTTAAAAATATCTTAGTATGTGACATAATATTGTGTGATTATTCATATATAACTCTGGGTACACCCTTCATCTTTTCTATTAATATAGAATTTCCTAAGAAGGAAACTTTGACCTTTTATATTTCTTTACTCCTGTACTTTCATTATTAAGTTAATTTGATGCATATCAAGTGCATTTTATGTTAATGTTTTGTGCATTTGTGTGCCATAGTTGATAAAGCTTAAAAAAAACACCATAAAATGCATGGATGAGAACAGTGCCATTTAAAATAATTATCCAATAACAAACATGACATATAGTAAAGGAAATAAGTATTTGATCCCCTGCTGATTTTGAATGTTTGCCCACTCACAAAGAAATGATCAGTCTAAAAATCGAATGGTAGGTGTATTGTAACACTGAGAGACAGAATAGCAACAAAAAATCAAAAGAAATGCATGTCTAACAAATTATGCACTGATTTGCATGCTCATGTGAAAAATAAGTATTTGATCCCCTTCACAAAACATGACTTAGTACTTAGTGGCAAATCCCTTGTTGGCAATCACAGAGGTCAGACGTTTCCTGGAGTTGGCCACCAGGTTTGCACACATCTGAGGAGGGATTTTGGCCCACTCCTCTTGGCAGATCCTCTCCAAGTCACTAAGGTTTGGTGGCTGACGTTTGGCAACTTAAACTTTCAGCTCCCTCCACAGATTTTCAATCGGATTAAGGTCTGGAGACTCTAGGACCTTAATGTGCTTCTTCTTGAGCCACTCCTTTGTTGCCTTGGCTGTGTGTTTTGAGTCATTGTCATGCTGGAACACCCATCCATGACCCATTTTCAATGCCCTGGCTGAAGGAAGAAGGTTCTCACCCAAGATTTGACGGTACATTGCCCTGTCCATCGTCCCTTTGTTGCGGTGCAGTTGTCCTGTCCCCTTAGCAGAAAAACACCCCCAAAGCAGAATGTTTCCATCACATGTTTGACAGTTGGGATGGTGTTCTTGGGGTCATAGGCAGCATTCCTCCTCCTCCAAACACGGCGAGTTCAGTTGATGCCAAAGAGCTCAATTTTGGTCTCATCTGACCACAACACTTTCAACCAGTCCTCCTCTGCATCATTCAGATGTTCAGTGGCAGACTTCAGATGGGCCTGGACATGTGCTTTCTTGAGCAGAGGGACCTTGCAGGCACTGCAGGATTTCAATCCTTGTCGGCGTAGTGTGTTTCCAATTGTTTTCTTGGTGAGTGTGGTCAGAGCTGCCTGGAGATCATTGACAAGATCCTCGCGTGTAGTTCTGGGATGATTTCTCACTGTTCTCATGATCATTGACACTCCAAGAGGTGAGATCTTGCATGGTGCACCAGACCTAGGGAGACTGACAGTTGTTTTGTCTTTCTTCCATTTGCGAATGATTGCACCAACTGCTGTCACCTTCTCACCAAGCTGCTTGGCTATAGTTTGGTAGCCCAGTCCAGCCTAGTGTAGGTCTACAATCTTTTCCCTGACATCCTTGGATAGCTCTTTGGTCTTTGCCATAGTGGAGAGTTTGGAATCTGATTGTTTGATTGCTCCTGTGGACAGGTGTCTTTTATACAGGTAACAAAATGAGTTTAGCAGCACTCCCTTTAAAAGACTGCTTCTAATCTTAGCTTGTTACCTGTATGAAAGACACCTGGTAGCCAGAAATCCTGCTGATGAATGATAGGGGATCAAATACTTATTTCCCTCATGAACATGCAAATCAGTGCATAATTTGTTAGACATGCATTTCTTTTGAATTATTTGTTGCTATTCTGTCTCTCAGTGTTACAATACACCTACCATTCGATTTTTATACTGATAATTTCTTTGTGAGTGGGCAAACATTCAAAATCAACAGGGGATCAAATACTTATTTCCCTCACTGTAGTTACCTGCTCCATGCAATGGTTTTGCACAGAGCAGCCCCCATCCTCCTCTTCTTGGGTCCCCTGCTGGCGCTCCTGGCCCCCCCCTCCTGCCAAGTGCCCCCACAGCAAGCAGCTTGCTATGGGACCACCTGAGCAGGCTGGCTCCCAAGCCGCTTCCCTGTTTGTCCATTCACATAGAGTTCATTTTTTATAGTCCATTGACACAGTTTGGCTTTAAGGTTTTGAACCTTCTGTTCTCTATCCAAAACTTAAAAAAATAAATTTACCGACAGAGCTGAAATATGAATAAAACTCCTATTAGGAACTAAGACTATTGATATTTAAACAGTGGAAGCAATATGTAATTATTTGACAGTACCCCTAAAAAGTAGTCTGCCTGGCTTTACAATTAATATGTAAAAACAGTGTAACAAAAAGTGAGCATGGCTAGGATTATGAAAGACTTGGCACACCTTAGGTAAGGGGCATGGCAAATAGTGGGCATGATGGGCAAGCATATGTAGAACCTGTGCCTAGCACTTATGTACACTGCGCATATGTGGTACAGTTCTAAATACAGTGCCAGAAATGACAGTCTCTCAGACTCATCGCATGCAGTCACATGACCAGAATCCCCACTCTGCCTCCCAGCATCAGAAACCTCTTAAAGGGACGGGAGGCACTGTCATTACGGGGTTAAACATTCAATTTTAAAATAAATGTAATTTCTGAACAAAAACCATATACAGTGTCCAAAAATGTGTTCACTCGAGAAAAGTTTTCCATTCTGCTTCTTCAAATTTTCCCATTATTGTGGTCGAAAATTAACATCAATTTGACCACACTAACAATCAGAAAATCGAACAAACATTCTTAAAAGGAAAATTTTTGAATGAACCTCTATATGTGTATGTCCAGCATTAGTCAACTGCATGCACTAAATTTTTAGTCTGGTGCCCAGCTCTAGCATGTCCACATAACCCACCACCATAGGCTCAGAGTTGGCTCTGGCTTTGTACACTGGGGTGTGGGTGGACACAGGGGATGGGGTGGGAGGTGGAGCAGATTTAGCCTTAAAGTGGCTGTAAACCCTTACATATACGCAGGGAAGTAACTGGCCTCAAGTGATACACAGAGATTAAACAAGTCCTCCTACAAGTTGTGCCTGTTTATCTGCAGCTATCTTTCCCCTATACCCATTCAAAGTGAAGAATTTACATAGGATTTCTCAGCTCTGAAAAGCAGGGCTGAAGTTACATCAGTGGGGAGAGTTCTGAGAGCTAATTGAAGGGAAGGGACACCCCCCCCCCCCCGCTTCATATAGCACACAGGAACAGAGCTGAGGCTGTCAATCACTGGCTGTCCCTTCCCTGTCACCATTTTCTCTTGGTGTCAGGCTTACTCATCAGAAATGACTCATGCTTAAAGCAGTGGAAACAGGCAGCAGACAGAAATGACACTTAGTGCTCTGGACTGAGACAAGCACACACTATACAGGGATATGCTTTGCTTCTACACTGCTCAAAAAAATTAACAGAACACTTGTTAATCAGAGTATAGCATCAAGTCAATTAAACTCCTGGGATATTGATATGGTCAGTTAAGTAGCAGAGGGGGTTGTCAATCAGTTTCAGCTGATTTGGTGTTAATGAAATTAACAAGTGCACTAGATTGGCAACAATGAAACAATCCCCAAAACAGGAATGGTTTTACAGGTGAAGGCCACTGACATTTTTTCCTTACTCTTCTTTTCTGTTTATCACTAGTTTTGTATTTGGCTAGGGTCAGTGTCACTACTGGTAGTATGAGGCGATACCTGGAGCCTACAGAGGTTGCACAGGCAGTCCAGCTCCTCAAGGACGGCACATCAATACATGCCATTGCCAGAAGGTTTGCTGTGTCTCCCAGCACAGTCTCAAGAGCATGGAGGAGATTCCAGGAGACAGGCAGTTATTCTAGGAGAGCTGGACAGGTCCTTAACCCATCAGCAGGACTGGTATCTGCTCCTTTGTGCAAGGAGGAACAGGGTGAGCACTGCCAGAGCTCTACAAAATGACCTCCAGCAGGCCACTGGTGTGAATGTCTCTGACCAAACAATCAGACAAACAAACAGGCATCATGAGGGTGGCCTGACGGCCCGATGTCCTCTAGTGGGCCCCGTGCTCACTGCCTGGCACCATAGAGCTTGATTGATATTTGCCATTGAACACCAAAATTGGCAGGTCCACCACTGGCGCCCTGTGCTTTTCACAGATGAGAGCAGGTTCACCCTGAGCACATGTGTCAGACGTGAAAGGGTCTGGAGAAGCCGTGGAGAACATTATGTTGCCTGCAACATCGTTCAGCATGACTGTGTTGGTGGTGGGTCAGTCAGTCTGTGGAGGCATATCCATAGAGGGAATCACAGATCTCTACAGGCTAGACAATGGCACCTTGACTGCCATTAGGTATTGGGATGAAATCCTTGGACCCATTGTCAGACCCTATGCTGGTGCAGTGGGTCCTGGGTTCCTCCTGGTGCATGATAATGCCTGGACTCATGTGGCAAGAGTATGCAGGCAGTTCCTGGAGGATGAAGGAATTGATACCATTGAATGGCCCCCATGCTCGCTGACCTAAATCCAATAGAACACCTCTGGGATATCATGTTTCGGTCCATCCGATGCCGCCAGATTGCACCTCAGACTGTCCAGGAGCTCAGTGGTGCCCTGGTCCAGATCTGGGAGGAAATAACCCAGGACACCATCCGTCGTCTCATTAGTTGCATGCCCTGACGTTGTCAGGCATGCATACAAGCATATGCGGGCCATACAAACTACTGAGTACCATTTTGAGTTGCTGCAATGAAATTTCAGCAAAATGTACTAGCCTGCTGCATCATTTTTTCACTTTGAATTTTGGGGTGTCTTTGAATGCAGTCCTCTTTAGGTTGATAATTTTCATTTCCATCAAAGGATGGGGCATCCTTACATTCCTAACACATTACTCAGTCCATATCAGTATAGATATACAGCATGATATTTTTCCCCAATGAGATCTGATGTGTTTACATTTTTTTGAGCAGTGTATTTCATGTCTGAGGTTTACAATCACTCTTAGTCCTACTGAGGAACAGTTATGAACACAGAGACTAGTGCATCTACTGCCAGCCAGTCAGGGTATTTTTATAAACAGTTTCTCTTTTGGACTTTAACAGACTGGAGAAAACTGGCTTTTTTAATGAAATGTCTGCAAAAATACGCAATCTTGGCAACCTTGCATCACAAGAGGCTGCATTAGGTGGACTTCAGGTTCAAAAGGTATTTATGGGACTAAGAGAAAAGTGCAAATATGCTTATGAATAAATGCTGCAGCAATTTTTTTTTTTTTTAAATGGGAGACTATAGTTCTAATTTAATATGACCAGCCCATGGTAAACACGCATTGGATATTTTTGCTGATAATCTAGCAAATCTGTTTCATGAAGCTCATTATTAAATTCTATATCCAAGTAAGTAAAAATAGTCTCTGCATGAAAAAATAATCTCCACATAATTAAGTTGTGATAGTTAATTTCTAAACTGCCGCATCTCTACATACTGTTAGAACAAAGATGTATCAGAGGTATAGTTTACATCTGCCTGGAAATTAATTACATTGCTTCTCCTGAGCCGATTAATTATGCCACACACATAACAGTTTTAGCTGTTAACATACATCAGCCAAACATCTAAGCTTCATTTCGCAGAATCTGTTATAAAGGTGCCACAAGTATGCTAAAATAAATTCCTTTGTTGCTCGATTGTGGAATTCTTGAGTTCACACATCTTGTAGCTCTGTATACATAGTCCAGGAATCCAATCTAGTCTTTCTACTAATCATGCATCAGTGACTATCATTCACCTATAGTGCTGTCAAATGTATGATAGTTAAAGGGTAGCTCCACTTTTGTAGAAAAAAATATAGCAAATAAAAAATAATTCAGCATATATACTATAATTGCTATACAAGCCATGTTGTAAATTAATGTTGTTAAAAATTACCTTTCTTTTTCAATCTGCAGCCACTGTGATTTTCTGTAAAATTAATTAGCAAAATGGCAACCTGGAGGCATTCTGTTCACCAGGGATGCTCAACCCTCTGAAGAGCGAGGACCACTTAAGTGATATGGTAACCAGTCGCAGACCACAATATAATGAATTGGTTCAGAATTTAACATTTTTTATTTTGAATAGCATAATAAACATTTTCCTTGTGTAGCCACTGAATGCTGGCAGGAGGCTGATTGCAGGAGGAAAATGGACAGGATCGGTTCCTGTATATGCCACCCCTGCTGCCTCTCCCGTCCAAGCGTAAAACAGATGTGACAAGGAGGCGGTGGTTGAGGGGGGGGGGGTGTTTATATGGTAAAAACATGTCTCAGCTATGGGGTTTTATCGCCCACCCAAACTGCAAATGTAAACAAGCTTATTGTCCTGAGCCCTATATAAGGCTGCTTTCACACTGATGCATTGCAGTTTACCCACACCATGGGGGCAGCACAGTTAGCGTGTTAGCTACACTTTGCCTTAGATTTATTATTTAACAAACTTTGTAGCATATTCTACCCTTTGTTGTTCTAAAGAAATAGCTGTTTGTTTCACTGTGTCCTTTGAAGACTGATTGTGAACAGTGGTGCACTCTCAGTGTTCTGATGAGAAAAGCTGAAGTGTCTGCATCCCTTTAGGATTCAAACACTGCATTCAGGAGTTTTGATGCGCTCTCACGAAGTGCACCAAACCCAAGAGATATAATAAAAGTCTATGGCTCAGTGTACAATCGACAAAGAGAACCTCCTGCGCTGCCAATCTTGAAACCAAAACAAAACCAGAGTGGCTGCTAGCACCTAACTAAAATACCAAAATAGTGAAATATTGAACAAATGGGATGGTGCTGCGCTAATCCAACCCAATAGGTAAATGAGGAAATAAATGTGAACAAATGAGTGGATATTAAACTATACCTCACTCTCGTGAAGCAAAAAACATGAGATTCAAAAAAATATATGATAATCATACACATGGTAACAAAGGATGACAAAGGAATAAAAAAAATCATCAGGGGAACAAATGCACAAACATAAATGGACATAAATGGAATACACACAATGCAGTGAATATTAAAGTGAATACGCCCAAAAAAACTAATCACATCTGTACCCTTGGCAGCAATCCAGGAACCGTGCACATATATTGTCTTAGCAGCTTTTTTTGGCACATCTGATTTTTGTTATGTCATGTGACTCAATATGGTTTAGTGCCTTGTTATACATATATTCACTTCATTTATTAGTTTTTTTTTGGGTGTATTCACTGCAATGAGTATTCCGTTTATATTTGTGCATTTGTTCCCCTGATGATTTTTTTTTATTCCTTTGTCATCCTTTGTTACCACGTGTCTGATTATCATATTTTTTTTTCATCTCATGTTTTTTGCTTCACGAGAGTGAGGTATAGTTTAATATCCACTTATTTGTTCACATTTATTTCCTCACTTGCCTATTGGGTTGGGTTAGCGCAGCACCATTCCCTTTGTTCAATATGGCTCAGTGCAGATAACTTGCAAGAGACCTATAGGTGCACTGTGCTGAATCCGCGGACCAGTGTGAAAGCAGTTTCCTCTGCTAGCTTCTGCTGGCATTGTTCTCCAGGGTGCTAGAAAGGTTCCAGGTGAATTGCACTTGGTATCATTCTGCCTGGGACAGGAGCCAGCGCTACAGAGGAAGCATTGGCTTATGCAGCTCCTGCTCTGTCTGCGGCCGCCTGCTTTCTCTGCTGCCGGTGCTGGTTCGATGTACTCTGATGTTCTGGGGTGGTGGGTCGGCAAGCCCAGATCGTGATCAATGGTTTGATGACCCTGGACATACACCTACCTGATTTGAGGTTGAGGGCCACATCCTAGAGCCCATGTGGCCCATAGGCTACAGGTAGAGCACCCCTGTTGTGCACCGCTGGTGTACAGAATATTTAACTACATGCCGCCCAGCCACTGTACATATACGGTGGCAGGGCGGCACTCGCAGGCAAAACCACGATTTAAGACGTGTGTTTTGTAAACAAATAGGGGGCGCGCGCAGGGCACGTCGCCGCCCTATCTGTCCCGCGGGTCACCGCCGCAGATGTCAGTCGCCGGGTCACAGCCGCTCGTTAGTGGCTATGTTCCGGCGATCGGCGGCAAACAGTGACAGACAGCACAGCTGCAGTAGCTGTGCTGTCTGTCACTTCCCTGTCAGCTCGATGATGAGCTGATCGAGAAAGAACAGTTTCTCTTTCTCGATCAGCCTTGTCCCGTGCAGCACACACCCCCACCCCCTAGTAAAACACTCCCCTCGCTCCTATAACCCTTCCCTGCAAAATAAAGTTAACCCCTTCCTCCCCAGTGCCATTAGTACAGTGTCAGTTTTTTTTTTTTTTTGCACTGATCACTGTATTAGTGTTTTTGGGGATGCCAGTGACCCCAAGTCAGTACCCCCCAATGTCAGAATGTCCGCCGCAGTCCCGATATAAGTCGCTGGTCGCTGCCATAAGTCCCTGATCGCCGCCATAATTCGCTGATCGCCGCCATTATTAGTATAAAAAAAACCCTAAAAATCCCAGCATCTTTCCCGCCATTTGTAAACGCTATAACTTTCACGTAAACCAATTAATTTACACGTATTGGGTTTTTTTTTTAGCAAAGACATGTTGCAAAATGCATTTTGGCAGAAATTTATGACTAAATTTGATTTTTGCATTTTTTTTTACTGGACATGTTTTATAGCAAAAAGTCCAAAATATTGTTTTTTTTCCCTCAAAATTGTCAGCCTTTTTTTTTATAGCGCAAAAAATAAAAACCGCACAGGCGATCAAATACCACCAAAAGAAAGCTCAATTTGTGGGGAAAAAAAGATGTAAATTTCATTTATGTACCGTATTGCATGACCGCGCAATTGTCCGTTAAACTAAGGCAGCGCTGTGTAGCAGAAAAATGGCGTAAGTTGCAGTATTTATACCATAGTTTGTAAACGCTATAACCTCCACACAAAGCAATCAATATACACTCATTGGGATTTTTTTTACCAAAAACATGTAGCAGAATACATTTTGGCCTAAATTTATAACCAACGTTGAGTTAACTATATCTTTTTTATAGCTGAAAGTAAAAAATATTGTTTTTCTTCTAAATTTTTGGCCTTTTTATGTTTATAGCGTGAAAAATAAAAAGCGCACAGATGATCAAATACCACCGAAAGAAAGCTCTATTTGTGTGAAAAAAAGGACGTAAATTTTGTTTTGGTTTAGCATTGCATGACCGCGCAATTATCAGTTGAATTAGTGCAGCGCCGAGTAGCAAAAAGAGGCCTGGTCATTAAGGGGGGTAAATCCTCTGGAGCTCAATTGGTTAAGGAATGTAATTTCCTGCTTGTGTGATTGGCTCACTGATTGCAAGTCAAATTTAAGGCATCCCCTGCAATAGGAATTGCAGTTTTGGTAAGATACTCCTCAAGAGTCAAACACTCCTAAAGGGATGCAGACACTGCAGCTTTTCTCATCAGAACATTGAGAGTGCATCAGGTGTTTATAATAAACCATCCCCAGCCATTCAGCATCCGTCTTCAAAGGACACAATGCTAATTCTTTAGAAAAACAAAGGGAAGGAATATGCTACAACGTTTGTTAAAATCCCTGCAATGTACATTGACCACCCAGAGCAAATTGGGTTTTTTGGGGGGTTTTTTCCAACAAAAGTGAAGTTACCCTTTTATGTACATGTTTAACCATTTCAATACCGGGCAATTTTACACCTTCCTGCCCAGGCCAGTTTTCACGTTTCAGCGCTCTCACACTTTGAATGACAATTGCGCGGTCATACAACATTGTACCCAAACTAAAATTTTATAATTTTCCTCACACAACTAGAGCTTTCTTTTGGTGGTATTTAATCACCGCTGGGGTTTTTATTTTTTGCTAAATTAACAAAAAAAGACCAAAAATTTTAAAAAAAAAACAAGTTTTTCTTTGTTTCTGTTATAAAAGTTTACAAATAAATAATTGTTCTTCATAAATTTAGGCCGAGATGTATTCTACTACATGTCTTTGGTGAAAATAACCCAAATTAGGATGTATTTTTTAGTTTGTAGGAAAGTTATAGAGTTCACAAACTATGGTATAGATCTGAATATTGATCAATCCTGAAGTACTGACGGCCAATCTAATTTCTTGAGGTCCAAGAATGTCAGAACAGTACAGATATCCCCCAAATGACCCCTTTTTGCAGAGTAGACAGTCCGACGTACTGACTGGTGACAGTATGAAAAAAAAAATATATATTTTTTTTTTAATTTTTTTTAATTTTTTTAATTTTTAATTTTTTATTACATTTTTATTTTTTTTTAAGATTTTTTTTCATATTTTACTATGACCAAAGTAGTACAATGTTACCATAGTAACATTGTACTACTTTGGGGAAGTGATCAGTATTTTTTTTATTTTTATTTTTTTATACAATTTGCTTATAGCAAAGAATTACTTTGCTATAAGCAAGCATTTACCAGAATGAAATCGATTCATTCAGTTTTTTTTTTTTTGTTTTTTTTTTGTGCTTAGCTGTGATTTGGTCACAGCTAATCACATGACATGTGCATGTGACCTGCTGTGACCATTCACAGCTAGGCACTAGTATACAATGGATGGCATGAATGAAGCCATCCATTGTATACAACTGTCATGTGACCTGCCGTGATTGGTCACAGCAGGTCACATGGTACCAGTAACGGGGGCCGGTACTCAGATCTGTCATCAGCCGTGTCCGAGGTACACGGCCGGTGACAGATCGCGCCGCTCTGCAGTTGCGCGAACTGAGCATGTGCGGGAGCACGCCAAATGGCGTGCACCCGGAATGCAGAAGCACTTTTGCCGCCGCCAAACGGCCATTGGCCAGGCGGCAAATGGTTAAAGTGGTTGTAAACCCCCAAAAAAATCAAAATTGAAATGACCAGTTTACCTGACACAGCATAGCAGCAGAAGTCATCTGTCCCTAGTCTGGCCGGAAAAGGAGCAGCCAGTCATCTCAAATCCTCTCTGCTTTCCTACAGTGAAAAAACCTGACACATAAAAAAATTTGTGTCGTCACACCCCCTCTCCTGTGACTGACAGACTAATTAGAAGGAGACAGAGACAACAGTTATACCCATAAACACTGGGCAGAATTTGAGGCACCGGAGACTGCAGACTTTCATAGGCTGGATGAAGCTGAGCAACTGTCAGGAATTACTCAGCAGGACCCTGCTGACATTATGTGCTTATCTCTACTAAGGGAAGAGAAGGAGGGGGGATCATCATTATCAACTAACTGGAGCCAAACATCCTCACATAGATTTAATCTCAGAGCTCCCGGGGAAGGGAGGATCTCAGAGCTCCCGGGGAAGGGAGGGAGTCGAGCAGAAGGATCACAATTAACCCCTTAATTGTTGAGCACTTTTGCTGTAGTGCCCTACTTTCAAGTAACGCCTCATAGCTACACAGTCATGGCTTTCTCCATGGCAGCTGTGGGGTTAAATCTTTGTTAGGCCATTACACCCCCCCAACCATGCGATTTGTGTGCGGTGTGATCAGAGCTATACATTTTGTATGGCTCTGTTCACACCGCACCCGCACCAAAAACATGCAGGAGCCTTTTTTGGGTCCACACTAGAATCGGATCGCATAGTTATTCACACCTATTCAATCCGATTCTTCACATCGCACTGCATTTTGCGGACGGTTTTCGGGGTTTTGCTAACTTTACATACACACCCGCAGCGGTTCGCATGAATGGGATGCGAGTTTAATGCGATGAAAACACTGCGAATTCCGCACAGCATCAGTGTAAACCAGGGCTAAAAGAGAAGTACAGCCAAAACTCTTTTGGCTGTACTTCTCCTGGGGATCGCAGGAATGTAGTTTTTTCTGCACTCCTATGGCCTGTTTTCTTCACTCAGCCGGTTCAGGCTGGGGAAAGATCCCAACCTTAAAGGGGCTCCCTCCCCCTCCACAGCCCAGTGCTCCATTTAGTGTTTGTGTGGGGGGGGGGGGAGCTGACGGCAGCGACTGACAGTCACTACTCTCTGCTCAGAGCAGCTGTGAGAACTCAGCGGTCATGTGATCGCTGAGTTCTCTGCTGGCGGGGGAGCATAGAGCTGGCGGGGGACAGATGCAGCATTGGACCAATGCTGTATCCATCTAGGTAAGTATAATTGGGCAAAAACAACATGCTTCTCTTTTTTTTTTTTTTTTTTTTTTTTGACACAACAGTGTGTTTATACAAATAACTTCAGGTATGATAGAAAATAAAACAAAGTAATATCTGTGCTCCAATAACAATGTATCTTATAGTTCAAATATCTAGCCCAGTTCCCCTACATCTTCCTTCTTTTCTTTATTCCACCTGCTGGTTTGTAAACGACCAGTGGGAGCTCCAGTGTGGCAATCTTGTGATTTTCCTCGAAAGACGCATCAGAGAACATACTTCTTTTACTGATCTTCAGCCCCATGGCTCTAGCAATTTCAGTTATCCTGTTTTCTGTTAGTTTCAAGTCCCTCTGTAAACATGTCAGATCCACCTGAAAATCAGAGATGTGCAATGCCAAGGCTATGACATAGGCCACAATTTTAGATTTCATTGTCCCAGATATAGAATTCTGAGTCCTGCCATCTTTATAGACTGTTACAGTAAAGTTCCTCATTAAATTTCCACAAATAATACTTGGAAAACCTTTGGTAATAAGATCTTTCCGTTTTGCAACTTTAAGTTGGCTGAATTTAATCAGTGTGTCCAAATACCACAGAACGCGAGCTTGACGGTCAATGTCATTTGTGAGTTTAAGATCTTGGAGCTCTTGAAGTACAAATAAAGTTTGCTCCTTTTTCTCTGTCATCTGTTGGAGTTCCTCAGATGTAATGTTCTTAAAAGAAGCAGATACACTTTCCAAAGCTTCATATTCCACAGGAGAAATAAGGTCATCAAATTTGTAGACATTTTCTGGTTTATCTGCACTAGGATCACATGGAGGCAAAAACATAGAAGACAACTCTTCTTTAGTTGTGTCTATTGCTTCTTTCACTAGCTCTGTTCTTCCTTTGTACTCGATGATCTCTTCTGCTGCTTTCACCATTGCTTTATTTAATGTTTCACTGCCAACTTGGTTCAGTTTTCGAGAACTTAAAGCACGTTTCTGTCTGTTGGTACCAAAAGCTTCTATAAGAGCATCCACCTTTTCTCTGTAGGTTCTTGTTGACGGGTCTGTCGCATCTTGGATTTGCTTACCCATGCTATTTTCTGCTTCCAGTACTGGCTGCATCTTGATATGCTCAGCATCATACACCTCCATCTTTCCAGTGGCTTTATTCAGAACCCCAATAAAATACTTGCACAGGGGGGTGCTCTTTGCAGTTTCAGTTGAGAAATTATTTCCTACATAACTTAGTCTGTCTGTTTCTGCTGCCAAAATTTTTTGCCTTTTTGTTTCTGGGGTTTTGTCATCTTCATTCCTATACAAAGTGAAACGTACATCCTTGGGGGTCTGAATATTTCCATTGGCAAACTGAACGAGTAGAGCTGCCTGCTCCGGGTCCCCCCTGTACTCCCATACTGCCCAACATGCTTCTCTTTTAATGACACAGGAAACTGTCAGAATTATTGAAGTGTGCCACATTGAGCAGATAGACCTGTTTCAGATCTATCTGCTTCACTTGTGCCAGTTTCTATTTCAAAGTGAAATAAAAACTAGCCCAGGTTTGCAGCTGATTAACAGAAGGCATATGGCAGTTTGCCATATAGGAAACTGCCACAGTTTCCCCACCAGGTGCTACCTTATTGTAGGGATGTGAGCTGTCAGCTGTCATATTCCTCTCTCTCTGCCTGTGCAGTGATTACATTACATCAGCACAAATTACAAAGCGAGCTGAACCCCTTTTGTTAATTAGGAGAAGTATCTGCTCCATGTTTTATATACAGTGAGGAACAGAAGTATTTGAACACCCTGCGATTTTGCAAGTTTTCCCACTTAGAAATCATGGAGGAGTCTGAAATTCACATTGTATGTGCATTCCCACTCTGAGAGACAGAATTAAAAAAAAAATTCAGGAAATCACATTGTGTGATTTTTAAAGAATTTATTTGTCTTGCACTGCTGAACATAAGTATTTGAACACCTAAGAAAATCAGTGTTAATATTTGGTACAGAAGCCTTTGTTTGCAATTACAGAGGTCAAAGGTTTCCTGTAGTTCTTGACCAGGTTTGCACACACTGCAACAGGGATTTTGGCCCACTCCTCCACACAGATCTCCTCTAGATCTGTCAGGTTTCGGGGCTGTCGCTGAGCAACACAGAGTTTCAGCTCCCTCCAAAGATGTTCTATTGGATTTAGGTCTGGAGACTGGCAAGGCCACTCCAGAACCTTGATATGCTTCTTACGGATCCACTCCTTGGTTATCCTGGCTGTGTGCTTCCGGTCGTTGTCATGTTGGAAGACCCAGCCACGACCCATCTTCAATGCTCTGACTGAGGGAAGGAGGTTGTTGCTCAAAATCTCACAATAAATGGCCCCATTCATCCTCTCTTAAATACAGTGCAGTCGTCCTGTCCCCTTCACAGAAAAGCATCCCCAAAGCATGATGTTAACACCCCCATGCTTCACAGTAGGGATGGTGTTCTTGAGATGCAACTCATCCTTCTTTTTCCTCCAAACACGACGAGTGAAGTTTAGACCAAAAAGTTCTACTTTGGTCTCATCTGACCACATGACTTTCTCCCATGCCTCCTCTGGATCATCCAGATGGTCATTGGCAAACTTCAGACGGGCCTGGACATGTGATGACTTGAGCAGGGGAACCTTGCGTGCAATGCATGATTTGAAACCATGACGGCGTAGTGTTCTACTGACAGTGACTTTTGAAACTGTGGTCCCTGCTCTCTTCATGTCATTGACCAGCTCTTCCCTTGTAGTTCTGGGCTGATTCCTCACCTTTCTTATCATCAGTGATTCCCCACGAGGTGAGATCTTGCATGGAGCCCCAGTCCGAGGGAGACTGACAATCGTCTTTAGCCTCTTCCATTTTCTAACAATTGCTCCAACAGTTGATCTATTTTCACCAAGCTGCTTGGCAATTGCCCCATAGCCCTTTACAGCCTTGTGGAGGTCCACAATTTTGTCTCTGGTGTCTTTTGACAGCTCTTTGGTCTTGCCCATGGTAGTCGTTGGCGTCTGACTGACTGTGGGGTGGACAGGTGTCTTTAAAAAGCTCAGTGCTACTAAGTTAGATTAATGAGTGGAGTAGAGGTGGACTTTTTAAAGGCACAGTAACAGGTCTTTGAGAGCCAGAATTCTTGGTGTTCCTTAGGTGTTCAAATACTTATGTTCAGCAGTGCAAGACAAATAAATTCTTTAAAAATCATACAATGTGATTTCCTGAATTTTTTTTTTTTAAATTCTGTCTCTCAAAGTGGGAATGCACCTACAATGTGAATTTCAGACCCCTCCATGATTTCTAAGTGGGAGAACTTGCAAAATTGCAGGGTGTTCAAATACTTCTGTTCCTCACTGTATAGAAGAGTTGTGCAAGCTTGTGCTAGCACAACTCTTTGTTAATTCTCCCCATTATGGGAAGTTCTTATTCTTCCCCTTTAAAAAGAGAAGAGAAATTCCCAGTAAGTTTATCACCAATTGTATATACACCAATCAAAACTCAGCAGAGCCTCTACCTCTTCTCTACTCTATCCAAAACAAAATGAAAAAAAAAAAGTGCCATTCACTCTTGAGCTGAGCATCTTTGGTCCTTTTTTATGGACTTTGTATGGGTGTTGGTCATATATTTTTCAGGCACTCAGAATAAAGTCTGTTGGGCCAAAACACATGACTCATGCCCATAAAGAAGCAGATACTTTTTTGAGTGCCAAGCTTCAAGTTGCACTATGTTTAGGTGTCACCAAGCACACTTCAATACAATCCTAGTGTCATGTGTTGACTCTCTTCTGACAAAGTTTCACACTTCAAATTTCTCAGGTGGGAACAAGACAATAAATAGAAGCAATACCAATACACTTTTCTGATGAGTCATTTTATCTTTGCAGATGTCGCATTTGGGGGTTTTACTTTCAGTATATGTTGATTATACAAGAAGATACAATTTGATTCAAAACGTTACTAAACCTGGGACACTGCATTCACTATATATGGTAACCCACAGTACACAGAACATGGAAGTGCAATTATTTTAGTAAATATAAACTGCTAAATATCTTTTCTCATCAGCAGTTAGTGCAGTCTTGTGACTTCAGCTGACCACTGGTTAAAGCTAGTAGGAGGAGTTTTCTTTCTGATTTAGGAGGATGTAAAACCCCTGCCCTCTGTATGGACAGTGCTGATTGTCCCTGTGCTGATCACATGCACTGTCCCAAAAAAAAAAATACACACTAAACTAAGCATGTGCAGAATGGCTAAGGTTCAGTCTGCCTTATTAGGAGATAAGGCGTGACATTTGAACAAGAGGAGGAGCAGGGAAGTCAGGATCAAACAGCCTTAATACACAATGCAGAGGATTAACCCGTTAGCTTCCACAGTGAGTATAACAAGCATGTTTTACTGCATATACAGACTGATTTTTCTGTTGAGGGTTTAGTAACACTTTAACCGCAGAAATACTGCTACAGGGCGGCAGGGATGTGCAAAATCACGTATATATAAGTGATTTTGCATTTCCGGGTAGGGGGCTCGTGCCCTACCCGCACCACCATTCACGGCCTCAGCTGTCAATCAGCAGATCCCGGCCGTTGATTACTCACTGGCACTCGGTGATCGCCCAGTATTACCAACAGGGGAGAGAACTGTATGAAAAAAATACAGTTCTTTCCCCTGTCTTCTCCATCACCCTGCTTTGTATGGCTCTGCATAGCAGAGGAAGAGAGGTAAATCCTCAGGAGGGCAAGTGACAAAACATTTCCTTAGTTTTGGATAGAGTGGGGAAGGATTAGAACTCTTGTCAGGTATTAATGCTCTCCAGATATCTGCTAGAGAAATTTCCCCTCAATTCTTGTTTTGGGAACAATGTTTTAACCAGACAGGAAGTAAGGGAAACAAACAACAATAAAAAGGTAAGCACACCCCTATTTAAAGTGACACTAAACAATATCCTTATTCTCCAAAAATAATCTATACACATCTACTATTAAATGTCCCTGTAATCTGTTTTTCATGAAATTGTTTCTTAATGTGCTTTTCTGCCTCCTAAAAACATTGCTGTGCGCTGCAGCTCATATACATTGGCAAGGGACGTTGGTGCATTGCACCGCCATGCGTAATGCAGATTACAGTGTGTTGGCGTTATCACAGCTTAGCAGGGGCGTACTGACCATTTGAGCACTCGGGCACTGCCCGAGGGCCCGGGTCAGTAGGGGGCCCCATAAAATGCCCTTGGTACCTTTTTATAGGCTTTTTTGGGTGTGTTTTGAGTGTGGGCAAGGACACAGGGGCCCCGTGATTCCCAATTACCCGGGGGGCCCCATGAGTTGTCAGTCCACCCCTGCAGCTGTGTCTCTTTTGAAATAGTTTTTTTTATCTGCTTGCATATAAACATTATTAGTTGATTTTCAGGGGGACTGTTCCTTCAATACAGCAGAGATCATGTGATCAAAGCTTTAGACCAGGGTTTCTCAGCTAGGGTTCCTTCAGAGGTTGCTGGAGGTTCCTTGAGCAATGAGCAATGCCTGCCTCTCAGATAAATTCCCACTGACACCAACTGACCATCACACTAATGTATCATGAGTTGTAGATGTAGTAATTTTTTGCAGGGGTCCCCTGAGACTGGAAAGTTATTTCAAGGGTTCCTTTTAGGGATGCGCTGATACTATATTTTTATCGGCGGGTACGAGTATCGATACTTTCAGTCATCTACTCGCCGATACTACTTACCTATACTTTGCGGTGATGTGCGTTAATGGACACAAATTGAATTGCAAAGAATATCATGTGATTTGAACAGGAATGCGATTCCTGTCCAAATCGCATGTGGTTTCCTCACTGATCCTGTGTGAACCCAGGCTTGTCATAGCCCGAGTTCACACAGAAGCGTTGCGGGAAACCTTTCTGCAGGCTTCCTAGGCTGAGTCTCAGTGGTAGGAGAGGAGAGAAAGCTGCTGGGATTTGAAATCCCTGCCACTTTCTTTCCTCTCCTTTCAGTGATGACAGTTTGGGCTAGAGAACTTTTGATTCATCAGCACCGTCACATTGTTGACCAATCAAAAGTCCTCTAGCCCAAACTGTCATCACTGCAAGAAGGGGAAAGAAAGCGGCAGGGATTTCAAATCTAGCCCAAACTTTAATCGCTGCAAGCAGAGAAAAGGAAGCTTTCTCTCCTCGACTACTACTGACACTCAGCATTGGATATTGACCATAGAAAATATGCAGCACTCATATGCCAGATAGTACTATATTTGCATAAATCAAATAATCAAACAAAGATTTATGGTTAAAATAAAACATTAAAATATTAAACTTGTGACTTCTGTGGTGCATCCAAGGTTGAAAAACCGGAAAAAAGTTTGTGACTCTTGTGGTAAAGAACTGAGAATAGCTTGCACTAACCAGATGTCTCAGCACATGGAGCATGGAGTAATTAAGACCTACTCCTGGTACTCTGAAAAGGAAGCCACTGGAAAGGATGATGTCATCTTATCTCTCGCCACTAGATGTCATGTTCCCAGGACAGCAGGACAGAGATCCCAGAGGTGTACATCAGCCAATGGAGGGATTTATCCAGCACATCAGTCAGCAACCTGCAGAAAGCCAGGAAAAATCGAGCACCTTCAAAAAGCCCAGGCTCCCTCCATAATAAGAGAGCCACAGGCCAGAAGCTTTGATAGTGTAGTAGGTATTTATTTGTGCAGTAATTTCAAAATGAATCAAAAACACACTTACATAAATTCAAAAAGCAGGAACCATAGGGCAACTATATAATATGTCAAGACAGTTGGGGGGCACCTTGTGACGCGTTTCGTGTAACATACACGTTTTCAAAAGTCAGCATTGGATGCCTGCAGGGAGGTTTCAGACACCACTCCAGCTGTGACAAGCCTGGGTTCACACAGGAGCAATGGGAAAACCGCATGCAATTTGGACAGGAATCACATTCCTGTTCAAATATCATGCTAATCATTGCGGTGCAATTTGCGTCCATTAACATAAATCACACCGCGAAGTATCGGTTAAGGTATTGGGAGTATTTTCACGAGTACTCCTGAAAATACTTGGTGTTGGCACAGATACCAGTATCAGTGCATCCTTAGTTCCTTTGTTTTGAAAAGGTTGAGAAAGTATGGTTTAAGCTCTTGGTCTCGTGCCTGTCATAGGAAATCAATATTTATCCATTCCAGTAAGAATATTAATATACTGTAGGTATAGTGCTTTTTTGCACAGCACCTTATGCTGTAATGTTTGGTTTTAGCATACAGGCTGCTGACACTTCAGGGTCAGTTGCAATGTGTTGCAGTGTGAATGGGGCACAGAGAAAACAATTGTTTTATATGTGCCCTGGGGTTCACCTATGTTGATCCAGTGTAGAAAAGCTCTGGTCACCGCATTATGTGTGAATAAAGTTGAACTGTAGGCTGTTATGTACACAGATACAATACTAATATAGAAACTGTTTTTCCTGCTAAAATATATGTTTGTCCATCCTTCCAGTTCTGCCACAGCCTTTCAGGGCAAGACAATCTGGTAACATATACAGGTCTTGTCCCTCCCCATCAGCAAAAGGAGAAGCTGCACTCTGAAGAGCTCATCTCTCTGCAACTCTTCTCTTTCGTTCTATGTTCTCTGTTAGCACATGAAAGTGTTACTAAACTCACAACAGTAAAATCAGTTTGTACATGCAGTAAAGCATGCTTGTTATACGCACTGTGAAACCTAAGGGGTTAATCCTCTGCATTGTTTAAAAATGCTGTTTGACCTCATCTTCTCTGATCCTCCCCTTCTTCCAGTGTTCCGCTCTTATCTCCTGATGATAAGACATATCGTGTGGAGACACTCTGCATATGCTCAGTTTAGTGTGTATTGCTAAAGAGGTTTTTTTTTTTCTTGGGAGAGAGTGCATGTGATCAACACAGAGCCAATCCGCATTATCCAGACAGAGGTCAGGGGTTCTGCATCCTCCTAGAGCATAAAAAAACTCTTCCTACAAGCTTTAACATGTGCTCTGTTGGACACTGATAGAAGTCTAATTGTTGATAAGAAAAGGTATTTAGCATTCTATATTTATTAAAATAATTGCATTTCCATGTTGTGTGTACTGTGGGAGACCAGATATAGAGAATGTAGGGTCCTGGGTTTAGTAACTGTCAGGGCTCCTGGTATGACCAGAGGTGTGTGGACCGACACAGGGAAACACAGACTTCAGGTATAGAGTGTAAAACAATATAATTTATTAAGGGCAACACAAACATAAACGCAGTGCAACAAACCAAACCCAAACTAACACGAATACGTACAACAAGGTGCAACAAACCCAAACCTTAACTGATATATATATAAATATGGAGAACAACGTAGTCAGGCGGGCCGGGTCGGTAGCTAACGGGCAGACAAGGTACAAGGAGTAGGCAGAAGATTGGTCAGGAGTAGCCGAGGTCGGTGCAGGCAGAGTTCAAGCAGAGTCAGGATCAGGCAGGAAGCAGACAGGATGCAGGTACAGGGGCTCATGGGAACAATACACCAAGGCCCTGACTGCAGGCCTGGCCATTCCTTAAATACACCTCCTGCAATCAGCCTCAGGTGATGGCTTGATTGTAGGAGTGAGCTTCTGGCTGCTGAGAGCACCCGCTGGCCAGCCCTGGTACTGCAGCCCACAAGGCAGGTGAGTCCCACCACCATTGACGAGTCCATTCCTGACAGTAACACTTGATCACTGCAACACAGCTAACTAGTGCCGCTACTCCATATCCAAATCAGAGCTCTGCTTTAGGTAGTTTACACTGCTTGTTTAAAAAAAAACAAGTCAAGTGCGAAAATAAATGACACAGGCATGAGATAAAGGAATGAAAGAATTGGACTGAACAATTGGGTACAGGATCAGCCAGTCCCTCTGGTGCAGTCTACAGGTCAAGAAAACAAAACCGCAACAATAAACAGGAATCAACTATAAAGGGCACAATGAAAAATAAATAACAATAAGCATAATCACCCTGTAGTCAGACAGCAGCACATAATGCAGCAAAAGTAAATTGTCAGAATAAGAAAATATAAATAAAAATAAAGAAGAAAAAAGGAAGAAAAAGAGCACGAAAAAAAGAGAGTAAAGGAGGGTCAGCCACAAACCCATTAAGGAATGGAGAGGTAGCGAATCCATGGATCCTAAGTACTGTCAAACTATTAGGCAATATTTTTAAGAATACAAGTGAGCTTGTCATTAATCATTATCCAATTAAGTTTATTTTTGACATCAAGTGGCATCACCAATCGCTTCCAATTTTTAGCTATTGTAATTCTAGCAGCCAGGAGAATGTAAAGAATCAGTTTGACTGATTTCTTGGGGATACCCGAGGGTAACTTCTGAAAAAGGGCAACCTCCGGAGACCTATGACTATTCACTCCTGTCACTGAATAAATAAAATTAAATATACTAATCTAAAATCTAATTACCACAGGACAATGCCACCAAATATGGCACATAGTTCCCTCCTGCCCACAGCGCTGGAAACAGGAGGGTGACGTGGTAGGATACATTTTTGCAAGGCGTGTAGGAACCAGGTACCAGCTCAGGAGCGTTTTATAATTAGATTCAATAAGTGTAGTATTAATAGAAATTTTTGGACAAAGCGTAAGCCGTATCTTGCCAGTTAGTTTTAAGGAGATATGTAAGTGCCTTTCCCACTGTATCATATAAGGAAGCTTGGTTGTTGGATCAATAAGGGAAGTATATATAGTAGATACACGACCTTTCAGTATACCAGAAACTCAACAAGAGAGTTCGAAAGAGGTGAGTGTTAAGGGTTCCATTAATAGTTTAAGTTTGGATTGATAAAGGACACAATTTGTTTATATATAGAAAGATTTCACTAGGGGGTAGTTGGTGCTCACCTTGAAAATATTGTGAAGAATATAGGCGATTCCCATCTAAATAGTCCCAGATACGTAGAAAGCCCTTATCGATCCACCACTGAAATAAAGAGGGCACAAGCCCAGGTATAAATTCACAATTTCAAAAAACAGGAGCTAAGGGGGTATGGAGGGAAGATAAGGATTTACAGATACGCAGCCTGTCCCATACTGTTAAAGAATAAGATAATATAGGGCATAAAATGGGAGGACGCAGTCAATTGGGAAGCCACATAAGAGAGCCGATAGTGTAAGGATGACAAGAGAGGGCTTCAATACTAACCCATTTGGGTTTAGGACCCTTGGCTGTAATGTAGGAGAGCTGCATTATCTGGGCCACATGGAATTAGGCCAAGTGGTTGGGGAGTCCCGCCATGTTTTTTCTGGTAATACAATGTTGAATTGTTAAGTCGGGGGCACTTATTACTCCACACAAATCGAGAGATTTCTGATTTTAATCACAGTATTTCTCCTGTGTGGACCACAATCAGTAATGTCCGAAAAAAATAGAGTAATATTGGTAGGAAAGTCATTGTGATAGTTGATTCTACCGAACCAAGACAGGGGGAAATCCAGCCAGCTATGCAGATCTTCCTTGAGTCGTTTAAAAAGTGGGGGACAATTGGCACAATATATGTTGCAATATAATGTGTAGATGGACCCCTAGGTAAGGGAGGGAGTGGGCAGCCCACTGAAAATCAAAATTAGAGTGCATCCCAAAGCCAGAGAGAATTGACGAAGCAGAGTCAACAAATTGGGCAAAGATGTTCGGGGATTGGAAACATACATAAGCACACCATCAGCAAACAGGTCACATTTGTGTTCTTGTCGACCTCATTGAATAATTGAATACCCGTGATGCAGGGTGAGAACGAATAGCAATAGCAAGGGGTTCTATTGCCAGCTAGAAAAGTAAGGGAGAGAGCGGACATCCCTGTCTAGTTCCACGTCTGATAAGAAGAAGAGCGGATTTATACCCACAAATAGAAACCTGAGATGAGGGATTGCAATATAGAGCTCGTGGTAGAGAAATAAAAGTGGAGTCAAACCCAAAGGCGCTCAACGTATGAAATAAGTAGTCCCAAGTCAAGCTATCAAATGCTTTGTGAAGATCCAGAGATAGCAGCAAGATTAAGGTTCGACAGATCTGATCAAGTGTTTGTTGTCCCCGTATAAAGCCTGATTGGTAATCATGAATGTAGTTTGCCAGAAATGTATTGAGGTGTAAGGCCAAAACTTTAGTAAGGATCTTGAAGTTTCCATTGATCAGAGAAATAGGGTGGTAATTAAGAACAGCAGTGGTATCCTTATTAGGCTTGAGAATAACACTAATATACACTCTATTCTCATCATGTGGCACTACACCCCCATCCCGTAGATGACTGAAGTAAAGAGCCATATGCGGAACCACTAGGTCTGAAGAGGTTTTACAATAATTATGGGGAAGACCATCAGGTCTTGGTGATTTTATGAAGAGCTAAAGTTTTAACAGCTTGCTGGATTTCCTCACTAGTGATAGGTTGGTCTTTGTGAGCCTCCTGGAGAGATGGGAGAGTCAAAGATGTCAAAAAATTATCAACAGATGTGGAGGCGTTTTCTCGAGGTTGATGAAAACGGTCAGTATAAAAGGAATTAAATTCTTGAAGAATTTTGCAAGGGTCTTGGGACACATGACCAGTCGATAATCTAATTTTAGGGAGAGCTATATGAGAATTTGGGGGAGATAGTTTATGTGCCAGCAGCGAGCCCAGTCTATCCCACCATGTGAAAAATTTGTGGTTAGCCCAACGTAACTGTTTATCTGCCAAAGTAGTGAGGCATAAATTAAGTTCCCTGCGGGCATGGTCAAGTATAGTCAACAAGTCAGGGTCGAGAGTTTTTTTATGTTGGGCAGCAAGAACACTATATGCTTCTAATTTAGCCAAAATCAATTCATCACAAGCCTTTTTAAGTTGGGAGGATAGTTGAATAAAAGAGCCCCTAACTGAAGCTTTGTGGGCCGCTCGATTTATAGCAGGATTCGTGTCCTCTGCTTTATTTGTTTCAAAATAGAATTTCAGATGAGTAGAGATATCGACACAATAGGATTCATTGCTCAAGAGAGATTCATTAAGGTGATAATTAGGGTTAGCCCTCCTAGTCATCAAGGTAGAAAGTGTTAAAAGGACAGGATCATGTTCAGACCAAGAAGTAGAAACAATCTTAGCAGTGAGCAATTTAGGTAGCAGCCTCGAGAGGAGAAACACATGATCAATGCGGGAATAACAATTATGAATTCTGGAGAAATGAGAATAATCTCGAGAACTTGGATTAGCCTCCCTCCAAGTGTTGACCAAATCGTAGCGAAACAATAACTGAGCAAATTTGCGGCTCTGCCTGGAAGGGGACCTAAGCATGGTAGCACGAGACCTGTCCAATATCTGGTCTAATGCTAAATTAGAATTTCCAGCCATTATAACATCACCCTCAAACTCTGAAGCCAAAGAGCAGAGTAGGGATTGGAAGAACCCCACCTGATTAGTATTTGGTACGTAATAGACCAGAAAGGTAACCAAATTTTCTCCCAGATGCCCCTTCACCAAAAGATAGAGGCCCTCCTGATCCTTAATTACCTTAGTTTCGGTGAAAGATAAGTGTCAGGATAGGCAAAGCACAACCCCCCTCTTCCTCTCCAAAGCATTAGCAAAATAGCAAACTGGATAATCTTTATGCACATATCATGGGAGGAAGAAAGGCGGAAAGTGTGCCTCCTGGAGGGCCACAACGTCAGCTCCTAAAGTGCAGTAATGGTGGAAGGCTTTAATATGTTTAGAAGGAGAGTCAAACCCCTGGACATTATGGGAAAGCAATCGAATGATACCTCTATCAGACCGATGTGAGGACATAGTTAGCAACAAAATTCCAATGGACATGTAAGCTCACCAGCCTTTGCGAAGCAGCAGGAATCCTAGATATCCGGTAGAGGGCTAACCCTCATGAAATGAGAAAGAAAAAGATTAGAAAAATAAAAAAAAAATAGACACTTGGCCTAAACATCACTCGGTGCCAGAGGAAATATTACAATATACATCATAAAGCAACATGGAAAAAAATAAACCAAATTGCCCAGGGCTACGGCCCTGGAAGGGAATGGGTCTTCTCAAAGACCAACCTCTGGGGAGAGTCCTCCGATCTCAGAGGGCACATAGACACCTCCTGGCACAAAAAGAAATGTGTAGAACATAAATGGCAACCGACATCTCGCAAAAAAATCTGGAAACAGCAATAACATAGAACTCTCAATTAAACAATTGCAAATTAATAATTAGTTTGAAACAAAACATACTCTTGGGAAAGAAAAAAGTGGGGGGGGGGGGGAGAGGAAACATAAGCAACAAAAATGGAGGAAGGGGGGAAGGGAGAAACGCACAGGCAAGAAACCAAGTAAACTGACAAAGGTAGCTAATGTTCCAATGGGGAACCACAGAGGAGGTACCATGTAGGAAATTCAGGGCACATGAATGGAAAATTCTCAAGTAGCTCGACGAGATGGTCTAATCTTTAATGGGGAGGCGGAGCAGAGAGGTGAAAGTGGCGGAGGCGGAACGCTGAACCTGCATTGGGTATGAGATGAAGGACTATGGGAGATGAAGCCCAGCTGGAGTAAGATCTTTTCTCCTTCATGAAATGTAGAAAAAGCGTAGGGTTTACCATTGTAGGTAAATTGAAGCCAAAATGGATAAGCCCATTGAAAGCAAATGTCCCGCTGTACCAAGGAGGAAAGTAGCGGTTTGAAGGATCTTCTCTTCTGGATGGTAGTTTGAGAGAGATTCGCAAAGATTTGAATTTTGTAGCCAGCAAGTTCCATGTCTGGGTTTTCTCTAGGATATTTCGTGACCGCTTCTTTAATCCTGAAAAAGTGTGGTTTAACGTTAACATCTCTGGGAGGCCCCTTCGGTTCAGGGCCTTGTGGATGCGGTCAATTTCCAAATGGAGATCATCAATCTTAGGCACTGCAGATCACATAAGTGAATGAGTAAGGGTAGTAAGATCTTTCACTGATTCCGAGAGCCCCCAGATACGAAAATTGTAACATCGGTTTACCAGGTCATCTATTTTAGTGTAAGCTTCTTCCAGTTGGTCCTGCAACTCAGTAATCATGTTAGAATTTTGAGATACATTATGGACAGTGGCATCCGCTTTAGATTCAATACTCTCCAGACGCTGGTCTAATTCTTTATCTCCTTATCCAAGGCAGAGGAAGTGTGAGAATCATGGCCTAAGGAGCAGGCAGAGGCCTGTGTGGAGATGCAGCAGGGCAAGAGGAAGGATGGGGGGATTGAAGAGGCACACTCACCCCCTTAGTAGAAGTAGAAAGGTCCATATCACAGTCCTCAACGCAGGAGACGCCATCCTTCATCCTCTGTGGAAGGGGCCTGGTGTGCATGGAAGAACCGCCAGCAGCCAGCCACCATCTTGCCCCCCCGCTCGCCAGGAGGAGTGGGTGCTGAGAGCCGCTCCGGCCCTTTCCAGCTGCTTGACCTGACATGGAGAAGGGCTCTACAGTGCCCAGAGGTGACCGGATTCGGTTGGGAGCCTGGGCGAGGTCCGGTGCCCGCTAATTATTACTGAGTGTGCCAGGAGGGTGTGGAGCGGATCACCGGGACATCTGCTCCGGACGCCCTTGCATGTGCACCTCCAGCAGTTAGATTTACATTTACAAGGCAGGCTTTTATTTGATTGTTGGCTGTAACAAGGAACTTGTTAGGCTTTTTTTGCATCATATTTATGTGTGTGGGGTGGACTGACTCAGACTGTTTGGAACAAAACTAATATACAGAGTTGGTAGAATATGCTCCTTCTATGCATCTTTTGACTTGAGTGTACATTTAAGCTCATCCCTGAGCCTTGGTCTTTTTAAATACTGTATATGTTTCCTGATAAGGTAGAACATAATTATTGGAGAAAAACAGACTTTTCTTTTGCAAAATATATTTCATTATTTCACATGATCTAAATACTGATAACGCAATTAGTCATGATAACAAAAGTTGCCTAATTAAGATGTACTCAGCACATCGACTCTCTCTTTGGTTGCCCCGTGTTCATGTATCAAATTAAAAAATTATTTGTTGCTGAAATTATGTAACTATGTACAATTATTTCTGAACACAGAAAATTGGTTTTGCTGTTCCACTCTTCAGCAAGTCAATTTAGCAGATGGATAAGTCAGTGATGCAGCAAATGGAATAGAGCACAGAGAAAATGTGTAAAAAATGTTCACCAAAGAGTTTTAGCTTCTGATAGGTAACACTTGTAATTTGAAATACAGCTAAATAAACTAAATGTTCAAATGGATGGGAGAAGATTTTGAACACAGGCCAAGATAATTCCAGTGGAACAAAATAAATGAATTTACTTGCCAAATTTCTAAGTGAAGGTGACAATATTGCTTACGTATATAAGCCTTGTGTTGTTTGCAAGTAACTGTGTTCATTTTCATATCAATTCCCAGTGAAGCCTCTTGATTCTGGATACCAGGCTGTACATGGGGGTTTTAGCTCTTATCATCCATTCAATCTTAAGTCCTGCTCCCTGTTATTTACCTATCAAATGCCAGAGCTATTTAATAATAGGGGGTGAGGATTATCACCTAAAGGGGACAGGGCTTAATCACAAACATGAGGCCCCGTGTATAGCTGGAACAAAGCATCCAAAATGCTTCACAGGTACAGTGAAATCAATCTGAAAAGTAGCACAGGTACTTTTTGGTACCACAAGGTTTAGCATTGCTGTTACCTTAGGCAAAATAAAGGTCAGGTTAAATTTACTTTAAAGCAACATTGCTTTAAAGAAAAAAAAGGAAAAGAATTATCTGTAAAAGAAGACCGTTAGTACTCACCTCTACCTCTGCCTCTGTCTGTGCTGTCGATACTCATTGTGTTGAAGAGCTACCACTGTAGAAGAATCTTCTGCTGCCAACACACTCTCAGGTATTGAAAGTCTGGACTCCTTGCTTCTTTCCACCTCCTCACATCACTACAGGGTACAATAGTGATGTAGGGGCTGACATTTGTTTCACATCTTTAACAGTTATAGAACCCAAAGGAGGCATTTAACTAATTTTGGACTTGAAGACCCTCAATGCATTCTTACACCATCAAATGTTTTGCTTAAACTCTTTTCAGTCAATCACTGCCTACCTCCATTGTGGAAGCTTCTTGGCTTCCATCGGCATAAGGGATGTAAATGTACACATTCCTATTTTTCCAGATCTTCCGTGTTTTCTTTGTTTTGATATGTATGACTAGCATTTTTAGTTTGTGGCCTTTCCATTTGGCCTTATTTCAACTTTCAGAATGTTGACAAAGGTTCTTTGCCAGTTCTAGGCTTTGTCTCATTCCAGTCAACAGATACTCGGATGATCTGCTGTTACAAGAGCTGATTAACTTTGCTTTGGACCCCTATATGTCAATTATAGGAATCCTGGATGTCCTTAAGACAAAGGTTTTCCTACCCAAAGAAATGTTGATGAAGCTACAGTCAGGGTAAGCAACTTCAGTCCCGAGGTTGGCTTTCGCTGCTGTGTTGCATGGGAGTTCTTGGACCAATGGTACCCACCTTTGATGTGGTTCCATTGCTGAATTCTACTTAAGAATCTTGCAATGGAACCTTATCACAGTGTAGGACAAATCCAGCATGCCTCTGGACTGAATGACCTTGGGAAATGGCTTTTCCATCCAGAGGTGTCAGTATCACAAAGAACCTTGTTTGAATCTATTACTGACATCTACTTGACATTACCATCTTGTAAGATAGCCTTTCTTTATTGCTAGCTCCTCTGCCAGATTTCTGAGTTCTCAGCATTGTCCCCTAAGGAGCCCTATTTCTTTTACATTGGGAAAGGTTTTTTTGAGACCAAGGACCAAGTAATCTGTGCCTTTCACTTTAATGAGAATATTGTGTTACCTTCCCTGTGTCCAATGTCTTTTCTCTCCAAGGAGAACTCTCTGCATTACCTGAATGTTTTAAAGGGTTTTCCTCTCAGCTACTGCTTCTAAGGATTCCTTGTTTGTTATTCCAGAAGATCCTAAAATGGGTTCCCTGGCATCCAGATCCACCAATTCTTAGTTGATTTGGCAGGTTGTTACGCAGGCCTATGAAATGCGAAATAAAGTGCCACCTTTTCGCAGTAAATCCTACTACACTTGGGCAGGTGTGTTTCTTGAGCTTTTTGTCATTGGGTCCCTTTCTCAGATCTCTAAGATTTCCAGTTGGTCCTATGTACATGCGTTCCCTAAGTTCTACAAGGCTAATGTGTCTGCCTTGGCAGATGATAGTTTTGGTCAAGCTCAGCAAGTAGCTGTTTAATGCCTTTTGGTTTCCGTTTTGCTTTAGTTTTCTCCTGTTGGGCGGGGTTATCCAATGACACCACAAAGATTTTAAGTCTCACTAACTTGTTATCTCTCACCATGATTATTGCAATTCCAACAGACCTTCTATCAATTAGTCTTGAACGCTACTGCTAGACTCATCCATCTTACCAAGTGCTCAGTGTCCACCATTCCTATCTGACAATGCCTCCACTGGCTTCCAATCCCAAATTAATAAAAATCAAACTACAAAAATTAACAACATTCAAATACATCCACAAATCTGCCCGAAGCTACATCACTAACTTTCCAAATTTCACCAAACTTCTTTTGGCCCTTGTCAAGACCTCCTGCTCTCTAGCTCCCTTGTCACCTCTTCCCGTGCATGTCTCCAGGACATCTCCAGAGCCTCTCCCATCTTGTTAAACTCCCTACCTCAATCTGCATAACTCTCTCCTACTCTGTTTGCTCATGGGCAATCCCTGAAAACCCCTCTCTTCAGGGAAGCTTTTCCCACTTCTATCTAACAATGGAAATTTTACTTTTCTTGTACAACCCTTCCCCACACAGTTTCTATATTTTGTAGTGCTTGCCCTTCCCTTTTAGATTGTATGCTCTCATGATCGGAGCCCTCCTTGCCTTCTTGTCTTGAATTGTATTTTAACTGTACTTTCTCCCTTTATTTGTGAAGTGCTGCACAAACTGTTGGTGCCAGCTAAATCTTTTTGTTGTTGTTGTTGTTTTTCATTTATATCAGTATTCTATTTAACCCCTTCCCTGAGACCTAAAGATATTAATGAAAATAATTAAAACAAAATATGCAGTGATGGTAAATCCTAATTATGACTTTTTTCTAAAGTGCAAATTTTTTTATTGATGTGTTTACACAGCAGAAATTGCCATTTAACATGATACAATAATTTGATCATATACATAGTACCCTAGCACATATGTTGTTTATTTTATTATTTATTCCAAATGCTTTCAGGGGATTTTGGGGTTTCTCGTCTTCTGATGGGCTCCAGTGACCTGGCAACAACTTTCACCGGGACTCCATACTATATGAGCCCTGAAGTCTTGAAACACCAGGGATACGATTCAAAGTCTGACATTTGGTGAGTAGGCATGACTGGGAAGTGTAGAGTTATTCTCCAGTGAAAGGTTCTACACTGATTCCCAACATGATGACAATAATAAGGACAAAGAAGGTATTTGTGTTTGTCTTTGTACAATTTACATAAGCTTAGTTTATGTGCATGCTGTGTACTAGATTTCTTTCTTGCTAATGTCTCAAGCTTCCAGGGACCAGTTGCATGCATAGTCTTATGATAATGATAATGTCTTTGGTGATTAGTGCAACAACACATTTAAGTAACGAGCCTAATGCTTTATTTACTATCACTAACAGATATTTTTTTCATTACAAACTTTCAGGGGCCACCCCCTTCTTCTTGGGGTACTGCTTGAACTGAGAAAAAGGAGGCTGCCCTAAAAAATGAACTGTTAATACAATAAAATAAATATTATGGACAGTACTTAAATGAGTTAATGATAATGAATCTTTGATTGGGACATTCATTCTAAATGATAAAGGCGTATGTGGCTATAGGATTATTGCATCCATTTCTGTATTTTATTGTAATTTGCTTTGGTCACGTGATATATTTCTCTGATTCTGAACCCCTTAGATTATTTAGATCCTTCTGTTATGGGTAAAGGTTATGATCCAGACAACACTGAAAATTAACCCTTTCGCTGCCAGAGACGTTTTTTTAAATTTTTTTGCACACACGTTTAAAAAATAATTTTAGGCCTGAAGATTGCACAAAACCCCCAAACATGATATATTTTCTGAAATCAGACACCCTAGAAAATAACAGTGGTAGTTCCAATTTTTTTTATGTCTCATACAGGTCTTATAAACTAAAGTAAATTTTAGGGCAAACAAATGCAATAAATTACCCAAATTATTGAGAAAATATAAAAGACGAGGTTGCACCAAGTAAATAGATACCTGATATGTCAAACCTTAAATTTGTTTGTGCCCGTAAAATGGCGTCAAACTTCAGTACCCTATATATTTTATAGGTGATGCTTCAAAAGCCCCTACAGGTCATCCATTTAGCATTACAGAGGAGGTCTTTTGCTAGAATTATTGCTCTCACTTCGGCGTGCGTGACAGTGGCATGCGTGATGTGTATCGCAATCGCCATATTTACATGTAGGTGCCTTCGACATGAGTGATTACATTTGTACGTGTGTATATGAGTGGGTGGGGCTCAACATTTTTTTTGGGAGGGTGATGTTATGTGCTTGGGTGTAACTTTATTGTTTTGCAATTCCCTAAAAAATTTTTTTGCTTAACTTTTTTTCTTCATTACATACACAAAGTCACCTATGTGATGATTATTAGGTGACAGGTTCTCTTTAATGAGACATGCAGGGTCTAAAAGACGGGGAGGACTCCGTTACCAGGGTGTGTGGATGCAATTGGACAACAGCGCAGCTGCCTGACTGCTTTCACCTGACAAACAGGAGTCTGCCTCTCAGTTTTATACACAATCCTTTTGGCTGCAGCCACCATATTTTGCATTAACCCCCCCCCCAGATGTCAGATCCATACTACGTGAAAGTAACAAAAATGATACATATGCGGCAATCTCTCACTAGCAGTTTTTGGCCCCCCATAACATAGTTTTGTAACCTATTGATCCTGCCGGTAGTTCTTTATTTTTTTCCAGTTCCTTTAACAGGCCAAGCTGTCTAGAAAACCGGGAACATGGGCTGAGACACACCGTTAACAGTAAGATGCCTGCAGCTGCCTGCATTTATTGATATAGTTTAAGTCTCTTCCTAAAGAATGGTTTCTCTTACTGCTTAAAGGATAAGTTCACTTATCGCAACATGCTACGTTACACCCATATTTAGGGTGTAGTGTAACATGTAACATGTTAACATTCTGACTAGCCCTCGCTCTCCTCAGATCCCCACTTTGACCTCCCCCCCCCCCCTCTAGCTGTCAAATTTAAAACAAACTGGGCTCTGCTCACCAGGCCATGTCAATCATTCATAGCATTTTGTGAATAAGAGACTACCAGTCTTGGCAGCCTTAGCGGCTGTCAGCTTGTAGTCCTCAATAAATCACCACAGTGCTGTGGTAGTTCTTTAATTCTTCCTGTCAATATATCTGCTTGACCATACATCCCGTACGAGCAAGCAGATATTCTGACAGATCTGCAGGAGACCTGCATAGCACCAGCGATCTGCTGATCGCTGGTACTATGATTTACAGGCTCCTGCAGACAAAAATAGTAAATGCTAATTTTTTTACCTGCAAAAAATGGGCATTTATTATTTTTTACTAAAAGGTGAACTTATCCTTTAAGAACTGGAGTAAGGCTTTAAAGTGGAATTAAACCCCAAATCGAAAATGTAATATATTGTATCTTACCAATCATTCGATATGGTGGCTGTTGTGTCTTCAGGTTAGGGTGTCTCCAAACGAGACCTTATAGATGAGATGACGAGTCCGAATTGATAAAGAAAGGTGCATTTATTACACTGCAGTGGAGATAATATAGCATGCAAAAGTTCACCTCATGTGAGATGAACTAAAGTAATACAAAATATATATCTGTCTCTTTAAGCTTAGACTATTACATATATAGACATAACATATAGGCGTGATCGTACTGAGTTTCAGGCGTGGTCATATAGTTTTAATCCAATCAAATTTCATATGCTTAACAGCAATCTCAGAGTTAAATGTAGGTTAATAGTTTAAAATAAGTCCAAAAGTAGACAGTTGCTGGTTCAAACTGGTTTGACCATAAGATGCTTTTCTTAAACTTGAAAGAGGAAGTTAACCTTTAACCTCCTCGAAGGTATGATTCTATCCGATTTTTTGTGCTGAAAGCGGTACCATTTTTTTGCATGGAAATATGTAGTTTTTTATTGTAGGCTGTAATTTTTAGGAATAACTCACTGAAATCTGTACGAACAAGAGTCTAGTAAACATTCCGGATATGATAAAACTTGAAACACGAAATCATAAATTATAATTAAATAAATAATCATAAAAAATAATATAATAATACATTTAATTCAATAATATAATCAAACCAAAAACACTGAAATTTGAAATACAGAGGCAAATTCGCACATCGCTGAGCAAAATCGCAAAATCGTTTTCAGTGTCTGATGACGAATTTCCCCACGAATCATTATCACTCAATTCTGCAAGTGGTTCTGATTTACTATCACTGTTCTCTAGCCGGTCTAAAACCGCTTTTGACGTAAAGGGACGCTTTTTGGACGCCATGGACTTTTCTAAGTTTCCAGGCAGAAATAACAGTCAAAATGCAGGCAGGGCACAGGACAAAGTAGGGACAAAATATATGTGAAATGCATTGAAACAGCAATGACAGCAAAAATTAAATTTTTTAAAAATTTCAAATTTGCCGCCGGTTCCGGCGCTCCCGTACGTCCAGACGTCACAGGGACCGGAACACGGAAGCTGGATGCCGGCATCGGCCGGAGGAGATGGCCGGGGACGCTGCAGGGGACACATCGCGGGAGCGAAGGACAAGATAAGTGCTGCAGGGACCCCCTGAGCAACGCCGCATGGTAAGTCCGAGTGTAGCTCGGGGTTACCGCTCTTGATACTCAAATTTTACCCCGAGCTACACTAGGGGAAACCGCTAAGGAGGTTAAATCCAGACATCTAATACTTCAAATCACATTTCCTGAGAAGAAAAAAAAAGGAACTACAGTAAAAAAAACTCATACATATTAGAACATTAATTATCAGACCCCCTATATTTCTACTCACTGTATTAGTTTTCTTTCTTAGGCTTTTCACCCAATGTTTTCAGCTGGTGATTGGCTTAGTAACATACCTTCTGTATTAGAGTACTACACTCTGGACGAAGGAGCATCAGACACACCTGTGGACAGCCGCATTGTTAATTTGAAGGGATGGGGGTGTTAGATATACTAGCCGATTTAAATACACTAACAAATTGAAGCCAAGCTCCAGCTAACACTTTGTAAGCAGTTACAACAAACCGTTTTTTCCTTTTGGTATAAAGGTTTTACATAAAGGGCTTATGTACACTGCAGCTCCTAAACTGATGTTCAGGAGCTGTTCAGCATTTTTTTCAGAAGCCCCTAAACTCTCCCTAATGTTTTCCTATGTGTCCATGTACACAGTCGTTTACAGGCAGTTGAGTTTACAGTTGCAACAAACTTGCATTCAGGAGTAGATTTTACTGGCATTTTCAAACACCAAACGCTTGTAAACACGGTTAACTGTGTTTATAAGCGTTTGCGTTTAGAAGTGTTTTTTACTGTTCCATATCCAGATGCTGTCCAGAGCCTTTTTTTCATCAGAAATGCATGCAAAGCATTTTCCATGTATTCAAATGGACCCAGTACACCAGCGCAGTCAGATCCAGGTTTCGAAGGAAAAAATGGTAGAACGTGCTGCATTATGCTCATGATGGGATCCATAGTGAATACAACCAGAAAAGACAGGTCATCTCAACACATACTGCTCTCTCTGCTTCTGCTCTCTCTATTCCTCTCAAAGTGTCTGAAATAGTTAATGTTTTACTGTTTTTCAGTGCATTCTGGGCATTTGGGAAGGTCTCCTGAGGTTATCTTTTAAAAAAGCTTCTAAACGCAAACGCACATAAACACGGTATGCAAATGCTGCTAAACTGATGTTTTTTACCCTACGTTTTCAAACTGCTACATCTGCAGGACAGCTTGTTCTGGTAAAAAAAAACAACAGACTTATTGGCAGGATCACCAGGTACAAATAAAAGAATGAAAGCCTAAAAAGGAGACTAAATCAGCCATCACATCTAAGAATTGTTAAGCTGCAATATAATAAATATTTGTTTTGGGTTTAATACTGCTTTAAATTGTCTATTTAACATGTTTCTACATGGTAATCTAAGACTACCCTGCCCAAGGGTGACTACGCTGCTGTGTGATTTCACTGCAGGAAAACGTGTTGTCACCCTGTTACAGGAAGTTGAAAAATAACATGTCTACTGGCAGGATCAACAGGTAATTATGTTATGGGGGCTAATGCATCCATTAGCTGTAACCCCCTTTATATATGCTGTTTACTTAAATAAAAACCTCAGATACAACAAGAAGCTCCTGGCACCCTCCTTTTGTGTACAATAATGTTTCAAAAATGCTGGCTAGAACTAGAAGCCCCCTGCTGATGAGGCTCCGTAGGTTGAAAAAGTGCTGTCCACAGGTAAGTATTCTCGTTCAGGTTTAGCAAAAGCTATGTGAGTAGGTCTAGTAGGTGAGACATTCACTTATAGGCCTGCCATGTAAAATATTTGGAAATAGTTACATACTGCACATACAGTTGCAAGAAAAAGTATGTGAACCCCTTGGGATTACGTGGAGTTTTGCATGAATTGGGCATAAAATGTGCTCTGAATGTCATCTAAGTCACAACAATAGAAGAACACAGTCTGCTGAACATAATACTACACAAACATTAGATGTTGCCATGGTTTAATTGCACATAACATGTAAACATTCACAGTGCAGGGAGGAAAAAGTATGTGAGGCCCTAGCTTAATGACTTCTCTCAGAGCTAATTGGAGCCAGGAATGAGCCAACCTTGACTCCAATCAGTGTAATGATATTGGATGTGTTGCTGACAATGGCTGCAACAGCACAGAATACGCCTTCTGGAGTGGCCCAGTCAGAGTCCTGACCTCAACCCGATTGAAATGCTGTGGCATGACCTTAAGAGAGCGATTCACACCAGACATCCCAAGAATATTGCTACACTGAAACAGTTTTGTGAAGAGGAGTGGTCCAAAATTACTCCAGATCAATGTGCATGTCTGATCTGCAACTACAGGAAATGTTTGGTTGAGGTTATTGCTGCCAAAGGAGGGTCAACCAGTTAAGTCCAAAGGTTCACATACTTTTTCCTCCCTGCACTGTGAATGTTTACATGTTATGTGCAATTAAACCGTGGCAACATCTAATGTGTGTGTAGTATTATGTTCAGCAGACTGTGTTCTTCTTATTGTGACTTAGATGAAGTTCAGAGCACATTTTATGCCCAATTCATGCAAAACTCCACGTAATACCAAGGGGTTCACATACTTTTTCTTGCAACTGTATATTTCTCAGGAACCATTGGCTGAAAGTCTCTTCATCTGTGCTTCATATTCCAATGCAGTCAAAACTACTACTGAAAATCTCCTGTAGATGTTATCTCTCATTGTAGAGAGAATACAGTATAAGAGACCTGCAGTAATATTTCAGGATCCTTGTACTATCAATGTGAGCTGAAGCGGTAAATGTAGATTTATAAAGATGTACAGTAGCTGTCTATACAGTTTCACATAGACACCAATCACTATATATTGGAATTCAGCATGCTATCTTATCAATGGAAAAAATGAAATGACTACACAGACAAATATATACCAATAACAGGTCAAGCCTGTAGAATAAATTTTTGAAATGTGAATTCAGGTTTACTCATGTAGTGCTAGGATTCTGATGTCCCAGTTGCCGATGCGATTAATCATCATCCATCCGTCTTCACTTTGTGGGGCCTCAGGGTGATCCAGCAGATGGTATGTCTGGAGTTCAGGTACGCAGTACTAAAATCCCTGTGCACCTGATGCTCTCTGCACAGCAGTTGTTTACAAATCTATATGAATTTAATTACATAATTGGAATGATACACGTACATAAGTAGTTCACTTAATAATGTATACAAATTTTATTGCTGAAAAGACAGCAGAACAGAGCATTATTATGTATACTTAGAGTATAATTATTGAAACAAGTAAAAATGACTAATTATAAATATTAATAAAACACATTGTCGCATTAAATCATAGCAGAAGTATAGTTTCTATAACTGTTTTACAGGTTACCTAACCTCTCCCAAAATTATTTCCAATGTTCTTTTGTGACAGTTTTAGACCTGTTCACACCTATACAGTTTGCTTTGGATCCATTTTCACAATGTCTTTTTGCATTTTGCTTTGCGGTTTTACCATGTTTTTACCGCGTTTTGCATTTTTCTGCTTTTTTAAATGTTTTTTGTTAAAGGGGAAATGTTTTTGTTGCTGAGCAGGATAAAAATGCGGCATAAACACAGCAAAAACACACTGCATGCGTTTCAGCAGCATCTCTGTTGAACTCTATTGTAGCAAAAAACAGTGACAGTGTGCGCTACCAAAAACAAATATACAAAATAAAATTGAAATTATGATCAAATTAATAGAGTCACTGCACACACTGAATATGATGTACCGTATTTTCCGGCGTATAAGATGACTTTTTACCCCTTGAAAATCTTCTCAAAAGTCGAGTGTCGTCTTATACGCCGGTATACGGCATACTGACACTTTTTAGGGGCACCGCGCCGCCCCCCCCCTTCCAAGGGACACTAAGTACAGGGCTGGGCAGGGGCTGCTGTCTCTTACCTGGCTCCGGTCCCACGACGATCCGGTCCAGGAAGTACGGCTGCTCTTTCATTTGGTTCGGCCACTGGATGTTCACGCGGCTGCTCGGCTCCGCCTCCTCACCGGTGATTGGCCGCCAGAACTGTAGCTCAGGAAAGGCACACAGGCGGCCAATCACCGGCAAGGAGGCGGAGCCGAGCGGCCCCGCGAAAATCGAGTGAAGGAGCGGCCGGTAAGTGTGCCGTCCAGAGGTGCTGCTGCAACCACATATGCTGGCTGCAGCAGCACCATACTGGAACAGGGGCCAGCAAGTGTCATTGGTAGGAATAGTGCCCCATCATTGGTGTCACTGATACCAATGATGGGGCACTATTCCTCGCACTGACACCAACGATGAGGCACTTTTCCTTCCCCCCCACTGACACCAACGATGGGGCACTATTCCTCCCCCCCCCACTGACACCAACGATGGGGCACTATTCCTCCCCCCCAGGCAGGTGCGGGGGGTGCGCGCTGCACCGGGTGACACCTATCGCATGGGGTGACACCGGACCCTCTCCACGAGCTCCACGAAAAGGAAAGGTTTAAAGCAAGCCGATGGATCAGATCTGCAGATTGGGGAGCATAATGGATTGGACTCTGATCCATTATGCTCAATCCGCAGATCCGATCCATCCTGCAGGGATCGTCGGAGGGGTGACACCAAGCGTTACCGCACCGAGTGACACCAACCCTAGGAACGCCCCTGCATTAAATAGTTCATATCCATAATGTCTAAGTGATACAAATTCTGTGCTTCATCCGACAAATATACTCCAGTGATCCGGAATCAATCAATTGTGTGATAAATACCACCACCAGATGTAAGGTTGGCCGCTACAGGTCACAAGTGCTTGGTTGTATTTCTATAAATGGAGTCTAGATGGCAGCAACTGGTGACACTGTAAATCTCCTCCATCAGCAGTATAACTTCCTCCCCAAAAATGTCACCTCCACTTCCTCTCCTCTACTCCGGGACCCCCAGTGAAGGAAAAACAATTTGCCTCCAATAGTGTATTACTGTTTATTGAAAAAAAAAGCCAAATAGTCAATAAAACACTCACATTGACACTGAATGTAAAAGTGCAATACATGAGAACCGGACTTCCGATCCGCGGCTCCATGCCGGAAATTACGTACGTGAGCTCCGCCCCACACGTTACTCCACCAACCCAAGTGGCTTTGTCAAGTTTTCTTTGATTTATGGAAATACAACAAAGCACTTGTGAACTGTATTTAATTATATAGGTCTTGGTGTCTAAATGAGCTGCCATCCTTGCATGCGGTGGTGGTGTTTATCGTACAATTGCAATTCCAGGTCACTGGAGTATATTTGTAAGCACAGAATTAACTATTTGGATCACTTACACAATATGGATATGAACTATTTAATGGACACATTGCTTATTAATATTCAGTTTATGCATGTATTTGACATGTTTTATTGAGTAGCACAACACTTTATTATTATATCATATTGTAGCAAAAATGCTGCCTTTTGCGTTTAAAAAAAGTCCCTGACCCTCTCTAAAAATGCAGCGGATAGAAAACGCATACAGTACAGTTGCAAGAAAAAGTATGGGAACCCCTTGGGATTACGTGGAGTTTTGCATGAATTGGGCATAAAATGTTTTATGAACGTCATCTAAGTCACAACAATAGAAGAACACAGTCTGATGAACATAATACTACACAAACATTAGATGTTGCCATGGTTTAATTTCACATAACATGTAAACATTCACAGTGCAGGGAGGAAAAAGTATGTGAGGCCCTACCTTAATGACTTCTCCCAGAGCTAATTGGAGCCAGGAGTGAGCCAACCTTGACTCCAGTCAGTGTGATGATATTGGATGTGTTGCTGACAGCTGTCCTGCCCTTAAAAAACACACACCTGTTTTGGGTTTACTGGTTTCAAGAAGCACTGTCTGATGTGAACCATGCCTCGCAGAAAAGAGCTCTCAGAAGACCTACGATCAAGAATTGTTGACTTGCATGAAGCTGGAAAGGGTTACAAAAGTATCTCCAAAAGCCTTGATGTTCATGTGTCCACGGTAAGACAGACTGTCTACAAATGGAGAAAGTTTAGCACTGTTGCTACTCTCCCCAGGCATGGTCGTCCTGTAAAAATGACTGCAAGAGCACAGCGCAGAATGCTGCATGAGGTAAAGAAGAATCCCAGAGTGTCAGCTAAAGACCTACAGAAATCTCTGGCACATGCTAACATTTTTGTTGACACATCTACAATAAGGAAAACATTAAACAAGAATGGAGTACATGGGAGGACACCACGGAGGAAGCCATTGCTGTCCAAAAAGAATATTGCAGCACGTTTGAAGTTTGCAAAAGAGCACCTGGATGTTCCACAGCACTACTGGGAAAATATACTGTGGACAGATGAAACCAAGATTGAGTTGTTTGGGAAGAACACACAACACTATGTGTGGAGAAAAAAAGGCACAACACACCAACATCAAAACCTCATCCCCACTGTAAAACATGGCGGAGGGAGCATCATGGTTTGGGGCTGCTTTGCTGCCTCAGGGCCTGGACGGATTGTTGTCATTGATGGGAAAATGAATTCCAGAGTTTATCAAGACATTTTACAGGAAAACGACCATCTGTCCGCCAACTGAAGCTCCGCAGGGGATGGGTGATGCAACAGGACAATGACCCAAAGCATACAAGTAATTCAACAAAACAATGGCTGCAACAGCACAGAATACGCCTTCTGGAGTGGCCCAGTCAGAGTCCTGACCTCAACCCGATTGAAATGCTGTGGCATGACTTTAAAAGAGCAATTCACACCAGACATCCCAAGAATATTGCTACACTGAAACAGTTTTGTGAAGAGGAGTGGTCTAAAATTACTCCAGATCGTTGTGCAGGTCTGATCTGCAACTACAGGAAATGTTTGGTTGAGGTTATTGCTGCCAAAGGAGGGTCAACCAGTTAAGTCCAAAGGTTCACACACTTTTTCTTCCCTGCACTGTGAATGTTTACATGTTATGTGCAATTAAACCATGGCAACATCTAATGTTTGTGTAGTATTATGTTCAGCAGACTGTGTTCTTCTATTGTTGTGACTTAGATGACGTTCAGAGCACATTTTATGCCCAATTCATGCAAAACTCCAAGGGGTTCACATACTTTTTCTTGCAACTGTAGATGGGAACATGTTCCATAGAACATCATGTTAAATGGACTATAGTGCGTTTCTGCAAAAGGCAATAAAAAAAGCTTTGGTGTGAACCAGGCCTCAGGGACTTGATGGAAAAATGCAGGTGCATTCCATTTGTATTTGGAGATCAGGTTGAGATATGTCTGAGATCATTCAAAGTACCTTTAACCTCCCTGGCGGTATTCCCGAGTGTAGCTCGGGGTAACATTTCAGTACCAAAAGCGGTAAGCCCGAGCTACACTCGGGAATACCATGCGGCGCTGCTCCGGCATGTGTTCTTCACTTACCTTACCCTGCGCTCCCACGATGTGTCCCCTGCAGCGTCCCTGGCCATCTCCTCCGGCCGATGCTGGCATCCGGCTTCTGTGTCCTGTCCCTGTGACGTCAGGACGTACGGGCGCCGCCGCTGCCGCCGGCGGCGGGAAATTTAAAAATTTTAAAAAAATGTCATTTTTTTTTTTTCATTTTACACAGTAAAACATTGCTGTTTCAACCTATTTCACAAACATATTGTCCCTAGTGCTTTGTCCTGCGCCCTGCCTGCATTTTGTCTGTTCTTTCTGCCTGGAAACTGAGAAATGTCCATGGCGTCCAAAAAGTGTCCCTTTAGGTCAAAAGCGGGTTTAGATCAGCTAGAGAACAGCGATAGTAAATCAGAACCACTTACAGAATTGAGTGATAATGATTCGTGGGGGAAATTCGTCATCAGAAACTGAAAACGATTTTGCGACTGAGCTCAGCAATGTGCGAACTTGGCGCTCTATTTCACATTTCAGTGTTTTTGGTTTGATTATATTATTGAATTAAATTTTTTATTATGTTTATATTATTTTTATGATTATTTATTAAATTATAATTTATGATTTTGTGTTTCAAATTTTATCATACCCGGGATGTTTACTAGACTCTTGTTCGGACAGATTTCAGTGAGTTTTTCCTAAAAATTACAGCCTACAATAAAAAAAATACATATTTCCATGCAAAAAAATGGTACCGCTTTCAGCACCAAAAATCTGAAATAATCATACCGCCAGGGAGGTTAAAGGATATGATCACTTTTGTAAAAAAAAAAAAAAGAAAATGCACATCTTTTTGCAGGTAAAAAAATTGTTTTTTTACATTTCAGCCTGTAATGTATTGCACCCACAATCATCAGATCACTGGTGCAATGCTTGGATCCTGCAGACTCTCTGTATATTGTCTGCCCATACATTGTATGGGCAGGCAGTTACTGAATGACAGGAAGGACAATGAACTACCTAGAGAGCTCACCAGTGCACTGGTAGTTCTTTGAGAACTGCAAATTGTCAGCTGCAAAGGCTGAAAGTAGTTGCAGTTCTGCCATTCACAGAGCTCTGTGAATGAATGATGCACCCTGGCGAGTGGAGCCATGTTTTTTTTTATTAGTGACAAGTGCGGGGAGAAGATCCCCACCTTGCTGTCAGAGAGAGGCTGCAGGAGTGAGAACATGTTACATTTTTCACCCCAAAAATGGGCAAACCTATCCTTTAATGGTGCATTTGACCTGCAAGTAATCTTCAGTTGACCTCCATTTGATCTCCCTCTAAGCTGCATCAATCTGATTCAAGCTGCTTTTGTGTTCCTATTGACTTTTATAGGTGAAGAAGCAGTTCTGATGCACACAAAAACCCTTGTACACAGGCTCAAGCATCTCCAGAGTAGGGTTGGTTCAGTGGACTTAGTAAAGCAATACATTAGATTTCATTGCTTTATACAGGAAATACTGTACATGTCATATATGGACATTGCCAGCAGTGGATAGTAAGCTTTTTCCAACAAACACTGCACAAAGCCTATTAGAGAATGTGTATTGTAGATGTTGAAAAAAATTAAAACCCATGGAAATGACATGTATTGGGCTTCATTTTATTGTACAAACTAGTGGTACCGTATTTTCCGGCGTATAAGACGACTTTTTACCCCTTGAAAATCTTCTCAAAAGTCGGGAGCCGTCTTATACGGCATACTGACACTTTTTAGGGGGGCGGCATGGTGCCGCCGCTGCCCCCCCTTCCAACGGAAGGGACACTAAGTACAGGGGTGGGCAGGGGCTGTTTCTTACCTGGCTCCGGTCCCACGACGATCCAGTCCAGAAAGCGTGGCTGCTCCTTCAGTTCGGCCACTGGATGTTCGCGCGGCTGCTCGGCTCCGCCTCCTCACCGGTGATTGGCCGCCAGAACTGTAGCTCAGGAAAGGCACACAGGCGGCCAATCACCGACGAGGGGGCGGAGCCGAGCGGCCCCGCGAAAATCGAGTGCAGGAGCAGCAGGTAAGTGTTCAGTGTAGAGGTGCTGCTGCAACCACATATGCTGGCTGCAGCAGCACCATACTAGAACAGGGTCAGCAAGTGTAATTGGTGTCAGTGGGAGGAATAGTGCCCCATCATTGGTGTCACTGATACCAATGATGGAGCACTATTCCTCCCACTGACACCAATGATGGGGCACTATTCCTCCTACTGACACCAACGATGGGGCAGTATTCCTCCCCCCCCCACTGACACCAACGATGGGGCACTATTCCCCCCCCCACTGACACCAATGATGGGGCACTATTCCACCCCCCACTGACACCAATGATGGGGCACTATTCCACCCCCCACTGACACCAATGATGGGACACCATTCCTCCCACTGACATCAATGTTGGGACACTATTCCTCCCACTGACACCAATGATGGGGCACTATTCCCCCCACTGATACTAATGATGGGGCACTATTCCTACCACTGATACCAATGATGGGGCACTATTCCTCCCACTGACACCAATGATGGGGCAGTATTCCTCCCACTGACACCAACGATGGGGTACTATTCCTCCCCCCCACTGACACCAACGATGGGGCACTATTCCCCCCCTCCACTGACACCAACGATGGGGCACTATTCCACCCCCCACTGACACCAATGATGGGGCACTATTCCACCCCCCACTGACACCAATGATGGGACACCATTCCTCCCACTGACACCAATGTTGGGACACTATTCCTCCCACTGATACTAATGATGGGGCACTATTCCTGCCACTGATACCAATGATGGGGCACTATTCCTCCCACTGATACCAATGACGGGGCACTATTCCTGCCACTGATACCAATGATGGGGCACCTATTCCCCCCACTGATACTAATGATGGGGCACTATTCCTGCCACTAATGCCAATGATGGGGCACTATTCCTGCCACTAATACCAATGATGGGGCACTATTCCCCCCACTGACACCGATGATGGGGCACTATTCCTCCCACTGGTGTGCATTGGAAGAGGGGTAGTCTTATACGGCGAGTATAGCCCAAACACTACATTTTAGCAGGAAAAGTAGGGGGTCGTCTCATACGCCCAGTCATCTTATACGCCGGCAAATATGGTACCTTGAAATGTAAACTGTGTTAAACCTTCCAGTTAGTTAAGTTATACCATACTTTTCAAAATGTTGAATTATTTTGGACTGCATTATTAATAGGCATATCACTTTGTACCAAAGTATTGAAAGTGGGATCTCCTATATTATGCTACACTTACACTATACATGAAGGTCTAAAAATCTGCACTAATGGAATCCCTAATCTGTTCCCATGATCTGTTTCTTCTTCTCCACTAAAGAATACCTGAGGGATTATTCCTTTGCAAAATGAACAGCCTATTTTCCTTTAGTAAATCAACCTCATAGTTTTAGAAGTATGCATATACTATTTTTAAAGGATAAGTTCACCTTTGGAAACATGTTACATGTTCCACCTGCTTTTAGGGTGGAACATGTAACATATTCCTAATACTGCAGCCCCTGTCTGAGACATTCCCTGTACTAGCTTTCAGTTCTTTAAATTAGCGCAGCAGTGCAGGGCTCCACCCACAAGGCCACATCATTCATTCACAGTGTTCTGTGAATGAATGAACTACAAGTCCCGACAGCCTTAGCGGCTGTCGGCTTGTAGTTCTCAATGAACTACCAAGGTGCTGTGGAGCACTGTGGTCGTTCATTGATTCTTCCTGTCAGTATATGTGCTTGCCTGTACATCCTATACTGGCAAGGAGATATATTGACAAGTCTACAGGTGACCTGCATGGCACCAGTGATCTGCTGATCACTGGTGCCATGGTTTACAGGCTCCTGCAACAAAAAATAATAAATGCACATTTTGTTTACCTGCAAACAAATGTGCATTTATTATTTTTTGTCAAAAGGTGACGTTATCCTTTAACTTGCAAATTCACAGTGTTTGCATTAGAAAAACACGTAGAGAGGGATACATCTTGCTGATATATGCTACTCCATGTTTTGTCTCTTTAAAAACACTGCAAGTACAGAAAAATACCTGTTGATCCTGACGGAAATTCAATGAACTTGTCACTTTTTGTGACTTTGCCTGTTACCTGGAAATCTCTAGTTTGTTGTCAGTCCTTCCCAGTTCTTCCACTGAAATACAGAAACACTTCCTTCATATGTTATGGTGATGATGAGAAGGGGAGGTGTTCTGTAAACCAGATAAGGAGCGAGCAGCCTACTGTGACAACTCTGCTTCTGAATGGATACGGTACAGATAAAAGGGTTTTGAAAAAATAAAAATGTATACTTGCCTAGGTTGATGCAGCATCAATCTGATGCTGTCTCCTGCTGGCTGTAAGACTGAGGACAGAACTAAGCGATCAAACTCCACTGATTTTTCAGTTCTCCCCTGTCAGTCACCAACACTCTGCTCTGTCCCTCATTGTATGTTGGATACATGGTTAGGGGGTCCACAGGTCTCCACTGCCAGGTAATTTGGGTAGGAGAGGGGAAATTGGGCATGTAACCCCCCTACCCCCTAATGTATGCACACCACGTCTTGGGAAATGGTGACGAAGAACCTGATATCTGTTAGCACTCGGTGGATACCTTAAGAGACGTACCTCATTTTTTTCCATTTACAGTCATTTATATCATAACACAGTACAGCTTATACTGAAAGCACTCTTGCTATGGTGCTGAGGGGATGCGAGCCTGTATGCTGTCCCTGCTGGGTTGGTGTTCTGTTAGAGGTTGTAGGATACTTCTTATATAAAAAAAAACTGTAGAAGAAATTGTATGACCTTATTTAAGGGCTTTAGCATATGAGTTTACAGACTAGGATTTAAAATTGGATATTTGTCACCTAAAAAAAACAACTGACCTTTAAACTCAGAGTTTTCTAGTCTCTTTTATTTAGCTGTATTTTTGGGATGGTCTATTATTAATCCATATTAGATTTTTTCAGTTAGTTACTCCTGTCACAGACGTAGACTTCCAGTACAATATGGATAATGCTAGGCAATGCTTATAGTATGGTTTTCTACTTTTTTATATGTGATTCTGGGGCACAGATTGAATAACAGGTATTGCAGACAATTTATTTTTAATAAAGTTGCGTACTGAGACTTCCTTTTTCCCAACATTCCTGCTTCAAATTGCTAAATTGAATTTTTATATAGCTCTTCTAAACAAAAAAAGTAGAAGCTATTTTTCCACTTACTAGCTCACAAAAATGGCAGATTAATATTTTTATAATTTCAGCTTTATATTGGTTTATTTATATTACTTCTTCTGTTTAGTAGAACTCTGCAGCCAAAAGTAGATTATTGCCAGTGTTGAGCATTAAAACTCCTGGTTGTTTATTTAATGGACTGATGATTAGTGGCTTAGAGCCTTCCATGCATCTGCTGCATTAGGCCAGTCATTTTATAAAATTCTACATAATTATGAAGAAATGTTAGCATCTGCATAAATAATTGCAGTGCTCTACAAAAAAAATATGTAAATTGAGCGGAACTTCAGAAAAAGAAGAGTTTGTATTTGGTCACTTGTACTTGGTTTGGGGCCACAGACTCCTCCCCATCATTTTTTATGTTTTTAAATGTCAGTTTTAATTTGAAAACATTTCAGTAATGAAGGAGCCTGATTAGATGTTCAGCGAGGACTCAATAAATACATAACTTTAATTTAGAAGTTTACTTTAAATAACCGAGAGTTTATAAAAGCAGATTGTAATAACATATGCATGGTTAATTCTAGGATTCAGAAACTGGGCTACATAGTGCAGCTGTCTTTCTTATTTTTTATCTTTGATTTTTTTTTTTAAGCTCTCAATCATATTATGCTTCGGCTGCATCATTATGGCATGTTCAGTACGTTTAAGGTTGACTTAGGTGACAGGTTCATGTTTGTTGCAAAGTTACTATAATTAAAATATAAATTTTGAAGTCATTGGGATTCCCATACAAAAAACAAACAAAGCAAAGCTCCGTGATCAAATATTCTGGCTATTCTTTAAATTGGTAACAATTTTGGTGAGCAGATTATGTCATATTGATATTTGTGCTCAAATATTTAGAAAAATTTAACACTTTAACTTCATCCAGTTTACAGTCCCATTCCATGATGAGTCAAAATATATTGGTATACCTCACCAACATGAACGTCTTTTTGAAATGTAGGAGTAATTAGGAGTCATATTGTTGTTCATTTCTTCCTGCTATCAGTATATGAATAAGACTGCTGAAAAAGTAGCCCAACTTTCATACATCCAATACCAGTGTGCTTGCCCATATGTGTGGAATGACCCAGTTAGGTCAAATGCCGAGCCACACTTTTTAAAAGTTTAGCATGCATTAAGGGCAGGGGCGGACTGACCATTCATGCACTCGGGCACTGCCCGAGGGCCCAGGGTCAGTAGGGGGCCCCATGAGATGCCCCTAGTATCTTTCACAGGCTTTTTTGGGTGTGGTTTGAGTGTAAGTGAGGACACAGGGGCCCCATGATCCCCTATTGTCCAGGGGCCCCATGAGTTGTCAGTACGCCCTTGATTATGGGTTATTGTTGACAGAGCTTAAACTACTCTTAACCACTTGCGAATTTTGAATGTAGGTGTTAGGACGTATCTCCAAAGTTTCCAGGATGTATCTCCAATATTCAGCACCTTTCCCTCTGCCAATTCTCCCTACACCAGTATTACCAGCAATTGCCTACTGTCAGAATGGCAACCAAGAAGTGCAATGTATTGCATAGCAAGAGCGTGTGTGAAAATAAAGCCAAAACTGTGAAAAATTACACTTGTAGATGTCTGTAAGTGTTATTGAGTAAATACAGTATAACAATGTATTGATTCATTGTATTTACTATTTTTTATTCATATGTAGACCAATGATGTAACCTTTGATTTACATACAACATGTTAAAGTAACTCCAATTTTGTTGAAAAAAACAATCACCTCAGGGTTACACTGTTCAACAGGTAAAAAGTTTTGGGCATAAAATTAGCTAATCTTACATAATTTTGGGGTGCTGAAAACGAAAATGACCCTAAAAAATTTTGATTGGCTCTAGTTTCCATGATATATTCACCCATCTAATGACGTAAGCCATTCAAAATTATGATGCAACTTCAGCTGCATATTGCGCAATTGATACTGGTGACCAATAGAAAATTGCATGTATACTGAGATGATGCAATATTAGCCTTTAATTGCATCACTTCACTGCATAAAAGCTGCAGTATCTGTAGCTGATTGTAGTTCGACAGCGTCTTTACATTTCGTTTTATGCTTATATAGGCTACTCAGTAATGCCTCGAACTTGTGTGAATAAAGCAGATAATTTCTGCTATATCTGCGGTGAAATAACTTTTATCTCACAAAAAAGGAGGATAACAGGAATGATTAAGAAAGCCTACAACTTGTATTTTGGCTGCAAGATAGGAGACCAGGACAAGAGCTGGGCACCACATATATGCTGCAATTCTTGTGGGACGGCACTGGAGCAATGGTTGAATGGAAAAAAGGCATCTATGCCTTTCGCTGTGCCAATGATTTGGAGAGAGCCAACAGATCATGTTAGTAATTGTTACTTTTGTATGGTGCCTCCAATTGTAAAAGGGCTAAATAAGAAGAAAAAGTTATCTGTGCACTATCCAAATATTCCATCGGCAATACGTCCAGTTCCTCATGGAGAGGGGCTACCAATTCCTAAAGCACCAAAATCCTTCGTGGTTGAGTCAAGTGAGGAAGAACCTGAAGCGTGTAGTCACGTGCAGTTGTAAGAAATAGCCCTTTCCTCGAATACAAGAGAAAAGCCAAGAGAAGCAAAACCGACACAAACTGAAGACAAAACTAGTGAGAATCCTAAGTATTAAAATGATTCAACTTAGCTTATGGCTATAATTTTTCTTGGTAATCCTATGCAATATATTATGCCATTTAGGCTTTGTTATGTAGTCAATATCACTTGCTTTATATTTGTGGAAAGACATCTATCTATATAATTATTGTGCATTATGTAGTCATTACTCCTATAGTAGAAAACTTTCCGTTTACAGAAAAACTAGAGCCAATTGACAAATTTCATTGTTATATTTGAACTCAGAATGTGAAATTCATTAAGAAATGGATCCTTTTGTTTCCAAAACTGGCAAAAAATAAAAATTTGTTGAACAGTGTTATCAATGTACATTTTGGTGATTTTAACATTTTATTGCTAAGTACTACCTTTCCCTGCTCTGAAGAAAGAGCTGTTTCTTTTGCTATGTCCTTTGGTTATTGATTCTGAATGGGAAGAATCAGCTTATGGGAACAGTAGGATGCAGTGTTCGCATCCCTTTAGAGATAGTTAACCCTTGTAGAGAATGTTACCAAAACTACAATTTCTATTATAGATGTTGCCTAAAATCTGACTTGTATCTTAGTGCAGACTTTTGGGAACATCAGTGAGCCAAACACACAAGTAGCAAATTACATATCTGGGGGCAGTATACAGAACTCCTCCATGTTGCCATATTGAATTTAATTTTGTAGAAAATTACACTGGCTGCAGAAGGAAAGGCAGTTTTTAATAACATTAAATTACAATATGGCTTGTGTAGCAATTATAAATGCTACATAATTTTCTTTGCTATTTTTTTCATGAAAGTGGAGTTACCTTTAATTTTTTTAATAAATGTGTCCCTACATAAACCCGTAATCCCTAATTAACCCTAATCAGTCCTAATTTACTATTTCCTTTCCTTCTCTCCTAAACTATTATTTTTCTGACGATTTTATTCTATTTTTCCCCGTATTTTGTTCTTTATTTTAATCATTTTGTTTGGTAATTTTTTTAGGTCTCATAATATGCCTTTTTTCATTTTCAAACAAGTCTGCTATGCTATTTTCTCTCTTTTTGTTTTTCTTTTGGTAATATTTAAAATGCATTATTTAACATCTTTTTATCTATTAGGTACATAGAAATTAATTTTTGCAACAAAATATTGCCAAAACAAAAACCTGGTTTATCCTGAAAAACAATGTGAGGGAGCACGTAGAAGCTGATTGGCTACCATGCACTGCTGCACCATGTACTAACTTTAGTTTGTTCAATTAAGCTTTGGCAATAAAATCTGGAAGCTGATTGGTTTCAGTGCAGAGTTGCAGCAGATTTTGCACTCTACCGGTTTTAGTAAAACCCCCTCTGTGTGTATTACTTTGTTATCTTATCTGACTTACCTGTAGGTCAAGCCACATCGGCAGCTCCTGTGCAGCTCACAGAGCGCACACCCTTTGATTGCTATATCGCCCAGACACAGCGGATCACATTACCACTGTGTCCAGACAATCACATGGTGTTTTACCATGTGACTGCTGTGACCAATCACAGCACTTACATTGTAAACACTGTAAAGTGAAACTAAAGATGGCTTCTCTCTGTTCTCAGTATGAGAGCAGAGAAATGTGATCCTGCAGCCTGTGAGTGCAGAGCAGCCTGTCAGGCTGCATGTACACTCACAAATTGCAGTGCCAGCCACCCCAGTGTCACTGCCCCAGTATATCCATAATAAATAATGCAGTCAACCCCTGTCACCTTTCCCAGTGTGCACAAAAATACCCCCATACACCATACCAATGTCCTGATCACCGCCATACCAATGTCCTGATCACCACCATACCCCAAACCAATGTCCTGATCTCCACCATACCCCATACCAATGCTCTGATCACTGCCAACCGCCATACCAGCACCCTGATCACCACCATACACCATTCCAGTGCCCTGATCACCGCCATAACCCATCCTGATCACCCCATATGCCATACCATTGTCCTGATCACCACCATGCCCCATACCGGCGTCCTGATCACCACCATACCCCATACCAGCATCCTGATCACCGCCATACCTCCTACCACCGTTCTGATCACCGCCATACCTCTTACCACCGTATGATTATCTCCATACTCCATACCAGCGTCCTGACAACTGTCATACCAGCATCCTGATCACCACCATACCTCATGCTAATGTCTTGATCACCTCCATACCCGATACCAGTGTCTTGATAACTGCCATGCGTCATACCAGCATCCAGCATTTTAGGGTGTCAACTGATCAATTTTCAAGTATATATCTCATAGTTTGTAGACTCTATAGCTTTCACACAGACTAAATAATATACACTGTTTTGGGTTATTTATACCCCCAAAAAGTAGCAGAATACATTTTCTCCTAAATTTATGAAGAAAAATTATTTATTTGCAAAATGTTTTAAACTAAGCAAAAAAATTTTTTTTTCAAAGTGTTTTCATTTATATAGCAAAAAGTAAAAAACCCTGTGGCAATCAAATACCATCAAAAGAAATCTTTATCTGGCTCAAAAAAAATTATAAAGATTTCATATGGGTACAGTGTTGCATGACTGAGCAATCGTCACTCAAAGTGTGATAGTGCTGAAAGCTGACAATTGGCCTGGACTGGAAGGGTGTGAAAATGACCAGATTTGAAGTGATTAATTAACAGTGTTATTACTGAAAAAAAGGCTTATACTGGAAATGTAAAATTTGCTTTGGTCCATAAGGGGTATAACGGTACAAGCGTTGAATTGGGTATTATCCCACTGTCAGTTGTGAGCTGAATCATTAGTGTACCTTGGCTGCTTTGCTTCTTGGCTTGATGTCTGACTAATGACTGTTGAATCCTGGACTGATCTTATCTACACTTTCCCTTTGTGATTTGGTCCTCCAGTACTATACCAGTTCCCTATGTGATTGAGGTGGACTGGGTGACCAAAACCTGAGATTACCCTGTAGCTAGATTAGATCTCCATCCTCAGGAGTTCTGGAAAGATTGGGTTTGTTGAACCTACAACTGCCACTGACTATAGCTGCTGCCTCTGCATAAATTGTGCAGTTTGAGAGCAAATACTTCACTGTATTCATGGCAAAAATGTTCTCTTAATATCTTTAAAATTATTTTAGTTGTCTAGAGATTGTGTGTATGTGTGTGCGTGTGTATATATATATATATATATATATATATATATATATATATATATATATAAAAGAAAGATTTTGGAAATGTACACCTACCTTTTTGGCAACTGTGAATTTTCACCTACCTTTTGGACATGGCTTGAAAACTTGAAATAGACTGCAGCCCACATGTCTAAAGATTAACGAAAAGAATTGAACAATTTCCTATAGTGGGGTTGAAAAGGCAAGCATGATATTCACTTTGCAAGGAAATTTTCACTTAGTGACCTACAGTGGATATAAAAAGTCTACACACCCCTGTTAAAATGTCAGGTTTTTGTCATGTAAAAAAATGAAACAAAGATCATTTCAGAACTTTTTCCACCTTTAATGTAACCTATAAACTGAACAACAAACTGAAATCTTTTAGGTGGAGGGAAGTAAAAATAAAAAACTAAAATAATATGGTTGCATAAGTGTGCACACCCTTAAACTAATACTTTTGATTTTATTACAGCACTCAGTCTTTTTGGGTATGAGTCTATCAGCATGGCACATCTTGACTTGGTAATATTTGCCCACTCTTCCTTGTAAAAACACTCCAAATCTGTCAGATTGTGAGGTCATCTCCTGTGTACAGCCCTCTTCAGACCACCCCACAGATTTTTGATCGGATTCAGGTCTAGGCTCTGACTGGGCCATTCCAAAACTTTAATCTACTTCCGGTGAAGCCATTCCTTTGTTGATTTGGATGTATGCTTTGGGTCGTTGTCATGCTGAAATATGAAGTTCCTCTTCATGATCAGCTTTCTAGCAGACGCCTGAAGGTTTTGTGCCAATATTGACTGGTATTTGGAACTGTTCATAATTCCCTCTACCTTAACTAAGGCCCCAGTTCCAGCTGAAGAAAAACTGCCCCAAAGCATGATGCTGCAACCGCCATGCTTCACTATGGGTATGGTGTTCTTTTGGTGATGTCCAGTGTTGTTTTTGCGCCAAATATATCTTTTGGAATTATGGTCAAAAAGTTCATAACACATTTTCTCACATGCTTTGGGGAGACTTCATATGTATTTTTGCAAAATTTAGCCAGCTTGGATGTTTTTCTTTGTAAGAAAAGTCTTCCATCTTGCCACTCTACCCCTTAGCCCAGACATACAGTATGAAGAATACGGGAGATTGTTGACACATGTATCACACAGCCAGTACTTGCCAGATATTCCTACAGCTCCTATAATGTTGCTGTAGGTCTCTTGGCAGCCTCCCAGACCAGTTTTCTTCTCATCTTTTCATCAATTTTGGAGAGACATCCAGTTCTTGGTAATGTCACTGTTGCACCATATTTTCTCCAGTTGATGATGACTGTCTTCACTGTGTTCCATAGTATATCTAATGCCTTGGAAATTCTTTTGTACCCTTCTCCTGACTGATACCTTTTAACAATGAGATCCCTCTGATGCTTGGGAAGCTCTCTGAGGACCATGGCATTTGCTGTAGGATGCAACTAAGAAAATGTCAGGAAAGACCTACTAGAACAGCTGAACTTTGTTTGGGGTTAACCAGAGGCACTTAACATGATGGCAGATGTGTACTGACTCCTATTTAACATGAATTATGAATGTGATTGCTTAATTCTGATCACCGCTACATCCCCAGTTATAAGAGGGTGTGCACACTTATGCAACCGCATTATTTTAGTTTTTTATGTTTACTCCCCCCCCCCCTTAAAAGATTTCAGTTTGTTTTTCAATTGAGTTGTACAGTTTATAGGTCACATTAAAGGTGGAAAATGTTCTGAAATTATTTATCAAATTTTTTTACATCTCAGAAACCTGACATTTTACCAGGGGTGTGTAGACTTTTTATATCCACTGTAGGTGAAGTTCTGCTGACTTCCATAATCCAATAATGTGTACCGTTTTCATTATTTTCCTTGCAGGTGATTGGGTATTCTTTGCAATGTGAATTTTTACCACATTCGATAAACTAAGGGAAAATACCCTTGAAAATGTCAACATTCTCTTTGAAAGTGAACAGCCTATTTGCCTATGGTAAACCATCCCCAACACCTCACGTATTCAGTCAGATTACAGCTATCATTTCTTTGGTGCCAATGTAAAAATGTAAATCCAGAACGTTAAAGTAGATGTAAACCCCAAATGAAAGACATTTAATTTGCTTAACCTCCCTAGCGGTATTCTCGAGTCTGGCTCGGGGTACAATGCAGCTGTCAAAAGCGGTAACCCCCAGCCAGACTCGGGCTGACCGCAATATTATTACCTGGTGCCGATCTGTGTCCCTGGTCCTGCGCTGCCAGCAGCCATCCCCTCCGTCCTTCCCCAGTCTCCTTCTCCGCTTCCCTGCTCCTGTGGTTCCCGTCTATCTCACGCTGATCAGTGTGATCAGCGTGAGTCTGCCGTGCCGTCGGGGGGCAAGGCTTGCGGGAGGCGGGAATTATAAAAATAGCTCACTGTCAAATTAAAGTGTTACTCTGTGCATACATTGTAACTCCACCTGAGATATAGCCATAGTGTAGTTTTTCAGTTTTTGTGACTAAAAACAGTTTTGCGCTCATGGCTTCCAAAAAGCGCCTTGCTAGCGCTAAAACGGTTTATGATGAGCTAGCGAACAGCGACAGTGAGGAGCAACTTGAATTGAGTGATAGTGACTCATGTGGCGATTTATCTTCAGACACCGAAAGTGAAGACAGCGGCGAATCTGAGATTGACGTGAGTGATCTGCGCACGTGGTGCACTATTGATTGTGATACGCCAGTGCCACCAAGATTTCCGTTTACCGGTGCACCTGGTATTAAAATACACGTTGAAGGTGACAACCCCTTGGTGTACTTGGAGTTGTTTCTGACCGATGAGGTAATTGAAATTATCATGACGGAGACAAATAGGTATGCAGCGCAACAACTAGGTGCTCCACAGAGCCGGTTTTCACGCAGGAGAAAGTGGGAGCCTGTCACCAAAGAGGACATTTGGCTGTTTCTCGGCCTAATTATTCTGCAAGGAGTGGTGGGGAAACCACTGCAGAAGTGGTACTGGAGCACCAACAAAATGCTCGCCATGCCGTTCTTTGGCACCGTCATGTCGGAGTACAATTTTTCCCTCATTATGAAATTTTTGCACTTCGCAAATAATGAGGATTTTGACGAAACAAGTCATCCGGCTCCCAAGCTAAAAAAAATTTGGGAACTCTACCAAATAATTGTACAAAATTTCTAGCAGAGCTCTGTGCCAGAGAGAGATATCAGCGAGACGAAAGTCTAATGGCCTACAAAGGAAGGCTCAGCTGGATACAGTACATCGCGTCCAAGAGAGCACGATTTGGCGTCAAATCCTATCTGCTGTGCGAATCCTCTACTGGCTACATCTGGACAGCAGTCATATACACCGGCAAAAGAACAAAATTTGATCCTAAGTACAGCAGCTACGGACTGGCAACATCTTCCGTCCTGTCACTAATCGAGCCTCTGCTAAACCAAGCTACTGCATAACAACGGACAATTTTTACACCTCGCCAGAACTTTACAAGGTTCTTCTTCAGCACAGAACGGATGCCTACGGAACCGTTCGGGCTAACCGGCGCAACCTGCCATCCATGTTTGGAAAAAACAAACTGAAGTCAGGAGAATTAGTTCCCTGGCAGAAAGGCAAAATGATTGCACTGAGATGGCGGGACAAGAAGGATGTGTGCCTGATGAGTACCATTCACAATGCCTCCACAGTGATGGTCCAAACAAAAGGTGGCAAAAACATCCAGAAGCCGCAGGTTGTCATTGACTACAACAGAACCAAGGGAGGTGTCGACAGAGCTGACTAAGCTATGACGTTTTATCCTGCGATGAGAAAGCAGCAGAGAAAATATTATAAAAAGATTTTCCGGCATCTTCTGGAACAGTGTTTGTGGAATGCATACGTTCTGTTCCACAAAAACAGTGAAAAGCCTTTGGTTCATGCGGACTTTATATGGAAATTGGCAGAATCCATCTTCCTGAAACACCAAACGCCATCAGTGTCTATGGGTAGATCCGGACGACGTGCTGTGGAAGTTGTCATCCCAGAACGTCTGACTGGACATCATTTTATGGACCACATCCCACCAACCCAAAAAAAGGCAGGAGAGATGACAGTGGAAAAAAATCTGCAAGGAAACGAGGTTTTACTGTCCTGATTGCGATGTTGGACTTTGTGCAGTCCCATGTTTCAAAATTTACCACTCCCTTGATGTTTTCTAAAAAAAAATGCAGTGTCTGTATAATATTGTTTGGACAGAGTTCCGTGTGTTTGATTTAATTACATTATTTAATTTATTATTTTTTAGTATATTATAATTTATGATTTCATTTATTAAAATTTATTGCACCAAGGATGTCTACTAGACTCTTGTTCAAACAGATTTCAGGGAGTTATTCCTAAGAATTACAGGCCTACAATAAAAAATAACAAATTTCCATTGAAAAAAATGTACCGCTTTTAGCACAGAAATACTGACATAATCATACCGCTACGGAGGTTAAGCACTGCCTAAATATTTCCCATGTTCCTTTTTTTTTTAAATAAAATAATGTTTTCACCTTTTTTTCATTGTTTTTTCATCACAGTTGCTGACCTCCAGTTTTTTTCAATCACTTTCTGTCTTTATGCATGGACCCCAGTGTTGGCTGCACATCATTGCTCTGATCCTGTTTACTAATAGTGACAGCATTAGATCATGTCTGTGTAATGTGCTAGCAAGGTCGCGCCATACACGTGGCAGTGTGACAATGCAGTAGCAAAATTGGAAGATAGTTTTATCTCCATAACAGTATGTCTGGTCACCAGGTATTATTTTAATGAAAGCTGCAAAAACAGAAAAAAAAACAGAAAAAAAGACATTTTGTTAATAATATTGCCATGTTAAATATATAAGAGTTAAGGATTTTCATATACTTTAATTTTTTAACCTAAAATGTTCAAAGTTTCCTCTATTTTAGGGATTTTAATTTACAATTTGGTGATTTTTTTTCCCTATAAAAATAAACGACAGTGACATTTTAATGAAGCTCATATTTAGAGATGAGCGAATTATTCAAAAATTCGATTCGGCTGATTCGCCGAATTTGCGGGAGAAATTCGATTTGATGCAAATTTATTCGCCGCGAATTTAACTTATTTAAAGGGTTTCTAGGCTTCAGAGTGCCTTTATATTAGTGCAGAACACTGTACCTTTAATTTAAATGCCCTTGGAGTCTGCTGGGGAAGAGAAATAATACTGTCAGTCAGTATGACATGCAGATGAGTGCCGTCGATCTTAGAATCACCGCACACTTCACTCATTTGGGCAGTCACGGGGCACGACGAAGAAGAAGAAGAAGAAGAAGAAGAAGAAGAAGAATGAAAAGAAGAATGAAAAGAAGAAGAAGAAGAATGAAAAGAAGAAGAAGAAGAATGAAAAGAAGAAGAAGAATGAAAAGAAGAATGAGAAGAAGAATGAAAAGAAGAATGAAAAGAAGAATGAGAAGAATGAAAAGAAGAATGAGAAGAATGAAAAGAAGAATGAGAAGAATGAAAAGAAGAAGAATGAAAAGAAGAAGAAGAAGAATGAAAAGAAGAATGAAAAGAAGAAGAAGAAGAATGAAAGGAAGAAGAAGAAGAATGAAAAGAAGAATGAAAAGAAGAAGAAGAAGAATGAAAAGAAGAAGAAGAAGAATGAAAAGAAGAATGAAAAGAAGAGGGAAAAGAAGAATGAAAAGAAGAAGAAGAAGAATGAAAAGAAGAAGAAGAAGAATGAAAAGAAGAATGAAAAGAAGAAGAAGAAGAATGAAAAGAAGAAGAATGAAAAGAAGAATGAAAAGAAGAAGAAGAAGAATGAAAAGAAGAATGAAAAGAAGAAGAAGAAGAATGAAAAGAAGAAGAAGAAGAATGAAAAGGAGAAGAAGAAGAAGAATGAAAAGAAGAAGAAGAATGAAAAGAAGAAGAAGAAGAATGAAAAGAAGAATGAAAAGAAGAAGAATGAAAAGAAGAATGAAAAGAAGAAGAATGAAAAGAAGAAGAAGAAGAATGAAAAGAAGAAGAAGAAGAAGAATGAAAAGAAGAAGAAGAAGAATGAAAAGAAGAAGAAGAAGAATGAAAAGAAGAATGAGAAGAATGAAAAGAAGAATGAAAAGAAGAAGAAGAAGAATGAAAAGAAGAAGAATGAAAAGAAGAAGAAGAAGAATGAAAAGAAGAAGAAGAAGAATGAAAAGAAGAAGAATGAAAAGAAGAAGAAGAAGAATGAAAAGAAGAATGAAAAGAAGAAGAAGAAGAATGAAAAGAAGAAGAAGAAGAAGAATGAAAAGAAGAATGAAAAGAAGAAGGAGAAGAAGAAGAAGAAGAATGAAAAGAAGAAGAAGAATGAAAAGAAGAAGAAGAAGAAGAATGAAAAGAAGAATGAAAAGAAGAAGAAGAAGAATGAAAAGAAGAAGAATGAAAAGAAGAAGAAGAATGAAAAGAAGAATGAGAAGAAGAATGAAAAGAAGAATGAAAAGAAGAATGAGAAGAATGAAAAGAAGAAGAATGAAAAGAAGAATGAAAAGAAGAATGAAAAGAAGAAGAAGAAGAATGAAAAGAAGAAGAAGAAGAATGAAAAGAAGAATGAAAAGAAGAAGAAGAAGAATGAAAAGAAGAAGAAGAATGAAAAGAAGAAGAAGAAGAATGAAAAGAAGAATGAAAAGAAGAAGAATGAAAAGAAGAAGAAGAATGAAAAGAAGAAGAAGAAGAATGAAAAGAAGAAGAATGAAAAGAAGAAGAAGAAGAATGAAAAGAAGAATGAAAAGAAGAAGAAGAAGAATGAAAAGAAGAAGAAGAAGAAGAAGAAGAAGAATGAAAAGAAGAAGAAGAATGAAAAGAAGAAGAATTAAAGTACAGCAAAAAGTGTATCTGCAGAGAGCTCCGCTATTTCTGACAGTTCTCTGACAGTTCCTTCACATTTACAGCGGTTGAAACATTGTATCTATTTATTTCCGAATAAAAACATCTGTATCCTAAATGGAAACAAATAGATACAATGTTTCAACCGCTGTAAATGAACTGTCAGAACTGTCAGAAATAGCGGAGCTCTCTGCAGTGACACTTTTGCCGGCTGATCGGGAAAAATTCGATTCGTGCACCCGAAGTTTGCTAAAATTTAGATTCGATGCGAATCGAATTTTTCCTGATATTCGAAACGAATTCCACTTCGCCAGGTTCGATTCGCTCATCTCTACTCATATTATTTTGGATATCCCAAGTAACAGACTGTATTCATGTGTAGGCTTGATTTTTTCCATGTGCCTTTTCTACCTGTTTGCTTTCTATGAAGCTGAAGAAATCTAATATTGTATTAGACTGGATTAGAAATCTAGATATTTTTACTGAAACTACTAAGTTTGTTCCCACGTACTAAATATTGCAAAACAAATAGATCATTAAAAAATTGTTCCTGAAAACTGAGTTTTATTGAGAAGATGGGAGGCACAGAATAAAGATGTTGGTGGGCTTTGCTTTCTGAAGTTAAACCATAGTCAGGATTTTTAGTGAAGAGCAGACACAGTATGGGAATATACACAGTAATAGGAATCTTGTGGATTTATATTTAATATAAGTTTTATATTACTTTATACTATTGGTTTGTATAAACCATAGCATTGATTTGTATCAGTAACTGATATTGTAGTTGTTTCACTATTGATTGTAACAATTCTAGTGCTCATACAAAATTACCTTTAAATTTCCACTAATTATTATTTTATTTAATATTTTGTAATATATTCTTTCCTTTAACCCTGATGAATGGGGGGCCCTTTGGAACAGCTGAAACACATTGCCTTTCTATTAAATGCAAAATAAAAAAAAAAAACTTGTGGAAACCAGACTCCCTACACATCTCTAATGCTATTGATATTGGAGCGTGCGCCATACATGTGGCAGTGTGACAATGCAGTAACAAAATGGAAGATAGTTTTCACTCCATAAGAGAAAGAGTCTGGTCACCAGGTATTATTTTAATGAAAGCTAGATATTTTAAAAAAAGACATTTTGTTAAATAATATTGCCATGTTAAATATATAAGAGTTGAGGATTTTCATATACTTTAACTTTTTTAACCTAAAATGTTCAAAGCTTCCTCTATTTTAGGGATTTTAACTAAAAATTTGATTTTTTCCCCTATAAAAATAAATGACAGGGTTACATTTTAATGAAGCTCATATTATTTTGGATATCCCAAGTAACAGGCTGTATTCATGTGTAGGCTGGATTTCTTCCATGTGCCTTTTCTACCATTATGCTTTCTCTAAAACTGAAGAAATCTAACATTGTATCTGGATTAGAAATCTAAATATTTTTAATGAAACTACAAAATTTGTTCCTATCTACTAAATATTGCAAGACTATATAATCAAAACAAATTGATCATTAAAAAATTGTTCCTGAAAACGGAGTTTTATTGAGAAGATGGGAGGCACAGAATAAAGATGTTGGTGGGCTTTGCTTTCTGAAGTTAAACCATAGTCAGGATTTTTAATGAAGAGCAGACACAGTAGGGGAATATACACAGTAATAGGAATTTTGCGGATTTATATTTAATATAAGTTTATCATTACTTTATATTATTAGCATTGATTTGTATCAGTAACTGATATTTTAATTGTTTCACCATTGATTGCAACAATTCTAGTGTTCATACAAAAATACCTTTAAACTGCCACTAATTATTATTTTACTTCATATTTTGTAATATGATCTTTTCTTTGGCCCTGGTGATTGGGGGCCCTTTGGAACACCTGAAACACACTGCCTTTTTATTAAATGTAAAATAAAACTTTTGGAAACCAGACTCCCTACAAATCTCTAATGTTATTGATATCGAAGCCAATCTTAGGCTTCTGTTGTTAGAAATGCTGCCGGAAGAGAATACTCTACACCAGACAAGACTACCAGTTGGGATTTCCAAATATAAAAAATCTCCAGTGCTTCAGATCCAGACCTTACTGCTTCATGAGATAATGTCATCAGTCTGATGCAGACAGGGGAGGCAGTTCTTCAGTCTCCAGCGATCAGACTTCAACATTATACATTTGTAGAAATTCACAAAATGAAAGGTTGCAGCAGGGGGCTGTATCTGTACACAACCATAAACTGTTATGACATTTTTATGAAACTGTGCCATTTATGAGATGCTGGCCCTGAACGTTGCTTGAACAAATATGGCCTCTTCCTTCTGGAGAGAAAAGCAGATGAAGTTATTATTAAAGCAGTATTAAACCACAAACCAAAAATGTAATATATTGCAGCCTACCAATCATTAGATGTGGTGACTGCATTTGTTTTCTTTTTTTAGGCTTTTTTCCCTCTGTTTGCACCTGGTGATCTGGCCAGTAACACACCTCCTGTGTTAGAGTGCCCCCACTCTGGATGAAGGAGCACAGGGGTACCTTTGGACAGCAGCATTTTCAGTCTGGGGGGAAGGGAGTGTTAGATGTACTAATAAATTTAGATGTGCTAACAACTTGAAGCCAAACGCCATTTCACACTTTATAAGCAGTTATAGTAACAGTTTTGTTTCTTTTGGGATGCAGATTTTACATGAATAAATAAAAGTTGATCATTGTAAACACCCCTCTTAGTAGTAAGTGGCTTGTCTCAACCCCGTAAGTGAACATTTGCAAGAGAACTGATTCTGCTGAAAAACAACACACTTACTGGCCAGATCACCTGATGAAAATAAAGGTAATAAAGTCTAAAATAGAAAAGTAAGGCAGCCATTAGATATAAGAATTGGTAAGCTGCAATGTAATAAATGTTTGCTTTTGGGTTTAATATCATTTTAAAGGAAGTACTGTGTAAATGTTGTGGAAGTACTGTGGAAGTTCCATGGAAGTGTTTACAGTGCATTGCATTAATTAAACACGGAAAATCAATCAATCAATCAATCAATCAATCAGATGCTAGGTCAGATTTAACTGCCATAGAGCATATAGAGCATATAGAGCATCCTAGATTGTAAGCTCGAAAGAGCAGGGCCCTCGAACCCCTCGTGTATCACATTGTATTGGTATTGTTCTGTCACATGTTCTGTCCCCCTTTGTAATGTACAGCGCTGAGCGAACTATTGGCGCTTTATAAATACTGTATAATAATAATAATAATAATATAGGGAGTGCTGGGGTCCAGTATTAAAATGTCTAGCATGCTTTGCAATCTGTGTGTCATGGATGCATTCTGTAGTAAATGCTTATATGTAAAATAAAGATTTTATATGGATAGTTAAAAAAACAATTACGTAAACATTAGTTTATAAACTTGGAATAAAAACTAAAATAAGTTGAGCAAAACCATTATAGCTTTCCTTTTCAGCTGTAGTAAAAAAAGATATATTGAAATACATTTTTTGTTTGAGGCAATACATGTAGATCAAATCTTTTGTGTGTGCTGTTACTTTTATGGTATCTTATGATATTCCTTAACAGAACTTCTGTAATTGTTATTTTGTTTCCATAATGCCTTAAATGGGTTCTAAAGGCTCAAGTTTTCCCCCACTTTCCCCCACTTTTTTTTTTGGATGCAGTGGGAGGTTATAATGTCTGTCAGTTTTTTGTTGATGGGGAGATTTACCTTCACTTTCTTTCCCATAGCCAAAATAGGAAGTGAGGAAATCCCTGCAAATCAAAGCAGAGTTCCACTCACACTGTAAAACAATAAAAGTCAGCAGCTACAAAAACTGTAGCTGCTGACTTTTAAAAAACAGCCACTCACCTGTCCCACGATCCTGCGTTGCCCTCGTTGCAGCCCATTTCACTGGCCGTCCTGTATTCCAGGCGCCGGAATCTTCAGTGTGGGCACCCGGCTGTGACAGCTTGCGGCTTCACAGCCAGGTGCCCACTGCGCATGTGCGAGTAGCGCTGTGCTTCCTGAATGGGCCCATCATCTTCTGGGACCTGCCACGTGTCCCACAAGACTATGGGGAGGGAAGGTAGGAGGACAATTTCCGCTTCTGATCGCTTAGGCGATTGCAGCAGAAGAGGGAGCTGATACCTGTCAATTTCGGGTACCCGCTCCCCAAAGGTGCCAATCCTTAATGGGGAGCAGGGGACCAATCTTTCAAGCGGAACTTCTCCTTTTGGGTGGAACTCCGCTTTAAAGGAGTCCATCGGGCCTCCCCAGGTCACCAGAACTAGTGTCCCTATTGGTAGATTTCCTCTCTATTATTGTTCTGGCAACAACCCAAATTTGGGATTTTCTTCTACTTTCACTATCAGTGATAACAGATAACAGTAAAACAGGACAAATAAAGAGGGTGATTCTCCTTAATGGGAGCTCTGAGGAAGAAGGGATCACCTTTGGAAACGCGTCAGCTTCATTCTGAGAGTCTCCCCTATCGATGGGACCCGCATTTGTCTTCTTTCCCATTGTGCTGATGTTGGATTTTATATGCTTTTAATATTGCTACTTTTGTGAGTATATATCTCAGGTCAGTAAATTGACCCTTTACTCACTGAGGTAATGCGCACGGTTGGTGCGCTTTGTTTTTGTTCTTTGTTACAGCTCCTTAATAGGAGTACAGACAGCAATAAAAAACCTGCCATGTGTTGTAATCCCTCTCCGCTCAAAAAATTTTTGCCTTTAGTTACCGTATATTTTAAAGGCACAGATTAATTTTTAGCTAAGTATAAGAGCCTAATTGAGGCTTTACACATCAATATATATTGTTGGATATCCTGTGGATAAACATTTTTGGTTTTCATGTTGACTGCTGCAGTTATAAATAATTAATTTGCTTGACAAAAATGATCTAGTCCTATCCACATACATTTGAGAACCCCTGTGTGCGCACACTTCCCATAGGCTACGATGAAACCCTTTCCCTAGGAAGATGTTTTCAGCCAAAGTATCACAGGTGCATAGAAAAACTTTTGTTCACACAAATCCTAACACTGAAACGTTGTTAGCTAGATGTGTGCAGAAAAAAGCAGTTTCATTTAATTTTGGATCGAAGTAACTAATTTGGTTTCTCTGCATTCGTAACGAAATTAGTTTAGTTTTATTTTGTTTATTGGTTTTCGACTGGATTCAATTTCCAATGGATTTGAAGTATTCTAATCAAATTTCTATCATATTTGAATTGAAAATATCGAATTGATCCAAATTCATTGTTAAGAATAGCTGCTTCTATTCTATTCGAAATCCGAATTTTGGAAGACGGTTGCATTCTTTCTATTGTATTCTATTCTAATATATACTTTTTCTATTCTGTTCTATTCTTTTCTATTCTATACTTTTATGTTGTATTGTATTCTATTCTTTTATTTTCTATTCTTTTTAATTCTATTCTTTTCTATTCTATTCCTTTATTTTCTATTTTATTCCATTTTTTAAATTTTTGATTCTATTCCATTCTGTTCTGTTTTACTCTGTTCTATTCTGTTTTATTCTATTCTTTTTAAAATTCTAATTTCGGAAGACAGCTTTCTTTCTAGTCTGTTCTATTCTTTTATATTCTATTCTATGCTATTATTTTCTCTTCCTTTATTTTCTATTTCTGTTCCCCATTTATCAAATCATTGCCTGGGTGCCTGGCTGTTGATTAGCTTACTGTTAATTAGATCACTGTTAGCTGTTGGGTGTACTGTTGTGATCAACCTCTTACCTAATCAGTGTGGGATTTTTATCCCAAAGTGTGATATTTGTTTTATTGTTCATGAGGGGATGGGCCCTATTTCTGGAGTGTATAAAAACTTTTCTGTTCAATAAAGAGTTCCTGTTTGGCATCTAAGCTAGCCTCGTCTAGTCTTGGGTGCGATGCCCGGCTATAATACCTTGGTCCTGTGTCCCAGTGGCAACGAAGTGGTTCTCTGACAGAATCACCCAATTTGGGTGACAGGCGTTCCATCTCAATACTCATTTAATTTAGGGGGACAGTAGATTTCTTGAGGGAGATTGCCTGATCCTGTGGTCAGGTGGGTAAGGAATAGGTCTAGCAACATGAAGTGGAGGATCAGGTAAGTATGATTGCTTTACCCCCTGCCCCTATACATAAATGAACAGTTAACCCTTGTATTCCTAGAATTTCAGTATTAAATAAAGTTGTTTTCACCCAGTCTCATGACACAGGTATCCCTGTGAGACATCAAATCCTTAGGTCCATGACCTCTCTGCAGATTGCATTGCTAAATAAAGTAGCCTTATCGATGAGGTTATCCCTTTGCTTCCTTCTTCTGATATCATGTTCACCGTGTGAATGATGTTTTGATGCAATTACAGGTTGCAAATGTCGAAATTATTAGTTATGGTATTTCTTTGTAAAATTACTATCAATGATTTTACTGAATTAAATGATGATTTTATATACAGTGTAATTGCAGTTCAGCTGTAATCTGTTTAGGTAAAAATATTTTCAATATGAAGGCACTGTTAGCAAAGTAACTGACAATTCCTTTCTCATGGGTATCATTATTTTTGTCATAGAAATTGTGCTCATCGGCTTTGGGATTGGAAATACTTAGTAATGAGTAACCATATGCAATTAAAATGTCAAGTAGAATCTGTTAAGTTGGTTAAATAAATAGAAAAAATTTAGAGTTGATATTAATATTTATACTTTTCATTTTCAAATAGTATACCCATGTGTACTGAAGCCTGAAAAAGGAAGCTCGGCAATTTACATAATTAATGCTTATTGTTCTATCATGCAAGTATTATAAGACAGACCAAAGATCAGTAGTGATGTGCTAAGGGTCATAACCAAGAGAATTGAGCCAGATTTCAGTTTACTTCTAAAATCTATACTGAGAGAGTTACATAGGCTGCTATTACATTCTTTTTCCTCTGAGGATACTAGCTACCTGACTGTCATATTGATGCAATGATTTCTTCAATTTCTGATTCATTGACTAGAACTTGCTTCAAATATCCAAAGCTACACTCTCTTTAGGAGGGGCATGGTTGATGGAAGAGGTGGGGGGTGCCTATACGTCAAGATCAATCTGAAAGTTTGCATGAGAAAAGATATCAGCAATGAGTGTGGTGGTCTTAATGGCTGGAGCTGTTCAACAAACAAATTATTTATGGAAATATGTTATAGACCACCCAATGTTAAGGAGGAGGAAGAGAGGAATCTACTCTCACAAAAAGAATTAGCTGAGAAACATGGTAATGTTATTATCAGTGGTCTCCAAACCTTTTAAACAAAGGGCCAGTTTACTGGTAAACAATGCTCCATTGGGCCCCATTGTTGGTGTCATTGGTAGGAATAGTGCCCCATCATTGGTAGGAATAGTTTCCTATCATTGGTGTGATTGGGAGGAATTGTGCCCATTGTTAATGTAATTGGGAGGAATTGTGCCCCATCACTGGCGTCATTTGGAGGAATTGTGCCCCATCATTGGTGTCATTGGGAGGAACTGTGCCCCATTGTTTGTGTCATTGGGAGGAACTGTGCTTTATTATTGGTAGGAATTATGCCCCATCACTGGTGTCATTGGGAGGAATTGTGCCCCATAATTAGTGTCATTGAGCCCCATTGTTTGTGTCATTGGGAGGAATTATGCCCCATAATTGGTGTCATTGGGAGAAACTGTGCCCCATTATTGGTGTTGGTGAATGAAATAGTGCCCCAAGGGTTTGGATACAAGTAAGCAAAGGACGACATCTGGCCCCCGGGCCGCAGTTTGGAGACCACTGTTATTGTTATGGAACATTATTCAAACATTGATGGCAAATGGTGCTGCACACTCAACTAGAGCTCTTCAGTCCCTGAACACACTGCAGGGTACTTTTATGGGACAAAAGGCAGAAGCCTCACATAGAAAAAAGGCTTTGCTAGATCTGCTGAATAAGAGGGAGCTCACTTCTGATGTGAAAATTAGGGACAACTTATAGTTACCTTTGACGTGAGTTACAGGAAGGAGAGACATGCGAGTACCACTAAAACTCTTAACTTTGTTTGTACTTAGTCAATCTGTGTCAGTATCTGAAGCACAATGTCAGGTTCTATTTGTCCCTCTTTTGTGTGACACCTGTTCCATTATACATTGTGCTCAGTTCTGTAGCTCCACTGCGCTTAATTCTACTTTGCATTTCGTGTTTTGAAGTAAAAATAAATAAACGCCTTTAAAAAAATAACCCTTGTTTTTTAAAGAGCCAACTTCAGCAAATTTGCTCTATATTTGGTAATACTAAGTGGGGCTGAAACAGTTTTATAAATATATAAACAGTAAAAATGTAAGGACTGAACAAGTAGACCCTTTGAAGGAGGAGCTTAGGACTTTGATCAAAAATCACGCAGCTATAGCTAATGTGTAAAAATAAATTGTTTTTCATTTGTTAATACACATGAAATAGAGGGTTCTATTAGAAGGGATAGTAATGTGAATGGCAATGACTTTGTAATACCACTGAGGTTGTCAGCAAACATGACTGGAAACAGTCTAGAAAAGCTAAATACATACAGTTGGCCAAGGCCTGATGGCTTACACCCACAAGCACATAGGGAGTTTAGCTCGGGAACCAACAGTATTAAATGTTACTTTTAGGGTGTCATGAAATCAAAGTATAATACAATGAAATTTAAAATCTCAAAATCTTTCATTTTCCGTCATATATAAATGTATGATATACATTGAATACTACGTATTTCGGCTGGCAATTCTAATTATTGTCATATTGCTACCAGTTAATTCAACAATCCAGGCCTAAACAATGTTACATATCTCCAGTATTTTATATATTGTTATTGTTGATCACTCCAGAGCTGTTCAGGACCAAAATTATTGCTTCTCAACGCGTTTCATGAACAAATTTCACTTAGTAAGGAAAATATTAGCAAAAGATATGAATCTAGAATTACAATATATCTAGTCCATCTAAAATGAAGTATTGCACTATAATCCAGACATCTGACCAGTTGTTGGGGATCAGAAGACACTGGCCCACTGTATGGCAATGAAGCACAGCTTAACCACTTGCTTCCCAAGCCAATTCTGACACTTCTTCCATTTTTTTTTAATTTTTTTACAAGATAATTATTTAGAACCCCCAAACATTATGTATTTTTGGCAACAGAGGCCCCGAAGAAAATAATGGTGGTTTTTGCAATTTTTTATGTCACGAGATTGTTTTTCAAGCGCAGAAAATACACTTTAATGAATTGTAGCGCACACAAACACAATATAGTACTCAATTGTTTGGTAAACTATAAAAGATGATGTTATTTCAAGTAAAAAGATACCTAACATGTCACACTTTAAAATTGCACATGCACCCTTAGGAGTGCCTTTAAAATCCTATTATGTATTTGCACATTATTGGGTATTCTTTGTAAAGTAATTTTTCACTCTACTAAACAAATACCTATAACTTTATCTTTAAAATAACACACATGTTCTACTTACCTTCTCTGTGCAATGGGTTTGAACAGAGAAGCCCTGATCCTTCACTTCTTGAGTAGCCCGCTGGCGCTCCTGGCTCCTCCCCTCTGCCTCATGTTATGGGGACACTCGTGTAGGTGTCTATGTATGGACACACAGAGCATGGCTCTGCCCCACCCCCCGCTTCCTCCTCACATTGGCTGCTGTCTCTGAGCCTATTAGGAGGGAGAGAGCCGAGAAAGCGGCTGCTCTTGTGCACAGTAATGGATCGAAATCAGGCTCAGGTAAGTGGGGGGGAGGGGAGCTGCACTCAGAAGGTTTTTTACCCTAACCTCTTCCCGACTGCCCTATAGCAGAACTGCTACAGGGTGGCAGGGCTGTGCAAAATCATGAATATATACATGATTTTGAATGTCCGGTAAAGGAGCGCGTGCACCGTCCTACCCACTCCACCATTAGCGATTATAGATGTCAATCACTGGGTTCCAGCCAGAGATTCCCTGCCGGCACTCGGCGATCGCCGAGTATCACTGACAGGGGAGAGACCTGTGTAAACAACACAGGTCTCTCTCCTGCCAGCAGTAACATGTTGCTGTGTATTGCTCTGCACAGCAGAGCAATACAAAGCATTATGCTTAGACAGTAAAACAGCACACAGCACACAATTAACCCTTTGATCGCCCCAGATGTTAACCCCTTCCTGCCCAGTGTCATTAGTACAGTGTCAGTGCTTTTTATTAGCACTGATCACTGTATTAGTATCATTGAGATTTCAGTGGCAGTTAGTTCCCACCAAGTGTCAGAATGCCCGTCGCAGTCCATTATAAGTCGCCGATCGCCACCATTACTAGTATTAAAAATAAAAATAAAAATTCCAGTATATACAGTATACTGCCATTTGTAGACGCTATAACTTTCACATAAACCAATTAATTTACACACATTGGGATTTTTGTTTTAGCAGAATACATTTTGGCCTAAATTTATGAAGAAATTAAATTTTTTTAATTTTTTTACTGGACATGTTTTATAGCAAAAAGTAAAAGATATTTTTTTTTTTTCAAAATTGTCGGTCTTTTTTGGTTTATAGCTCAAAAAATAAAAATGCACAGGTGATCAAATACCACCGAAAGAAAGCTCTATTTGTGGCAAAAAAGGACAGAAATTTAATTTATGTACATCGTTGCATGACCACGCAATTGTCAGTTAAAGTAACGCAGTGCCATATCGCAAAAAATAGCCTGGTCAGGAAGAAGGGTAAATCCTCTGGAAGGCAAGTGGTTAATGTAGTGAATGCATTAAAGTAAAAAACGTCAGCCTTCAGAGCCACTTTAACATTTAGTTATGTCTGTTTTAAAAATAAATTATTTAGAAAAACTGCATATTTCTGATACAGTGTATAATAGTTTTTTGCCATATTTAAATTTTATAAATAGGAAACAGCAGGTTTTTGATTGCTGGATTGTCAGTGCAATGAACTATATGTTGCACATTTTGCTTCTTGCCCACTGGGAGTCAGCAACAGTAAGAATGCTTTGGGATTCTAATGTGAACAGCTGGTCTGTTTTGACCAGCTGTTTCTAGGTTTTCAAAGTAAGCATTGACTGAACATTGTTGTAGAAATAATGTTCAATTTTTCTTTTTATATACCTACAGTATATTGCCTACAATCTAAGTACTATTTACAGTACAACTGTGATGCGCAAACCTAATAAAATAATTAAAAAACAACTTCTTTACCTCCCCTGACTGAGCCACATCCTCCTTCATTTGTGGTTTAGATGTTCCACTACTAGCCATTGCAGCTCACAGTGGAAGGATTTCAGCAACGGGGTGTTGCTTGTAATCCAGAAAGTAGTGTTCAGGCTTGGTGTGGCTAGGTGTTGATTGACTAGCTACAGGTGTATGCATTAGCAGTGACAATGCTGATAATCATCCATCATTTTTTTTATCCCAATGTATTGCAAGCTGAGAGTGGTGACTCTGCTCTGAATTTAGGAGCAGTGCAGCATTGTTGCCACCCCATCACAGAAAGCTGCATTAAGTGGACTTCAGTAGCATAATCAGCAGGTATTTGTTGAACTTTGTAGGGGGACTGAGACACTTTTAGTGCAGATACCCTTTTAATTAGGTGCTGCATCACATAACTATTATAATGGGAGGCCATAGTTCTAATATAATGTATTTTAAGTCCAGCAAGGGTTCTTTTTTTACATAGAATCCCTTGTGGCCTTTAAGTGTCCCATAGCTTGGGGGAGTAATTTTGTATCCTTCTTGAACCTAGATAGGCAGTTGACTTGAACGTTTGTTAACCTCATTGTGATCAGAATACCTTTTAAAATTATATTTAAAAATGCATCTTGTCATAAGAAGGTTAATTGAACTTGCAGCAGAGAACTAGGAATGCACAACTGTGTGCATTACTATTTTTCAGGCCCAAAGTCAGACTGAAAAATTACAAAATCAAAAACCGGTGTCCAAATACAGTAATATCCAAAAACAATAACCCTAAAGCTTGACACTAAAAGTCACACTTTCACCCTTGAAAGTCCAAAATAAATAATAAAACCCTCTTAGTGTCAGTGAGTCTTCTCAATTCTTTTTTCTTCAATATAATTATCCCAAAAGTATGGTCAATTTCCACCGTGTACCCTAAATAAAATAATTTAAAAGCCTTTAGGATAATACTGCAATATGCAAACTCCAAAAATTTCTCCAAGATTATTCCACAATCGCTATGCAAGATACCGAACTATCCCATGTTCTCAAGCATGATGTAAGGAAACACTCTTCAGGGCCGTCCATAGATTACCACTCAGAAGGAAAGAAAGGAATATATAGTGTAATATTCAGGTTAAATAGATCGAGTCTTTAATAAAATATGCTTACATCAGTATAGAAATAAAAGCGCATGTATTCCCATATGACAAGATCTCTCAAGCAGCTTCCAAGAACGCTTGTATCGATATGACCTTAGTAAAGATGGCCGCTCTGCTACTTCTGGTCAATGTGTAACGTCCGACATCACATCCCTTGACGTGTTTCGTCACTTCCTGACTTCCTCTTAAGGGACCCCTTATGAGGAAGTTAGGAAGTGATGAAACGCGTCAAGGGACGTGACATCGGATGTTACACATTTTCCGGAAGTAGCGGAGCAGCCATCTTTACTAAGGTGATATCGATACAAGCGTTCTTCGAAGCTGCTTGAGAGATCCTGTCATATGGGAATACATGCATTTTTATTTCAATACTGATGTAAGCATATTTTATCTTGCATAGCAATTGTGGAATAATCTTGGAGACATTTTTGGAGTTTGCATATTGCAGTATTATCCTAAAGGCTTTTGATACTTTTTGGATAATTATATTGAAGAAAAAAGAATTGAGAAGACTCACTGACACTAAGAGGGTTTTATTATTTAGACTGAAAAATTAGTCATAGAGGTATTGTCAGGTGAGCTTGGTCTGGGCATGTACAGTGGGGCAAAAAAGTATTTAGTCAGCCACCAGTTGTGCAAGTTCTCCCACTTAAAAAGATGAGAGTGGCCTGTAATTGGCATCATACGTAGACCTCAACTATGAGAGACAAAATGAGAAAAAAAATCCAGGCAATCACATTGGCTGATTTGGAAAGAATTTATTTGCAAATTATGGTGGAAAATAAGTATTTGGTCACCTACAAACAAACAAGATTTCTGGCTCTCACAGACCTGTACTTTCTTCTTTAAGAGGCTCCTCTGTCCTGCACTCATTACCTGTATCAATGGCACCTGTTTGAACTTGTTATCAACCTGTCCACAACCTCAAACAGTCACTCTCCAAACTCCACTATGGTGAAGACCAAAGAGCCATGAAGGACACCAGAAACAAAATTGTAGACCTGCACCAGGCTGGGAAGACTTAATCTGCAATAGGCAAGCAGCTTGGTGTGAACAAATCAACTGTGGGAGCAATAATTAGAAAATGGAAAACATGCAAGACCACTGATAATCTCCCTCAATCTGGGGCTCCACGCAAGATCTCACCCCGTGAGGTCAAAATGATCACAAGAACGGTGAGCAAAAATCCCAGGACCACACTGGGGGACCTAGTGAATGACCTGCAGAGAGCTGGGACCAACGTAACAAAGGCTACCATCAGTAACACACTACGCCGCCAGGGATTCAGATCCTGCAGTGCCAGACGTGTCCCCCTGCTTAAGCCAGTACATGTCCGGGCCCATCTGAAGTTTGCTAGAGAGCATTTGGATGATCCAGAAGAGGACGGGGAGAATGTCATATGGTCAGATGAAACCAAAATAGAACTGTTTGGTAGAAACACAACTTGTCGTGTTTGGAGGAAAGAGAATGCTGAGTTGCATCCAAAGAACACCATACCTACTGTGAAGCATGGGGGTGGCAACATCATGCTTTGGGGCTGTTTCTCCGCAAAGGAACCAGGATGACTGATCCATGTACAGGACAGAATGAATGAGGCCATGTATCGTGAGATTTTGAGTGCAAACCTCTTTCCATCAGCAAGGGCATTGAAGATGAAACGTGGTTGGGTCTTCCAACATGACAATGATCCCAAACATACTGCCTGGGCAACGAAGGAGTGGCTTCATAAGAAGCATTTCAAGGTCCTAGAGTGGCCTAGCCAGTCTCCAGATCTCAACCCCATAGAAAACCTTTGGAGGGAGTTGAAAGTCCGTGTTGCCCAGCGACAGCCCCAAAACATCACTGCTCTAGAGGAGATCTGCATGGAGGAATGGGCCAACATACCAGCAACAGTGTGTGCCAACCTTGTGAAGACTTACAGGAAACGTTTGACCTCTGTCATTGCCAACAAAGGATACATAACAAAGTATTGAGATGAACTTTTGATATTGACCAAATACTTATTTTCCACCATAATTTGCAAATAAATTCTTTCCAAATCAGCCAATGTGATTGTCTGTATTTTTTTTCTCATTTTGTCTCTCATAGTTGAGGTCTACCTATGATGCCAATTACAGGCCTCTCTCATCTTTTTAAGTGGGAGAACTTGCACAATTGGTGGCTGACTAAATACTTTTTCGCCCCACTGTATGCTTTAAAAAAAACTCTGGTCACAAGAGGGTTAACATACTTGGAGCAGTTATTATTAGCGGCACACTATGTATCTATAATACATTAAATCCTATTAACAATCTCTGTGTATAATTCATTGTCTTCATTGCTATTCCCACAATGCAAACATATTTGTATACATAATATATATAAACCCAAAAAATACCAACAAATTATATGTGACATAAAATATATGTGACATCAAATTATAGTGCCCAAATTAAAGACCATAAATCATAAGTCCCATGAAAATAAAATCATAAAAAAGTCCAAAACAATCTTCCACAATGTGAATCCTCTGTTATTGTGATTCCCAGTGAGAAATTAATGAACTGCGTGCTGTGCCTCTCATACATCCCCTCTCAGGTGTACACTCACCAGAACATAGCCTTTAATTAGCCTTGTTACATAAATTCCAGATAGTAGGATCACCAGAACACAGACTTTATTCCACCTTGTTAAATAGATTCCAAAATGTTGAGACTGGGAGGTTCCACCAATAATCACCCATGATATGAATGGTAGCCAGGATCATAATATATACTCCTCTCCATAGTTACATTGAAAGAGAAAAAATTTGCTCCAATCGTGTATTACCGAAGGTAAACAACTTTAATAAGCCAAAATATTGCACTTACAACATTCAAAAATTAGTTAAGCCTTTTAAAATATAGCCTTTCAGTGAGTCAAATACTGCTGGTGCTCTCACCTCCTCCGGATCTGCCGGACAGAACACCGTCACGTCACTTCCGGTTACGGATCTGTGTCACTTCCGGTCCGCCGCACCGTCACACCCTGACATGTTTTGTCATACCCTGACTTAATCATAGGGATCCCTAGATTAATCATAGAGTCATTAATTTCTCACTGGGAATCACATTAACAGAGGATTCACATTGTGGAAGATTGTATTGGACTTTATGATTTTATTATAAAAAAACATTTTCACGGGACTTATGATTTATGGTGTTTAATTTGGGCACTATAATTTGATGTCACATATATTTTATGTCACATATAATTTGTTGGTATTTTTTAGGTTTATATATATTTTGTATACAAATATGTTTGCATTGTGGGAATAGCAATGAAGACAAAGAATTATACACAGAGATTGTTAATAGGATTTAATGTATTATAGATATATAATGCGCCACTAATAATCACTAGCAATGAAGGTGGTAATATTTGAAACATCTTTTGACATAGCATTTAAAGTGATAGCTAATTGGATATAATATTTAAAAAACATCATTTGGCGCGATTTAGTGATCATTTAATTATATTTTCTTGGGTCACTCTATAAAATACTTGGAGAAGTAACATAAGGCTTTACAAAATTCCATTTAGTCTAGAAGCGAAAGACATCATGATTATCACAATAAAATAAGCACATAATTACTTATTACGCTTATAAAATGCATGTATTGTGTGTTTTTTCCTAATATTCTGATAATAGCATTGTGATAATAGTCTGCTTGGTAGAAATTGAACTTGTTCCCCTTTTCATATACTAGGAGAGTCTACAATTGCTTTGTTAAGAGTAGAACCTAATTTTTCACCATGTACAATTTTGATATTGAAACCTGCCATAGGATCAGAAAATAATATATACGGTATGTTGTGCGACATCTAAATGATAGATACATTTACATCATTTTTCTAAAATTTTAGAAAGCAATATAATATGGTTATTTTTAATGTGACTTTGGTACGGCTTCAGTGCCAGAGAGTGCAAAAGTTGTATCATAGTAACATCAAAGTCGTATCAAAGAACAATTCTTCTGTCAGAAATAAATGTACAAATGCGGCGCTCTATAATATTTACAGTATGCAGATGGTATCTCACAGTATTCAAACTTATTTGATATGATACATGCGGATTAATGTGACTGTTGTGACACAGTGAGCAATAATTAACTTTCGTGACTGTGGTACGAAATAATATTAACAGCAACAAAGCTTATTGCATATAGTTCATGCGGAGTGATGTGACTGTGGATACACAGTAAGCAAAGATTAATATTCGTGACTGCTGTGGCTGGAAACAATGAGCATACAATGCACTAACCAGATAGCACAGATGAATGTGCGTTGGAGTATATAAGACCTACTCCTTGGTACTCTGGGGGTGGGAACTCAGCATGCGGATGTGATCATCAGGTGGAGGTGCTTCACCAGCTGTCTTCTATCCGAAGCAGGTTTCCACATCTCAGGTTAACCGTGTCCAGCAGTATCATTTCCAGCCATCAGGGGGATCATACAAGCAGATGGGAACCAGGAAAGGATCCTTCAGGATAAGGACTCTCAGTGCCAGATAAATGAGCCCAGAGAGAAAAGAACTCCAATAGTGTAGTATGTTTAATGATCATATAAGAGTAACATCAAGGTACAGGTAAATTAACAGAGCCAGCACTTACATCTGAGGTAGTTTGTAGGTAATGTAGTTAGTATTCCAAGAGAAAGGGTATCTCCCTAACGTGTTTCGTGGGACATTAACCTCTAATTGGCATTTTAACCCATGTGTGTCACCTTGTGTATCTGTACCAAGGCCAAACATTCCAGGGTATGTAAACTTTTGATCATGGCCATTTGGGTTATTTCTGTTATCATTATGATTTAAAAAGGAGCCAAACAACTATTTGATAATAAATGGCTTCATATGATCATCATCCTTCAATAAAAGAGCATTTTTGGCATGACCAGTCATATTTTCAATATTAATGCCAAAATTTCACAATTTCTGCCAGGGTATGCAAACTTTTGAGCACAACTGTATATCTGAATATGAGCTGCCCACTAATAAGTAATAGCAGATGCTGAATCTACCCTCTCTACTCATTTTTTTTTCATTTCATGTAGTGTTGCTCAAGTAGAATCTGTAGTGTTATGTGTACTAACTGTCCTGCCTACTGTCAGGAATGGACTTGCCAGTAATGGTGGGACTCACCTGCCTTGTGGGCTGCAGTACCAGGGCTGGCCAGCGGGTGCTCTCAGCAATCAGAGACCCAACCCTGCAGCCAGCCAAACACCTGAAGCTGATTATGCAGGTGTATTTAAGGGATGGCCAGACCTGCAGTCTGTGCCTTGGTGTGTGGTTTTCCTGGGCCCTTGTATCTTGTTACCTGCATTCCTGTTCCTGTTCCTGTTCCTGTCCCTGTCTGACTGATTCGTTGCTGACCCTGTTTGATCCCTGGCTTGTGACCCCGACCATTCTCTGCCTGACCCCCTGTACCTACCTGCCCGTTAGTTGCTGTACCCGGCTCGTGACCTGACTACTCTCTGCTTGCTCCTCCTGTTCCTACCTGCCCGATTGTTATTGACCCGGCCTGCCTGACGACGCTTGTATTGTATGTATTGTTATCTGTGGGTGGTTTGGTTTGGTTCGTTTGCACTGTGTTATGTTTTAGTATTGCACTGCGTTTATGTATTGTTAGCGTTAATAAATTATATTGTTTATAACATATCTGAAGCCTGCGTTTCCCTGCGTCAGTTCACATACCTCTGGTCATACCCGGAGCCCTGACACCTACTATTACCCCTGAACATGCAGAGGTATATTGCATATGACACTGGTGACAGCCTTGGATGTATGTTCAATACTCCAGTGGTTCCTATACAGCTTGGCTAGGTGGTACAAGCTCAAGCAGAATGTTTGCCTTTGACATATATGTGGGTGGTCTCACAAAAATCAACCAGAATATTCATATTGAAGCCAAGAAAACCTGGTTTTACTCCTATTGGAACAAATATACCATGTCTAATTTTTCGTGTGGTTTTTTCGTAGGTCTGTTGGCTGCATTCTTCATGAAATATGCTGTTTGGAACATGCTTTCACTGGACACAGTTTTTTAGCTGTTGTTTTGAAAATTGTGGAAGGTCCAACACCATGTCTACCTGATCGTTACTCTGGTCAACTTAATTTTATAATGAGCAGGTAGTGCATTGCTTACACATCATATCATAATTCTGTCTCTTTTTTAAGCAGATGTATTTATAGTACATACTGTTTTTTACTTTTCAGAATGCTGATCAAAGATCCATTACATCGTCCAGGAGCAGTGGAGATTTTACAGATTCCATATATATTTGACCAGCTACAGGTATGTAATAAATGAATACTGCTTTTTACAAAACATTTTTGATGTATAACAGGCTGTGAAATTGATACGTAGAAGCAGATTAAGCCCAGATTCACACCAATGTGGTGCGGGAGATGCTGTGAATCCTGTGCGTTTCCCGCACTGCATTTCAATCGCATCAGGTTCATGTCAATTATAAATTAATGAGACCCCGAAGCAGATTGCAAAACATGATGCGATTGCCAGAAATCGCATCGCATGGGTGTTCAGGTGAGATTCAGGTGCAGATTTAAAAAAGAGTCCTGCACCTTTTTGGTGCAGATGCAATGAGTATTGAGCCATACAAAATGTATGGCTCAAATCACACCGCACAGACATTTGCACGTAATTTGTACATTAACCTGGGCTCAATGTGGATTCACACATGTGCTGTGCACATTGAAGCTCACAGATAATTGACACAGTGGTTATTCAGCTGTTCAGTTCAGGTTTAGATCAGGTTCAGAACAGGTTTAGATCAGGTTCAGGTCAAGATTTTATCCTGTTCACAACTGATGACATGTGAGGTTTAGAATTGTTTCCCATAGAAGTCAATAGCCTGTAATCCGCACCTGATCTGGACCGCACTGCTGAAAAATTGGACAGGACTCTTTTTAAATTCACATTGAATCTACACTGCCAGTGCCCTGGACACATGTTTACAGGCACCAATGTTATTTCACATGTCATGCGAATTGGATGCGAATCAAACCGCATCCAATCCACTTATATGTGAATCGGCACTAAGACTCCATTCACAGTGGCTTAAAAAAACTCTGCTTTTAGAGGAGTTTAGCATTTTGCTTGTAAAAGCAACTAATGTTATCCTATGTGTCCATAGGCATTTTTTAAGCTCAGCGTTTAGAGGTAGAAAAAAACCTTCTATTTTGCATTTTTGAGAGCCTTTTTCTGGCAGGAAAAAATGCTAAATGCTTTTAAAAGCTAACACAAAAAAATGCTCAAAATTAGCATTTTTTTCTACAAAGAACACTGGCATTTTATAAGCCAGTGGGCATGGAGAAAATGATTTTTGTCGAGTACATACCGAGCTTTAGGACTATAATGGTACTGAACAGGCTGAAATGCTACAATGTAGGCATATGAATATTTCCTGGAAACCTCTTAGTATTGTTGAGAATTGAATTGCCTTCTCTAGCCTCTTGTACAATGGGTATAGAAAAAAATGATCCTCGTTTAAATTAATCACATTTTGCTGCTTTGCAGCCTGAAATGAAGACAGACACAGCTGTATTTACTCAGTGCAGCTTATAATATCCAAGTGAAAGATATAACACCAACATGTCTGGAAAAAAATTCAAAAACATAATCACTGAGTTGGAAAAATGACTTGTAAACTCAGTCAGGTATAGCTAATCACCTTCTCAATGACACACAAAGCCATTTAACTTTCAGCTGTGACCAGCTGTGGTTGTTTTGATTAGATCACCATGAAAATAGATTTCCTGGAGCATTTCAGTACCTGGTAGTACAACTGAAGCAAACAAACAATCAACTATGGGTGGCAAGGCACTGTCCCAAGATCTCCGGGATAAAGTTGTGGACAGGCACAAGTCAGGAGATGGGTACAAAAATAAGAAGGCTTTATCAATGCCTAGAAGCACATTGAAATCTTTTATTAAGATGTGGAAGGTTTTTGGTGCAATACAGACCCTCCTTGGTTTAGGAGATTGCTCCAAACTGGATGAAAGAGCCAGGAGGAAACTGGTCAGGGAGGCCTACAGCAACTCTGAAAAAGTTGCAGGAATTTATGACAAAGAGTGGTCATTGTGTGTATGCGACAACAATATCACAAACTCTCCACAAATGTGGCTTGTATGGGAGGGTTGCAAGAAAAAAAGCCAATCCTCAAGAAAGGCCACATGCAGTCACAATTGAGCTTTGCCGAAACGCACCTTGAAGACTCTGAGACCACATGGAAAAAGGTGTTATGGTCAGATGAGACTAAAATTAAATTTTTTGGACTCAACACTAAATAATATGTTTGTCAGAAATGCAATACAACTCACCATCCAAATAACACCATTCCTACAGTAAAGCTTGGAGGCGGTAATATCCTGTTATGGGGGGGGGGGGTTCTCTGCAGCTGGAGTGGACTAAATACCGTCAAATTCTTGAGGGAAAATCTGCTGCCCTCTGCCAGAAAGTTGTCAATGGGAAGAAAGTTTACCTTCCAACATGGCAATGACCCAAAGCACACAGCAAAAATTAAAACACAGTGGCCAAAGGAGAAAAAGGTCAAATGTCCTTGCATGGCCTAGTCACAACCCAACCTTAAAATGAAAATCTGTGGAATGACTTGAACACAGCAGTCCACAAATGGTCACCATCACATTTAACTAAACTTGAGCAGTTGTGGGCAAATATTGCTAAGTCTAGATGTGCAAAGTTAGTAGAGACAAATCCTTAAAGACTAAAGGCTGTAGTTAAAGCAAAAGGTGATTCAACAACATACTGACACAAGGGGAATATTCCTTTTTCCAATTTGGTGATTCTGTTTTTGAATTTTTTACATTTTTTTCTGACATGTTGGTGTTATATCTTTCACTTGGATGTTCTAAGTGAAAACAAGTAAATACAGCTGGATAAAACAAAAACTGTGTCTATCTTCATTTCAGGTTGCAAAGCAACAAAATGTGATTATTTTCTATATCCACTGTACCTTCATATTGGATAAGTAAGGCCAACACATCATAACAGTGAACAACTAGGAAGGTGCAAGAGGTAGGATGGGGCACACCTGCTCTCAACACAAGCAGGAAATGTTGAAATTTAAATATAATAGCACTCTAAATTTCAGGAATCTTTAGAAGACTTCCAAAGGCATCTGAAGCTGCATCTATTGTGTTTTTTTTAATAACACATTTTTTCCCATATGGATGGATGTGTATGAAGGTTTTTCATTGTTATGTATGTCAATATAGGATTATGATATTATTCCTGTCAATATTGCTCCATGCATTTTAAACTCCTGTCAACCAAACACTTAGCGAAAGAGCACTTATTAAGCCACTGACTATACAATAGAAGAGGCTGCTACCTAGTCAAATTATGGTGCTTACAGTGTTTTCATATAAAACAAAAAATTGAATGATGTGTTAGGTACAAATTACTGAATACAAACCTTCAATACAGTAATTTGTTCCTATTGTATCTGTCTGGAGTTCACCTTAACCGCTAGCCTACAGGGCACTTATCAGTAGTGTTTTTAGGTTTTGTGCTGCCCTAGGCAACACAAAAATTGTCTGCCCCCACGGACACAGACCAACACCACCCCCACTTCCCCCTCCAGCAGAGAGAGCCTGACATTGCTGACATTGAACAACAACACCCCTGTCCCCCACCCGGGAGAGCCTTCCACTACCCCCCCGGTGATGGAGAAAAAGACGCTCATCTTCACAGCTCCGGACATCCCTGGGAACGAGAGTCAGGCTCTACATACACCATCAAGCAGCCACAGCCTCACTCGGATCCCACCTGGTTCCCATGGCATGCATCCCCTTCTTTCATCCCTTGTTCTGGGGGAAGGTGCTGCCCCCCTGAAAACTGCCGCCCTAGGCAAGTGCCTTGTTTGCTTTGTGGTAAATACACCCCTGGCACTTATACCCCCTTCCTGCCCAGGTCAATTTCCAACTTTCAGCACTGTCGCACTTTGAATGACAATTGCGCAGTCATACAACACTGTATCCATATGAAATTTTTATCATTTTTTTGTGACAGATGGAGCTTTCTTTTGGTGGTATTTAATCACCTCTGGGTTTTTTATTTTTTTTTAAACAAACCAAAAACCACAGAAAATTTTGAACAAAAAAATGTTTTTTCTTAGTTTTTATTATAAAAATTTGTAAATAAGTGATTTTTCTCCTTCACTGATGTGAGCTAATGAGGCTGCACTGATAGGCGGCACTGATAGGTGGCACTGATGGGCACTGATGAGGAGGCACTGGTAGGTGGCACTGATGGGCATTGACAGGCATCACTGTTGGGCACTGAAAAGCAGCATTGATACATGGCACTGGTATATGGCACTGATAGGCAGCACTGATAGGCGGCACTGACTGGCACGAGGCACTGGCTGGCACTGATAGGCGGCACTGACACGGCACTGATAGGTGGCACTGACTGTCACTGATAGGCGGCACTGGCTGGCACTGATAGGTGGCACTGACTGGCAGCACTGATAGGTGGCACTGATTGGCATTGATAGGTGGCACTGACTGACACTTGGGTGACACTGAAAGGCAGCTCAGATGGACACTGATATGTGGCATTGATGTGCACTGGTAGGCACTGATATGTGGCATTGATGTGGCACTGATGGGCACTGGCACAAGGCACTGATGAGCACTGACACAAGGCACTGATGGACACTGACAGGTGGCACTGCTGGGGCTACACTGATCATCAGGGCACACTGATCATCAGTGCCCTGATGATCAGTGTATATGTCCTCTCTGCAGAAAGCCGATTACCGGCTCTCCTCTCTAGCTGTCAGCGTGACAGCTCTAGAGGAGAGAAATGCCGATAACTGGCATTTCCCTGTTTACGTGTGATCAGCTGTGATTGGACACAGCTGATCACATGACCGAGCTGACATCTTTGGCTCTTTCCGTGATCGGTGATCCACTGTGTCCAAGGGACACAGCGCACCTCCGATCGCTACGCTGCGCGCTCCCTGAGCCGCGCATGCGTGGTGAGAATGGGAGGACGTCATATGACGTCCTCCCAGAATAAGAGAACCACCTTGTGCCCGTCATTGGACTATATGGCGGGCGGGAGGTGGTTAAAGAATACCATTTCTTGATAAAAATAAATGACATGGCTCTTGTGTAGGAAGGTGTTAGTCAGCCCTAAAAATATCAGAGATGTCCTTCAAAAAAATACTACTTTTTTGTATGCTGGGACACAGACAACATGAAAATCTAATGATTACATTTCCTTTTCTAGTGAAAAGGATAAATAGACTTTTAAAGTAATTTATTTATCTGCTGCATGTAATATAATTTGTCATTAACTGCTGGTGTGTGCAGTTTGTATCGTGAGTGAGCATCATTTATCTGAAAGACTTTCTAAAAATCTGATTACCGTTAGTGTATTTGCTTAGCTTTGGAAGCAGCTTTTGTGTTTCGGATTAATTAAATACAATCCATGGAAATAACACCATGTTTGCTCTCTGTAATTACAAAATTCAGTTAAACAAACCAAACTCCATTGTGGATGTTTGTAAAGCTTGTTGATGTACAAGAAAATACACACTTTATCAGTAGATTCAGTTTACCTATATGTCAGTGTTTCCTTTCTAAACTGTCTGATGTCTGTTCATACCATTAACTGGTGAATTATAATTCAAGCTGAACAGGAACTAAATGCATTATTGAAGCACACATAATATTTATGAATAATGATTAAAAGTGTTTGTAGCTAACAAGTACCATTCATATCCTGAAAATCACGTTTTACTAGAAAATGAGAAGGGAGAATGGCAATGGTTACTGAGAGCAATAGGATTTTTTTTTCTTCTAAACACGTACTTTTACTTTGTAATTAATTTGTGTGTGCTTTATAAAATCACTAAATTTACTTTGTTCTTGTAATTATTGAGAAGCAAAGAATAGTTTCTCCAAAGTTTTTATTTATGAGAGGGCACCTAAAAAAAATACTCTGAGCTATATTTAAAGGGGTATTGTACCAAAAAATAAAAATGTAATATATCGTAGCTTACTTACCCTTTGATGTGGTGGCTGCATTCATTTTAATTTCTGAGGCTTTTTTTTCCCTTTATTTCACCTGGTGATCTGGTTAGTATCACACTTTCTGTCTTAGGGTGTCTACATTCTAGATGAAGCAGTAAAGCAGACATCTTTGGATAGCAGCATTGTCAGTCTGGGGAGAGGATACTTTAAAAGTAGCATATTTAGATGGATTAAACCAACAAATTAAACCTGAACTACAGCTAACACCTTTTACGCAGTTACAGTAAGAATTTTTTCTCTTTTTCGGGATAAACGTTTGACATAAATGAATAAAAGCTGGCCACTGTAAGCACCGTTGTCAGTTTTACATGGTTTGTCACAACCCTCTAACTGTTACTTTGTCTGGACAGCTTGGTCTGTAAAAGTAAGTTGAAAAACAGATTTACTGGCTGGATCTCCATATGATAGCAAAGGAAATATGCCTAAAAAGAAAACTAATGCAGCCATCACATCCAAGTATTGGTGAGCTTCAATTTAATACAGTTTTGTTTATGGGTTTATTACAACTTTAAAGCTTAGTTTTAAAGACCCACTGCAGCCAAAATATTGTTTTTTCATTTTACATTGTAGAAGGCTTAGAACCACAGTCAGGTTTCTATTGTCTTGTGTTTTCTGCCACCTTGCCACTGGAACAGGCGTGAGAACAGATCTGTCTAACAAAGAAACAAACAATAAAAGCACCTTTTTAGAGTGGGAAAGAGTTAGAATATTCAACCATAGGCCATGTGAAACTCATTTAGGAGAATTTCTTGTTACATTCTGTCCCAGTGACATCCTTATTGTCAGGGTTTGGCACCCTGTTAGAATGATAGGGGGAGTAAGGAATTCTTTATTTCTGTATCATCCATTGAGGGACACTGGAATTTTTGGACTATTGGGTTTTACTGCCACCTGGAAAACAAAAAAAAAAATCTGCATAGCTCAATATGCCCCTGTATAACCCAGCCTCCGACTGTCCTAGGGATTTTAACACCTTTTCTTCAGCTCTACTAATTATGTTCCTTATTAACTGTTTTATTCTTATTTGTATAATTTTTTTAAAATCAAGTTTACAGACTTCAAAAATTCTGCTTGAGCTAGTCTCCACACAGCTGTTCAGATTGGTGTATTATCAGCACTAGCTTCGGAGCTCTTTACCGTAACCCACTGGACCAAACATTTGCAAGGTTGGCCTGGAATGGGATCTTTGGGCATTGGGCTCTGTTTAGTGGCCCTTTCCAGACCCTTGTTTTCTGTCTTAACTAGCCACAGAGCACTTTGCAGGTTCAGATCCAATGCATGGCCTCTGGTTTGGCCCAGTCTCTAAATACTCACACAGTGAACAGGTCATGGTGAGCTGTCCTGGAATGGTGGGCACTGTGACACTTTCCAGACCATTGTGTACTGTGTTAGTTAACTTCAAAGCACTTTCCAGTTCCAGAGCTGTGGCACAGCCTCTGGTGTTACAAAGTCTGTGAGGAGTCACTTAGTGAGTAAGGCTAGTTGGGCTGAAGCTCTGGTTCCTACTGTTATGTATTTTATAGATAAAGTCCAGGTTTCAGTTCTCTGAATTGACTCTCTACCAACTGTTAGCAGTGACAAAGATTTGTGAATCCATACCATTGTGGATCATATCTCTTAACGGAGATGTCTTCATCTTCAGAGCAAGTCCTCATATCCAGAGGCTTTTAGGACACATTTTGAGAGCCCTTTATTTCAACTGTGATGGTCTCTATAAAGCATCTAAGCTTGTGTCTTGCATGGATGTAAAGTCTGTTCATATATGTAGGATGCTTTGGATTAGTGCCTGGCACACTGGGGATATGATTACATTGTAACTAAAGGCAATACTTTTCTTTTTCGTTTTGGATAGAGTGGAAAGAGATTAACACACCTGTCAGTTTGTTTGTTTTTTTTGCTGTCAGTGCTCTCCCTTAGGGAGATTCACCCTCTCTATTTGTCCTGTATACTGTTTTTATCAAAATTGAAAGGAAAAGCAAATCCCAAATTTTGGGTTGACACCAAAACTGGAATAGAGGGGAAATCTACCAATGGGGACACTATTTCTGGTGACTCTGGTGATACTCTCACTTTGAAGGGATTTTTCACTGCCTGTTTGGCTGTGGGACAGGAAGTAAATAGAAATCTCCTCTACAGGACACAGATGAAACCTGACAGGGATATAACCCTCTCTTACTTTATCGACACGAAAAAAAAAGTTTGGTCATTAGTTACACTTTAAGGAACATATGATTTACTCATGAGTGGGTGTCTATTCTGTCCTACCCTTGACAATGTAATTCCTGGTTCCTCTAGTACCTAAACTGTGTGCCAGCCTTAATGCATGAGATCTTGGGTTGGGACTGAGGGTTCCCATTTTCCTTCTACTACTACTACTACTACTAATAATAATAATACTACACTTGTACACCATACATGATCACCGTCTACCTCTGACTCCAGCTAGAGATCTGGAGGCTCAATGTCCTGTGTCTTATCTGCTCAACCCTCTCCTTGAAGGTACACCCCCATTTTTTAAAGTGTGGGGGCTGTTTGTTGTTTCTGCTGGGTCCCTTGGTTGTTTAGCTATTTGGAGTTTAGATGCTTAGGCTTCCCCTTGTAGCTTTAGACCATTGAATCCAGGCTGCCCTTTCTGGTGTTATTGCATCCCATTTTGCATTTTCTCAGGTTTCTGTGGGTTTCCCACACTTGAGATCTCTGATTCTTACCCATAGCAATGCTGTCTCATTCGATCTTTCATTCTTCTCCACAAGATAGTCCTTTTTCATCATAGGTTATTAATCCCCATGCAGAGCTTGAACCTCAGTCCTAACCCTCTCTTGAGGGATCTGGTAGCCTGCATGGTTGACAGGGATTAATTCCTTCTGCTCCTTTATTAATGTAATGACTGATTCTTCAGTGTCCTCCATCTCTTCTAGACCCTACCCACGGCACTGACCATTATATCTGCCTCAGTGCTTTTTTTCCTGGCATCCTCATTGTTCAGCCAGGCAGCATGCCCTTGCCCTTTTTTTTTCTTAAAGACACAGTACACGCATTTTTGTAAATGTGTACTGCCCTTTAAGAATTAAACCCAACAACAACATGGGGTTCCCTTCAAGATGCATACAAGATATTTATCTAGGCATGTGGCCTGGCTGGTCAGAAAAGGGGGGGGGGGCAGCAAGTGTGCAACCCCCACTCCTGAACTATATGAAATGAAATGTCCTCAGCATTGTGAGGGTAACTTGCAAAGATTCCCATGTTGATGTGGGCAAGGGCCTCATCCCTACATCTGGTGCTGAAAAAGTATGTAATGGTCTGCAGGGAGGGGGCTTATTAACCGCTTCCTGCTCGCCCATACCCTATAGAAGCTGTGCTGATGTAGGCTAGCGTACCTGTACGTCAGCCCGCATCGGCGGCTCCTACGTGGCTTTCAGAGCCCCCACTCAGGAGCCCATGATTTGCATGATGCTAGGACACAGCAGATCACATCACCACTGTGTCTGGGTGATCATATGGTGTTTTTACCATGTGATTGCTGTGTCCAATCACAGCAATCACATAGTAAACAACAAAAGTGAAAGTAAAGATCGGTTCTCTCTGCTCTTACTGTGAGAGTAGAGAGAACCAATTCTGCAGTCTGTGAGTGTACAGCAGCCTGTCAGGCTGCATGTACACTCACAGAATGCAGTGCCAGCCAGTCAGCCCCAGTGTCCTTGATCACTACCCTAGTGTCCCTGATCACTGCCCCAGTGTAGGAGCAATAAAATTTCACCTGTCCCAGTGCTCACAATAACACCACCATATACCATACCAGTACCCTGATCACCTCCATACGCCATTCCAGCACTCTGATCACCACCATATGCCGTACCAGCACCCTGATCATTGCCATACATCATATCAGTGTCCTGATCACCACCATACACCTTACCAGCATCCTGATCACCATCATATCGCACACAAGCATTCTGATCATGCTATATGCCTTACCAGCATTCTGGTCACCAACATACCCCATACCAGCGTTCTGATCACCCCATATGCCATACCAGCGTCCTGATCACTGCCACACGCCATACCAGTGTTCTGATCACCCCATATGCCATACCAGCATCCTGATCACCATCATACCCCATACCAGTGTTCTGGTCATCCCATATGCCATACCAGCGTCCTGATCACCGCTATTCCAGTGTCTTCATCACCGCCATACCCCATACCAGTGTCCTGATCACCACCATATCAGCATCCTGATCACTGCCATACCCCATTCCAATGTTCTGATCCCTGCCATACCCCATACCAGCGTCCTGATTACTGCCATATGTAAAACCAGTGTCCAACATTTTAGGGTCTCAACTGATCAATTTTCAAATATATATCCCATAGCTTGTAGACTCTATAACTTTCACACAGACTAAATAGTATACACTGTTTTGGGTTAGGAGTACCCCAAAAATGTTACAGAATACATTTTGGCCTACATTTATGAAGAAAGAGTATTTATTTGCAAAATTCTATAACATAAACTCAGCAAAAAAAAGATATTTTTTTTAAATTTATGGTATTTTTTAATTTACCGTATTTTTCGCTCCATAAGACGCACCTGACCATAAGACGCACCTAGGTTTTAGAGGCAGAAAACAGGAAAAAAAAATTCTGAACTAATGGACTGCAGACATAGTACAGGGATGACCAGAGACTGCGGACAGCACAGGGATGACCAGAGACTGCGGACAGCACAGGGATGACCAGAGACTGCGGACAGCACAGGGATGACCAGAGACTGCGGACAGCACAGGGATGACCAGAGACTGTGGACAGTACAGGAGATGACTGCTGACCTTTGGGGAGGTGGGGAGCGGGTACCTGAATTTGACAGGTACCCGCTCTTCCTCGGAGTTGTTCTTTATCTTACCTGTTCCTCGATCCAGCCGCGCGCTGTCTTCCCGGCTTCTGTAATGGCGCTCGACATGACAGCCGGGTGCCCAGTGCGCATGAGCGAGAAGCACTTGCGCTTTGTGATTGGTCCGGCGGCTTCTGGGATCGGTCATGTGTCCCAGGTACCGCCTTACCATTCACAAAAAGCACCGCTTCTTGCGCATGCGCACTTGGGACCTGGCTGTCATGCTCAGTGCCCACACTACAGAAGCCGGGAAGACAGCGTGCCGCTGGATAGAGGAACAGGTAAGATAAAGAACAAATAAGTAAGAGCGGGTACCTGTCCAATTCAGGTACCCGCTCCCCACCTCCCCAAAGGTCAGCAGTCCTCTCCATAAGGTCCCGCTGCAGAGCTGAGCGGCCGGCCCGGTATTCTGCACGGCGGCGGTGGAAATACCGGACCGGCCGCTCTATATTCGCTCCATAAGACGCACTGACATTTCCCCCCCTTTTTTGGGGGGAAAAAAGTGCGTCTTACGGAGCGAAAAATACGGTATATAGCAAAAAATAAAACACCTAGTGGTGATCAAATGACAACAAAAGAAAGCTCTATCTGTCTAAAAAAAAGATAACATTTTCATATGGGCACAGTGTTGTATGACTGAGTAATTGTCACTCAAAGTATGATAGTGCTGAAATCTGAAAATTGGCCTGGACTGGGAGGGGGTGAAAGTGTCTGGACTTGAAGTGGTTAAATTCTGAAAGCCCCCCTTCAGAATAAGGGGGTGCCCAGATTTCTGCCCTCCTCCATATTTGGTCACTGATGTAAACTGAGATCCCTGCTGGCTTGTTTAGAATATGAAATGGAAGCCAATGAGACTCTGTCATTCAGAGGTGATAGTGATACAGGAGGTACAGGTAAATTGTCCAAATCTGGCCTAGTTTATTTGCTTGTTCACTAAACTGCAAACAGGCTAGGTTCAGATCAAACAAATATTCAACCTGAACCTCATTCACATTGACCACCTTAGCTGTTGGTCAAATTTTTTTCTCTTGTTCAGGTAGTTTGTTTTTCCACCTGGTTTCCTTATGTGCATGATTGGTGGTCCTGCAGGCCAAAGTTTCCTCTTCCTGGTGATTACATGTCCTGGTCTAGAGCACTGGGTTGATCCTCCATGCCCTTCCTCTGGGTGGTGGAAATTTTCATGATTGCTAGGCCATACTTCTAGACTTTGTTCACACGTTTATCCCCTCAGATACTCTTTGTAATATAATTTCCACATCTGTTGGATATCTCAGTGGTGCTTGCCCATGATTGAGTTGGACTACCTTTAGACATTGTAATTGTCTAAAGAAAATTATAAATTCCTGTGTTCCTCCAGGATGATCAATAAAACAAAATGACAAAAATCTTATTTTCTTTAAGTCCATTTATGGACATGGGTCTTACCCACCTATCATTGGTACTTCTTAGCTCAAAAAATGACAGTTGCAGGCAATCGGGTTATGCAGAGACTGGCTTCACAATTTTTGTTTGCCAGTGATCCAACCACCTGTTGGTAATATTATAACCCAATTGTCTCAGAATTATTAAATTCTCATGTTTTTCAATACTTCCAAAAATATTTTACAATAAGTACAAAAATGTTATTATTTTTGGACACAGCATAGCATTAAAACTAGAGAAAGGCTGTAACCTTTGGCAGGAGATAAATGTTAAGGACTTTGATGGTGACTTGCAATTAATCAAGAATTTGTCATAAAGATGAGTGGTAGTTCTGCTTTGATGCATATTAATTTAAAGTGTTTCTAAAGGTTGTAATTGTTAAAAACAAAAAGCATGGTATATTTACATGCTCTGCGCAATGGTTTTGCACGTAGCAGCCCCGATCCTCTTCTTTATGTGTCTCCCGTCGGTGGTCCTGGCACCTCCACCCTACCAAGTGCACCCAATTGCAAGCCTCTTGCTATAGGGGCACTTGGGCAGGCTTGCTACTGAGCTGTGCTCCTATGACTGGACATTGTTCATTCACACAGAGCGTGGCTCACCCCCCCCCCCAATTCTTTCCTCATTGGATCACTGGCTCTGACTGACAGCAGCAGGATCCAGTGGCTCCTGCTGCGTGTTGGCCAATGAGGAGAGAGACACTTAGGAGAACTGCTGCTCTCATGCACAGTGCTAGATCGAGATGGGGCTAAGGTTAGTGTATGGGGGGCTGGGGGGGTGGCTGCACCCAGAAATTTTGCACCTTAAAAAAACTTCTGCCTTAAGAACCACTTTAAGTCATAATGTGTCAGGGATCCCTCTGTGCAGCCGTGCGACACCACTGGATCCCCTCGGACCGCGGCGGTGCGAGTGCGCATGCGTGGGAGCGTGCGGGCGCACATGCGCAGGAGCGTGCGAGTGCACGCATGCGCAGTAGCATACACGTCACCGCAAGGCAGGCTATTTAAACCTGCAATACAGTGTAATCAATGCCTTCTGGTCTATAACATTCTGCACTCCAAACCTGATTCTGTTGCCTGTATCCTGATCTGAACTGACTAAGAAAGAACTCTGCCTGCACCAACCCCGGCTTATCCCTGACTATCCGCTTGCCTGCTCCCTTGTACTTGATTTGCTCATTTAATCCTGACCCAGCTTGTCTGACTCTGCTGCACCTACTTACCTGTATCTGCACCTGGCATGTATCCTGATTACTGCCATACTTATCTGCTGCTGCACTCACGATCCTACACCCGGCCTGCATCCTGGTCACCGCCATACCTGCCTGCTGCTGCATCCATGCTCCTGTGTCCGTTCCCAGTCTGCATCCTGATTGCCGCCATACCTGCCTGCTGCTGCACCTACGTTCCTGCATCCGGACCTGGCCTGCATCCGGATCTCCTGGGTCTTCACCTACCTGCCACCAGCTCCATACCTACCCGGCACTCGTGCCACTCCTGGCTCTGCGCCCTCTGTTCCCACTATCAGGGGCTCCGAGCGGGAGGACACCTCCTCTCCACATCAGGCTCCCCAACCAGGTACGTGACATAATGATTCAGATGACACAAGTCCCCAAACTATTTCCTGGGCAAACTGAACAATGAAAAGGGAGAGAAGAGGGTAGAGAAATCAGTACCACTCTTTCCTGCACTCAGGTACACCCGTGCTTTGCCTTCCTTCAAACTACTAAATAGAAGGCAAGCCTGCTTTGGGGTAAAACCTCTTTCCTCATGACTTCACAGTAAACCAAAATCTCAGTTGAAGATTTTTTAAAAGTATATTTTGTTAATAACACCTATTCATTGTTAGCCATTCTATGCCATATACCTCACATTGGTGGATCATATTTATGTAATGTTGCTTTTTTTTAGAACGTAGAGTGGAAGCTTTATGGATCCATACTTGAAGATGACAAAACCATTATCTGTCAGAAAGAAGCTGACAAAATTAGAAATGCTGTGTAAGTAATCAAAATAAATATAAGAGCCCCTTATTTTTTTTGTTTGTTGGATATTTCTGTATATCAGATATTACCTTCATTAAGAAGTATTTGAAATTAGACCATGTTGCTTTTGGCCCTCATTCCTAAAATCCAGACAATTTTTCTCAGGGGACCATGTGAGAAGCACAGTCGAAATTCTGCTCAGTATGGTAACATGTAGACTCACTTTTGTTAAGAAAATACATTCCTTCTGAGTAATCTATGTGCAGTGCAGGGATTTTAACAAACTTTGCTGCAGATTCCTACCTTTTGTTATTGTGAAGAAACAGCTGTTTGTTTGTCTGTGACCATGTGCAAAGTGAAGGAGGATGGGAGTGATTTTATAATTATCAATCAGCCGTTGCACCTGCAGAGCTCTAATGAAGAAAATTGCAGGGTCCTTAGACATGATTTCCCTTTGGGTGTATCTCACCAAAAATGACATTTTTGTTGCAGGGGATGACTTGTATCTTTGGCTGGCCATACAAAGTACAATTTCCTTTAGATTTATCTTCACCTGTGTAGCACAAGGGCTTACTTGACTGCATACTAATTGAAAGTGTTTAGGCTTGACCTCATATTTTATGGTTTTGGTAAATCTAAAGGAAACGTGCACAAGAAAATTGTATAATGTATGGCCAGCCTTAGTACAGACTTCTTGGAAAATCGGTAATCCAATCACAAAAGTAGGAAATTACATTTCTGGTGGGCATTCTGTGCACAGAATGCCTTCAGGTTGCCATATTGCATTGCTTTTTATAGAAAATTACAGCACTACAGAATGAAATAGAAAGGTAATTTTTAATAACATCCAATTACAATATGATTTGTGTAGCAATTGTATACGCTATATTATTATTTTTTTATAATTTGATATTTTTTAAAGTTAACCTTTAAAGTAATATGCTCAGTTTTTATATATCAATATGCCTCTGTGATAACATCATAAAAGTAGGTTCCTGTTCAATGTACAGTTTTTCATATATCAACTATAAAATGGAAATAGTTTATTCAACATAAATGCAGACATACTGTAACTGTGGAATGACACGGCTACAATAAAATACAAGTAGCAAATTAACACAATCAAGGCCAAAGATAGAGACAATCCTGAGGTATAGCTACCACTGTCACCATGCCAACATAACCAATATTGCTGCTCAAGTATTTTCAACTCTCAGCCATTATTATTATTCATCATTATCATTTCTATGCATATAACTAACCAAGCAATTCCTTTAACAGTTCTTGTTGTCATTGAATACATCCCTGTGTTACAGTTGGATTGTACACAGCAATTTCTTGTTGTAAACAGCTGTATGTAAACGGCTCCTGTTCATAAATGGAAATGGCTTTTTGAGAAATTTGCTGTACCAAGATATAGGTATTTTTTTCCAAGGTTGTTATTTATTCAAACTTAAAGCCAAGAGGCCTGTTCATATGCTAGTGTAGCACTACCCTCATAAGGGCCGCTGGATTTGTTTTGGGACCCTGTAAGCTCTTCACAGCCAGGCAACATTAATTTTCCACATTTGTACACTGGAGTCAGTAAACAGTCCTCAAGCTTGGTTTTGTGAATTTATTGAGGGGTTTAACTTGGATAGGGTCTAGGGGTATATGGGGTATATGCCTGAGAAACTGTAAAACTTGGGGACAACTTATTAGCAACTATGTACAAAGATTTGGATTATCAACAGTCTCTTCTTCAAGAGCACCAAAGGCTCTTAGGTGTACCTCCTCAGACCCCAGGTGACTCCTTCTCTTCACTCAGCTGCCTGAGGGTATCCCTGAGCAAGGGGGCACAAGAGCTGTCGATTGAACAGCCCCTGATGAGAAGCTAGTTGGGTGTTACACCTGACCACATTATCTGGCCCAGGAAGTGTAGGAGTACTCATACTGTCCTCTCCTGTTAGCTTGCTGGGTTGGTGTCTGCCTTCAGGCCTTATTCTGGGCTGGTTCCTTCCCTGCTAGGCAGGCTGTCCTCCCCAGGAGACATTGAGGCAGTGGAGATCTTCCTCTTCAGCAACCTGTCTTTAGGTAGGCTCCCCTCCCAGGCTCCTCACTCCAGCCTTCCTCAATCCATCTTTCACCTGACACTGCACACCTCTCCCAGGCTCTGCCATGCTTGAGAGTTGCCCTGGTCACCAAGCCCAGCCCCCTGCCAGGGGATTGTCCCTCAAACATGCAGATCTGGGCCTCCACCCCTCCTCTCCTGTGCTCCAGAAAGCTCTCAGGTTTCTGGAAAGGTGGGAAGGCTCCAGAAACCCTGACCTGTTAGAGCCTCCCAGCCTGCCTGAAGTGATCTCACTACCTCACTCCCAGCCTGACTCATCCCCAGGCTGCTATTCAGCCTCTATCTAATAAAAACTACCTAACTAACCTGGAAGGTGTTACACTATATTGCTAAGATGCTTTGTAAAGCAAGCAACCAGCTGTCCTAATATTGTCTTACAGTTTTCCCCAAATAAATATATATACAGGTGAAACTCGAAAAATTAGAATATCGTGCAAAAGTTCATTTATTTCAGTAATGCAACTTAAAAGGTGAAACGACTATATGAGATAGACTTATTACATGCAAAGCAAGATAGTTCAAGCCGTGATGTGTCATAATTATGATGATTATGGCTTACAGCTCATGAAAACCCCAAATCCACAATCTTAGAAAATTAGAATATTACATGCAATCAATAAAACAAGGATTGTACATAGAACAATATCGGACCACTGAAAAATATAAGCATGCATATGTATTCAGTACTTGGTTTGGGCCCCTTTTGCAGCAATTACTGCCTCAATGCGGCGAGCCAGGGAAGCTATCAGCCTGTGGCACTGCTGAGGTGTTATGGAAGACCAGGATGCTTCAATAGCTGCCTTCAGCTCTTCTGCATTGTTCGGTCTCATGTCTCCCATCTTTCTCTTGGCAATGCCCCATAGATTCTCTATGGGGTTCAGGTCAGGCGAGTTTGCTGGACAATCAAGCACAGTAATCCCACGATCATTGAACCAGGTTTTGGTGCTTTTGGCAGTGTGGGCAGGTGCCAAGTCCTGCTGGAAAATGAAGTCAGCATCCCCATAAAGCTCGTCTGCGGACGGAAGCATGAAGTGCTCCACAATCTCTTGGTAGATGGCTGCGTTGACCCTGGACTTAATGAAGCACAGTGGACCAACACCAGCAGATGACATGGCTCCCCAAATCAACACAGACTAGAAACTTCACACTGGACTTCAAGCATCTTGCAGTGTGTGCCTCTCCAGTCTTCCTCCATACTCTGGGTCCTTGGTTTCCAAATGAGATGCAAAAGTTGCTCTCATCAGCAAAGAGGACTTTGGACCACTGAGCAACAGACCAGGTCTGTTTTTCTTTAGCCCGGGTAAGACGCTTCTGACGTTGTTTGTTGTTCAGGAGCGGCTTGACAAGAGGAATACGACATTTGAAGCCCATGTCCAGGATCCGTCTGTGTGTGGTGGCTCTTGATGCACTGACTCCAGCATCACTCCACTCCTTGTGAAAGTCCCCAACACTTTTGAATGGCCTTTTCCTGACAATCCTCTCCAGGCTGCGGTCATCCCTGCTGTTTGTGCACCTTTTTCTTCCACACTTTTCCCTTCCACATAACTTTCTATTAATGTGCTTTGATACAGCACTTTGGGAACATCCAACTTCTTTTGCAATTGCCTTTTGAGGCTTTCCCTCCTTATGGAGGGTGTCAATGATGGTTTTCTGCACAACTGTCAGTTCAGCAATCATTCCCATGATTGTGATTCCTACTCAACCAGACTGAGAGACCATTTAAAGTCTCAGGAACCCTTTGCAGGTGTTATGGCTTAATTAGCTGATTAGAGTGGGACACTTTGAGCCTAGAATATTGCACCTTTTCACAATATTCTAATTTTCTGAGATTGTGGATTTGGGGTTTTCATGAGCTGTAAGCCATAATCATCACAATTATGACAAATCACGGCTTGAACTATCTTGCTGTGCATGTAATGAGTCTATCTCATATATTAGTTTCACCTTTTAAGTTGCATTACTGAAATAAATGATGTTTTGCACGATATTCTAATTTTTCGAGTTTCACCTGTATATCTAAATATATATTACCCTACATAATCATTAGTGACAACATTTGTTATAGCAGAAATCTTACAGAGTCCAGCTGCAACTAGGTAAAGCTAGGAGTGCAAGTGTAGCGGTCTTGCTAGGAGATTTAATATGTAGCAGGTAAATCCACAAATTGATATCCACCCAGCAATGGAATATTAGCCTTTGCTATAAATTGCTTGTTTTGTAGGTCTTTTTAACTGAAAACATCTCTGCATTATAACTATTATGTGTAATTACCCATAAGGATTGCATTCTAGACTCCTGCTGCCACTAGCTAAGATTTAATAAGAAAACTGCGTCTGTAAAAAAAACAAACATTTTGAATGTTGATGTAAAAAGAGTCTGCATTTCCTCTGTATGCATCATATGCATTATTTTTTACCTAATAGGCATTTTACAATAATGACCTTCGGGGCAATTTTGAATAACTTGTGTTTCATTCTATGGTCTGTCATTTCTTTGATTTACATTGATTTTTTCCATAATTATTTTTACCCAATGTCATTTTTCAAAGTAAGGCTTAAACAGATTACGGTGAAATGAAAGTTACTTAAGCAAATTATACTTATTATTCATGGTTCACCTGCAGTGTCATTATTAATGCTTGCTGCTTTGAGTCCGTTAAGCTGACATAATGTTCAAACTAAGCTGAGAAATAGACTGTAATATTGTAGAATGATGTGAAGGAGTGACGTCTCTAAGTTTCCTGCCGAGGACTGTTCTCTTGTGAATGTGGTAAAGATTACTAGCTCTGTGTGCTGGATTTTTGTTTCTTTTACAGTCAGAGAAAGTTCCATCTTCAAACTCTTCGCGAGCTTTCAGAAGTCCAGAAAATGACCCCAAGAGAAAGAATGAGGCTACGAAAGCAGAGTGCTGCAGATGAGAAGGCGAGAAGGCTGAAGTAAGCATTCCGTGTACATCACATGACATGGATGAGATTTGTAAACCCCTTTTGCCCTCATTACCCACCTAATGTTTCTGAAATCAGAATTCAGTAGAAGTAAAACACTTCACTCAAAACTCAGCTTCAGATAAATGTAAGCTTAAAAAACAAATGTTTATTTAAAGTGATTGTCTCAGGTCCACCAAAGTGTATAAACTAACAGTACAATTTCTAGTCCAAGAAATTGGACCTATTCCAATTTCTATTGGACCTTCTCTCAAAGTTAAGAATAGGTCCTGCTCTCTCCTACTACTAATCAAACCCCATCATTCAATTTCAGTAGCCAATGGAGGCTCTGCTTTTGACAGTGTAATGCCAAGATGTGAGGGATTAAAGTGGAACTAAAGTCCAGCAATACTCACCACTGCAGGGGTGTCCCTAGGCAGGTGGGGGGGGGGGGCGCGCCGCACCAGGTGACACCTATTGCACAGGGTGACACCGGACCCGCTCCATGAAAAGGTAAGTTTTAAAGCAAGCCGATGATCCCCGCAGGATGGATCGGATCTGTGGATTGGGGAGCATAATGGATCGGACTCCGATCCATTATGCTCAATCCGCAGATCCCATCCATCCTGCGGGGATCGTTGGCTTGCTTTAAAATTTACCTTTTCGTGGAGCTCGTGGAGAGATCAGTTAACCCCGTATAGGTTGCAAGCCGATGATCCCCGCAGGATGGATCTGATTTGCGGATTGGGGAGGATAATGGATCGGACTCCGAGCCTTTATGCTCAATCCGCAGATCCGATCCATCCTGCGGGGATCATCGGAGGGGGTGTCACCAAGTGTTCCGGCACCGGGTGACACCAACCCTAGGGACGCCCCTGCACCACTGTATTAGGGATGTGACATGCATGAGTTCCCTTACACGTCTTTTCCCAGGCTTCTTCCAGGTGCATTGTCTCTACCGTCTTGCTTGGTTATTGGGGGAATGATGTGACTCCCACGTACAGTATGCATCAATAATTCTGGCATCAAGCACTAAAGTGTGCTACAAATGTACACATTCGCGTGCAGCTCAGTGTACATTCTAAGAAAAATTGCTAACAGGCAGGTAAATTTGTTTTATTGCAGAAGAGACTAACATACCTCTTTTGGACTAAAGAGCCTACAAGCTTTCAATTTTTAATTCTTTCACTTTCTGCTTTAAAATAGGTATAGACACTAACTGAATGGCATTTAGTTAGCTAAAACACTGTAGGTCAACTCCTTCCTGCTCAGCCCAGCCAGTGTCCTTTTAATAGGGTCTGCACACCCAGAATGGGAAGGATTGACCCCTGTGATTGACTGTCATAGTGGTCACCTGATTGGGAGCCAGTCCTACGATCATTAGTATGGACTGGGAGTTGTCTTTGACAGCTTGGTCACTGTGCTGGGAGCATGCAGTGAGTGCACTCTTAGCACAGAAAGCTCTACCGTGCATGGACTCATATGTGTCGCATGTGGGCATTAAAGCTCACCCTCTTTGCCACTGCACATATGCATTACATGGGCAGCATGAGGTTAAGTCCAAGCTAACACACCATGATAAGGATATTTATTTTCAAAAAGTAAAATTAAAAAGTAAAGTAAAATTAAGTAAAAAGTCCAATGCATGCATTCTTTCTAGTGTCTGCTGCATATTATTGTTCAGGACAACCTTTCTCAACCAGGGAGTCTTGAGGTTTCTTCAGGGGTGCCCTGGAAAAATGTCTAAAAATTGCCCAGAATTTATATACAAGCCAGCGGGTAGAATAAGCCTGCCTTTTAGTTATACAAAGCCACAGGTTTTCATTGTGCACCATTACAACCTTCTAACCACTGGCGTCCTGACAACCAATGAAATCATCAGTTGATAAGGAGGATGTCAGCTACCTGCACAGCATCCTAGTTTGCCCCTCCCTTGCCCTTTCCATCAGTGCTGGGGTCATATTAGCTCAGTGATGGAGAAAAACTGAGGGAGAGAAGAAACACTACAATGCTACTCAGTACCAGTGTGCAAAACTGTATTTGCTTTAGGAGAATAAATTACCTCTAACATTGGGTGTCCTACATGTGTGGATGTTGATGTGTTATATAAAACGATTAGAATAGTTTTTCACATTTTTAGAATGGGTTGCCCTTTTAAAATTATGGACAGTCCCACATGGAAGAAAAATATATTTGAAATATATTTTAAAAATATTCTTCCCAAATATATTGACATATATTTGAAATGCCACAATTTTGGCCATATTCAATATATTTCAATAAACATATACTGTATATATATATATACTGCATGTTGAAATGCGTTTTATATATATATATATATATATATATATATATATATATATATATAATGTTAAACACTGCATGTTGAAATGCATTTTTTATATATTAATAAAAAATTATAAAAATATTTTTAAAAATATATTTTCTTCAAATACATTCTTCAGATTTTTTTTCAACATATGAAAAAGTCATTTTAACATATATTTTTACATATATTTGTAAATGCATTCCCAAAATGTAGATTTGTATTTTTAAAGACATACAGTTTATTTGAAATGTATTTTTAAAAAATATTTTTCATATATTTTGTAATAAAAACGTAGGCTGCAGTATATATATATATATATATATATATATATATTTATGGAAATATACTGAATATGACCAAAATTGTAGCCTTTCAAATATATGTCAATATGTTTGGGAAGAATATTTTTAAAATATATTTAAAATATATCTTTCTTCCATATGGGTGAGGCACCCCATTTTAGAATGGAGTGCTTCAAGACTGTTCATAATTTTAAAGGGTGCCTCAGGACTGTCCATAGTTTTAAAGGGTGCCTCAGGACTGTCCATAGTTTTAAAGGGTGCCTTGACTGAAAAAAGGTTGAGAAACACTGGTTCAGGACAATCCTGTTAGTACCAATGATGCTTGTACAGCGCAATGCAGGAGAACAGTTGGTTGAAACTTGTCACCCCTTAGCAAGGAACTCAATGGCAGGATAATTACCTTTTGTTAGCACATTTAAAACAACTAAAAAAAACTTTTGAAAGTACATTAACCTGTTAAGGTTTATATAAGATTTTAGTGACTGGTTTAAGATCTACTTTAAATCACTTACACATAAGCCTTCTCTCTTGGCCCAGGATCCAGCATCCTCCTATAAGTGGTATTAAACTAAAAAACAAAAGTATAATTTATTGCAGCTTACCAATCATTAGATGTGGTGGCTGCATTCATTTTCTTTTTTTAAGGCTTTTCCCCCCTCTATTCTCACTTGGTGATCAGGCCAGTAACACACTTAGTGTGTTTACAAGGATGAAGAAGAAACAGAGACAGCTTTCAACAGCACAACTGTTAATCTGGGGGGAGAGGAGTGTTAGGTGCACTATCACATTTAAATACACTAACACATTGAAGCCAAACTCCAGCTAACGTTTTCTAAGAAGTTATAGCAAACTGTTTTGTATCTATTGGGGTAAGGTTTGACATACATTAATAAAAGCTGATCATTGTAAGCACCTTTGTCAGTGGTAAATGGTTTGTCTCATCCCTCTAACTGCTACATCTGCAGTATACCTTGTTCTGTTGAAAAACAACAGACTTACTTGCTGGATCACCAGATGAAAATAAAAATAATATTAAAACTGATGCAGCCATCACATTTAAGAATTGGTAAGCTACAACATAATACATGTTTGCTTTTGGATTTAATACCGCTTTAGTTGTAAAAGATTTGATTGATGACAAACAGAAATAGTTGTAGACACTACCTTGATTTTACCAGTAGTGATAGTTTATATATTCTTGTGGACTTACAGTTTAATGTAACCTCTTGGCGCCGGCCGAACGCAAATGTGCGGCCTCCAGGCATCTGGGCCTAGATGCTGAGCAGCCGCACATTTAATATTTAAAATATAAAAAAAAAAACGTGCTGAGAGCGTGTATCCTGTGCACTCCCAGTACACACGTTCGGTACTCACGGAAAAGGTCCCTATCTCCTCTTTCGATCGGGGCCTTTCCCAATCATGTGACAGCGAATCACGATGGTCACATGACCCTAAAACCCTGCCCAGCTTCTGGAACCCTTAAAGAGCCAGGAGGCGCCAAGAGGTTAAAAAAGAAAAGACAAAATAAATGCAGGCACTGTACACTTAATTGTTCTTATGCACTGATGAATTCAAAGGTGGACATGCAGCTTCAAGCTGGAGGACTGGAGGAAAAGTCAGTGTAAAGATTTATCATATAAACTTTTCATTCCATGGAACATAGAACCACGGGGCATCAGAAAGACTGTTTTACCACAATAAAGACACTGTTTTTATATAAAAAGGGCGGTTAAGGGCAAAGTGACAAATTGCAATCTAAAACATATTTAGAAAATGACTGGGTGGTCTGTTTTCAGTGAATTTTTCCATAATTATACAGAAAGTAAGTTTTATACCTAGTAAAATATTTCTTTTATCTATATTTAATAAATTAAACTGTATTACAGCCTGTGTTTATACTGAGGGTTGTTTAAGGATAGGGAATACCAAAGGGAACATGATATGTTCTCATTTTATCTATACACTTGGTGTTTGTGTACTTATGATTTGTATGGACCACTTTGTTCTGACACTAGGATTTTGGTACTGTGTGGTTTCAGTGCAAGACCCCTATGCTTAGAGGTCATGATAGTCTCATGCTGTATGATGAGGTAGGCATATGGGGGTCATTCATTGCACATTGACATTTTACCATATATATTTCGAATGGGCTGTCAATGCAACAGGAAGGGCAAAAAAACACAATATCCAGCATTTTTTCTGATGCGTTACACCTCAGCCTTTTTTGCACCACATCTCTAAGGCTCTTAGTGTAAGGGCATAGTTAAAGTTACTAAACCCACAACAGTAAAATCAGTCTGTATATGCAGTAAAGCATGCTTGTTATACTCACTGTGGAACCTAAGGGGTTAATCCCCTGCATTGTTAAAAAGGCTGTTTGATCCTGACTTCTCTCATCCTCCCCTTCTTCCAATGTCCCCCTCTTATCTCCTGATAAGACATATCGAGTGGAGACACTCTGCACATGCTCAGTTTATTTATTTTTTCTTGGAAGAGTGCATGTGATCAGCGCAAGGCCAATGAGCACTGTCCAGACAGAGGTCAGGGGTTCTGCATCCTACTAGAACAATGAAAACTCCTCCTACATGTTTTAACATGTGCTCTGCTGGACACTGATAGACGTCACAAGACTGCTATAAACTGCCGATGAGAAAAAGTATTTAGCAGTTTATATTTATTAAAATGATTGCATTTCCATGTTCTGTGTACTGTGGGAGACCAGACCTTTAAGGTTTACATTTGGTTAGTGTTGGGGTTCACATTTAGGGGGTTTTATGGGTTAGAATGTGGTGGTGATAAGGGTAAGTGTTGAAGTGAACTTCTACTTTGCACATACAGGGGAGATTTACTAAAACTGGTTTTACTGTGGTTTTAGCAGCAGCTTGTATGCACCTTTCAATCTATGTACCTACCAATGCTCTATTTGGCCTTTGGGAATGAAGAGAAGAAGCCTTGTGTAGGCTCTTAGGTGAAATGTAGAAAATACACAGGGCTTAGGACCTTTTTTGTTGAAATGCATAATCTGGTGACAGGGTCTGCTTAAATGTTAGGATTTATGGAGAGATGGTTTAAGATATACTATAGGTTTATAGTTAAAGTGGTTGTAAATGCTTTTTTAAATATCAAACAGGTTTATACAGGGTGCAGCAACATAACCTCCTTTTTTCAAAACGCAATAAAACCCATTTTATGAATCAGAATTGTTTTTATTGTCTTTAATAATGTAGGTACATATCTAAAGTTCTGTTTTACACAGTTTTGAAAATCATATCAGGTAGGTGACGCCCCCCATTGTCCATTCACTGAATAAGCCAATTTCTGGCATTTTTCATGACCCTTACCAGCATAGCAGCGGGTATGTTGGCAATTTCTGCGTGGATGTTGGCCTTCAGGTCTTGCAGGGTCCTTGGATGGTTTACATAAACGCGGGATTTCAAAAAACCCCACAAAAAAAGTCGCAAGGGGCCAAATCGGGGGAGCGGGCTGGCCACTCCAAATCGCCCCTTATTGAGATGAGGCGCTCGAGGAAGTGTTCCCTTAAAACAGCCATTGATGCTCTTGAAGTGTGAGCCGTTGCTCCGTCCTGTTGGAACCAAATGTCCCCTAAGTCCAGTTCATCAAGTCGTGGAAAAACAAATTCCTCCAACATGTTCACATACCGGTCTGAATTCACTTATTCAGTGTATGGACAATGGGGGGCGTCACTTACCTGATATGATTTTCAAAACTGTGTAAAACAGAACTTTAGATATGTACCTACATTGTTAAAGACAATAAAAACAATTCTGATTCATAAAATGGGTTTTATTGCGTTTTGAAAAAAGGAAGTTATGTTGCTGCACCCTGTACTTACCTGCTCCGTGCAACAGCTGTAGACATCCACAGCTCTGGATGGAATTAGGATTCAGGTAAGTAAACAGGGGGGGGGGGTGAAGGGGGAGATCCTGAAGTCTAAACATTTTTTTTATCCTAATGCAAGGGATGCATTAAGGTGAAAAATGTTTAGGTTTTATAACCCCTTTATGTCCTAAGAATGGGAATGCATTAATTCCCTGCACCAGGATCCAAGGCACGTTTGGAGCAAGAGCTCTGCAAATGGGGTGAATGTTCTTTGTTTATTAATTCCTTACATTTGAATATGTGGTGATAACAGACTACACTTTTTTTATGTCACAGAAAAATAGCATTTCAGATTCAAAGAAGCTTTAGAAACTTAGATTTACATTCTGTATTTTAGGCAACTTGCAGAGGAAAAATATCATGAAAATCAGCAGAGAAAGCAGGAGTTGAGGTCTCGTAATTTTCAGCAGCTCAGCATTAATGTGCTCCATGTAAGTATTTGTTTTCTAATATCTAGACACTGGACATTTTTCTGATAGACACTGAACAGTTTTAAGTATTTTGTTCACTCAGGTACATGCATATTTCCCCATCTTTTGTCTCTTGAACCCCTTCGTGCCTAAGGGTAAAACAAATCTTAACACCAAAGCACAATTTTGCAACTTTGACATGTATTCGCAAAACCGTACATATCATCACAACTACTTTGTGCATCCAGGTGGATTATACCTTGTTTTTTTTCAGGAGAAATGGGGCTTTTATTTGGTGGTAAATGGTAATGGCTATTTCCTGATTTTTTTTTTTTCATTACCAAAGGAAAACTTGCCCAAAATAGTGATAAAAACCCATTTTTTTAAATGTAGCTGTATATTTCTTGCTAATACCATAACCTACCATCAAAGAACAACCCAAAATAATTTCTCCTGCTCTTGACGATCGCAGCGATACCACATGTGTGTATGTTAGTTGTTTGTACCCATAGTACAGCCCAGGAAAAATAGTGCACAATTTGCTTCTTTTTTTTATCCTGCCACTAACTGACACTAATTTAAGAATTAGAAAAAAACATTAACCAAACCCCCCCCCCCAAAAAAAAAAAATAAAACACCTGGCTCTTGACCCTGACCTTGACAATCAACCCCGACCTTGACCCAAACACTAAATTCTGGCACAGGCCTAGATCAAACCTTGATCTAGGTATTTTTGTTTATTTTTTTTATTATTATTTATATATTTGTTACACACAAGGGGAAGACAAGGGGGGCGGGCTTCACAGTGACTGATCACTGTGATAGCCAATGAGAGGCTATCACAGCGATCAGGTGACCCGGAATCTGTAGTTCCGGATCCTGATCATAATATTCGGCTCTCAGTGACACCCCAGTCTTTGTGCTGGGAGCGTGTCGTGCGTCAAGGGGTTAAATATGATGAAAGTACAGAAAATTACTGGCTGGTCCTGCTGGAAATCCAGTGAGCTCACACATTTCTGTCAACTTCGCCTCTGCTGTACTGAAATCCCAGGCAGTGTTGTCAGCCCTGCTTCGGTAGCAATAGGAACTGAGGCTTGGTTCACATCTGAGCAGGTGGTGCCACTGCAGAACCCACACAAGTATCGTCAGTGGCAACCACCCACACAGGGAAATGCGGAACCCGCAGGCAGGTGCCATTAATCCTAATGACATGCCGCCTGAACTGGAAATCACAACCATACTGGGAACCTCGGCTCCCATGCTGGCTGTGATTTAAAAAATAGTGTAGGGACTTCTTTCATGCGTGTCCATGGGTATGGCAGCCCCTTCAAATGAATGGGCTCTTGTGTTCGTGCAAATCGCGTCCTGCACGGCCGCACAGGTGTGAACCTAGCCTAAGCAGACTAGGACAATAGTACCATTTTTCTATAGATACAGTGAAGCAAGTAAGAGTGGTCACCCTAGCATAGTGTGTTACTTGCAGGAGAAAAAATGAGCAAAAAAGCAATGGACTTGTAAACTGCTAAGATGCAATATTTTAAATTCTAGTAGCAAACTGAATTTTCTGTAAAGTACCAGTAAATGTTGCCGCAAAAGCTGCTATTTTTATTTTTTCTTTGACTAGGGCTAGGCTATGCATTTTTAGTGTTATTTTTTTTATTGGATTTCTGCTTTAAAATTATGTTTAAATGTACTTCTACTTTTCTAAAAAAAAAAATCGAAATAACACAGTATTTCAGACTGTCTCTGTCTAATGGTTAGTGAGGCTGGATTCACATTGTTGTGCTGTGTTAGCACGCATCTTGATGCATTGTCCCCCATTTTTTGTCCCCCTTGCTATTGCTGAGCAAACCCTTTGGCGCTATATAAATACTGTATAATAATAATAATTGTACATAAATGAAGCCCATTTATTTAAATGGGCTTCCTAACACACCAAAAAGTTACAAGCACTTTTTTTTGTAATGCAGCACGCTACAACGGGGATGATCGGGGCTTTAAGAACTGTATAGAGCCATATGGGCAGTGACTCCTCTGACTCTAAAAAAAAAAAAAAAGTTTGTGTAGTTTGAAAAATAAGCTTGTTCAGCATAACAGTGACTACTAGCCTGGTAAGAGCAAAAAGGAGACTAGAGCTACTCCTGCTGGCTCTGAAAATGTAATCATGAGTTATTTATAGGTATGGTTTCATAATTAGTGGACTTAAAGTAAAATATGATTTTGTAATTTTACGTTTTTTTATCCTGAATTGATTGAATAAAGAAAGAAAACATTATACTTTTCCCTTATATATGCTCTTCAAACAGTACATGGCAGTACATGGCACTTGCTTCCAATCCATTCCACTTGATTAATAAAGCTGTGATTTAGATCAAAATGAGAGCGTTGCATATCTGGTTGTTTGTCTGAGAAAATAACTTGCTTATTGTGTAATTCATTTTCACATTTATGAGTGTGCGAAAGCCATATCTGTCAAGTACATAGATTTAGAGTAAATCTTGCTCTGGTAGTTTGTAAGTGTGACATAATAGCTTTATGCAGATTGTTTTATAAATTGAATCCTCCCTGTGCTACTGTGGATATATTGGACATTTGGCAGTGTTTGACCTTTCATCTGCATAACTGCATAATTGGTTATTTGTGTGTTATTCATACATAGTGTAACTGATGTAGTAAGCAACTGATTCTATTCCTGCTTTTATTTATAAGAAAATCTAATTTACAGAGTTCTTTGAACCTGAAGCCTGTGGGGCAAGGTACATCTGGGGAAGCAGTGCCTGCTAACTGCATCATAGGTCATGCAGTGAGGTCTGCATTGGTATTGTGATGGCTCTATGATATTTCAGATAGTTTGGGGAAGTAATATGACCATGCTAATACAAACCTTCCTAGGGGGTTACGTATGCCAACTTCTGCTTACTAGTCCTGCTTACTAGTTGCTGCATGAGCCGTTATATACGTTTACCCCTATTTTGACTTTTTTCTGATTGTTCAGTTTAAAATAACATTAAAGGCTCAGTTTTTTTTAATAACAAACATGTCACACTTACCTGCTCCGTGCAATGGTTTTGCACAGAGCAGCCCTGATCCTCTTCTTCTTAGGTCTCCCGCTGGTGCTCCTGGCCCCTCCCCTTGGCTGAATCCTCCCAGAGCAATCTGTTACTCTAGGGGCACTCTTGCATGCTCGCTCCAGAGCCACCTCTGTGTATCTATAAAACACATTGAGCACGGTTCAGTCCTGTCCCTTGCTCCTTCCCCACTTGCTGTTATTGACAGCAGTGGGAGCCATTGAGGGGAGAGAGATCCACTAGAGCTGCTGCTCCAGTGCCCAGTGCTGGATCGAGGTGGGGTTCAAGTAAGTATTAGGGGAGCTGTGGGGGAGCAGCACAAAAAAGGTCTTTTACCTTCATGCATAGAATGCATAAAGGTAAAAAAACCCTTCAACCTCTACAACCACTTTAAGTCAGGGAGTGAAAGGTCACTCTACATTTAACAGTAGTGGCCCTGTCAGTGGCCTGGATATATGGCAACTTGGAGACAGTGTGTTGGGTGTAGTGGTTGACAGTGCCTATTGGACTTCAGATAACCTTTCCTTCTAAATTGTCATCCACAGGTAAATCAAGCTAAATGTGTGATGAAATACAGGTATCTTATAAGTAAGACTGCACAGTTAAAGAAAAAAGTGTATACACGAAAATTTAGATTCATAGATTTAGATTTTCTATATTTTGTAGTGTTTCAACCTAGAATTAAAATGTATTTATTTTGGATTTTGTATCACTGATCTGCACAAACTAATTGAAAATTACAAAACTGGAAAACAATCTACATAGTTTTCTGAATTATTAATTAACTGCAGCCTTGATTACATAAATATATACCCCTTTGCTGTGAAACATCAAGGTTAGCTCTGGTGCAACCAATTTCCTTTGAAAATCACATATTGGAGTTCACCTTTGTACAATTAAAGTATATTATTTCAAAATAGTTACCTGGTTCTGGGAGGCTGCAGTGTTTCTTGGCTTCCAGATGCCAACAGCTACATTACAAATGTCAGGAGCATGTTTACATGGCAAAAGCTCCCAGAGATATTCAATATCAGGTGTAGCTCTTTTGACAGGGTGTCCTGGCTTATTGTACTTTGCACTATGGGGAGAATGGTGAGGTGTGGATCAGGATAGTCCCAAAACATGGAAGGTCTCAAACACCAGAGTAGGCTCTTAACTCTTTTTAAATTCTCATCTCTAAAAACATATCTCTCTATACCTTCTGAACATTGGCTATGCTGACTGAACACTTATGGAGCTATGGCTCTTTGGCGATTGAGGTTCAGGCAATAGCTCAGTCTTTTTGGTCCAAGGCAGGACAACATGGAAAGGTTCCTGTGTATATTTCTTATTCATCTAGTCACTCACCACATCTCTTTGGTGGGGGACAATTTCAGCTTGTTTCCAATATGCCAGACACTCTTAGACTCCAGCAACCAGCACCTATCTGTGTGAATTGGGAAACAGAATTCACTTTGTCTCTGTCCCTGCTCTCTCCATCAGTGTGCATGCCTCCTAATTATCAGATACCCTGCTGCACTTTTCTTGCCTATCCCATTCACTGATATTGTGTTTTCACTCAGAAGGAAGCACAGCATGCCTATGTCCTTAGCCACTGGAGTGCTTTCATCATGAGGAAGATAAATGGTCCAGACTTTTTAAATAGCACCCTAGAGAGCTGTAATTAAAGTAAATGATGCCATGTTTCAGCAAAGAAGACAATGTCCCAGGGGTACAACCCCTGCTATATATACAGTAGTCACTGATATTTGACCGTGTAAGCATAAAAACATTTTGATTTAAAATGGTTCTAAAGGCCGAAGGTCAATCACAGAGGAGAATAGGGAGTGCTAGAATATAGACTCAAGCTAATGTAGAAATAAGTGGTCCAATAAATGATATATATGAGAGTCCATACATATGATTAGGGACATGTGGGTGTGTGATCCGTCACTGTCCTAAATAGGAAGCTCAAGGATGGGTATAGTCTTTGGGTGAATGTGGGTCTTGGAGGTGGAGGCAGCCAGCTGTCAGAGCTTGAAGTGACTCTAGTACACAGATACGGAGACAGAGAACACATTGGCACCACTCTAAGTGTAGATTGTTAAAAAAAGGCAAATTTAATGAATGTAACACTGACAAGTATGAAGTAAAAACAGGCATGTCTTTGTAAGTGGGTTCATGCGGTCTGGTCATGGTGTGGTATCCTAGTGTATACTCCTAGATACATTGGCCCCAGGTGGCCTAAATGAATAACTGGAACTTTTTACAGTTCTGTAATATCCGCCACTATACATTTCCTCTCCTTATCCTTTTCCTTTAGCATAGCCATGCTCTCCCTCCCCGTTCCTGACATCTTTTAAAAATGGCACGTTAACCACTTATAATAATAATTTTTTTACATTTCTTATATTCTGATTTTATTCTGGCATAGTATACTCATATTTACCAACTTTCCCTTTAATGTTATGTAACCCAATATTTCCAATATTAACCTATTGGACGAATGCTCCTTTTGGATAATATAACATACTACACATCATTAATAATTTTTTCAATTATAAAATTTCCCCTGCATTCCTTCAGATGTCATTAGACCCAATTGATCATATTCCTTACATCCTTATCTTTTCCCTTTAATTCTCTAGGGCTCCATAGTGCTACTATTGTCTGATTCTTATGGGGGGTTTTTTTATTGTAATTTTCACAAGACCCTTATGGTCTGTCATGCTTTACAGCCCCTCTCTTTTGTTAATGATATCATCCTTTTATGAAAGCTTCTTGTTTTGACTACATCTCTCTATAAGAAAACATTGATTGTAAGTACTGTACATATCCTTTTATTAGAATGTAATCGTTGCATGTCTATAGCCATATATACCAGTATCATCAGGCCACTTGAGTGCATATGTTATTCTCCACTGGCTTGCTGCTGTGTAAGCGGACCCACTTGTTTCATGCCCCTCCTGCCCTTACTGCCCATATAAGCCTTGCTCATATTGGCCAACTGATTGGCCTGAGGAAGGAGCACGCATGCTCCGAACACACCCCATATGAGTTCCAGTCCCGGCTGATGTCACAACCCAGAGCCTCTGTGCGCCTCTCTGCTACCCCTTGAGCCTTGGAATCCACCGGAGTGGCGGAGACAAGGTAGAGGATCTCATAGGATACCACGCCATCACCAGACCGCACAAACCTATTTACCCAGACATGCCTGTTTTTACTTCACACTTGCCAGTGTTTTATTCATTAAATTTGCCTGGTTTTTAACAATCTACACTTGGCATCGCTGTTTTCTCTCTCTCCTGAAGGTCAATCACAGCCAGCAAAGAGGGAGCAGGGAATGGGGCTGAGCCATGCTCTGTGAGTCTTATGGACACACAGAGGGCGGATCAGGAGCGAGCAAGTGCCCCCAAAGCAAGCAGCTTGCTCTGGGGGCACTTGGCAAGGGGGAGGGGCCAGGAGTTCCGGTGGGGGACCCAAGAAGAAGAGGATCGGGGCTGCTCTGTACAAAACCATTGCACAGAGCAGGTAAATATGGCATTTGATTTTTTTTACAATCACTTTAAGCAAATAATAATTTGAAAATTTATTTTTTTTATATAGGGTGATGAGGAGCCTCAAAAATATCTTATACAATCACAACCAGTGAGTGCAAGAAACTGTAACAGATGCAGTGATGACAGCAATGAAACCACAGATAGACTTTGTGTATCTGAGCCTTCTAGTCGTGGTGAGTTATACTAATAATAAATAAGATGCATGTGCAGGTTTATGGTCTGTGCTTATTGTGGTTCAGTTGATCTAAAGCTTTATCTGTTGCTGTTAACTATAGTGACACGTGCAGTAGCAGACCCCTGTTCACCTGCTATTACAGAATGTGTGGGCAGAGAAGAAAATAAAAGAAGTAAAATGCAGCGCTGCCAAATGAAAAGGTACCAATGATGCAAGTACACAAACCAATGATGCCAATATGCAAACAATACAAATATATGTAAAAATTAGCAATAAAGTGCAATAAAGTTCTATGAAGGTGCTCTCTGCGTTTTCAGTGCATATGGTAGGAATGCGCACTAACCAGAAGCGTATTTAAAATACGCGGTGTGTGAATAATCCTGAAGATCCCCCTCTTTCTGGTCAGAAAATGGACTGGAGCTGAGAAAAATGAAGAAGGAGCGCCCTCGTGTGGTGAAGATGGGATCTGGAAAATCAGAGATCTCCTTCCAATAATGTAATAGGAAAACCTTAATGGTGAACACACTTTCCACTTTCTGGAGCTGATTGATCCCGCCCGGGCTCTGAAAAGTGAAGTGCTCCTCACAGGAGACCATGGGAAATACTCATGGTGTAGTATGTAAATGAAGAACTTTTATTGGAGCAAATATAGCAGGGATACAATGAATCGCATTGCAGATAAAAACAAGAATGATTGACCATCCAGTGTCTAAAATGGCCGCCGGGCCTCCACGTGGCGCCGGCGGCGTGACGTCACGAAGTCCTGGGCTCCACCTAAGTTCATAGAACTTTATTGCACTTTATTGCTAATTTTTACATATATTTGTATTGTTTGCATATTGGCATCATTGGTTTGTGTACTTGCATCATTAGTACCTTTTCATTTGGCAACGCTGCAATTTACTTCTTTTATTATTTCACAAGGTTTTATTTGGTTTCCTTGAATGTTCAGCTGCTTCCTGAGTTCGCTCACTGTAACATTTTATTATTACGCCAGAGAAGAAAAATAGTTTTGTCTTATTTCCATTTGTCCCTGTCCACACTCTTTTTGTTTTTTTCAATTTTCAATTGATAAGTAGTTTGAAAAAGTATAACAAACTAGAGGAAAAAACTTTCAGACCTATGTTTTTTAGGCAAAAATATTTTGATACAAGAGTACAATACATTTAGAAACAGCATGCGCAATACAACGTTTTGTTTGGAATTTCTTACACTGTGATCATCTTGAGATCAGAAAGTATGTAAAAGTCTGCATTTATAAAAGGTATGTTAACCACATGCTTAAATCCATTCAGACTGCAGTGAATGCAGATAAAAGTACAACAGATGACGTGAGGAACGCAAAGGAGCGAAACCTTGAAACTTCATATGGTTTTTTTATATATTAATACAGTACATCCCACAACTGTCTAATCAAAGAGAACAATTTAGTTGTATTATGCTTATTGCTGTGAGGTTTTCTATGATATAAACATCACCACTGTGCAGGGGCGGACTGACAACTCATGGGGCCCCCGGGCAATAGGGGATCATGGGGCCCCTGTGTCCTTGCCCAAACTCAAAAAAGCCTATGAAAAAGGTACCAGGGGCATCTCATGGGGCCCCCTACTGACTGTGCCCGACTTTCCAAATGGTCAGTCTGCCCCTGCCACTGTGAGTATCCTGTGCACTTCTACTGATCTGATGTTAGGCATCCTGCTGTGGTTAATATTTGACCAGTTGTGTGATGATATGTTGCTTTTACATTTTATTTATATAGTTATACTAAAGAATAGGTTACGAGCGTTCAAAGGGGGTTGGAAACAATAAATCAAGACTCTGTCTCTTCATAGCACTCATGTAGACCATGAAAAAACATTATTATTAATGATCTCTATACATTCCCTCAGTTATTCTTCTCTTTTTATACAAAAATTGAAAGAGAAGAAAGAATAAGTGAAAGATATGTGTGCATATTCCCTTAGTAGAGCTGTGCAGATACATTTCTGCCTACAATTGCTTCCAATCAATGTCTCCAAAATTTTGCCTAGGGCAAAATCTCAGTCTCAGTCACGCCTTAGGGATAAGAAATTTTTGCTTGTGATATTTTTGCAAAATGCATTAAAGTGGTTGTAAAGGCTGAAGATTTTTTTACCTTCATGCATTCATGAAAAACAAAATCTGTATTCTGCTTCCCCCACAGCCCCTCTCTTATACTCACCTGAGTCCCATCTCGATCCTACGATGTGCATGGGAGCCTTGGCTGTCCTGGGTCTCTCTCTCTGTATTGGATGAAACACAGTAGCAGGTTCCATTGGCTCCAACTGCCGTTAATCGTAACCAATGAGTCAATGAGGAGAGAGTGGGAGGCAGAGCCGAGCAGCAGCTATATGTGTGTTATGGACGCATATAGTTGGGCTCGGGAGCAAGCCTGAACCAGTGCCCCCATACCTAGTGGCTTGCTGTTGGGGGCACTGGTCAAGGGAGAGGACCAGAAGTGCTGACAGGGGACCCAAGTATTTACTGCAAAGAGCAGGTACTGTAAGTATAACATGTTTGTTATAAAAAAAATTAAAAAAACCTTTAGAATTACTTTAATGTCAGTAGGAGGCACATTTTTCTCAAATTTCACCAAAGGAATACTCAATTTTAGAAGTAGTATTTATCTGTAATGCATTGCCATCTAAAGATAAGCCTTGTTTATTTGGGGCAATTGTCAGGGGCTTACTTTAATCTATTCTAGTGCAGTGATGACAACATGATGTTCATACTACATGGATGTAATTTACGGTATGTGTATATGACCTTTTACATGTTATCTTTCTCACTGGAAGCTTCTATTAGCTCTTGTTAATAACAAAGGTCATCAGAATCCTTTACAAACTTATGAATCTATACAGGGAGAGTGCAGTTTATTATCAAGCCTTGGAGATCTACTACATATGTGTTGTAAATGTGGGATTGGCCCATATGGAAGAAAAATATATTTTAATTATATTTTTAAAACATTATTGCCATATATTTGAAATGCTACAATTTTGGCTATATTCAATATATTTCAATATATATATGTATATATATACAGTGGGGCAAAAAAGTATTTAGTCAGCCACCAATTGTGCAAGTTCTCCCACTTAAAAAGATGAGAGAGGCCTGTAATTGGCATCATAGGTAGACCTCAACTATGAGAGACAAAATGAGAGAAAAAGTTCAATCACATTGGCTGATTTGGAAAGAATTTATTTGCAAATTATGGTGGAAAATAAGTATTTGGTCACCTACAAACAAGCAAGATTTCTGGCTATCACAGACCTGTACCTTCTTCTTTAAGAGGCTCCTCTGTCCTGCACTCATTACCTGTATCAATGGCACCTGTTTGAACTTGTTATCAGTATAAAAGACACCTGTCCACAACCTCAAACAATCACACTCCAAACTCCACTATGGTGAAGACCAAAGAGCTGCCGAAGGACACCAGAAACAAAATTGTAGACCTGCACCAGGCTGGGAAGACTGAATCTGCAATAGGCAAGCAGCTTGGTGTGAACAAATCAACTGTGGGAGCAATAATTAGAAAATGGAAGACATACAAGACCACTGATAATCTCCCTCGATCTGGAGCTCCACGCAAGATCTCACCCCGTGGGGTCAAAATGATCACAAGAACAGTGAGCTAAAATCCCAGGACCACACGGGGGGACCTAGTGAATGACCTGCAGAGAGCTGGGACCAACGTAACAAAGGCTACCATCAGTAACACACTACGCCGCCAGGGACTCAGATCCTGCAGTGCCAGACGTGTCCTCCTGCTTAAGCCAGTACATGTCCAGGCCCATCTGAAGTTTGCTAGAGAGCATTTGGATGATCCAGAAGAGGATTGGGAGAATGTCATATGGTCAGATGAAACCAAAATAGAACTGTTTGGTAGAAACACAACTTGTCGTGTTTGGAGGAGAGAGAATGCTGAATTGCATCCAAAGAATACCATACCTACTGTGAAGCATGGGGGTGGCAACATCATGCTTTGGGGCTGTTTCTCTGCAAAGGGACCAGGATGACTGATCTATGTACAGAACAGAATGAATGGGGCCATGTATCATGAGATTTTGAGTGCAAACCTCCTTCCATCAGCAAGGGCATTGAAGATGAAACGTGGCTGGGTCTTCCAACATGACAATGATCCCAAACATACCACCCAGGCAACGAAGGAGTGGCTTCGTAAGAAGCATTTCAAGGTCCTGGATTGGCCTAGCCAGTCTCCAGATCTCAACCCCATAGAAAACCTTTGGAGGGAGTTGAAAGTCCGTGTTGCCCAGCGACAGCCCCAAAACATCACTGCTCTAGAGGAGATCTGCGTGGAGGAATGGGCCAACATACCAGCAACAGTGTGTGCCAACCTTGTGAAGACTTACAGGAAACGTTTGACCTCTGTCATTGCCAACAAAGGATATATAACAAAGTATTGACATGAACTTTTGATATTGACCAAATACTTATTTTCCACCATAATTTGCAAATAAATTCTTTCCAAATCAGCCAATGTGATTGTCTGGATTTTTTTTCTCATTTTGTCTCTCATAGTTGAGGTCTACCTATGATGCCAATTACAGGTCTCCCTCATCTTTTTAAGTGGGAGAACTTGCACAATTGGTGGCTGACTAAATACTTTTTTGCCCCACTGTATACTGCATGTTGAAATGCGTTTTTATTACAAAATATATGAAAAATATTTTTAAAAATAAATTTCAAATATACTATATGTCTTTAAAAATACATGTTAAAATGACTTTTTATGTAAAAAAAAATCTGAAGAATACATAAAAAAAAATATATATATATATATATATATATATATATATATATATTATATATATATATTGAATATGGCCAAAATTGTAGTATTTCAAATATATGGCAATATATTTGGGAAGAATATTTTTAAAATATATTTCAAATATATTTTTCTTCCATGTGGGGGGCACCAGGTACGTTCTCTTAATCCCAAAATATCTGGCCTTAGTTATATTTTTGGGCTGGCTCAAATGGACCCACATGTGCTGTAAGACTCCTGTGAAATGTGCATCCACCCAGGATCTGCTGGCAAACAACACTCCAAAGACATGCTGGTAGGTTCATTGGCCCTAGTATGTGTATGTATGAATGTAAGTTTCCAAGTACCTTGGATTGTACGCCCCTTGAGGGCTAGGGACTGATGTGAATATACAATATATATGTAAAGTGCTGCGTAAATTGACGGCGCTATATAAGTACCTGTAATAAATAATAAATAACTAATAAACTTGGCTTCACATCACCTGAACCACAATAAACCCATAGAAATATTCAATTTAACTGTTTACACTGTGAAGTCAGCATGCCAAAATCATTTATAGTGTCACTCAGACATGTAAAAATATTTTACCTTAGTTTGATAGCTCAGTATGCAATCTAGGTATGCTACTGCTTCTTTTAGGGTGCCTGTACTGCATATTTTTATCTATTAAGCCTAACAAGAGTGAAGAATTCAGACTTTCTGTCAGAATACAGTATGTAGTGCATTGGTCTAGAATTCAAAATGTAAAATTTCTGATACTTGTTTCTTATGGATGATGGACGTGGATAATGAATTCTTCTTTTCACTGAAGTTCATCTGTCATGACCTACTGTTTGTAGAGCTACAGTATATGTCCCTTGTCAAAAACCACACATCAGACTTGCAAATGGGAACCAGAAATCTTGCTTGATAGGTCATATATACATTTAGACTCCAAATATAATTGTATGTTACAATATTTATACAGTAGCTTAAATTTTTACTTTAAATTTAAGCATCATAAAAAAAAGCGTAATATTAAAGAGTGTGTACTAATGAGGAATACGAGACAGGAAACGGACTTTGGAAAGATGAAAAATAAAAAAAAAACAGTGTTTTATTTTTGACTAAAATATACACTATATTGCCAAAAGTATTGGGGTGCCTGCCTTCACATGCATGAACTTTAATGGCATCACAGTCTTAATTCATAGGGTTCAATATTGGCTGTCCACAAGGTTTAGAAGTGTGTCTATGGGAATGTTTGACCATTCTTCCAGAAGCGCATTTGTGAGGTCAGGCACTGATGACGGATGAGAAGGCCTGGCTCGCAGTCTCCACTCTAATTCATCCCAAAGGTGTTCTATCGGTTTGAGATCAGGACTCTGTGCAGACCATTCAGGTTCCTCCACCCCAGACTCACTCATCCATGTCTTTATGGACCTTGCTTTGTGCACTCATGCAACATTCGTGTTGGAACAGGAAGGGGCCATCCCCAAACTGTTCCCACAGAGTTGGGAGCATGAAATTGTCAGTTCTCCTGGCAACCGCCAAACCCAGACACATCCATCGGATTTCCAAACAGAGAAGCGTGATTCATCCCTCCAGAGAACACGTCTCCACTAGAGATGAGCGAATTATTCAAAAATTCGATTCGGCTGATTCGCTGAATTTGAGGAAGAAATTCGATTCGATGCGAATTTATTCGCTGCGAATTTAACTTATAAAAAGGGTTTCTAGGCTTCAGAGAGCCTTTATATTAGTGCAGAACACTGTACCTTTAATTTAAATGCCCTTGGAGATGAGGAAGGAGAAGGAGAAGGAGAAGGAGAAGGAGAAGGAGAAGGATGAGAAGAAGGAGAAGGATGAGAAGAAGGAGAAGGATGAGAAGAAGGAGAAGAAGAAGGAGAAGGATGAGAAGGAGAAGGATGAGAAGAAGGAGAAGGAGAAGGATGAGAAGAAGGAGAAGGATGAGAAGAAGGAGAAGGAGAAGGATGAGAAGAAGGAGAAGGATGAGAAGAAGGAGAAGGATGAGAAGAAGGATGAGAAGAAGGAGAAGGATGAGAAGAAGAAGGATGAGAAGAAGAAGAAGGATGAGAAGAAGGAGAAGGATGAGAAGAAGAAGAAGGATGAGAAGAAGAAGAAGGATGAGAAGAAGAAGAAGGATGAGAAGAAGGAGAAGGATGAGAAGAAGAAGAAGGATGAGAAGAAGAAGGATGAGAAGAAGGAGAAGGATGAGAAGAAGAAGAAGGATGAGAAGAAGAAGAAGGATGAGAAGAAGGAGAATTCCAAGCCGGCAAAAAGTGTATCTGCAGAGCTCCGCTATTTCTTAGCGGAGCTCTGCAGATACACTTAGCGGAGCTCTGCAGATACACTTTTTGCCGGCTTGGAATTCTTCTTATTTTCATCCTACTTCTTCTTCTTCATCCTCATCCTCAGAAGAAGAAGAAGAGGATGAGGATGAAGAAGAAGAAGAAGTAGGATGAAAATAAGAAGAATTCCAAGCCGGCAAAAAGTGTATCTGCAGAGCTCCTCTATTTCTGACAGTTCTCTGACATTCACAATTAAAGCGGTTGAAACATTGTATCTATTTGTTTCCATAAATGGAAACAAATAGATACAATGTTTCAACCGCTGTAAATGTGAATGTCAGAGAACTGTCAGAAATAGCGGAGCTCTGCAGATACACTTAGCGGAGCTCTGCAGATACACTTTTTGCCGGCTTGGAATTCTTCTTATTTTCATCCTACTTCTTCTTCTTCTTCTTCATCCTCATCCTCATCCTCAGAAGAAGAAGAAGAGGATGAGGATGAAGAAGAAGAAGAAGAAGTAGGATGAAAATAAGAAGAATTCCAAGCCGGCAAAAAGTGTATCTGCAGAGCTCCTCTATTTCTGACAGATACACTTTTTCCCGGCTTGGAATTCTTCTTATTTTCATCCTACTTCTTCTTCTTCTTCTTCTTCATCCTCATCCTCATCCTCTTCTTCTTCTTCTGAGGATGAGGATGAAGAAGAAGAAGAAGTAGGATGAAAATAAGAAGAATTCCAAGCCGGCAAAAAGTGTATCTGCAGAGCTCCGCTAAGTGTATCTGCAGAGCTCCGCTATTTCTGACAGTTCTCTGACATTCGCATTTACAGCGGTTGAAACATTGTATCTATTTGTTTCCATAAATGGAAACAAATAGATACAATGTTTCAACCGCTGTAAATGTGAATGTCAGAGAACTGTCAAATAGCGGAGCTCTGCAGATACACTTAGCGGAGCTCTGCAGATACACTTTTTGCTGGCTTGGAATTCTTCTTATTTTCATCCTACTTCTTCTTCTTCTTCTTCTTCTTCTTCTTCATCCTCATCCTCATCCTCAGAAGAAGAAGAAGAGGATGAGGATGAAGAAGAAGAAGTAGGATGAAAATAAGAATTCCAAGCCGGGAAAAAGTGTATCTGTCAGAAATAGAGGAGCTCTGCAGATACACTTTTTGCCGGCTTGGAATTCTTCTTATTTTCATCCTACTTCTTCTTCTTCATCCTCATCCTCTTCTTCTTCTTCTGAGGATGAGGATGAAGAAGAAGAAGAAGAAGAAGAAGTAGGATGAAAATAAGAAGAATTCCAAGCCGGCAAAAAGTGTATCTGCAGAGCTCCGCTAAGTGTATCTGCAGAGCTCCGCTATTTCTGACAGTTCTCTGACATTCACATTTACAGCGGTTGAAACATTGTATCTATTTGTTTCCATTTATGGAAACAAATAGATACAATGTTTCAACCGCTGTAAATGTGAATGTCAGAGAACTGTCAGAAATAGAGGAGCTCTGCAGATACACTTTTTGCCGGCTTGGAATTCTTCTTATTTTCATCCTACTTCTTCTTCTTCTGAGGATGAGGATGAGGATGAAGAAGAAGAAGAAGAAGAATGAAAAGAAGAAGAAGAAGAATGAAAAGAAGAAGAAGAATGAAAAGAAGAAGAAGAAGAATGAAAAGAAGAATGAAAAGATTCTTCTTCTTTTCATTCTTCTTTTCATTCTTCTTCTTCTTTTCATTCTTCTTCTTCTTCTTTTCATTCTTCTTTTCATTCTTCTCATTCTTCTTTTCATTCTTCTCATTCTTCTTCTCATTCTTCTTTTCATTCTTCTTCTCATTCTTCTTTTCATTCTTCTTCTTTTCATTCTTCTTTTCATTCTTCTCATTCTTCTTTTCATTTTTCTTTTCATTCTTCTTCTCATTCTTCTTTTCATTCTTCTTCTTTTCATTCTTCTTTTCATTCTTCTTCTTCTTTTCATTCTTCTTTTCATTCTTCTCATTCTTCTTTTCATTCTTCTCATTCTTCTTCTCATTCTTCTTTTCATTCTTCTTCTCATTCTTCTTTTCATTCTTCTTCTTCTTTTCATTCTTCTTTTCATTCTTCTCATTCTTCTTTTCATTCTTCTTTTCATTCTTCTTCTCATTCTTCTTTTCATGAAGAAGAAAAGAAGAATGATAAGAATGAAAAGAAGAATGAAAAGAAGAAGAAGAATGAAAAGAAGAATGAGAAGAAGAATGAAAAGAAGAATGAGAAGAATGAAAAGAAGAAGAAGAAGAATGAAAAGAAGAAGAAGAAGAAGAAGAATGAAAAGAAGAATGAAAAGAAGAAGAAGAATGAAAAGAAGAAGAAGAAGAAGAATGAAAAGAAAAAGAAGAAGAATGAAAAGAAGAATGAAAAGAAGAAGAATGAAAAGAAGAAGAAGAAGGAATGAAAAGAAGAATGAGAAGAATGAAAAGAAGAAGAAGAAGAATGAAAAGAAGAATGAGAAGAATGAAAAGAAGAAGAAGAAGAATGAAAAGAAGAAGAAGAAGAATGAAAAGAAGAATGAAAAGAAGAAGAAGAATGAAAAGAAGAATGAGAAGAATGAAAAGATTCTTCTTCTTCTTCTTTTCATTCTTCTTTTCATTCTTCTTCTTCTTCTTTTCATTCTTCTTTTCATTCTTCTTTTCATTCTTCTCATTCTTCTTCTCATTCTTCTTTTCATTCTTCTTTTCATTCTTCTTTTCATTCTTCTTCTCATTCTTCTTTTCATTCTTCTTCTTCTTTTCATTCTTCTTTTCATGAAGAAGAAAAGAAGAATGAGAAGAATGAAAAGAAGAATGAGAAGAAGAATGAAAAGAAGAATGAGAAGAAGAATGAAAAGAAGAATGAGAAGAATGAAAAGAAGAAGAAGAAGAATGAAAATAAGAAGAAGAATGAAAAGAAGAAGAAGAAGAATGAAAAGAAGAATGAAAAGAAGAAGAAGAATGAAAAGAAGAAGAAGAATGAAAAGAAGAAGAAGAAGAATGAAAAGAAGAATGAAAAGAAGAAGAAGAATGAAAAGATTCTTCTTCTTCTTCTTTTCATTCTTCTTTTCATTCTTCTTCTTCTTTTCATTCTTCTTTTTCTTCTTTTCATTCTTCTTTTCATTCTTCTCATTCTTCTTTTCATTCTTCTCATTCTTCTTCTCATTCTTCTTTTCATTCTTCTTCTCATTCTTCTTTTCATTCTTCTTCTTCTTTTCATTCTTCTTTTCATTCTTCTTTTTATACTTCTTCTTCTTTTCATTCTTCTTTTCATTCTTCTTCTCATTCTTCTTTTCATGAAGAAGAAAAGAAGAATGAGAAGAATGAAAAGAAGAATGAAAAGAAGAAGAATGAAAAGAAGAATGAAAAGAAGAATGAGAAGAATGAAAAGAAGAATGAGAAGAATGAAAAGAAGAATGAAAAGAAGAAGAAGAAGAATGAAAAGAAGAAGAAGAATGAAAAGAAGAATGAAAAGAAGAAGAAGAAGAATGAAAAGAAGAAGAAGAAGAAGAATGAAAAGAAGAATGAAAAGAAGAAGAATGAAAAGAAGATGAAGAAGAATGAAAAGAAGAAGAAGAAGAATGAAAAGAAGAATGAGAAGAATGAAAAGAAGAAGAAGAATGAAAAGAAGAATGAAAAGAAGAAGAAGGAAGAAAAGAAGAAGAATGAAAAGAAGAATGAAAAGAAGAAGAAGAAGAAGAAGAATGAAAAGAAGAATGAAAAGAAGAATGAGAAGAATGAAAAGATTCTTCTTCTTCTTCTTTTCATTCTTCTTCTTCTTTTCATTCTTCTTCTTCTTCTTTTCATTCTTCTTTTCATTCTTCTCATTCTTCTTTTCATTCTTCTCATTCTTCTTCTCATTCTTCTTTTCATTCTTCTCATTCTTCTTTTCATTCTTCTTCTTTTCATTCTTCTTTTCATTCTTCTCATTCTTCTTTTCATTCTTCTTCTCATTCTTCTTCTTCTTTTCATTCTTCTTTTCATTCTTCTTCTTTTCATTCTTCTTCTTCTTTTCATTCTTCTCATTCTTCTTTTCATTCTTCTCATTCTTCTTCTCATTCTTCTTCTCATTCTTCTTTTCATTCTTTTTCTTCTTTTCATTCTTCTTTTCATTCTTCTCATTCTTCTTTTCATTCTTCTTTTCATTCTTCTTCTCATTCATCTTTTCATGAAGAAGAAAAGAAGAATGAGAAGAATGAAAAGAATGAAAAGAAGAAGAAGAAGAATGAGAAGAAGAATGAAAAGAAGAATGAAAAGAAGAATGAGAAGAATGAAAAGAAGAAGGAAAAGAAGAAGTATTCCAGTACAGCAAAAAGTGTATCTGCAGAGAGCTCCGCTATTTCTGACAGTTCTCTGACAGTTCCTTCACATTTACAGCGGTTGAAACATTGTATCTGTTTCCGAATAAAAACATCTGTATCCTAAATGGAAACAAATAGATACAATGTTTCAACCGCTGTACATGTGAAGAAACTGTCAGAGAACTGTCAGAAATAGCGGAGCTCTCTGCAGGGACACTTTTGCCGACTGATCGGGAAAAATCCGATTCGCGCACCCGAAGTATGCTAATATTCGGATTTGCCTCGAATCGAATTTTTCCTGAAATTCGAAACGAATTCCACTTCGCCTGGTTCGATTCGCTCATCTCTAGTCTCCACTGCTCTAGAGTCCAGTGGCGGCATGCTTTACACCACTGCATCTGACGCTTAGTATTGTACTTGGTGATGTAAGGCTTAAATGTAGCTGCTCGGCCATGGAAGCTCGTGGAAGCTCTCTCCATGAAGCTCTCTACGCACTGCTGTTGTGCTAATCTGAAGGCTACATGAATTTTGGAGGTCTTTAGCTATTGACTCTGCAGACAGTTGTTCACTTCTGCGCACTGTGCGCTTCAGCGTGCGCTGACCTCGCTCTGCCATTTTACGTGGCCTACCAGTTTGTGGCTGAGTTGCTGTTGTTCCCAGTTGCTTCCACTTTCTTATAATACCACTAACAGTTAACTGTTGAATATTTAGTAGCAAGTAAATTTCACAGATGGACTTATTGCACAGGTGGCAACCTATCACGGTACCACACTTGAGTTTACTGAGCTCCTGAGAGTGACCCATTCTTTCACAAATGTTTGTAGAAGCAGTCTGCATTCCTTGGTGCTTGATTTTATATACCTGTGGCCACGGAGGCGATTGTAACACGTCAGTCCAATGATTTAGAGGGGTGTCCTAATACTTTCGGCACTATAGTGTATGCAGCGCTACCGTCGGAGGAGTCGCTTGTTTTTTTGCCCAAGTTTCCCCCTTTCTTCTCCCCGCAGCCAGGCACAAGGTATTTTCCACATCCAGGTACACACACACTTCTGCTCGTTGTCTTCACTGACCAGTCTAGGGGATGTTTGTTTTTGGAGTTTTATTGTAGAACTGGGGATAGGGAATTTAGTAGGATACTCCAAGATTAGAACTATTCACACTGAAGACATCTAGCTGACCTCTTAGTTGAGCACCTTTGAAGTTCTGGCTGAAAGCAGATAGCAGATTTTTGTTTAAAAATTAGTAGCAAGTAGTTTCGGAGTGAGCAAAGTCCCTTTAGCAATAGTAGTAGATGCAGGGCTGAGCCCCTCAGGTATAGGCCTGTTATGAGGAAAGAAAAAACAGAATGAGGAAAGAAAAAACAGAGGGCGCTTTAATAAAAAATAAAGTATGTGTTGAACTCACAAACGACAATATATTCAAGGCACATAATAAAGAACAGCTGGGTCAACACCGCGCTGATTAACAGTCCGCAATAGGGAGTGTAGACATCCAATAGGCTGACGCGTTTCGAGGACTTGGCTCTGAGGAGAGTGGCTCTGAGGAAGAGGCAAGTCCTTTAAACGCGTCAACCTATTGGATGTCTACACTCCCTATTGCAGACTGTTACTCAGCGCGGTGTTGACTCAGCTGTTCTTTATGATGTGCCTTGAATATATTGTCGTTTGTGAGTTTAACACATACTTTATTTTTTATTAAACATTTTTTATGGTAATGCACTAGGCCTGTGCGCCCTCTGTTTTTTCTTCCCTCATTCAGTATATTTGGCTTCCCCGGTCTATTTGAGGGCAGCAAGGTGTGCATGTTCCAAGACATTCTTAACCACTTGCACTTATACCCCCTTATTTACCAGGCTAATTTTCAGCTTTCAGCGCTGCCGCACTTTGATTGATAATTGCGCGGTCATGCAACATTGTACCCATATGAAATTTTGATCATTTTTTTCTCACAAATAGAGCTTTCTTTTGGTGGTATTTAATCGCCACTGGGCGCTTTACTTTTTGCTCTATAAATAAAAAAAGTGCAAAAAATTTGAAAAAAAAAAAGTTTCTTTGTTTCTATTATAACATTTTTCAAACAGGTATTTTTTCTCCTTCACTGATGTGCGTTGATGAGGCAGCACTGATGGGCACTGATAGGCGGCACTGATGGGCACTGATAGGCAGCACTAAAGGGCACTGATAGGCAGTACTAATGAGGTGGCACGGATAGGCGGCACTGATAGACAGCACTAATGAGGTGTCACGGATAGGCGGCACTAATATGCAGCACTGATAGGCGGCACTGATAGGTGACACTGATGATGGGTACTGATAGATGGCACTGACTGGCATCACATCTGGGCACTGACTGGCGGCACTGACTGGCACAACCCCTGGGCACTGACTGGTGGCACTGACTGGCAGCACTGCTGGGCTGCACTGGTGGGTGGCACTGGTGGGCAGCACTGGTGGGTGGGCACAGGTGGGTGAGCACAGGTGGGTGGCACTGCTGGGCACAGGTAGGTGGCACTTCTGGGCACAGGTGTGGGACACTGCAGAGTGGCACAGGTGGGTGCACTGCTGGGCACAGGTGGGTGCACTGCTGGGCACAGGTTGGCGGAGCTAGTGGGCGCACTGCTGGGCGGAACTTGCGGGTGGCACTGCTGGGCACCGATCATCAGGGCACTGATCATCAGTGCCCTGATGATCGGTGCCGATCCCCGCTCTGACAACTGCCGGTTCTCGGCAGTACTTTCCTCACGATCTGACAGCGTGAGGAAAGTGCAGCCGAGAACCGGCACTTGCATTTCCCTGTGATCAGCGTGTCATTGGACACCGCTGATCACGTGGTAAAAGGCCGCTGTGATTGGCCTTTTACCACATCACGTGATCAGCTGTGTCCGTAGGACACAGCGATCACGGAGATCGCCGGGTGCGCGCCCCCTGGGGCGCAGGAGAGCGCATTCTGGGAGGACGTCATATGACGTCCACTCAGAACTGGCCGGCCGCAGTGCAGCCGTCATTTGGCTATCTGCGGTCGGCAGCTAGTTAATGTGGTTGTAGCCTGCATCAAGTCCATCCTCAAGCACAGGAGCATTTGTGTTTACAGGCCTGTTATGGCAGACTGTGGCAGTCCATAAATAATGGAACTGAGCAACAGTTGGACAATCTCTTCAGAACACTAGCCAGTGTTCCCTTTTCTCAGATCTATGCTGACTATCATGCACCAGAGGGGTAGCAAACATACAGAGTCCCCAAGGCCTCAGTGTGTGTACTCACAAGCCCAAGGACAGAATGGCAGATTCCCCCCAATCTTTCAAACGATTCTCCAGTGATACCAGACAGATCTTTGGCAGACAGCTCTAGGGTCACTCTTCCTAACTTCAGGCCCTCAGGTCACCCACCTGAGGTCCGCATGGCAGCAAGTGCCAGGCGAGACAAGCCTGCCCCCAGCCTAGCTTGGTGCAATCCTCTCCAGGGAAAGATGCTTTACCCATGTGCTCACAGAACTTAAATAGCATTCTCAGCATGCAATTGGGCCAGCCTCCCATACCATAGGCCAGGGCTGTTTCCATATTCATGCTGTTCATTTGCCTTGCTCCTAGTAACAATACATATCATAGTTCCTAACTAGGAGGGTGTTACATATTTGATATATATATATATATATATATATATATATATATATAATTTTTTTATTTTTATTTAAAGCAAACCTATAACCAGGCTATCAAAGCCTTACTAGACAGCCAGCAAACTATTTACAATTGTTTACTAATCATTACAATGCCTTTAAAACACGCTTTCCCTGACTCTGTTTGCTGTGGGCACTGTAGACTAATGTGTTAACCTTCACAGCCAGACCACCTTGAAATAAAGCCACCCTTTTAGGCTGTCCTCCTAACCTCATTCACCTCCTTCCCATCTCTGATGCTGCAGCTTTTTCATCTCAGCCTCTTCCAAACCTTGTGCAATCTCCTTGACAGCTTTTGTTAAAAAAAAAAAAATAAAAAAAAGCACTTGTCGCAGGAGCACAATAATCAGCTTTGGCTGTGTGCTTGTAAAGTTGCTATGATACAGAAAACTTTTTTCTTACAGAAATAACTCTTTCATAGGATTCCAATCTGATGGCTTTTACTGTGCTACAAAGATGTTATGCAAAGATTTGGGAGGAGAAACTATGGGGATAAGCAGTGTTACCCTCAAGATACTTCAGTACAATCATTAACATTGGGGAAACTAGAGTTTTCATGGATCAGGCATTGGTTTGTTTTAAAGTGTGTGCTATAACCAATTCTTGTGTACTAAGAAGTGGGGACCAGAATGCAAGCTTAGTCATAACTAGAGTAACAAAACGCACTCTTTGAAGGACATCTTGTGGCTAGCAAGGAACAACAGACAGCTTTGATCATGTGCACAGAGTCAGATTTAGGTCTAGCACTTGTTGATGCAACCATTTGCTGCAGTCAGGGGCGGACTGACCATTTGGAAACTTGGGCACTGCCTGAGAGCCTGGGGTCAGTAGGGGGCCCCATGAGATGCCCCTGGTACCTTTTTCATAGGCTTTTTTGAGTTTGGGCAAGGACACAGTGGCCCCATGATCCCCTATTGCCCAGGGGCCCCATGAGTTGTCAGTACACCCCTGGCTGCAGTGTTTTAAAAATATGAACATCTTTAAGGAGGCATGGGTACATGCCTAAGCACAGAGCACCCATACTGTATGTACCATGAAAAAACAGGAGGGTGAAATAAAGGAGTCAGCTGGGTGCAGGAGGTACCAGCTGCCAGCATTTTGTAATATGTTTGCCCTGTCTTCCAATGCATCTATGTCTGCTTGAAAGCTTTCCATAATTCCCCAAATTCTTCTTACATTTTATAGTTTATGTGCACAATTGAACTGGTAACTAGTTCAAAGGGCCACTTACCAATTGACTTTCTTACATTTGGGTGGCAGTGGAAGTCTGTGAGCTCCCCACTCACTAAGCAGCCTTAGGTTTTTTGGTGTGATCTGATGGAAATCTAAATTTAAAACCCAGGCAGTTATACACGCCATGGTGACATTATGAACCTAACAAGGAAGTGGTCACAGGGCTTCCTGAATTTGTATCAGACATAATACACAAGTATACCTCTACCTCACTGAATGACTTACATCAAAGGGGAGCAGGAATTATCATCCCTTTACACCCCGCAACATTAAAAATGGCATCTGCATTGAATCCTACTGGGCGAACTGAGATCAGTTAGAAAGCAGAACGCCCATACTTGCTGCTTCAGGGACCAGCATGTGAAAAGGAAAATGGTCCTTAGTCTACTTTAGTATTTCACAGAACAAATCGGGTTCATCAGCTCACTAGCATAAATCTCTAATCCCTAATCGCTCTTGGCAACATCAGTTATGAGCTGGATTTTTTCCAAATCTGAGTCTGATAAGGCAACCAGAAAACAGAGAAAGATTTCAATAACAGATGGCAAAGGCTAGTGCTGGAATGTCCTTTGTGCTTTTTTACAGAGATCAAAAGGTGTCCTTTCTTTTATTGCCTTCTGAAGAAAAAAAATAATGACTCTTTAAAATCTTCCAAAAATTTTAATTATTTACGAACCATATTATTTAATTGTCTCAAGCTTTAGTCTAAATTCATTACTGCTTTATAGCAGCTGCTCTTTCCAACAGTTCTGAATATAATGTTATAGAATAAAATGATTTGAGTCTTACACAATGTGTCATTTATTGCCTCCAGAGATTGGTTTGCAGAAATGATTTTCATGAAAAAGACCTTGAATATTATAAAATTAACTTTCAGAACTTCAATATTGTCATATGTAAAAAGAAACAAACTATTACTTTATATCTCACTTGCCTAATAACATTTTATTAAAAAAAAGTTAAGAATGTTAAAGTGACAGCTAATTAGTTTTTATCAACTTAATGCTGGCAAATAAAAACTACATTTTCTTTTTTTAATGTAACAGTCACAGAGAACTGATATTTTTATATGCTTATCTTCACCTGAATTGCAGGTTCCACCCATTTGCTATGCAAAGGCAAAACTAAATGATAGTGTCACACCATTGGATGGTCCATTATGCAGTTTAACCAACTGCCGACATTGGGCAAACTAGGTACACCCAAAAAGTCTTCATCAAAGTACCTTAGCTGTATCTAATTATGTCTTGTGATTTATCCTCCACTATTGTTGATGTGTCTGCAGAAATTATTAGGACCAGCAAGCAGTTTAAAAAAAACTGCCGCAACTACCTCCTCCTAAGTGTTGAATGCACAGTGATTCCTTTATACCACTAAATGTTGTCAGTCTTTTGAGAAAATGACTTCCAGATTAGTAATTCAGTAATTCGTAGACACTCAGGTTATACGTCCTTTTATGTTGCATAATCCCACCTCAACCGCCATGCCCCAATTTTTTGGTAGTGTCCTAGGAGGTTGGATGCATTTTCTTCAGTTCTGCTGAAATGAGATTTGCCTGTGTTTTTTTGCTAGTCATTTTCAATCAAGATACGTGATACAGTGTAGATTATTTTTGTTTGTCAATTTCAATCAATATTTTGAAAGCCCTGCTTGAGTTAGTCTCTACGCAGCAGCTATTCGGATTCGCATATTCTTAGCAATAGCTTTAGAGACTATACCTGGACCCTCTGGAGCAAGAATTGCAGTGCTAGCTTGGAATGTAACTTTCAGGCCCTGAGCTCTGCATTGTAGTGCTTTCCAGACTGTGTACATTGTATTAGTTAATCATATAGTACTTTCCAGGTCCAGAGCTATGACACTGTCTTTGGTGTGACCGAGTCATGGTGAGACTAGGCTGGAATGTTACTTTTCAAACACTAGGCTCGGTATTTTGGCATTTTACAGACCTCTGTTTAATGAGTTAGCCACAGAGCGCTCTCCAGGTATAGAGCTTTGGCATAGCCTCTGGTGTGAAACAGTCTTTGCAGACCTACTGTATGTAATGAGTAGATGAGGTTAGCCTGGGATCTGTATTGTTGTGCTTTCCAGACTTTTGTGTACTGTATTAGTTAGCTGGTGTCTCTGAAATCTCACTTAGTAAGACAGATCAGGCTGAAGCACTGGAAGCCACCTCACAGCTGGTACCATTGGGTGTCATTATAAAATTCCCTCCTCTGCCATCTTACATTAGTAACGCCTATGGCTGAGGAAGCCGAACTCTGACATCATCCCCTAGGTGGAGAGAGGTTGTGCACATACACTCCGCATTTTTTCTCCTGTCATTGAGCCTAGAAAAAGCACATTCATTCTGCTGCTCTTGTTTCTGAACCACTTTGTGATTTCTTATCTTCAGTCTTGTTTCACTGTCTCCCTTCAGTGACTTGATCACCTCCTGCCATTCATGACCCTCATCAGCATTAGCTGATTGAATTTGTGAATGTAGGAGGCTTTGCCTCACTTTAGGCCATGTTGTCTTCTGCTACATGGTGCAACATGTCTTTGAATAGACACATTGAGGAAAGTCCAACTGAATTGGGTGACCTCAGTCCATATTCCCCCATTGTTGGTAGGTGTGATTTCTTGATCTTCCCAGGAAAAAACCTAGGATCTGGGACCCATATTACTAGAGCTTCGTTCTTGTTGGAGTCTGTTGTAACTCCACAGCTGAAGGCTGAGACCTCCCATGTGCCCACAAGACCCTTAAAATCCACTTTGGACCTCTTGTCAGTTTGTGCATAAATAATACATTTTTCTGCCCGCAGAGGCTCTAAGCTTGTTCTGTTGCCATTCACAACAGAACCTAATTTTAACCTTACTGGACCAATACCTCTAAGTGTGCCTGAGACTTCTTTACCATCTCTAATTTAGATTCAGAATCATCCCAGTTTTTTCCTGAAGAGCAAATTCCATATAACTTGGATTTACAAGGAGTTATTGCTAATCTGATTGATGAAGTATGTTCTACTCGGCAGTTGTAGGATCAGCCTGCTGTTCTAAGCATAGGGTCCTCCCCATTACACTTGGTATGTTAAGTCCTCTATGAGGACTGGAGACAACCTATGGAATCACTTCTCCCTTCTGACAATGTCAGCTATTTCCTTTTAAAAAAGGGAAATATTTTACTCACAGTAAAACCCCAGTCATTAACCTTAGCAAGCATACCACCAAACAGGTTAATGATGTTCTTACCTTTAGAAAATGGATTGACAGACATGCTCCCTACTTAGGTATCAGTTTGAACTATCTAAAGTGACTCTCCATCTTCTGTTGATGGTCATTGGGGATCAAATCTCTTACAGATGGCTTGTTTATCTCAATTGCATCTCCATGTGTCCTGAAGCTTTTGAAGCAAATGTCTGGAAGTTCATCTGAAACCTTGTATGGGCTTAATGTCTATTCATATGTTCATATGCGTAGGGCTCTATAACTTCATGCCTGAGAGGCCAAAGAAACGCTTATGGAATATCTGATTTACTTGCCTTTTAAGGGTAATTGTCTCTTCAGTTCTGCCCTTGACAATGTCATTCATAATGTCTGTAGTGTTCAGAGTGTGCACCTGCCTCAATGCAGGAGTTCATGGAATGGGATGGAGGAACCCCATTCTTCATCTGGTACTACAATAGTACCTTACAGATAACCACAGTCTGCCTCCTATCCAAGCTGCAGATCCTAAAGCCAGAATTCCTCTATCTCATCTGCTCAGCCCTCTGCATGAAAAGGCTTTCACTTTTTCAAGCTGGAGGATGTTTTTTTTCCTGCTAAATCCCTTGGTGTTTTATCTCCTCACAGTTTGGATGCTCAGGTTTCCCCTCAAAGCTCCACTCTAGACCCTTAAATTGGTGTTGAACCCAAAAGAAAATAATTATTATTTTGCAGCTTACGATTTCTTAGATGTGATGGCTGCATTCTTTTTCTTTTTTAGGCTTTCTTTAGTTTTGAATTCACCTGGTGATCTAGACAGTAAGTCTGTTGTTTTTTTTAATCAGAACAAGCACTCCTGAAAATGAAGCAGTTTAGAGTGTGGAAACAAACCATTTTCCACTGACAGGGGTGTTTACAATGATCAGCTTTTATTTATTCATGTAAAACCTTTATCCCAAAAGAAAAAAAACTGTTGCTGAAACTATTTGTATAATTGCAGTGTGAGTTGGAATTTGACTTCAATTTGTTAGTGCATCTAAATCTGCTAGTACACTCCCCCTCCCAGATTGACAGTTCTGCTGTCCAAAGGTGTCCCTGTGCCCCTTCAGCCAGTGTAGGGGCACTTTAATACAAGAGGTGTGTTACTAGCCAGAACACCAGGTGAAAACAGAGGGGGAAAAGCCTGAAAAATGAAAACAAATGGAGCCACCACATCTAATGATTGATAAACCTCAATATATTACTTTTTTGCTTTGAGTTTAATACCACTTTAAATCAAGCATCTTCTTTAGCTGCCATTTCTGGTATCACTACATCTCAACTTCTGGTCCAGTACCACTACATCTTCCCAGGTTTGCTCAGGTTTCTTGCACCCTGGAATTTCTTATTCCTACTTTTATTTCTACTTTTCCTACGCTGTATCACTCAGTACCACAATCCTCTTTACAAGGGAGTATTTTTCCATCATAGATGATTACGCCCATTGTGTTGCTTGAATTTCTTCAGCCCTATCCACCCCCTAGGGCAGAGGTAGGCAACATTAAAGAGGTTGGGAGCTACTTGAACAACATGGGAGAAGTCAAAGTTCACCGGGTACAGTGTTGCCTCCTCACACCTGAATTTAACCTTGAATTGCCAAACTACTGTGTCACAATTGTGTACATTGCACGGCAATCATTGTACGGCAATCATGGGTTCAAATCAGGTGATAAGGAGGCAACATATCACCTTCTCACCACCTGTCAAACGCACTGGGATCGATTTGCAGAGGAGCAGCAGTGCTTACTGCACCTGTGAATGAGCCCTTAGTTGTAATCGGCAGTGGCACTCTAAGAGCTTGTTCACATGTAAAGTTGGGGGGTGGTAAAACCCTGTGGTTGAATCACAATTTTATCCCCCCATCCCTATCCCCTTTAGCTGCTGAGGCATCAGCCAAAGGTGTACACATGCTGCAGCAGGAATTACACCCCCTGTTGCTTTTGGTGGGTGCTACTGCCTGTTAACTGAGACCCATTCAAGTAAATGAGCCACTCTGCAAGTGCTCTGCAGGGTCCAAGGGCTTAAAGCAGGTGGTGAGAAAGCAACACACTATTGGCTGTTTAACCCTTGCTTGTTTTACTGCACAAGGTTGCAGGGCAATTGCAGAGCGGCCTCATTCTTGGCTGGTGCTACACCCATCAACCATGACAGGGCATGGGAGCAACACTACAGAGGAGACATCAACGTATGTTGCTCTTTATTCCTACTACATTTCCACTACATTACACTCTGTTTGATGCTCTAGGATGGCGTGTCAGCAAGCCCAGACCGAGATCTACCAGTCACCTGACCAAGATCTACTTGGTAGATCACTATCTACTAGTTGCTGACCCCCACCTTATGGGATCTTGTGGTTGCGGGCATCATCTGGGATCAGTTCCTACTGCTCCCTTACCTTGTACGAACTGCTGTCCAGTAGTTATGGACCCTACCCATGCCACTGACCCCTATGACTACCCTAGTGACTTTTTGCTGGCATACCCTTTGTGAAACACTCAAAAGACCTTCACTAAGCAAGGCTATAACCTTAGTTGCTTGCAGTTTGTGCTATCTGAGGTTCCAATCATTGACACTGGTTGTTGACCTTTTTTTCCCTTTTACTCCTAGAATGTATTATTTTGTTGGGGAATTCCATTCGACATGGTCCCTCTTCTCATGCTGTCCCTCAGTCCTTTTTCAATTTCCCCTTCTAAATTAGAGAATCTAGATTTTGGGCAAGTAAAGTGAAGGAAATAAGTATTTGATCCACTGCTGATTTTGATTGTTTGCTCACTCACAAAGAAATGATCAGTCTAAAAATCATATTGTAACACTGAGAGACAGAATAACAACAACAAATTCAAAAGAAATGCATGTCTAACAAATGATGCACTGATTTGCATGTTCATGAGAGAAATAAGTATTTAATCCCCTTCAGAAAACATGACTTAATACTGGCTGGCAAATCCATTGTTGGCAATCACAGAGGTCAGATGTTTCCTGTAGTTGGCCACAAGATTTGCACACATCTCAGGAGGGATTTTGGCCCACTCCTCTTGGTAGATCCTCTCCAAGTCATTAAGATTTCGTGGCTGACGTTTGGCAACTCGAACTTTCAGCTCCCTCCACAGATTTTCAAATGGATTAAGGTCTTTAGACTGGCTAAGCCACTCCAGGACCTTAATGTACTTCTTCTTGAGCCACTCCTTTGTAGCCTTGGCCATGTGTTTTGGGTCATTGTCATGCTGGAACACCCATCCATGACCCATTTTCAATGCCCTGGCTGAAGGAAGAAAGTTATCACCCAAGATTTGATGGTACATTGCCCTGTCCATCGTCCCTTCGATGCGGTGCAGTTGTCCTGTCCCCTTGGCAGAAAAACACCCTCAAAGCAGAAGGTTTCCACCACCACGTTTGACAGTTGGGATGGTGTTCTTGAGGTCATAGGCAGCATTCATCCTCCTCCAAACACGGCGAGTTGTGTTGATGTCAAAGAGCTCGAATTTGGTCTCATCTGACCACAACACTTTCAACTAGTCCTCCTCTGCATCATTCAGATGTTCAGTGGCAAACTTTAGATGGGCCTGGACATGTGCTTTCTTGAGCAGAGGGACCTTGCGGGCACTGCAAGATTTCAATCCTTGTCGGCATAGTGTGTTACCAATTTCTTTTTTGGTGACTGTGGTCCCAGCTGCCTGGAGATCATTGACAAGATCCTCACGTGTAGTTCTGGGATGATTCCTCACTGTTCTCATGATCATTGACACTCCATGAGGTGAGATCTTGCATGGTGCACCAGACCTAGGGAGACTGACACTTGTTTTGTGTTTCTTCCATTTGCAAACGATTGCACCAACTGTTGTCACCTTCTCACCAAGCTGCTTGGCAATAGTTTTGTAGCCCAGTCCAATCTTGAACCCTGACATCCTTGGACAGTGGAGAGTGTGGAATCTGATTGTTTGATTGCTCCTGTGAACAGGTGTCTTTTATACAGGTAACAAAATGAGATTAACAGCACTCCCTCAAAGAAACTGCTTCTAATCTCGGCTTGTTACCTTGTTATGAAAGACACCTGGTAGCCAGAAATCCTGCTGAATCATAGGGGATCAAATACTTGTTTCCCTCATGAACATGCAAATCAGTGCATAATTTGTTAGACATGCATTTCTTTTGAGTTTTTTGTTCCTATTCTGTCTCGTCGGTGTTACAATACACATACCATTCAATTTTTAGACTGATCATTTCTTTGTGAGTGGGCAAACATTCAAAATCAGCAGGGGATCAAATACTTATTTCCTTCACCGTACCAAGCTGACCCTTCAGACCAGGTTGGAAATTAGCCCTTTCGCCCATCTTTGGAGGATTTTCCTAATAGATGTATCTGCTTGCCTTCTCCTTGAGTCTAATTCTATGAAACAGTTACTCAAGTTGACAGTGGATACCTCTGTTAGTCAGTCCTATTCTGACCTCATCTAAAGGTCATAAGATCTTCACCCCTTCAAAATTTTTAAAAACTTTTTGTGTAACTGACATGGTGACCTAGCCACAGTGTTGGGTATGTCATTCTCATCTGATGTTCCTCACTTTGAGAGTGAAGAATCTACATGTGCCTCCTCTCTTTCTTGCAAGAAAGTATCTTATAGGTAATATTCTATCTTGGAGGGTCAGCAGCCAGGACACTTTGTTACTCTGTTGCAGAATTCCCCCAAGTGGGACAGCGTAAGTCTGAAGACCTTCATTGGGCCTGTATTCTGGAAGGTAGGTCCTCTTCTGGATCAACTTGTGGTCTTCTGGGGAAGTGTCTTTACATTTCTTCCTTTTTCAATTCTCTGTCAAGCAAATATTTCTAGTGTTAGTAATAGGATCAATAGATTTTTTTTCAATTTTTTAAAAATAAGATAATAAAGCGATACAATCTTTTTCCAACATAAGTCAAGTGAACAGGTAGAAGGAAGGGAGGGAGAAAAGAAGTGATGGGTTTATCCTCCCACATACTCTGAGACCAGAGCTAATACATTCAAACTAGTACATCAGTTCTAACTGGCTGGATCTACAGGAAAGAGAAGCAACATGCTCAGGGTGTAGGACTCTATATGTGAGATCAACCAACTGCATAAGGCAATCACAGACATCATTATGGATGAACATCACATTGAAATGTAGGTCAAACTTAGTTTCTCAAAGAGGTGAAGAGGTAAATAGGTCAGAGAATATTCCCTAGAATAACAACAAGGGAGCATGAAGCCATATATAATTATCTATATCGCTGGACGTATTTTATCTGCCAAGTAACCAAAAACAGACAGCAAAAAGGGGGGGGGGGCATGAATCAAATAGAGAGACACATATGCAACACAAGAAAGTACACATAGCTGCTGATATGTGCTCCAATAGAGATGTGAAGACTAATGCTGTTGTATATCAAACCCCCCCCCCTTTTTTTGCAGAGAATATTCCCCCTACTATTAGGTGTGAAGCCGTGCTCCCTTAAACATGTAAAAATGAGGGGACTTAAAGGTCTCCCCTTAAACTTCCACATAAAGTCTGCAGACATTAAACATAAATAAGGAGAAAATAAAGAAAAGAAAAGAAAGGAGAAGGAAGGGGAAAGGGAAAACAATTGGTCCTCCTGGTCCAGATCCCTGGCCTGCAAGATGTCCTGGTATCTAAGGGGCTTGAAGATATGCAAACCAGGGATTCCAAAATCCACAATTACTAGATCTTTGGGCAAAACCACCAGGCCATATGTCGCCTTCCTGCCCACACCCTCCAAAGCAAAGGGATCAGGTGCTAGGAGTTTTTCTAGACTCACCAGGACAAGGTACCATCGAGATAGTACCTTGTAGTTCACCTCCACTAGAGTGGTGTTGTATATTCCTTTATGCACCACGGTCGAACACTGTGTCTACTCCTTCTTCACTATTGTCTCACCCAGATCTGACTCCCATACCGTTTGATAGGATGGCTTGTTGTGTTGATTATTGAAAAGAGCATACAACTCTGATATCCCCCTGCATCTCATAAACATTTATTCCCGAACAGGGGGCATCTACAATGTTTCTAAAAAAATAAGAAGACTGTCTGATCCCTTTTATGGTTTAGAAAGTGTGCTATCCTATAGAGACCCTTGTTGATCCACCGTGTAAACTGTTGGGGGTTTTGCCCAGGAGGGAAATGTGGATTATTAAATAAGGGGGCCACCGGGGAGTGAGAGAACTTCATTAGATATAATTTACATACTGTGTTCCACAAATGTAGGGAGTGCGATAAGAAGGGACTCAAGATTGCTTGGCGTTCCTTGGGGGAGAGCCACATCAAAAGGTCCATAGGGATTAATGGAACAGCTTGCGCTTCCAACTGCACCCAGTCAGGGCAATGTGTTAGAAAAAATCTTATATAGTTGAACCAGTTGCACAGCCCGATAGTAACACAGAAGGTGCAGAACCCCCAGTCCCCCCCACCACTTGGAAATGTATAAGGTAGAACGTGTTACCCTACAACCGCTGGTGCTCCAGAGTAATAGGGTTTCTATCCTTAGGCCCTGTGCAAGGGATTCTGCCCATTACAGGCCTAAATTTTATACTTCCTAAAATCATATATTAAATTATTGGTCAGGCAGTTTTAAAGTGTGTCTAATACACCCCTGAGAAATCTATGGGTGTGAGCTGGAAGAACTTCTGCTCATCCTTCTGGACCTGAGGTCCTTGTACACTAGTTTGCATTACAGTATGTCCTCACCCCTGCCTAATCCTTATTATACAGGTTTTGTTGATCACCCACTCTCTCCTTTAAAAGAATTCAGGGTTACTACCCTTCTACGTAAATCAAGAGTTAGGTATCCTTGGTTTAGGCGTTTTCACTAGTAAACATTGGCTCCTTGTTGACCACCTTATCTGTTCTTCCAAGATTTTTTTTTTTTTTGTATGGTGAATGATTGGTTGGCTTCCACAATGCCAACTGAGGCACATTAGTCTTAAAGCAACAATCCTCCCCTACTGGTGATTACCTGCCCTGGTCTGAAGCATAAGATTGATCCTCGGTGCCCACTCCATATTTGGTTGACCCTGTTTTGTCTAGATTTTGTTCAGGTGATGTTCTTCTCAGATACTGTTCATAATACAGTACAGAGAACCCATTGCCAGGTAGCTGTTATAATAATGTCCTGATATCCATGTAAAACTAACACATAATAAAACTCCAAAAAAATGATAAATTAAAAAATAAATCAATAAACCAGCTGGCAGTAGAAATAACGATATACAAGTCCCTATGTTTATATATCAAAAATTGCAGTAATTTTTTTCCTTTACACATTTACAAATATTGTAAAAACAGTGGTAGGACTCTCCAACAAAAAAATGCTTATATATTAAATAGTGTAACAACTATATTGAGACTCCTCAACATGAAAGTGTCAATATATTAATATTAAAAATATTCCATAAATAGAATTCCAAAAGTATTTATAAACATTATTATTATTATACAGTATTTATATAGCGCCCACAGTTTGTTCAGTGCTGTACATTATAATGGGAGACATTACACGAGACAGCACAGTAACAATACAATACACAAGGGGTTCGAGGGCCCTGCTCCTTGGACCTTACAATCTAGGAGATTAAACATGCAAACAATAGTAATACAAGTCCTCCACAGTGGAAAGTAAAATACTCCACTCCATCAAGCAAAGTGCAACTGTGGTACATAGTTTCCAAGGAAATATCAAATAAGAGAATCTTCAAAAATAGCTGCAGTGAATCAAATGTGATGCTTACCAGATGCTTACCAGATAGTTGAACCTCAATGTTCTGCCTCTCCAACCTAAGCATTGAAAGTGTGATTTCTATAGCTGATCAGGTTGTGGCAAGATGGCTGTAACTTACAGTCTCAGTGGAATTGACAGACAGTGAAACAATCCAAATGACATCTTGCAGATCTTAGAAAGTTTTAATCAAAAACTTTGTGCAGATCTTGACAGATAAACATCAGATAAGTAAAACAAATCAGAGTATGCCTAGCTCAAGCAATATACAGGGTGGGACTAACTATACATTGCATCCTCTACATATGGAGTGAGGTAGGGACCAAATTATTAAATGCAAACAAACACACAATGCATGTATAGCATGATACCCCTAGAGTCTAGAGGTCAGTCTAAATATGGTACAATCTCCATACAAGATTAGCAAATGGATCACGATTGCCACATAGGCTTTTGATGTCATATGTGTCCATCGACAGAAAGAAACAAAAGTTCTGATAGTGTAGATAAACCAAGATTTTTATTATAAAAACCATATATAAAACTGCATATAGTAAAAAATTATTTTTATACACAAAATGTGCAAACTAAAGCTGCTACCACAAACACATGTCGTGATGTTGAATATCAGCACCAAGAAACTCAGTTACACATTTCATCCAAGGAGGACATCCCCAGGGGCCTATTAGTTTTTAGCATAGGGTTTGTGATGCCCCAAACACATGCACTGAATTCTTACCTAAATTTGGCCCTTAAACCTAACTTTGAAACTAAACCCTTTTCACACCCATGTCTAATCCCATCCCTTTAGACTCTCACATCCCCCCACCTCCTTTTATTTCTTAATATAGTACTGCTAATCCCATAGTTTAAGTCTCACAGTTTGATCATCTTTCTGTAGATGGATGTTAATACAGTAAACAGATGGCACCAATAGTCCACAGCAAAGTAGAGATTGTCAACACTGCAGGGATGAAGGCATCTCTACTTTGTTTTATGCTTCCATATTTCCTCTTCAACCAGTTGTCAGTACTGCAAATACATGTATAGACCATATGTATGTTGTAAAATTATTCCATAACTTTTTTTTTCAAAAGTTTTTTTCTTTTCTCCATACCTGCAGTAGTTTTCAGTGTCCACTTCCTACTGCCCCAATGCAGTTCTATTGCCCATCACTATGACAGATTGACTGATTGACCAGTAGAAATGTGTGGAATGGGTTGAGAAACTTCAGCACTACCTGAATGGTATCTGTCATTCTTTTTTTTATTTCGTAAAGTAACTTTAATTAAATACCATGTACATTTAAACAACTGGCTTTCAGGTTTTTGGCTGGTCAGAGTATACAATTTGCAGTAGACAAGTAGGACTGAAAAACTAGTGCACAGCACCGTGCAGAACAGGAGGTGGTTGTGGGTGGGGGGATGTCATTGGTCAAACCAATCTACAGGCAACAATGTGTCTGAGACCAATCTGAATTTATTGAGACTGGTCAGCTCAAAACTATCATCCATTCCCTTGGCCTTGCTACAGTACAAGAGAATCAGAAAAAAAATGACTTTTGAAGATGCATAAGTCTTTGCCTCCTCTTTCCAGCATTTACATATTACAAGATAATGTGTTTTGTGAATATCATTATCTTTCCCACAAAATAGTGGATTCCACTATATTGCCGCTGCATGCATTCAGTAAACGTGAAGCCAATTTTCATGTACACTCTTAATGGTTTATGATTTTGGCAACTGTTCCCATGAGCAGGTTTGCTGTTTCACCCTTTGACATATGTGCTGTATTATTTCCGTTGATTGCCAATTATCTGTTAAAAGAGATCAGGATCATGGGGAGAAAAGCCAGGGCACAGTACATGAGTGTTGTAAATTAAAGTAAAAAGCAAAGTAGACACTGTAAATGAGAATCCATTATAGTTAGAGTGGTTTTCTACATCTCAGTAATCTTACTGCTGTGTTTACTCCAAATGGAGGCAAGTACAACAGCAGAACCATCATTTTCTAAGCACGAAAAACAAACCATTCGTGACTTAATGTTTCATTTATTTATGCAGCCATGCATAATTTCATTTAGAATTTCTAGAATGGGGAAATATAAAAAAAGGTGTATTACTGTTGAAAAATGACAGAAAACATCATGTTCGAGGTATAGCTGATTTACTATTTGGAAATATTCTGCAATTAAAATGTGTTGTTCATTTTGCCAGATGCAGAATCTTATCCCTGATTTCATTTAATGAGCCATTTAAAACATTAAAGCAAAGAGATTCCAAATGCAGCAAAATGGTATAAAATGTTGCTATAGACTGTGAAGTGGATTGTATAACATGAGATAACATTACTGTATTTCTAGGTTATTCATGTAGAAAAAAATCAGATCTGCATTGCATTTAGTTATGTGAAGTAGGGCAAAAAAAGGAAAGAACATATATTTATTCAAAGTTGTACTTTAAAAAAAGAGTTGCTTCAGTTTGTAGTTTAAGAGTTGGCTTTAAAGGAAATCTGTCATAAAACATAAATGCTGCCATTTCTGACCTCTCCTTTTGAAAATGCTAGTTGTTTGGCTGCCCTGTTGCCCCCCTGGTTTATAAAGCGTTGAAATGATACACAGCCAGGCAACTAGCATATTTCGGAGAAGGCCAACAATTACAGCCCCCCTTAAGACAGAATGTATTTTGAGGCAGCATTTCTTGAAGTTTGGTTTGGTTAGGCACTTATTTTTCATGGGTTTTTGCCCACGTGTGTAGCCACCTGCCCATGCTATTGTCTGCAATGTTTATATGTTGGAGAGGAGCAACAGTGTACAGCCATGCATGTTGGGTCAAGCCACTTGCAGGAAGAAAACAGAGGTGAGCAAAGGTGAAAAGCTTACTAATGGTGTAAAGGGGGTTTTGGAAATTAAAAGTGAAGTGTAAAGGTTTTCAGTGGTTTGTTGGATTTGAGGTGCAGTGGAGTAAAGTGGGGTGTAGAGGTGAGCAATGGCATGCAGAATTTAGTAAAGATGGAATATGGGTGCAGTGGTGTGAAGAAGGTGCAGAGGTTAGTGTGGCGCAATGGTGGAAAAGGAGTGCAGAGATAAGCTTGTTCTGGATGAGCAGTAGAGAAGTGACTGGTGGACTAGGTGTACAGAGGTGAATGGTGAACAAGGGGTGCATGGGTTGCAGAGGTGTTAGGTAGATAAAAGGTTCGGAGGTGAGCAGTGAGCAAAGGGTGCAAAGGTTAGAAGTAGACGAGGTGTACAGAGGTAATGCGTGAGGAGGTTTGCGGTATTAGCACTCTTGTCTTTTTTTTTCTGGAAGCAGGAAAACATATGTAATGGAAGATTTTCAATTTTCAAGAATTATTATGCTAAGGTTTAAATGTGCTTTTGCCACAGTAAGTATTGCATATTTTATACATACAAGGACTGTGGCATATGTGTGCTGTGTAGGAGGGGGAGTCTAGCTCTTGTCATCAGGGGGTCAGACTGCCCAAAACAGGAAGAGGCACCCAATGAAGCCAGGATCCAAAATGGAGATGTAGGGTAGGGTGTGTGGCATCAGTGCCAGCATGGCAACGCTGGATATGGTGGGCGGGTGAAAATATGAGCACAACCTTGAATAGCAGGTAAAAGGTGAAGTTCCTTTTTTAAAACCTAATTCCAATTTTCAGTTAACTTTAGTTCATTTGGATCATATTGGTTTCATTCACTCCTGCTCAGCCATTCACAGGAAGCTTTGTATTTTATGAATGAATACAAGGCTTCCTCAGATTGGCTGAAGGGAAGATTGTGACAAAGATTCCTGTGAATGGCTAAGCAGCACTCAGTCCGGAGTGTTAATGAAGAAACTAGTTCATTTGGACCAGCTTAGTTTAACTATTTAAAGTTAAATGAAAGTAAAATTTGAGCATTAAGTAATTACATATATTCTCAGAAATCACTAAAATGTTATCATAAATGTTTATGACCTAGACATACAGAGAAAAAATGCTAATTAGTGCCAATGTTGAATATGAATATATATTTAAAAATATATATTTGTTTTTTATTTGTCAGAAATTGGCTCACATGGTGCATATGCATCAATTTGCTTTAAAAAAATAAGCATTGTAGTAATATTCTACTTTCTCTCCTCTTAACCCTTAAAGCAAGATCCATTTTGGATTCTGTCTGGTAACAGTAAGTTAGCCAGAGGAAGGGAGCCCATCCTGATTTTCTTTTACCAAAAGATTTTTATTGAAAACCTAGGGATACAGAGTGAGTCCAAAAGCTCCAGGTGAGTCATATCTAGAAAGATACAACGAACAATCGCTACACCAGAAAGCACAACGATGAATTGCGATGCAAAGATAATCAGTTAAGAATTGGGCACATTCAAAAGGGTTATGCCACTAGATAGTGGCTAAAAAGTACGGTAATATTAATCAAAAAACAGAAAGGGGTGCTCTAACTACATAACTCCAAAACAGAGAGACTATGAAATTATGATGGGGGAGGGGGAACAGAATAAAGCCTTACAGATCAGAAACAGAAAATATGGATAAGAAGAGGAAGGGGGAGGAAAGAATGGAAGAATGTGGGGAAGAGGAAGAAAGCAAAGGTGGATTTCCAACTCATACTGCCTTGGTGGTATGTCTGCTGCCATTCTGAGCTCAGTGAATTAGTACCTGGTCCTTTTAAACTACTTTTTACAACAAAAAAACAATTTTTCATTGTTGTACAAGACTGAGAGACAGCTTTATATCTAGTAAGGCAGGGTAAAAACTTCCATCAAGCTTTTTGTGTCCCCATTGAGTAGATTCCCATTTACATCCTGGTGACACAACAGAAAGTAAGGGAAAATGTCATAGAGAAGTGAAATCTACCATTGTTACAAGGACAAAAATGTGGAAGAAAATCTACAATTTTGCAGTTGTCATCGGAACAGGTGTTGTCTTTGACCTAAGGGCCTATGGCGGTGGGCCTTGTGGACTTGTGCTGATGGCATCAGTTTAACACCAGATGGAGAGGCTTCTGAGATCATTTAGAATTTAATGACAGGTACATTTGATCTGCAGTTGACTTCTATCTGGCCTACCATTGACCTGTTTCATTGGATTTTGCATTTACATAGAATTGTATGGAAATCTAAAATCCCTTGAGGCAAACAAAAACCTATTGATACACTATTGTATTGACAGCTGTTAAGTTATTATTTCCCATACATTTTTGTGCCAATGACAAAAGTTCTCTAGATAGAAAGAGTGCATATTCTCAGCTGGGGCTACAAACAGCAATAAAAAAGCATTCTCCTCAAAGCTATGTATAATATTTTGAATGAAATAATCTGATTTAAAATGTTACTAAACCCACTACAGTAAAATCAGTCTGTATATGCAGTAAAGCATGCTTGCTAAACTCACTGTAAAACCTAAGGGGTCAATCCTCTGCATTGTGTGAAAAGGTTGTTTGAACCTGTCTTCTCTGATCCTCCCCTTCTTCTCTTGTCCCCAATCCATATGCTGATAGTACAGAGCTCTAGGAGTCACTCTGCACATGCTCGGTTTAGTGTACATGGCTAGTGAGGTTTTTTTCTTTGGGAGAGTGCATGTGATCAGCACAGGACTAGTCAGCACTGTCCAGACAGAGGGTCAGGGTTTGTGCAGCCTCAAAGGACAATCAGAGCAGAATGAAAACTATTCCTACAAGCTTTAACTAGTGCTCTGCCAAACACTGATAGAAGTCACATGACTGCTATATACTGCTGATGAGAAAAGGTATTTAGCAGTTTATATTTACTAAAATAATTGCATGTCCATGTTCTGTGTCCTGTGGGAGACCAGATATTGTGAATGCAGAGTTCTGGGTTTAGTAACACTTTAATGAAGAGGTGCTTGGAAGATCAAATAAGAATAAAAGCTAAAACTGAAAAGCTTGTATTTATACAGTCCTTTCCTTACATTCATTCTTTAAATGTATCATAAACCTTCCTACCTGCACCCTGTGTTTTTCAGCTGTATACAATGTACATTAATCGTGTAGTTACATGGTGTAATTTGTTGTTCTGTGTGTACAGTCTAAAGTAGAGTAAACCTTCACATTCCTGTGTCAGGAATTTCAGTTCAAACATGAGGCATTTGGAATGGCACTGCACAGGTTAATGCATGTACTCTGTCCATAGTATAAGAACTGACACCTCCTGTGGAGAAACTAAATATCCCACAATCTCTGGGTCTCTCAGTCTACTGCTGATGCAGGTGAGAGCTACACAGTAAGTTGATCTAACTGACACACAAGCAAGCAGAACATTCACAGACACACAAAGGATTACCCTGCATCTTAAAGATGTTTAGTTTCCACTGGTACTCCCTTATTTGTGAGGAGACACACAGCAGATGGCAAGGCATGTATTAGACTGGCTGTGTGACCTGGAACAGGAAGTAGTCTTGTCTCTTTGGTGATTAGGGACCAGCTAGCTGAATCAATACATGGACATAGGGTTTTGATTGGTTATGACACTACAGACTGCAGACACAAAATGTGAGCCCATTGCTACAAGGTAAACAAACAGCACAGGGAATATAACTACATTAATACCTAGTTAAAACAATGAAAACATTTAATAAATATGTCTGTTAATATGCTGCTGACAGATAATATTCTGTATAAACACTAGCAATACAGAAACTCATTTGGTGCCTAAAAACTTTAGGAATAAAAACGCATTAAAGGTAACAAATGTAGTTTGAAAGTTAATATTTTGAAAGCTGTGATTGGTTTCAAAAATACATATTACACTTTTGAATATTCTCAAGAAAAAGAAAAGCTTTTGAAATAAATAAGATCATAGGATTCTGTTTGGTTATGAATGTGATAAGTTGTTAGTTTAAAGTCTGGCAATTCCTTTACTTGACATATTTGATGGGTACCTAAAGGCTGTGTGATCTATGGAAATTGTCAGCCGCAGAATAATTCCTCAGATATATTCTGCTGTTTCCATTCTGTTGAAAGTTCAGTATATTAACACGTTTATTATTAGACAGACTTGGGGTAAAGGGAAAATTAAAGCTGTTTATCAAACCACATTTCTTTGTCACCTGCAGCTGCTAAAACAAAATATACTCATTCTTTTGTATATGTACCACATAATGCATAGCAACGCAGAAAATTACCCAATGCATCCAGAGAGTAAAGTGACACTATAAATATGTTTAAAGATAAAAGGCTTTATAAAAGTGTCAGTAAGGTCAATAAGCCTGAAATACTGTAACGTATCTGTGCCCTCAATAATACAATAACCCTAAAAATTCTCTTCATGTTTCAGAGGGAATATACAGTATATATATATCTGCAAAAGTTTTAGGCAGGTGTAAAAAAATTGCTATAAATTAAAGTGGTTGTAAAGGCTCAAGGTTTTTCACCATCATGCATTCTATGTATGAAGGTAAAAAACCTCCTCTGTGCAGCAGCTATCCCAGCCCCCCCTAATACTCACCTAAACCCCCTCTCAATCCAGCCATGTGCACTGGAGTCACAGTAATTCCAGGACTCCCTTTCCTCATTGGTTGAGTCAACAGTGGGAGCCAATGTCAATCACAGTCAGTGAGCCAATGAGAAGAGAGAGGGGGCAGGGCCAAGCCGAATGGAGACATAGAGCAGTGGGTGCCCCCCTAGCAAGCTGCTTGCTGTGGGGGCACCCGACAGGAGGGGTACCTGAAAAGAGGAGGATCTGGGTTGCTCTGTGCAAAACCACTGCAGAGAGCAGGTAAGTATGATGTGTTTGTTATTTTAAAAAAATTAAGCCTTTAATATCACTTTAGGAAAGCCTTCAGAAATAGAAGTAATTGAACAGAAGAGAAATCTAAATCAAATCTATTTGGTGTGACCATTCTCTGCTTTCAAAACAGCATCAGTTCTTGGAATCTACTAGGTACACTTGCACACAGTTTTTGAAGGAATTCAAAATTCTTTTGTCTCTTCATGTAATCCTAGACAGACTTAATGATATTGAGATCAGGGCTCTGTGGGAGCCAATCCATCACTTTTAGGACTCCTTTTTCTTCTTCACGTGGAAGATACTACTTAACTATATTGGCTTTATGTTTGGGGTTGTTGATCTGCTGCAGAATACATTTGGGGCCAATCACATGCCTCCCTGATTTTTTATATATATACATAGAGATATATACATATATATATATATATATAAAATCTTTTTTTTTTCTTTTGTCAAAGGACTTAGTCAACAGTAATTTGTCTTCTGCAAGGATGATCATGGAAACACTTTTTTCTACAGCCTCAGCATATCAAAGGACACCTATATTGACAGGTACATATATGTGGCCATTTTTGTCCATCCTAAAATGGTAGTTGGTCAAAAGATCTCTGGGATAAAGTTGTGGACAGGCACAAGTCATCAGATGGGTACAAAAAATTTAAAATGCTTTTTCAATGCCTAGAAGCACAATGAAGTCTGTTATTAAGAAGGTGAAGGCATTTGGTACAACACAGACCCTCCCTGGATCAGGACATCACTTCACACTGGATGAAAGAGCCATGAGGAAACTGGTCAGAGAGGCTTCCAAGAGGCCTACAGCAACTCTGAAGTATTTTCAGGAAATTTTGAGTGGTCATTGTTTACATATGATAACAATATCACAAATTATCCACAAATGTGGCTTGTATGGGAGGGTTGCAAGAAAAAAGGCCACATGCAGTCACGACAGAGCTTTGCCAAAACACACCTTGAAGATTCTGAAGCCACATGGAAAAAGGTGTTACGGTCAGATGAGAATAAAATTGACACTAAACGATATGTATGGTGGAAATCCAATACAACTTATCATTCAAATAACACCATTCCTACAGTAATGCATGGAGAAGGTAATATCCAGTTATGGGGGTGTTTCTCTGCAACAGGGACTGGAGCACTTGTCTGGATAGAACGGAACAATGGATGGGGCTAAATACCATTAAATTCTTAAGGAAAATCTTTTGTCCTCTGCCAGAAAGTTGTCAATGGGAAGAAGATTTACTTTCCAACATGGCAATGACCGAAAGCACACAGCAAAAATTACCACACAGTAGTTGAAGGAGAAAAAGGTGAATGTCCTTGTATGGCCTAGTCATAGCCCAGACTTAAACCCCATTTAAAATCAGTGGGATGACTTGACTGCAGTCCATGAATGGTCACTATCAAATTTAACTGAACTCGAGCAGTTCTGCAAAGAAGAGTGGGCAAATATTGCAAAGACTAGATGTGCAGAGCTAGTAGAGACATATCCCAAAAGACTAAAGGCTGAAACTAAAGCAAAAGGTGGTTCAACAAAATACTGACACAAGGGGTGATCCTTTTTCCAACTCAGTGATTCAGTTTTTGTATTTTACTTTTTTTTTTCTGACATGTTGGTGTTATATCTTTCACTTGGATGTTACAAGTTGCACTGAGTAAATACAGCCGAATAAAACAAAAACTGTGTCTGTCTTCATTTCAGGCTGCAAAGCAACAAAATGTGATTATTTTAAAGGGGGTGATTATTTTCTATACTCACTGTATTAATACAGGTTTAAACGTCATTGTTGTGTAAAACCTAGGTTTTGTGATTTTGAAAATTAATATATAATATTCACATTTATGACTCTTTCCTAACCATGGTTTAGTCATTAAAAAAAACCCCTCTAATTACTAATGATGTTTGTTTTGCTGGAAAAAAAAGATATAGGAAGACAAGCATAATGATGCTAGTACTGTCCACTTTTGGGGTACAGTGCAGTAAAGTTGCTCTGTTGCAGCCTACTGCAGTGACAATGTACATTGCAGAAGATTGCAGCACCGACAGATGGATAAACTGATTGTCAGGAGATTTAACACAGCACAGATGTCAAGGTCCTACCTTTTCCCAGAGATTGTGCTGCTTCATGTGCTGGCATCCATCTTGGGTTTCTGCAGAGCATTGTGGGAGTCTTTAATGCCTTCAGGCCTCTGAGGTCCATCCCCCAGAGGGGTGTAGCTAATTACATATAAGCCTGTGATCCGCACATGCCCTTTGCACTTGTGTCTTGTGTCGCTACAGCTCTGTGTATACTCTTGTGACTCTCCTGGAATCTGACTCGGCTTGTGACTAGAACATTCTCTGTGTTTTCCTTTGATCTGACCTTCCGTTGCTGAACCCGGCCCGTGACCTGTGATTCTTGTCCACTGTTTCTGTACCGTTTTGTCCCGTTGTTGTCGACCCGGCCTGCCTGACTACGCTATTGTCATTCCTACCAGCTACATGCCATTGGCGGCGGCCATTGCCGCAGCCGGGGTGTCTCGGGGGTCGCGACCTGGTTCCTGGCTGCGTCAAGTCCATCCCCACCATCAGGGGCTCTGGTGAAGGGTAGCCTGGGACTTAGACTCCGCGCCCTGAGGGACTTCGGTCTGTGGGTGGTGGTTGTCGTCAGTCAGTGCGTTACCCTGCCACTAGGCCTGCCTGTCCGTTCCACAGCCCCTGCCCTGACAACATCAGTTTTATTGCTTAAAGGGTAACTAGACTTTTAAATAACTTAATTTTAACTGATCTCCATCCACATGTTAATGTACTTATCTTAGATCAGCACGCAAGCCAGTCCAGGAGTTGCAGTCTACGCCCGAATGCACTCAGGTCTTATTCATAGCTAGTGGGGATGAGTAGTACTGTATATGTATGTCTTTTCTCTATAGGACCTAATGGAAAAGCTCTGAAACAAGTGTGCACATCAGACGTTCTGATCTAGCAAGGAGCATACTTGTTGAGGTTCAGTAATTCAAAAAGCACTGAAGCCAGGAAAAGCCAGGCAAGTAGCATTTTCAGCAAGAAGTCAGCATTGGCAACTTGTAAAGTTCTCTTAATAAAGGTTTCAACACTAAGGCTACGTTCACACTAGTGTTGTGCGCAGGCGGCAAAGAGGCGTTTGGGAAGCGTTTTTACCTCTTCCCAAACGCCTCTGCCAATTCTGCACATTACAGCACATGGTGCTGTTCTAACGGGAGCGTTTGCGTCGCGTTGCGTCGCGGCAAAACGGAAGCCTCTGGTCGAGTCAGGAGGCTTTGAAGCCTCCTATTCTCGTCTATGGTGCCGCTCCGCAAACGCCCGGCCGGCATTTGCGGTGCGGTTGCGGGGCGTTTGCGGAGCGGTAACACCACTCAAACTGCATTATAGGCGTTTGTGGGGCGTTATTAACGCTCGGCAAATGCCTAGCAACCGCCGCTAAACCGCGCATGCGGCGTTTGCGGAGCGTTAAAAAACGCTCCGCAACACCGGACCAACGCTTGCCAAATGCTATAGGGGTGTTTGGCAAGCGTTGGTAAAACAGCCAAGTGTGAACGAGCCCTAAGGGGTGCATTTATAAAAAAAAAATCACATGGCTATTCACCAAGCAAAACTCCTCATACACTTGTTCTTTGTGAAAGGAGCAAAATAGAATGTTCTCCTATTTTCTCTACAGGTTGAATGTTATTTATTAATAAAAATGGTTTGGTAAAATACTTTATTATGGCCACTTGATGAAGCTGAGGATTATATTTATTTCAGTGATCTGAAACTCCATCTAGTAGCCATATTTTGATATTCCACCGAAATAAGAAGAAAAAGTGGGAGTTCTCTGACCCCTAAAATGGGATGGCTGCTCTGTTTTGTCATTTGTGAATCAAAACTGTTATTAAAGGATTTTGGACTCTTACACTTCTTTGTTTGGCCATTATACATTGGGCTGTGTACATGTGAATCTGCAAAACTGGGCCCCCTGTTTGAGGGACACCTCTTTTTGTTAAGAGAGGATTCACTATAGCCCCTATGCCTTGTTACATTCTGACTATTCTTCTGATGGTTTGAATCATATCCATTTGTTCCTTAAAATTTGCTGACATCTTCTCCCCTAAATTGCTGTGAAGCGGCCGGATTCCTATCAGTCAATAACTGATGCATAGTGTTTGCACTTATGTTGCCCTCTAGCATTCACCTATTGTGATTTACATAATTTGCCATACTGCATAGCCATGAAGGTGACACGCTGACACCACTATTTTCAAAAATGGCTGGATTAGGCAAACTAGCATCTTAGGTTAGCTTGACAGCTGTGCCCTAAGGCCAACATTTTGGTTCATATGACGTACCACATGCATTATTTGCATGACCTTTTTATTCTTAGTGTATATAAAATTTGGAATCCATCGATTCCATATGGCTATGAAATATCAAAAGTCAACTTAATTCAGTGAACGAAACGTATCTGATATCCAGCAACTGACATCTTATATCTTCAGTTTTATTAACTTTTTTTTTCAGCATCTTATTCCTTTACATCTAATAAACAAATTAAAATGTGTATGCTTTTGTTATATTTTGTTGGAATAGACTTTGTTAATCAGTATATGCATTTTTTTATATTTTAAAGATATTCCAGAAGACCCACTCATAGCAGACCAATATTATGAAGACGGCTTTGAATCATGTTCTGAAGAAAGTGATATAGAATCCACTGAGGATGAAGATGATGCACAAAAGACACAGATAACACAAACAACATATCAACAGGTGTGACAGCAATGTGACATCTACAGTTCACAAGTTGCTCAGAGCACCAGGTGGTTAGGTCAGATTTGGCCAGGCATACATAGACACCTTAGCCATATGTCTACATAAAGCTTGGTAGCAGCAGAAATGGCTATATGGTAACTGTTTGATCAGAAAAATGCAGTCATTCCTAGTCTGTATCCCCTATCTTTGCCAAGTTGACATATAATAGAGGCAAGTCTCATATTGATTGATAGCAAGAGCTATTTTAGACTTAAAGCTGAACACCAGGTGAGCATAAAAGACATAAATTAATGCAGCAATGCATTCCATAACCACTTGAGTTCTAACCTGTATATACCCCTTCATTACCAGGCCATTTTTCAGTTTGACTGACAATGAATCAGACATACAACACTGTATTCAAATGACGTTTATGTCATTTTTTGCGATATATAGTATACACTGTACCCATTCTTGGCTTGGCTTCTTCAAAGCCAAGAAGAGGGGATTCCCCCCTTGAAATGCATCAGCCATTTCCAAGTGTCTTCTTGTGTTTGGGACTTGCCCAGTGCCTTAGGTCACCCAAGACAATGATATGCTTGTGAATCTTTGTGTTTGTGAGTATACATCTGTTTTACTTTTCAAATAATCAATTAGTGCAGCACTTAGTGTATATATTAATCAATATCAGTGCCATTAACAAAGACACATACTCCCACAGCTAAAAAATATATCATATATAAAATGATAAAAATATCTGAAAATATTCTTGGAAGAGTCCTTTATCTTCATTGGATGAAAAACTAATACTATGACACCTTTAGTGCTTAATCCAACTTCGTGCTGAAAAACCACCACCAGATGTCTGCACACCTCTAGAGTATGACCGCACAATTTAATGTTCGGTCAATAAACGCCTTTTGTCCCTCAATGGGCCATATGGATTTCCTATGCGGGCTCGGAACAAACTCCACAGCTTTAATTAATCTCCTTCCATCTACCACTCCACCTCATGCAAACAGACTTGACAGAGTGCTTTATCCTTTAAAAACCTTTATTTGCATTCTATACATATGAAGTTTGCACTCATTTGTATCAGTTGCCCAATCACACCAAATGTAAACAGCATGTCAACTGAGAGAGATCAGCGGTCCTGTGCAATACTGCTGCTACTGCTGATTAGATAGCCACATTCATTAAGCCAATAGAGTATCATGACGTCATCCGAGACCTCTTATGGTGCTGGTCGGTGGTAAGTGCAACTTTAAATGTTGTAGTCAATAGTGTGTCCCCCATTAAATAATGTTGACCGTTGCTGAATGCCCCATGGCATTGGTGGTCAGTGGTGTTTCCCCCCCATAACATTGGTGGTCAGTGGTGTTTCCCCCCCATAACATTGGTGGTCAGTGTGAACTCTTGATAGTCCATATGTCATGTGTGCCCCAACTTACTGCTCAGTGGTGGTCTTTGTACTCCACCTTTCTGCTCTATGTGCCCTCCTTTTGCTGGTGGTCAGTGGGAACATGTTTACTTACAGGATCAGCTGGAGAAAGAAAAAAAGCCATCTGCAGTCTACCTTAATTTGCTGTGTCTTCATGGGAGAAATTCCCCTAACTTCATGACCCAAATGAGCATATCTAAAGATTACCTGTTCTGACCTTACATAGACTTCACATGCTGTGTGCTTGTTCAGGGGTAAATCAGAGTGTAATTAAGCCAACTAACATACTGTATTCAGAAGCAATGGCAATTCTTATTTTCTTAGGTTTCCCTGGGGAAAATAAGGGTTGCTAAGAGCTCCACTTATAGGCTGCAAAATGTAAATATGGAATAATAATATGCAGTGTTTCATGTTTACTTAATTAAAACAAAAACTATACATTTGCATTATCCCCTTCGCATCTGTAGGAAGTTGGAATCTCCATGACCAGGCAAAATGCTTTTGTTTTAGTTAAACCTAACTACTTTACTGCTTAAAGTGAGTTTCAGACCTATGAAACTTTCATTTTGTTTCTTAAACACCAAGGTTTTGTAACATTGGAAAATGGACAAGATAAAAATACCTCTAAAATAATTGTCCTAGAGCAGCAAACTCCTCAGAGGTCTGAAGAAGGAGCCTACTGAGCATGCTCTGAAACGCGTTACTGCCCCCTTCATCTCCTATATCCAACTCTGCTCTCCAAGCCTCATTTTATTGCACAGGCACATCCTGGGCTCTACTTCCTGATCCTATAGATAGAGTTTGCTGCTGGACGGCTGGATGTCCCACCTGGATCTTATTACACCACACAATGAGTCTTTTTAACTATGTATTCTGTAAGTGCAATTTATCTATTGTTTACTAATAAATTGTCAACACTGCACTTAGAGGTGCCTTCCTCTCTCTTTTTCAACCTCTCTGCGTATGATTGATACATTGGAGAAAATAGTCTGAATAACCCAGGCTGGTCAACCCCTATACTTCTGAATAGCCAGGAGGAGCTAAATAGAAACAAAGAAATAGAATGTAAAACAGAAACATTGTTTTATAATCTAGAGAACTAAAAAATACAATAATTTATTCACACACTATGCCACCTTTGCTACTGCTCTGCTTGAGTCATTTTAATCATAAAATTACTGCTAAAAGTCCAACGATCTCATTTGTGTGCTCTAGGACAATTATTTTAGATTGTCAATACTGCACTTAGAGGCACTTTCCTCTCTCTTTTTCATGTTGCTGCATTAGAGCCTTGCTTCCACTCTAGGAAGAGCTGCCTCAGTGTTACTGCTCCCATCCATCCATCCATCCATTCCTGATATCCATCTGGCACCTTTATCCTACAGATACAGAGGTTGGGCTCTAACAAGTGCGCCCTATATAATATACATACGCAGAGAGGTTGTCTGTCATTCATTAGTTATAGTAAAATGGTATTTTAGTGTCCCTCATGTTAAAATAGAGATGTTCAAAATAATAATAGAGATTGTTAATTAGCCGAGATGGGTAAGGCTAAATATTTGGATTGCATGTGAATGGGAAATGTGGCTTTGAAATTGAAATAAATAAGGCTTAAATTATACCTCTAGACTTCTACATGTTGGCCATCAGGTCCTATGCTAATGGCAATGCAGGTGAGCTATGGCACAGGCAATACAATGTAGGGTGACCTTCAGGAAAAGAGACAGCAATATGTCAATGGGAAGACCCACATTTCACAGAACAGAAACAAAGTCAAGATTGAGGTGCATGCGCATGAGCAAAGGGAGCTGGTGACATGGCTTGGTGGTTGCGCTGTGGCTGACACATTTACATGCATGCGCGGTTTTAAGAGAAATTGGCAATATGGCAGTAAGTGGCCTTTCACATCGCTACAACACATATGTGGGTTAGTGGCCTTTCATGTTGCTAGAACATCAGCAGTATATCAGTAATAATTAATGTGTGCGTGGTAGCGAGCAACTTTTCATGATTGCCACCATGTATGCATTGACTATTGCTGACATATTTACTGACATACTGACAATACTGTGCATGCGCTGTAGTAAAAGACCGTGGGCTTGTGTCGATGGCCAATTCAATGAGCTTTCAGGTACATTTAGTATGCCATGCATGAGTCATACTTATGATATGCTTTCTGTGTGACATTTAGCAACATCAAAACATTAAAACAAAATCAAACAAAGCAGTGGAAATACAGAGAACGTATCCCCCAAATTGAGCAGATCTGCACCAGCATATAGTATCAGTTGATAAAAGTATTACTTTATAGTCATTACTTATTTTCAGATGCAGAAAACTAATGCAATGGTAAAAGCTTTACTATTTGACCAGACCAAGCATAATGAAACATTAGGAAATGATCTAGTACTAACCATTCCTTCCTATGTGCTTCCTTAGTTCCTTGTGTTGATTATCTCGTACATGTCTGTTAAGTGATGCATTGTCTGTAACATCACAGCAGGATATTGATAAGCTGTCAGTTTGGTGCTTGAGTGAGTTAGAGAGAGTCCTCCATACAGCACATTTCACTAAATAATGCATGAATAGCCATTTGCTGTTTTATTTAACTTTGTTAACGTTTCATTGTTGTTATGCTATTTGTATACAGTATTTATATATTTATGTATTTGGAAAAAATACAGTTGGTCAATCTCAATAACGTTTCCTGTCTGCAAGCCCTATAAGTTAAGAGGCTCAATGCACATGTGTTATTTTGGATAATGATGTTTTCTTCAGCCATGTAATTTCCCTGCCGTATACTAATGTCAAGAGGTCTGCACCTTCCACAGATACCTTTCCATTGCTGTTTAGAAAAGTTGATTTTGACCAATAGTTATAATGCAAACAAATAATGCTACAAGTAACATCTGTAAATGCAGCTATGTGTCCAAGAAGAGGAGAAAGGCCAAGGGGGAACTTCACCATATGGAAAGGGAAATTCAATATATGCTGGAAATACTCTTTAATAAGGTAGTGCAAAGTGTAGTGATGGCATGGAAAGAATAGTAATCTGTAGTACCAATGAAAGATGATTGCTAAGTTACTTACTTTTAACATTTTAGCCCAACAATTCTCTCCTTTATGTAATTCTATTAGTAAAATATGATTTTGGAACAATAACCTGAACTGTTTCATCCATGTCATAGCTGTATGCTTTGGGATAATGTGCATCATTATGATTTTGTAAAGTAGTACATATGAAAAATGGAGAAATGTATGCTTAGGCATTGTAGGTGTAGCACAACCCTCGTAAGGGTTTTTTTTTTGTCCAGGTTTCCCCTTCTTTGTCTCACAGCCAGGTACAAGGTATTTTCCACAGCCAGGTATACACACTCTTTTGCTCATTGTCTTTAATGGTCAGTCTAGGGGATGTTTGTTTTTTGGAGTTGTATTGTAGAACTGGGGATAAGGATAGGGAATTCAGTAGGATAGTCCAAAATTAGAACTATTTACACTGAGGACATCTAACTGATCTCTTAGTTGAGCACTATTGAAGTCCTGGCTAAAAACAGATAGTGGACTTCTCTTTAGTTTGTAGCAACAAGTAGTTTAGGGGTGAGCAAAGTCCCTTTTTCAGTTTTAGTAGTTATAGGGCTGATCTCCTCAGGTACAAGCCAGTATCAGCCCAAAGGTAACATAGGTGAGCAAAGTCCTTTGCAGTAGCAACAATTGGACAAGCTCTTCAGAACGCTAGCCAGTGTTCCCTTTCCTTTTCAGACCCACGCTGACTATCAAACACCAGGGGTGTAGCAAGCACACAGAGTCCCCAGATTCCCCAATGTCTGTACTCACAAAGCCCAAGGATAAAATGGTTGCCTCCTTCCAATCTTCCAAGCGAAACCTTGTAACAGTGTTACCAGACAAAGCTTTGGCAGACAGCTCCCCTCAGTCAGCTTACTGTAGAACCAGGGTCACTTTCTCTGAATTCAGGCCCTCAGGTCAAGCTACCTGAGTCCGCATGGCAGCCAGTGCAAGGTGAGGCAAGCCTGCCTCAAGGCTGGCTTGGTTCAATCCTCTCCCGGGAAAGACACTGAACCTATGTGCTCACAGAACATAAATACCACTCCCAGCATGCAATGGGACTTCCCTCCCCTGCAATTGGCCAGGACTGTATCCATTTTCATGTTGTTCATTTGCCTAGTTCCCTCCCAGGTTCTGGAAAGATCTCATAGCTTCCTGAAGACGGGCAGAATTTAAGGCAAATTCAGCAGCACCAGAGCATCATGAGCAGAGCTGACTAATCCATGACAGCATTCTGTTAAGCAGAGAGCCCAACTAGATTTTCCTAACAGTCTCTCTGTTAAGCAGAGAAATACAGTTATATTTATTGTATAGATTGGTACTGTGCAACGGTGAGGACTGCTGCTGATACCTATCACACTCTAGCTAGAATGTGTGAAGTACACATAAACAGCACTAGACCCCTATGTTTATATGTTTATGTGTACAGTTTTACTTAACCTAACTTTACAAATCCTAGCACCTATCTAGGAAGGTGCTACATAGGGAATTGCCATTAACTATAGAAGGATCTCCCCACCACCACCTCCATCTCCTTTCAGGTTATTTAGATATGAGACTGCAGGGGGCAGGAAAGCACTCTGAGCAACTTGTACTTAGACAGTGGTCTCTAAGATCAAGAAGTACCTTCCAGTTAGGGTAAGTGCCTAAATTGATGAGCAGATATCGGAAACTGCTTCAGTTTAGTGGTTCAATGATTCTTAGAAGTCAGAGGGATGCCATCTGTAGCAAACATGCACCTATCAATGAACTATTAATGATCTCAGAAGTGTCTCAAACTTATCAAAAATGCAAGCAGAATGCACCTGGATTCAAAGGGCATTTGCCCATGGACATAAGCCCAAAACCAGTTATTCTAATGCTGGTGGATCAGCATGGAGGATTATGAAATGGAAGCAGAAACTTAGGGGTTGATCTACTAAAGGCAAATAGAATGTTCACTTTGCAAGGGAAGTTGCATTCTGCAAGGGAGTTTGTCCTAGAGCTTAGTGAATGAGGTGAGGCTCTGCTGATGTCCACCATCCAGTCATGTGCAAGCCTTTCCCTTTCATGCAATAGGATATTCTTTTCAAAGTGAAACTTCACCAAATTCACTAAACGCTGAGACATATTCCTTTACAATGTGCAGCTTTCCCTGCAAATTGAACAGCCTGTTTGTCTTTAGTAACTCAGCCTCTAAGTGTCAGATCTTGTAAAAGAAACAGACCAAAGAAAATATTCATGCTTTCTGTCTGGGAAACATGGGACTCTGTAGGAATGTGACAGGGAGAAAAAAATGGGGTACAGATGTGTGTGAAACAAATCTCAATGGTGTTGAAACATGCAGAGTCTATCCTCTCAGAGGGGACAATGAAAGTAGAAATTATCTAGTGTATTTTCTATTTCATAACATACAAATTCTCTATGAAAAGAACATTTGTCTTCTTAAGAGAAGTATGGACTTAAAAAAAAAATCACCTAGGTGGATGCAGCATTGATCCGATGCTGAATCTTTCCCCCGCTGGCTCTGCAATGAGAACTGAGCGATTAAACACTGCTGATTGTTCAGTTCTCCCCCTCCACTCTGAGCAGAGCCTTGACTGTCAATCACTGGCTCTCTGCTCTGCCCCTCCAGCTCTCATTGCATGGTTAGGGTGGGAAGGGGAGGGAGTAGCTGGCTCAGCCTCCCAGCGGTGCAGGTGAAAGGCTGAGCCAAGTACCAGTTCAGGCTTCTGGGTGGATCTTGACCATATGGTCAGGATCTTTTCACAGCCTGGACTTGCTGAGTGACGTCAGCTGACAGAGAACTTTAGCCCTCTGTCAGGTGAAAACAGATCACAGGAGTGCAGAATGAACTGCACTCCTGTGACATACAGGAGATGTACAGCCAAAGCTTTTGCTGTACTTCTCCTGTAAAGAGTATGTAAATCCTAACAAAGAAATGTAATCCATTTTGGTCTGATAAATATACCATTGAAAGTATCTTGTTAGATTTGTTTGATAAATGAAAAACATACCTATTGATCTTGCCAGAATAAGTATTATCTTCGTACTGTAATGCATTGCTAATGATTAATCAGTGTGGCTGTTTTCTTGTAATCAACAGGACACCGATATCAATGCTATGATATTGAAATTGGAAAGTGTGCTGGCTTCCAGCTGTACAGGTAAGTTGCTCCATAAGTCTGATGGAAAACATATTTTGTGTCAACATATCGAAACACATAGCTGACTATACATTTACCAATACTGTAATTATCATAGTTAATATTGTTTAACCACTTTCTGACCGGCCGTTGCATATAAACGGCCGGAGGGTGGCAGTGCAGGGTCGGGTGGCCGTTTATAAACGGCTTCCCTGCACCCTGCTTGTGCGCGCTCCCTGGGAGCGCGCAGCACCGCGATCCGGTGCCCGCTGTGTCCTCCGGACACAGTGAAACACGGATCGTCGGACGGGACCTCTGTACGAGGTCCCGATCATGTGATCACTGCTGGGCCAATCAGTGATCACATGCAAAGTAATAAGCAAGATGTCACTTGTGACATCATTGCTTACTACGTGTGAAATCTGTGAATGATCACAGAGGTCACATGGTACAAGACTATTCACAACAGCCTTGTACCATGTGTCAAGCTGTGACCAATCACAGCTCACTCAGTACTTCTCAATGAGTGCAAGAATGCAGACAGAGAGAAAGAGAAATGATTGCTTTTACATCCTATATGGGTGTAAAAGCAATCAGTGTAAAAAAAAAAAAAAAAATCATCACCCCCCACAAGTAGTACAGTGTCACCATGGTGACACTGTACTGCTAGGGTGACAGTATGTAAAAAATAAATAAATAAATAAAAAATAATAATATAAAAAAATAAAATAAAAATGTAAAAAAAAAGTTTAAAAATTATAATTTTTGGTTATAAACTAATTTGGATTTTTTTTTTTTACTAAAAAGATAACGGAATAAGTTTTGGTAAAGATTTATGATGAAATATTATTTATTTGCAAAATTTTATAAAAAAAACGTTTTGTACTTTTTCATTTACATAGCAAAAAAAATAAAAATCCCAGCGGTGAATAAATACCACCAAAATAAAGCTTTATCTGTGTCAAAAAAATGGTAAAAAATTAATTTGGGTACAGTGTTGCATGACCGCGCAATTGTCATTCAAAGTGTGATAGCGCTGAAAGCTGAAAATTGCCCTGGTCAGGAAGGGGGTAAAAGTGTCCGGTCTGAAAGTGGTTAAATGAGATTTTTTTCCGTAAGATGCAGCCAGCTAAAGACGACCAAGATAGCAGCGTGTGATACTCTGTATGGTACCCAAGCAGTGGATTGCAGTTGGACCACGATATAATCGCTTTGGGGGTGAGTATGTGTATGGAAGAGAACACAGCACTACAGGCAAAAGGGAAAAAAACATAGGCTGGGGTGGGGAGAGTTTAGTGTTGCTTTAAGGGGAGCTATTGGTGCTCAGCATAGTAGGTAAGTAAATAAAGGTGGCAGCATAGAAGGTAAGTAAATAAAGGTTCCTGGGCTTAAAAAGAATTAAATGTTGGGCTATTAGTATAGTAAATTATTATTTTTTCCATACCCGGAGTTCAACTTTAAATCAGAAAAACAAAAGAAATTTCAGAAAGACATTTATTTCAGAAGACACATTTTTCTTCAGCTGCACACCTAATGATGTAATAGAAATCTAGTTAAGGAGGGAATTACTAGGGAAAGTCCAAGGTAAGTGCTGAAGGCATTAAATGGAAAATGAGACTGAATCTATAATGGAATACTTATAAACTAATCATGGAAATTTTGAACCATACCTTTAAAACAGGCATTTTGGAGTAATCTTCTAAAGTCCTAATATATCTGTGGTCATAGGTGGCTATTTAAAAGTCCCATCTCGAGATTTTTCTCTTATTCTTTGTACCCTTAAAGGGTCATTACACCTTTATAATAAAATTTAAAAACCAGTCAAGGGGCCTCAGTAATTTAAAAGTCATTGTGCGGTGTAGAGAAATTAGAAACCTGTAGGCTAATTGTGGCTTCCACAAAGCCTGGCTAGAAAAAGTAGCATTCTCAGAGAACGGCACTGCATACAGTGAAGGAAATAAGTATTTGATCCCTTGCTGATTTTGAGTTTTTGCCCACTCACAAAGAAATGATCAGTCTAAAAATCGAATGGTAGGTGTATTGTAACATTGAGAGACAGAATAGCAACAAAAAATTCAAATGAAATGCATGTCTAACAAATTATGCACTGATTTGCATGCTCATGAGGGTAATAAGTGTTTGATCCCCTTCACAAAACATGACTTAGTACTTGGTGGCAAATCCCTTGTTGGCAATCACAGAGGTCAGACATTTCCTGTAGTTGGCCACCAGGTTTGCACACATCTCAGGAGGGATTTTGGCCCACTTCTCTTGGCAGATCCTCTCCAAGTCATTAAGGTTTGGTGGCTGACATTTGGCAACTCAAACTTTCAGCTCCCTCCACAGATTTTCAATCGGATCAAGATCTGGAGACTGGCCAGGACCTTAATGTGCTTCTTCTTGAGCCACTTGTTTTTTTGCCCTGGCCGTGTGTTTTGGGTCACTGTCATGCTGGAACACCCATCCACGACCTATTTTCAATGCCCTGGCTGAAGGAAGAAGGTTCTCACCCAAGATTTGATGGTACATTGCCTCGTCCATTGTCCTTTTGATGCGGTGCAGTTGTCCTGTCCCCTTAGCAGAAAAGCACCCCCAAAGCAGAATGTTTCCACCACCATGTTTGACAGTTGGGATGGTGTTCTTGGGGTCATAGGCAGCATTCCTCCTCCTCCAAACATGGCGAGTTGAGTTGATGCCAAAGAGCTCGATTTTGGTTTCATCTGACCACAACACTTTCAACCAGTCCTCCTCTGCATCATTCAGATGTTCCGTGGCAAACTTGAGACGGGCCTGGACATGTGCTTTCTTGAGCAGAGGAACCTTGTGGCACTGCAGGATTTCAATCCTTGTCAGCGTAGTGTGTTACCAAATGTTTTCTTGGTGACTGTGGTCCCAGCTGCCTGGAGATCATTGACGAGATCCTCACATGTAGTTCTGGGATGATTCCTCACTGTTCTTATGATCATTGGCACTCCATGAGGTGAGATCTTGCATGGTGCATCAGACCTAGGGAGACTGACAGTTGTTTTGTGTTTCGTCCATTTGCGAATGATTGCAGCAACTGTTGTTACCTTCCCACCAAGCTGCTTGGCGATAGTTTGGTAGCCCAGTCCAGCCTTGTGTAGGTCTACAATCTTGTCCCTGACATCCTTGGACAGCTTTTTGGTCTTTGCCATGGTGGAGAGTTTGGAATCTGATTGTTTGATTGCTTCTGTGGACTTGTGTCTTTTATACAGGTAACAAAATGAGATTAGCAGCACTCCCTTTAAGAGACTGCTTCTAATCTCAGCTTGTTACTTGTATGAAAGACACCTGGTAGCCAAAAATCCTGCTGAATGATAGGGGATCAAATACTTATTTCCATCATGAACAAGCAAATCAGTGCATAATTTGTTAGACATGCATTTCTTTGTGAGTGGGCAAACATTCAAAATCAGCAGTGGATCAAATACTTATTTCCTTTACTGTATAAGTTAGGGCAGGTAGTGCACTGAGTGCACCTCTACCATCAAAGGAAAAAGCGTAGAGCAACTATGTTGCTTGTCCACAAACCTGCATTTGCACCGTGCACTCTCCCCTGTTCACAAATTAGCACATGTGCAGGGTGCTTATCCTCCTCCTTTCACAGCAGTACCAAGGGTGGGAGAGTGCACTGAACATGTGCTGATTTGCAGAGGAGCAATACAGCAGCTCCACTGTCATAACTTGGCCGTGTATTCCTGCTTTCGAAACATTCCTATTGGCCCATCACTATGAGCATGGGGCAAGATGGGGTGGGCAGGCTTTGACACTATCATGAAATGTTGGAGCTTTTCAGGATTCACTTGTACTGACAAAAGGCTGCTGCAGGTATATCTAGGTGTTGTATTTTATACCTGACAGCAGCTGTTTTTCTTTGGGGTGATACACAACCCATATTAGTATGTAAGCATTACATTTTTTATTCTATTGCAATACAAGGGCATCTCAAGTATTTTTTTTTTTCTATCAACATAGAAGAAAGAATTTGTATGTAATACCTTTATTCATCCTGTCTGTTTATTTTTATCCCTGAAGTGTTACTTTTGTATCCAGTAAGAGAAGATTCCTGGTGTTCTTCTTACTTTGTTTTAGCCATGGTGCTGATTGCTCATACCTTTTTTAATAAACATGCAATAAAGATAAATTCCAAATTTTTACTATCTCATAAAAAATTACCAAAATACCTCCTAATTTCTTTAATTGCTTGTGAATATGATCATGAGAGTACATATTTATTTATTTATGTACAGGTGAAACTCAAAAAATTATAATATCGTGCAAAAGTTCATTTATTTCAGTAATGCAACTTAAAAGGTGAAACTAATATATGAGATAGACTCATTACATGCAAAGGAAGATAGTTCAAGCCGTGATTTGTCATAATTGTGATGATTATGGCTTACAGCTCATGAAAACTCCAAATCCACAATCTCAGAAAATTAGAATATTGTGAAAAGGTGCAATATTTTAGGCTCAAAGTGTCACACTCTAATCAGCTAATTAAGCCATAACACCTGCAAAGGGTTCCTGAGCCTTTAAATGGTCTCTCAGTCTGGTTCAGTAGGAATCACAATCATGGGAAAGACTGCTGACCTGACAGTTGTGCAGAAAACTATCATTGACACCCTCCATAAGGAGGGAAAGCCTCAAAAGGTAATTGCAAAAGAAGTTGGATGTTCCCAAAGTGCTGTATCAAAGCACATTAATAGAAAGTTATGTGGAAGGGAAAAGTGTGGAAGAAAAAGATGCACAAGCAGCAGGGATGACCGCAGCCTGGAGAGGATTGTCAGGAAAAGGCCATTCAAAAGTGTTGGGGAATTTCACAAGGAGTGGACTGAGGCTGTGCATCAAGAGCCACCACACACATACGGATCCTGGACATGGGCTTCAACTGTCGTATTCCTCTTGTCAAGCCGCTCCTGAACAACAAACAACATCAGAAGCGTCTTACCCGGGCTAAAGAAAAACAGACCTGGTCTGTTGCTCAGTGGTCCAAAGTCCTCTTTTCTGATGAGAGCAACTTTTGCATCTCATTTGGAAACCAAGGACCCAGAGTATGGAGGAAGAATGGAGAGGCACACACTGCAAGATGCTTGAAGTCCAGTGTGAAGTTTCCACAGTCTGTGTTGATTTGGGGAGCCATGTCATCGGCTGGTGTTGGTCCACTGTGCTTCATTAAGTCCAGGGTCAATGCAGCCGTCTACCAGGAGATTTTGGAGCACTTTATGCTTCCTTCCGCAGACGAGCTTTATGGGAATGCTGTCTTCATTTTCCAGCAGGAGCTGGCACCTGCCCACCCTGCCAAAAGCACCAAAACCTGGTTCAATGACCGTGGTTTTACTGTGCTTGATTGTCCAGCAAACTCGCCTGAAGTGAACACCATAGAGAATCTATGGGGCATTGTCAAGAGAAAGATGAGAGACATGAGACTGAACAATGCAGAAGAGCTGAAGGCCACTATTGAAGCATCCTGGTCTTCCATAACACCTCAGCAGTGCCACAGGCTGATAGCTTCCATGCCACGCCGCATTGAGGCAGTAATTGCTGCAAAAGGGGCCCAAACCAAGTACTGAGTACATATGCATGCTTATACTTTTCAGAGGTCCGATATTGTTCTATGTACAATCCTTGTTTTATTGATTGCATGTAATATTCTAATTTTCTGAGATTGTGGATTTGGGGTTTTCATGAGCTGTAAGCCATAATCATCACAACTGACAAATCACAGCTTGAACTATCTTGCTTTGCATGTTATGAGTCTATCTCATATATTAGTTTCACCTTTTATGTTGCATTACTGAAATAAATGAACTTTTGCACAATATTCTAATTTTTCGAGTTTCACCGGTATATGTAAAACTGGTCTGTATTAAGAGTTTTAGTTCTGTCTAGGCAATATCGATTTACTTTGCAGTCGCTTAGCATGCTACACACTACATGTACTGTGTGTGTGTAATTAAACCCCTTGTACTTACACTGAACATTTTTATGTTGTCATGCTTACTAGTGGAATTCCACTGATTTTTACCTTCTAAGCTTATCACACATTGTTACCAATTTGTTTTAAATAACTGGCTTCTAACAAGGCAATTTCACATTACACTTTCTGTTTCCAATGTTCCATGTTGCCATTAAATTGAACAGTGAATTACATTGTCTCTCTCTGCATTGATCTGCAGATACTCAGACTGCCACCAAAATGTCTCCACCAATTCCCCCGACATCAAATGCTATCAATGACATTATGGCAAAGACTAAGTTGAAGCGCATGAGAGAGTAAGTGCTCTAACCATTTTATTATTTGAAACACAATGCAGTGATCTGTACTACTGAAAGACCTAAATATTCCCATAACTGCAAGTGAGATACTATATCTATGCAATATTTTTTTCAATGCCTCTTTTACTCTGTTACAGTGTGTTTTATGTGTTAAGAGGCTAGAATTATACTCCATTATGTTATAAAATAGATGATTTTTTATAAATATACGAAGACCATTCATAGTATTTCACTAGCTAGTATGTGATATTGTAATTATTAAATATACTGTATAATTCTCAAACTATCCTGATTTTGATGAGTGGATGGCTGAATCTTAGATATTGAGATCAAATCCCAAATTAATCTTCAGTTGAAATCAGTTTAATATATTCCATGTGCATCAAAACCTAGACTCAATCCACAAAGCTGACACATCAGTATATGGATCCTTATTTTATATTTCAAAAATGTTTTTTATTTTAAGTGAAATATAATGAGTCTGGTATAGGCAATTGAAGAACACTAAAATGAACACAGTAAGTACTAACAGTATATTCATAATCATGTACAAAAAAACAATACTGTTTGATAGAAGTGTGAAAAATAGTCTGCTGGGTATACTGTAGTATACTGTAGTGGTTGTAAAGGATGATGATTTTTTACCTTCATGCATTCTATAAATACACCTCCTGCAATCAGCCTCAGGTGATCCCCCCACAAGGAGCGGCCTCAGGACGCTCCAAACAGTCCGTAATGGCACAACAGGCTGGGCAGCAGGCAGAGGCACGTCGGGCTGGGCAGCGGGCAGAGGCACGTCGGGCTGGGCAGCGGGCAGAGGCACGTCGGGCGGAGCAGCGGGCACCGGGCCATCAGGCGAGGCAGCGTGCACCGGGCCATCAAACGGAGCAGCGGGCACCGGGCCATCAGGAGAGGCAGCGGGCACCGGGCCATCAGGCGAGGCAGCGGGCACTGAGGCATCAAGCTCGACAGCGGGCACCGGGTCATCTGGCACGACAGCGGGCACCGAGTCATCTGGCACGACAGTGGGCACCGAGTCACCAAGCTCGACAGCGGGCACCGAGTCACCAAGCTCGACAGCGGGCACCGGGTCACCTGGCACGACAGCGGGCACCGGGTCACCTGGCACGACAGCGGGCACCGAGTCATCTGGCTCGACAGCGGGCACCAAGTCACCAAGCTTGACAGTGGGCACCGAGTCACCAAGCTTGACAGCGGGCACAGAGTCACCAAGCTCGACAGCGGGCACAGAGTCACCTGACACGACAGCGGGCACCGGGTCATCTGGCACAACAGCAGGCACCGGGTCATCTGGCACAACAGCGGGCACCGAGTCATCAGAGAGCACAGACAAGGCAGCGGGCACCGGGGCGTCAGGCTGGACCGCATGCACTGGGGCATCAGGCTGGACCGTGGGCACCGGGGCGTCAGGCTGGACCGCGGGCACCGGGGCGCCAGGCTGGATCAGGTGACCAGGCTGGATCAGGTCATCAGGCTGGATCGAGTCATCAGGCCGGATAGGATCATCAGGCTGGGTAGCATACACTGGGTCATCAGGCATCCAGGCATCAGGCTGAACAGCGGGCACCGGGGCACCAGGCTGGAGAACAGAAGGCGGGTTCTCAGACCGCAGGCTGACTGGTTTGGATACTGGCAGGATGGTACTGGTTGGAAAGAATTTTTGCTTCTTCTTGGTTTTAGTTACTGGAGCACTGTAAGTAAACGCAGGTCTGTAAATGGAGGGAGCAGCTTCTACAGATGACTTCTTTACAGGGTTAAAGGCAGGATAGGTGCAGCGAGTGGGAACAGGGTACTGACATGTGGTAGATAGCAGGGTATACTGGGCTGTCACTGGGGGTGCTATGGGAAATGGAGGAAGAGAGCTTTGAGCAGAGGAATGATTAGAAGCAGGACTGGGTTGTTGCAAGCTGACTGAGGCTGGGAGTAACAAATCTGACCATGTCTGTAGTACTGGTTGAACAAAGCTCAGCTTACACAAAGCCTGTCTGACCAAAGACTGCACTGCGTTTATACAATCCACTAGCACCTGTTGTGAACATGCTGAATAATGCACCAAGAAGCAATCCGGATCATCCTCCAATAACCATACCAGTGACTCTACTTGGTCTGCACTAAACGGCGGCAAAAAGTCATCCCTGCTTTCAGGGGTATTAGATGAAGCCAACTCCGCACAAGCCTAAATCAGTGGTTGCACCTAAGAGAACTCCGTGCCCTGATCTACTACGAAATGAGCGATCCGTATGCATTCTAGCAGCTGATTCCTGGCATACTCCTTCAGAGTCTGATAGGCATAATCTCTGTCATCTAAGACTAGCAGATACAAATACACAACCTCCTCAGGATGCATCCTTCCCAACAACAAGCCAAGATGGCTTTCCTGTGCAGCCACTTCTGGTCAGGACTGGCCTTGGTGTAATGTCAGGGCTCCGGGTATGACCAGAGGTGTGTGGACCGACACAGGGAAACACAGACTTGAGGTATAGCGTGTAAAACAATACAATTTATTAAGGCAACACAGACATAAATGCAGTGCAACAAACCAAACCCAAAACTAACACAAATACGTACAACAAGGTACAACAAACCCAAACCTTAACTGATATATATATATATATATATATATATATATATATATATATATATAAATATGGAGCACAACGTAGTCAGATGGGCCGGGTCGGTAGCAAACGGCAGACAAGGTACAAGGAGTAGGCAGAAGATTGGTCAGGAGTAGCCGAGGTCGGTGCAGGCAGAGTTCAAGCAGAGTCAGGATCAAGCAGAGTCAGGATCAGGCAGGAAGCAGACAGGATGCAGGTACAGGGGCTCATGGGAACAATACACCAAGGCCCTGACTGCAGGCCTGGCCATTCCTTAAATACACCTCCTGCAATCAGCCTCAGGTGATGGCTTGATTGCAGGAGTGAGCTTCTGGCTGCCGAGAGCACCCGCTGTCCAGCCCTGGTACTGCAGCCCACAAGGCAGGTGAGCCCTACCACCATTGGCGAGTCCATTTCTGACAGGTTCTGGAGGTTCATGGAAACTTCTAGAAACTAGAGGGGTAAAGAGGCAGGATCTGCATACTTAGGGGAATCTAGGCAATCCCCAGGCAGGAGGCCTGGCAAGGTGGCTAGATCAGTCCTTAAATATGAGAAAGCCTGGCCAGCAGTGGGAGTTGGGTGGAAGATGGATTGTTGAGTTGCTGTTGTGTGGCCTTGGAGGGGGCCCCAGGGAAGAGGGCTCTGCCTCTAGGCTGGAGGCTGAAAGAAATGAAGCTGAAAGAGGAAGCTCCACTAAACCGCAGTCTATTAGATAAGGACAACCTGCTAGCCTGATGGAAGACTAGCCCAGCAAAAATCATCAAAGCAGTTTTATACACAGCTACTGAACACAAGTGACAGTGTGAGTACATCTACACTCCCAGGGCCTACAACGGAGAGGGCAGCCAGATGCAATACCCAGCAAGTTTTCCCTGGGACAGTGCTAAGGAGTGTTCTGGAATCCCTTGCTCTGGGATACTCTTCAAGGCAGCCAGGTGGGTGGGTAGTTTCCACATGAAGTCTGAAGAGATTCATCCAAGGGGACTTAGTGCTCCTTAAAGAGACGTGGTAACTGATCCATTAAGAGACTGATGCTAGTCCGGAGGGAGTAGAGTCCAGAAACCATCCTTCTTTTTTTGTACAGAAAATAGGAAGTTGTCCTCAAAGTTTGTGTTCTGCTAATCACGTTGGGCATCCCATATACCACTAAACCCTATCCAAGTTGTTTCCCATAAATAAAACAACAAAACAAGCCCGTGGACTGGTGACTGACTCTGAAATAAAGTTTGAAAAATGTGTGTTGCCTGGCTGTGCAGGAATAAGGGGGACCCAAAATTCAACGACTCCTTAGGGGGTAGCTACATGTTCATAAACTGCATATTGTACTGCACATATCAGGTACAACATGCCATAGAGACTTAAGAGTACATTTAAGGATATGTTTTTAGCTTACTGTACAAGGCACTTTTATCCACACAACTGACGCTCACTCGATATTTTCTCTTTTTCGGACCATTCTCTGTAGAGATGGTTGTGTGTGAAAATCCAAGTAGATCAGCAGTTTTTGAAATATTATGACCAGCCCATTTGGCACCAACAACCATGCCACATTCAAAGTCACTTAAATCCTTTTTTTTCCCCCATTCTGATGCTCGGTTTGAACTTCAGCAAGTCGCCTTCCCCACATCTACATGCCTAAATGCTTGGAGTTGCTGCCATGTGATTGGCTGATTAGCAATTTGCGTTACCAAGCAATTGAACAGGTGTACCTAATAAAGTGGCTGGTGAGTTTATGTGATGCATAAAATCAAGTACCTGTGTTTAAAATTTTTGCTTGGAGCTCTACTTTAAGCATTAAAAGGTCTTGGATAACTTTAACAGATCCTGACAATCAGCACCTAGTCAATTGTTTGAATTGCCCAAGAGAATGTAGATTGACCGTTGCTTCGTCCCACAGCTGGATTTTCTGTCTTGTTCATTTAATATCCAGACTTTTCTACCTCGCTCTCGTGGTCTCATACCTATCTCTCTATTTTTCTATATTATTTCCACACCTTCCAGTAAAATCTTCTCTAATTCTATTTCTGTGTATTTCCTGACTCTAGTTGACATACCATCTTCTTATCATATCATAATAATCTCACCGCCGCTGATTACTTCATTTTTTGCCGACTCCCCCCTCCTCTTCTATTCATCCCTCTTTGGTTTCTTAACCTCTTTCTACCACTAACACTACCATGTACTCCCACCATTCATTTCTAGATATTCTTTTTTGGGCTGTGTTTTGAACACGATACTGGTGGGACACTGCTGACATCTATGTACATCCCCATTGTTCAACACCATCCACTGGCAAATCAGATCCTCGCCAGATTACTTCCGGTATGCACACCATGCAAACTTCTCACCTTCCACCTTTTCATATCTATTTTCCTTATTACTTGTCAATACAACAGGTATACCTTAGCATTGCATCTATGTCTTTTCCTACTTCCTAACTTTGCACTAAAGTCCTGTTGCGTTTATTTGCTACAATATTATATCCTAAACCAGATTTGTTGTAACAAGGGTGTCATAACTGTATCATCATTTATTTGTGGTTGTACTATGTTAAAACCTAATAAATCTTCTTTAAAAAAAAAAAAAAAAAAATTAATAAAAAAAAAATATCCAGACTTATGGTAAATTAATTATTTCCTTCCTATACAGTGGATGATTAAACCCAAACAAGATCTAAAATGTTCTAATTGACCAGATGCTTGACAAGTGTATGAAAAATGTCATCATGCATACAAATGCAATATTTATTTCTTATGATATTTCCCTTTCCTGTAGTGATCTAAGTTCAAGCTTGTTTAATCTCCACTCCACTGTCTTCCCTCTAGCTATAGCATTATCTGATTTGCAGCAGCTTCATCAAATTGATACTAGCAGCTGCAACATGGCCATTTGTTTCCAAATTAAGTGCTGCCCCATGCCCACAAATGACCCACATTTTGTATGTGAACTTCTTCTATTAAAATGATATGGACTTTTCCTTCTCACACAGTGACCCAAGGCTGCATCTTTCTTTCATGACAAAGACAAAGTCATAATTAATTCAACAGACTTGTGACTTAAACAAGCATATTATTACATTTTCTCGTTTCAGTCTGGAGCACGACGATGTAGAACAATATCCCAGTTTACTAAGATAATGTAATTATATCATAGCACATATTTCAGATTAGAATTGCTTCTGCTTATTTCTCTGCCCTGAAGTGTTGTTTGGGTAACTAAAAGTAACAAGCAGCATGCAAATGAATGGATTGTTTCTGAAAAACAATAAATGTTAAGGACAATGAATGAGAGACACTTGTTAGTTTTGGACTATTAGACTGCAATGACTCCTAGAAATATAGTCATATCTTTGCAGTTATGTTGGGTACAGGCTGCATTAAGTAGATGTATATTGTTCTTGAATATAATAATATCCTTGGCTTATTATTTGTTTATTATTTCTATATTTCATTGTGTCACATATAATTCCATGCATGTATCCAGTTCTGGCTGTTGGCATAGCCGTAGAGGTAGCACCTGCCAGTGTACTTCCCAAGGACCCATCTCTAATGCTGATTTAAAGAATATTAGTTATTCTTCCCAAATTTTACCTATGGAAGACCCATTATATCACAGGCACAGGGGCGGACTGACCATTTGGAAATTTGGGCCTGGGGTCAGTAGGGGCCCCATGAGATGCCCCTGGTACCTTTTTCATAGGCTTTTTTGAGTTTGGGCAAGGACACAGGGGCCCCATTATCCCCTATTGCCTGGGGGCCCCATGAGTTGTCAGTCCACCCCTGACAGGCTATATATACACTTCATGTTTTTTCTTACAGTATATATTTTATGAATGATGTTTTGGGATCCTGGTCCCCATTTTTCCTCATGTCATTCTGGCTGGGATGCGGATACCTGGTGCATTTAGGCATTTTCTACCTGTATAAAAAAGTGCATCAAAACTCTCCTGTAATAATGGGATATATTGCAGATTACCTGCACTTTCATGGCCTGGCTACAATAGTGTTTTTTTGGGGGCTTTTTTCCCTTTGTTTTCACCTAGTGGTCCAGTGGATAACACACTTTGTGTCCTTAACTGACAATGCTCACTTGTAAAGGAGCAACATTGCCACCCTAGGCTACTCACCTTATTTGGACTAGAAACACCTCTCTTCTCATCTCCTTAAGGGGGTTGTAGTTCACAGAAGATAGCTGGCAAAGCTGATAAAATTTTTTGAGATTTCAGTTGACTACAGAACATTATATGTTTTTCCTGGCAAGATCAGCAAGTATTTTTCTGTACTTGTAGGAAGGAAAAAAAAGGAAAACTAATGCGGGCACAACATCTAAAGACTGGCAAGCTGCAATATATATATTTTGCTCTTGGGTTTAGATATACTTTAAAGGACAACTGCAACTTTCCTTTAAAAACTGCGTGTGGCATGCAAACATGTTTAATTCAACTTTCCTAACTTCAATTCACACTTTTTGTAAATGCCAAAGTAAAGGCATCCTGTACTAAGGTAAATATGACAACTAGGGTTGCACCAATACCATTTTTCTGTCGGTGAGTACAAGTACCGATACTTGTGCTCAAGTACTCGCCAATACCAATTACTGATACGTTTGTAGTGCAATCTGAGCCCATACAAAATGATTGGCTCAAATCGAACTGCAAATCGCTCACCACTCGCATGTGATTCAGACAGGAATTGCACTGCTTTCCTGTTCAAACCACATGCGATTCTTTTCCGTGTGATTTGAGCCCATTCAAGATATCGGTTTCAGGTATCAGAGTATTTTCACAAGTATGAGTAATTGTATCGGTGTCGGTAGAACCCTAATGACAACCATTGCTACCACTTTCTGAAAATGTTAGCTGCCTGGCTTTCGCTGGCTTCAGTATTTTGAGTCACTGTTATGGAACAAGCATGCATCAAGTGACATCAAAGTACAGTCTGAACTTTTGGTCTTCATGCTTGTTCTGGGTCTATAATTCAGAAGGAGGGATGAATTTGATAGCCAGGAAGCTAGAGCTTTTAGATGCAGGAATCAGCAGTGGCAGCCAAAGAATGTCTCCAATGCGGCTCCTATGCTTTGTTTGCCATTCTTTTGTCGATGATGAGCAGCATTTCTAAATATGAATAGAGCAGGTTTGATATCAAACCCACAGTAGCAGAACTAATGCAGTTTTGGTGTTTCATCTTATTATTGTAATAATGACCTGCTGTTTCATTCTTTGTTAATCTTAGTCAGGTTGTTATCATGTCACCAAGGCCTTGGTATTCAGTATATTTTAATTACTTTTTGTATTCTGGCAGAGTGACTGAAAACGTATAAAAAGCAGACAAACCAGGAGATGTCAAGCTTTCTTCTTTTTCTCTTTTGTTTCTGTAGGGCTTCAATGGAAATATATTCCAAACCAATTTTTATAGGCACTCTATTTCAAAACCCACTTTTCAGTTCATTCTTGAAGCTAATGCAAAGTGTTAGATTTGGGGCATAAAAGAGCAACAAGAGGATTTGGGTTTTGTTTGTTACGCTTTCACTGCTAGGCCAAAGTTCCATTTTTCACACATATGCTAAAATTCACATTATGGGCCTGAAAGTTCACTAAAGATCATCCAAACTACATATTTTCAGAGGAACTACAGAATAAAAAGACGATTGTCCCGATTTTCTTTGTTCTGCAATGTTTGCGCAAATAATTATGAAATCTATGGTATCCAAATGAAGAAAATTGATGTAATGTTAGTGCACAAAAACAAAATATAATCTAAAAATTTTTACCAGGATGGCTTTTTATTGTAAAAAGAAATACTGTGGAGGAGATTTACTAAAATAGGAGGTTGCAAAATCTGGTGCAGCTCTGCATAGAAACCAATCGGCTTCCAGTATTTATTAACAAAGCTTAATTGAACAAGCTAAAGTTATAAGCCGATTGACTATCATGCACAGCTGCACCAGATTCTGAGTGCTCCAGTTTTAGTAAATCTCCCCCATTGTCTCTGCTGCAAAAAAAATGCTTCTTACCTGCCAACTTGCAAACTACAGTTAATGTACAATATACAGTGAGCAGTGCATGTGAGACTCAGTGTACAATCTCGGCATGTCTTGGAGCTGGGTTGAATTAAGTCCTGTGGGCCAGTGCATGAGTTACATCATACAAAGTCAGCAAATCAAGATGGCCAAGATGCCAAACCTGGAAGAAAACCAGGTGAAGATGTTGGCGCCAGTGAGTGAGCTGACAGATGTCAAATGCATCTGTGGTGAGTATGACAAGCTTAAAGTATAACTAAAAGCTATTTTTTTTTTGGATAGAGTAAGGGAGGGTTATTTGTGTCCCATAGGGGAGATTTTCCTTCACTTCCTCACACATAGCTAAAACATCAAGTGAGAGAAAGTCCCTTCAATGTGAGGGAATTCTGGGGTATCACCGGGGTCATAGGGCAGCACAGGGGATAAATAGTTAGCACTTCTGCCTGGCAGTACTAGGTTTGTTAATTCGAATTGCAACCACAGCACCACCTGCCTGGAGTTTGCATGTTCTCCCTGTGCCTGCGTGGGTTTCCTCCGGGTACTCCGGTTTCCTCTCACACTACAAAGACATGCTGGTCGGTTAATTAGCTCCTATCTAAATTGGCCCTAGTATGTGTATGTATGAATGTGAGTTAGGGACCTTAGATTGTATGCCCCTTGAGCGTTAGGGACTGATGTGAATGTACAATATATATATGTAAAGCGCTGTGTAAACTGATGGCGCTATATAAGTACCTATAATAATAATAATAGTAAGAAGAAGAAGAAGAACTACTGTTCCCATTGGAAGATTTCCCCTGTATTATTTGTCTGGTGTCAACCTAAAATTTGGGGTTTTCCTGTACTCTGTAAACAGGACAAATAGAGAGGGAGAATCTCCCTAATGAGCGCAATAAAGCCAGACAGGTGTTATAATCTCTCTCTATCCAAAACTAAAAAAAAGTTTTGCCTTTAGTTATACTTCAACTTTCAGGTGACATATTTAAAAGCCTTTGTGATGATTTTTCTAACATGTGTTGGTACCTTATATAGACTGTGTGATGGGCTTTAATTTAAGTATGTGTAACCTAATTGCACGTATTGATGAGTAATAATCAGGGGCGGACTGACAACTCATGGGTCCCCCGGGCAATAGGGGATAATGGGGCCCCTGTGTCCTTGCCCAAACTCAAAAAAGCCTATGAAAAAGGTACCAGGGGCATCTCATGGGGCCCCCTACTGACCCCGGGCCCTCGGGTAGTGCCCGAGTTTCCAAATGGTCAGTCCGCCCCTGGTAATAATATAATTAGGTGGTCACAGATTGTCTTTAGGACATCAGGCTCAATGCAATTTGGGGAAATGGAGTTCATGATCTGAAGTTCACCTGATTTAGGACAGTGGCACGTTAAAGCTTTGATCCTGAATGTTCTCAGGGTGGAGCATGTCTGTTTGTACTCACTGTTGGGGAGATTTGTCAATTTTGCAGCATCCTACTGGTTATGAGCATGTGCTTATGTAGTTCAACTCCAGCTTCTCTAGCCTGATTCTGTTCACCTTTCTGCCACTTTTGCCTGTGTTATGATTTTGCTTAGACACCCCGACGCCCTGATCTGTTTTGCATTTGTCTTCTAACATCCCCTGCCTGAACGATTTGCTTACAGACTACATGTTTACATATTGACTTTTATGTTTGCCTGAATGTCTGCTGTCATTAGTAAGGAAATCCAAGGAGTTGGATGTTGTGGAAGCTGTGGCTTTCTGCTGATGTACCCCTGCTGGACACCCTACCACACCTGTCTCATTTAACTGTGCAGTAAGAACTTAATCACAACCAAATATTTGAGGCATTCCATAGTCTACTCATAGACACCTAAGGCATGTCCATGCAGGCTGTTTTTTATGTGGTTGGCAGAGGGGTGCTGATGGGTGGAGGTCACGTGGTCATTGGTCTTTTCTCCCTACATACATTACCGCCTAGCAATGCCCTGGGGGTGCAACGCTCCACACAGACAGGCAACCAAAAAGGTGGAAATAGAGTGGATTGAAATTCAGCCAGGCAGCCGGGACCAGCTGAATTGTGATCCATGTGTGGCCACTGCCTCTATCGAACAGCTTCTTCTGCAAGAACCTTGGAAAAAGCCACTTGATCAATGAATGCGGCTCTGATCAGTGTATTCTGAAGGAGAAGTCCCTATTAGTAGAATACAATAGCACAGTTGGAAGATACCCCCATTCACCATTCATGTGTGGAAGGGGGAATCAGTTCAGTTTTTTTTTTGTTTTTGCTCAGCCAGCTGGCTGGTCAAAAAAAACTGAACCATGTATGGACAGCTTAACACTGACAGGTAGTTATGACAGCCACACTAGATTATATTTTTGGTGTTTGTGGATAACATACTCTGGCCCACCAGAGGATGATCTGGTGCTTGGCAGGCCACTCGCCCCTGGAGGCAGTCTTCTGGACACAGTAGTGATATAAGGGGCTCGGGGAGGAACCACAGCACCCAGTGGGCCACATGCTATCTAACACTCCCAGAAGAAAACCATAGCACCAGCACCTGATGCTCTTCAAGACAGTAAAGTTTTAACACCGCCTATTGGATAGGTAAGTATTCTTGTTCTCCTATTACAAAAGCTGCTGGTTTACCTTTTTCTACCTTACTTTAACCTATTACTAATGCTGGATTTAGTGTATATGGATCTTGCTATGTTACTTGGTAATAATCATGTAAATGCAGCTAAAAAAACAAATGACTTTAGTATTTAAGGGACAGTAGCATAAATCTGACTGCACACATGTTTGTTTGAGTGCTCTAGATATTTATAAAATGCAAGGTAAGGAAGACCTATATCTTAATACCCATTGGGAATAGTAATGCACACACCACACATAAAGAAACATTTATGTTAATATATGTAAAGGTGATGCAGAAATAGTCCTGAAAAGATAGATTTGGTATTATTCATTCCTATTGTTACCCTACTTTTCTATCATTTACAGTATTTCCCTTTTTATGTTGTCTCATGGAGAACTAATGCTAAGCCCCAATATATCTTTGGAAATGTGAATTTAGTAAAAATACTGGCAAATCGCACAGTGTGTTAGAAACTGTAAAGTAGACCAGAAAGCAAAGTGGGATCAGTTTAAATGTGCCCTACTTTTCCATGACAGCTTCCATTACTTAAACAGAAATATCAGTTTGTCTCTGAATTAATGTGCATTCTTTGAGATATTTCTCTAAAAGTGCAAATATCATTGTTACTTACACAGACTTATGTTTAGCTACCTCCTATTTTTGGAATGCTTCTTTTAGGAGGTCACTTTGGCTGGCAAAAACAAAAAAAAAATCTTCTCTTTTGCTTTCCCTCTGCTCTAGCACCCATATATGCTTCTTACAATACATTGTTGGGACTGCAGCTTGTTAGAGATGGCATTTGTTAAAATATAGTTTTTTGAACAGAGTTGTAAAAATATGATTCTACTTCGTTCCTGTGCTACCCTGTTATAAAGGCTGCCTTAACAGTATTTCAGCACTGAATTTCTTGTCCAGGGGACTGGAAACGTATTAATGCGCTATGTGCAGTAGCGTGATTGGTCCCTTCATTGCCCCACTGCAGTTTTTTTTTTTTTATCAATCATATCAGCACAAACGGATCTGTGTGCATTTCTGCCTGACTACCCAGCTCTTCTTAGCTCTGCCAATCACTGGCCTGTGTGCCATTTCTCTCCTACAGAGCACTCTCAATACCATCCACTGCTCTGATGGATCTGCCTACAGCCCATAAGCTCCTGGTAAGAGGTGCATTCATAGGATGCCAAAACATGTATCTTTCTGTTCCAGTCCTCTAGGCAAAATGCTTGCAAAACAGGATACAGAGTCATACAATATCTTCTGCTGCCAATAACTCATATTCTATAAACAAACATCTGTATTTTGTATACATAAAAGTAATGTGTATAAATGCATTATGATGCCTAAAGTGGACCTTTGAGAAACATTACAGTAACTATATCACAATATAAAGGAAACGATATAAAGAAACTCAACCTTTAATATATGAAAAAGCTATCTTTGAGCTCAAGTTGAGTGCTTTTGCCTAAGGTTGGCTGATTGAAAAAAGACAAATTAATTCTTTCATCCACGCACGCAAGGTTGGTTGCAAGCTGCTGATAGACAAATGTTTTCCAACGGTCCTGTTCAACAGTAGTCGATCGTTAGATTGACTTCTGTTGAACGGGAAAGGTCATAGATGGATCAAAATTCATGTGGTCCATACTAAACTGGCCAAATTTCTATCTATCTATGGGCAATTTTAGCTGAGATGATGTAATCAGTCTGCTTTAGGCATGGGGAAGCATATGCCAGTCTCTTCTCCCCAAGTGTTTCGATTGCTGGCTATACACAGTAAGTTTTTTGTTGTTCAGGCAGCTGACAGGTTCCTCCACCCCACCAACATCCCCCCCCCCCGGAGGAGTACTGCCCCCTTGTGCTGTGAATTAATTGTTTAGGTAACATTAGGTCCTATGGGCTGATGTTGAAGCAAATGCTGCAAGAGTTGGAACCCCACTTTCTATGAGCCCTATACTAAAGACATTGTAAAGCCAAAGAGAATTATACTGTTTATTGCCAACATTGCTTCCACTGATAGAAAAAACATACTGGATATACAAAGCTGTATAAGTCTGCAGCCTTAAAGCCCAGCTTAATTTTTATTTTAACTCATCTAAATAGATTCCAGGTACAAAATGTGTACACAGTCTTGTAATTCATTTCATTTAGAATGCAGTCACAGCCTAGGTAGGAAAGACTGCCTCATTTCTTGTCGAGAAGGTACCTTACTCTCTGGGTGAAAGTAGTTGCCTCTGCAGAGATCTGGCATGGACCTTACAATGTGCCTGAAACAAACTGTGAACGTTTGTCAGCCATTCCTGGAATATTTAGAAGACATGGCTGTTGGAAATGTCCTATACCATCAAGGGTAAATGAAATCTAATAAAACTAAACATTATCTATAAAAACTAAACATTTTAATTACATATGTCCATAGCATTGATATTGCGCAGCAAAGACGAACTGGGCCATCAGATTTGCCCTTTTTGATTTTTATGTTTTATGATAAACCACTCTTTATTCAATGTATGTTTAAATGAACTAAAGAATCTATGCATGTTACCTTAAATACTGACTGATTTATCTTGAAGAATTAAGTAAAATATATAAATAAGAAAATACTTTTAAAAATAAAATAGATTACACTCAAGGACAAATGGTATTGCCCTCTTAAATGATATTAACCTCCCTAGCGGTATGATTATTTCAGATTTTTGGTGCTGAAAGCGGTACCATTATTTTGCATGGAAATATGTAGTTTTTTTATTGTAGGCTGTAATTTTTAAGAATAACTCACTGAAATCTGTCCGAACAAGAGTCTATTAAACATCCCGGGTATGAAAAATTTGAAACACGAAATCATAAATTATAATTTAATAAATAATCATAAAAAATAATAATATAAAAATAATACATTTAATTCAATAATATAATCAAACCAAAAACACTGAAATTTGAAATAGAGCGCCAAGTTCGCACATCGCTGAGCAAAGTCGCAAAATCGTTTTCAGTGTCTGATGATGAATTTCCCCATGAATCATTATCACTCAATTCTGCAAGTGGTTCTGATTTACTATCGCTGTTCTCTAGCTGGTCTAAAACCACTTTTGACCTAAAGGGACGCTTTTTGGATGCCATGGACTTTTCTCAGTTTCTAGGCAGAAAGAACAGGCAAGGCACAGGACAAAGCACTAGTGACAAAATGTATGTGAAATGGGTTGAAACAGCAATGTTTTACTATGTAAAATTTGGAAAAAAATGCCATTTTTTAAAATTTTTAAATTTCCCACCGCCGGCGGTGCCCGTACGTCCTGACGTCACAGGGACCGGAACACAGAAGCCGGATGCCGGCATCGGCCAGAGGAGATGGCCGGGGACGCTGCAGGGGACACATCGCTGGAGCGCAGGACAAGGTAAGCTCTGCAGGGAATCCCTATGCAGCGCCGCATGGTAAGCCCGAGTGTAGCTCGGAGTTACCGCTTTTGGTACTGACATTTTACCCCGAGCTACACTCGGGAATACCGCTAGGGAGGTTAAAGTGCTAAGCGAGTACATAGAATGTCCTTTATGTGCACATGTGAACTGTAAGCCAAGTACTCCACTTGGCCTCTGGAAGATTTTACCTCCTTCATGACCAGAGCATTTTTTGCTATACCGCATGGGCCAACTTTAGCTGACAATTTTAAAGTCATGCAACACTGTACACAAATTAAATTTATATAATATTTTTCACACAAATAGAGCTTTGTTTTGGTGGTATTTGATGACCACGGTGTTTTTTTTTTAATTTGCCCTATAAACAAAAAAACACCGATATTTAAAAAAATATGTATTTTTTTTACTTTTTGCTTTAAAACATATCCAATAAAAATAAAATAAAAAAATAAAAATGTCTTCATAAATGTAGGCTAAAATGTATTCAATTGAGCTGTCCACACCTACCCTCTCAACTGATGACCTCAGGAACACCGCCTGTGTTGGGGGCCCCAGGGAGCTCATTCTCCAAGAACTCCCCTCCCATAGAGGACTGTGCCACAACTGTGAGCTGATCATTTGGCACATGATTGCCGTGTGGCCTCACTGAAGTCAGTAGGCTGGCAGGGCACTGGATCACTATTCCTGAGGTCATCTGCCTTCCTCTTGGCTTTCTCATTTCATGCACATGCCACTTTCATGCCTAACAACGCATGCATTGACGGTCAATACGGAGAGGGTGAACGCCATTTGAATCACATTTGGAGGCTATTTATGTGCACATGTGAACTGTAAGCCAAGTACTCCACTTGGCCTCTGGAAGATGTTACCTCCTTCATGACCAGAGCATTTTTTGCTATACCGCATGGGCCAACTTTAGCTGACAATTTCACAGTCATGCAACACTGTACACAAATTAAATTTTATATAATTTTTTTCACACAAATAGAGCTTTGTTTTGGCGGTATTTGATGACCACTGGGTTTTTTTTAATTTGCCCTATAAACAAAAAAACACAGAAATTTAAAAAAAAAACTAAATTTTTTTTTTACTTCTTGCTATAAAACATATCCAATAAAAATACAATAAATAAATAAAAATGTCTTCATACATTTTGTAGAATGTGTATTCTACTACGTCTTTTGGGAAAAAGAAATCCCAATAAGTGTATTTTATTTTTTTTGCATGAAATTCCTGGCGTCTACAAATGATGTTCTATATATGGAATTTTTTTTGAATAGTAGTAATGGCAGCAATCAGTGGCTTATAGTGAGACTGTGTGGCAGGCATTCTGACACTGATACTTTGTGTGCACTGACTAACTGACACTGACATCACTAGTGACACTAATAGAGTGATCAATGCTAATAATATTTATCGTCACTGTACTAATGACACTGGGTAGGAAGGGGTAGACATCTGGGGCAATCAAAGGGTTAACTGTGTGCCCAGCAAGTGTTATTGTGTTAACTGTCTGCTGTTTTTTACTAGAGGATGTTACGGCTTTTATTCCCTGCTTTGAAGGGGGACAAAAGCCTCCACAGACCCCCACTGTAAGTGGAGAGATCTATGTTGTCACAGATCTCTCTCTTGTCTTCCACTCCTACGAGAGTGCAGCCGGGTGGGTGCCCCCTACCTGGAAATAATCACTTATATTTACATGATTCTGCACAGCTGACCTGCATTGTAGCAATAAAACTAAAGTGTGCGGTCGGCAAGTGGTTTTAAACAGCTATGGAACAGCAAATTTCTGTTTCAATTGAGCTATCCACACCTACCTTCTCAACTGACATACCTAAACTATCATAGCAAATGCTTGACATGGATATTTATAAGGATGTGTAATCTTTCTGATTATGGACAGTTTAAATTATCCCCTGTCCACTACTTTCACACTATCTTTGTTAAACTCATTTCTGTTTTTGCAAGGCCTTGTAATACAAAGGCAATAGTCTCAATCGACATGCCCTCCAGCTGCTGAGAAATAATGTATGCACTTAACATCCCAGGGGAGAATTACACCTGACTTCATGTGCATGAAATGAGAAAGCCAAGAGGAAGGCAGATGACCTCAGGAACACCGTCGGTGTTGGGGGGCCCAGAGAGCCCATTCTCCAAGAACTCCCCTCCCATAGTGGACTGTACCACAATTGTGAGCTGAGCATTTGGCACACGATTGCCGTGTGGCCTCACTGAACTCAGTGGACTGGCAGAGCACTGGATCACTATTCCTTAGGTCATCTGCCTTCCTCTTGGCTTTCTCATTTCATGCACATGCCACTTTCATGCCTAACATGCATTGACGGTCAATACGGAGAGGGTGAAAGCCATTTGAATCACATTTGGAGGCTATTTAGGATGCTGGAGAGGTTGCTTTATGATCATTCTTGAGCTGATTTTGACCATTATATAACACGATGATCAAATACATTTGGTAAGCCTTCTTTGAGCACGGAATGGGGTGATATGTGTGTCACATGGATAACGTTTGATCATTTAGCAATTGAAGATGCACGTTTATATTCTCTGATATTTTCCATTCTCTTTGGAATTGGGACACATTTTTTCACTTTTATATTATTTTCCATGTTGTATTGGGATTTATGTCACATCTAACTTCACCAATGTTTAGTTAGGAAATCATTAATATTGTTTATTCATATTTTTTAGCGCTACACTTTTGTTTGTATACATTGAATGCACTGTAAATGCAAAAAGGAGTATTGTAATATGATTCCAAACTGAAAATTAAAGTATTCTGAATTTTAATACAGTGTTTTCTGAAAAGACCTTGTGATTGCTGTTATGGTATATGTAACAAAAGTGTCTAAATATAACTGAAAGGAAAGTGAAAACGTTTTCCCAAGAGACACTCTAAAACCTCCATATTTTGTGTTTTTTGAATCAAGTAATTTTTTTTTAAACAGATCCTTTTTATTAAATTTTAACTTTAAACACACAGCAGCATGAGCAGCACTTATAAAATAAGAAAAATATTCAAACATACAGTGACAATAGCATAGTAGCAAGGTGAAGAATCAGGTAATTTTTTTGTGAGATTTATGGTATTTGAGAAATACAGAACATAGTATACAAATAAAAAGAAAAAACAAATTGCCCCTGAGAATCTCTTTTCTATCATCTTACATGGGCTACTTTGGGACCCAAAATCTTCCTTATATATGTCACCCCAATCCCAAATAAAATTTACTATGAGACCTTCGCTAAGTCCTTTTTTGTACTGGATATCCTACATTCCAATTCTCCCTTATCCTTCTTTTCCCCCTTTCCCTCGCCCACTTTTATTACTTCTATTCCTTCTATTCCTCCCTTACATGATATGATATTCTAATCTTACTGATTATGCTGCTTGACCAATTATGGTGAGTCATACCTTTATATGTAACTTTTGCTATTGTTTTGCCAGACTTTATGTGCCTTCCAGCTTTAGACTCTGTTTTCTTGCAAACATTTTTCAATAAATACTTGTTGAAACTAAAAAAGATAAACAAAAATAAAGTACAGATCTTTCCATACGGAGACCTAGAGCATTCAGAACCAGCTACATTAAATCTGGAAAAAGCAAATAGGTTGTGATACTTTACATGACAAACTGCAATACATGCTCTATATCCTATGAGGCAGTGGTGGTAACCTATGGCACACATGCCACAGCGGGCATGCAGACACTCTCTGTCGGCACCCAAGCCACTTCGCCCTAGCATCGCTCCAGCAGCTGAGAATCGGAAAACAGTGCACATAGGGGCTATGCACATGCACAGAAAGGAGTAGCGGCGCTAGGTGATGATTTCACGAGCCACAACTCATTAGCCACGACTCGTCCGAACTTTTGCATGGCTGGTCAGTGCGCTGCCTAGAATATATATGATGGACTGGCTGTGAGTTTTAATACACTCGTTTTTATTAACACAAGATTTTAGTTTGTGCTGGTGGTCATTGGAACATTTCCCCCTTGTGCTGGTGGTTAGTGGAACTTTGCCCTCTTGTGCTGGTGGTTAGTGGAACTTTGCCCTCTTGTGCTGGTGGTTAGTGGACCTTTGCCCTCTTGTGCTGGTGGTCAGTGAAACTTTGCCCCTTTGTGCTGGTGATCAGTGAAACTTTGTCCCCTTGTGCTGGTGATCAGTGGAACTTTGCCCTCTTGTGCTGGTGGTCAGTGGAACGTTGCCCTCTTGTGCTGGTGGTTAGTGGACCTTTGCCCTCTTGTGCTGGTGGTCAGTGAAACTTTACCCCTTTGTGCTGGTGATCAGTGAAACTTTGTCCCCTTGTGCTGGTGATCAGTGGAACTTTGCCCTCTTGTGCTGGTGGTCAGTGGAACGTTGCCCCCTTGTGCTGGTGGTCAGTGAAACTTTGCTCTCTTGTGCTGGTGGTTAGTGAAACTTTGCCCCTTTGTGCTGGTGATCAGTGAAACTTTGTCCCCTTGTGCTGGTGATCAGTGGAACTTTGCCCTCTTGTGCTGGTGGTCAGTGGAACGTTGCCCTCTTGTGCTGGTGGTTAGTGGACCTTTGCCCTCTTGTGCTGGTGGTCAGTGAAACTTTACCCCTTTGTGCTGGTGATCAGTGAAACTTTGTCCCCTTGTGCTGGTGATCAGTGGAACTTTGCCCTCTTGTGCTGGTGGTCAGTGGAACGTTGCCCCCTTGTGCTGGTGGTCAGTGAAACTTTGCTCTCTTGTGCTGGTGGTTAGTGAAACTTTGCCCCTTTGTGCTGGTGATCAGTGAAACTTTGTCCCCTTGTGCTAGTGATCAGTGGAACTTTGCCCCCTTGTGCTGGTGGTCAGTGGAACGTTGCCCCCTTGTGTTGGTGGTCAGTGAAACTTTGCCCTCTTGTGCTGGTGGTAAGTGGAACTTTACCCCCTTGTGCTGGTGGTCAGTCGAACGTTGCCTCCTTGTGCTGGTGATCAGTGGAACTTTGCCCCCTTGTGCTGGTGATCAGTGGAACTTTGCCCTCTTGTGCTGGTGGTCAGTGGAACGTTGCCCTCTTGTGCTGGTGGTTAGTGGACCTTTGCCCTCTTGTGCTGGTGGTCAGTGAAACTTTACCCCTTTGTGCTGGTGATCAGTGAAACTTTGTCCCCTTGTGCTGGTGATCAGTGGAACTTTGCCCTCTTGTGCTGGTGGTCAGTGGAACGTTGCCCCCTTGTGCTGGTGGTCAGTGAAACTTTGCTCTCTTGTGCTGGTGGTTAGTGAAACTTTGCCCCTTTGTGCTGGTGATCAGTGAAACTTTGTCCCCTTGTGCTGGTGATCAGTGGAACTTTGCCCTCTTGTGCTGGTGGTCAGTGGAACGTTGCCCTCTTGTGCTGGTGGTTAGTGGACCTTTGCCCTCTTGTGCTGGTGGTCAGTGAAACTTTACCCCTTTGTGCTGGTGATCAGTGAAACTTTGTCCCCTTGTGCTGGTGATCAGTGGAACTTTGCCCTCTTGTGCTGGTGGTCAGTGGAACGTTGCCCCCTTGTGCTGGTGGTCAGTGAAACTTTGCTCTCTTGTGCTGGTGGTTAGTGAAACTTTGCCCCTTTGTGCTGGTGATCAGTGAAACTTTGTCCCCTTGTGCTAGTGATCAGTGGAACTTTGCCCCCTTGTGCTGGTGGTCAGTGGAACGTTGCCCCCTTGTGTTGGTGGTCAGTGAAACTTTGCCCTCTTGTGCTGGTGGTAAGTGGAACTTTACCCCCTTGTGCTGGTGGTCAGTCGAACGTTGCCTCCTTGTGCTGGTGATCAGTGGAACTTTGCCCCCTTGTGCTGGTGATCAGTGGAACGTTGCCCTCTTGTGCTGGTGGTCAGTGGAACTTTGCCCCCTTGTGCTGGTGGTAAGTGGAACTTTACCCCCTTGTGCTGGTGGTCAGTCGAACGTTGCCCCCTTGTGCTGGTGATCAGTGGAACTTTGACCCCTTGTGCTGGTAGTCAGTGGAACGTTGCCCCCTTGTGCTGGAGATTAGTGAAACTTTGCCCCCTTGTGCTGGTGGTCAGTGGAACATTGCCCCCTTGTGCTGGGGATCATTGGAACTTTGCCCCCTTGTGCTGGTGGTCAGTGGAACTTTGCCCCCTTGTGCTGGTAGTCAGTGGAACTCTGCCCCCTTGTGCTGATGATCAGGGAAACTTTGCCCCTTGTGCTGGGGATCATTGAAACTCTGCCCCCTTGTGCTGGTGATCAGTGAAACTTTACCCCTTTGTGCTGGTGGTTAGTGGAACTTTGTCCCCTTGTGCTGGTGGTCATTGGAACTTTGCCCCACTTGTGCTGGTGGTCAGTGGAACTTTACCCCTTTGTGTTATCGGTTAGTGGAACTTTGCCCTGTTGTGCTAGTGGTCAGTGGAACTTTGCCCTCTTGTGCTGGTGATCAGTGGAATTTGCCCCCTTGTGCTGGTGGTTAGTGGAACGTTGCCCCCTTGTGCTGGTGGTCAGTGGAACTTTGCCCCCTTGTGCTGGTGGTCAGTGGAACTTTGCCCCCTTGTGCTGGTGGTCAGCGGAACATTGCCCCCTTGTGCTGGTGATCAGTGCAACTTTGCCACCTTGTGCGGGTGGTCAGTGGAACGTTGCCCCCTTGTGCTGGAGATTAGTGAAACTTTACCCTCTTGTGCTGGTGGTCAGTGGAACTTTTCCCCCTTGTGCTGGTGGTCAGTGGAACGTTGCACCCTTGTGCTGGGGATCATTTGAACTTTGCCCCCTTTTGCTGGTGGTCATTGGAACTTTGCCCCCTTGTGCTGGTGGTCAGTGGAACTTTGTCCCCTTGTGCTGGTGGTCAGTGGAACTTTGCCCCCTTGTGCTGATGATCAGTGAAACTTTGCCCCCTTGTGCTGGGGATCATTGAAACTCTGCCCCCTTGTGCTGGTGATCAGTGAAACTTTACCCCTTTGTGCTGGTGGTTAGTGGAACTTTGTCCCCTTGTGTTGGTCATCAGTGAAACTTTACCCCTTTGTGCTGGTGGTTAGTGGAACTTTGTCCCCTTGTGCTGGTGGTCATTGGAACTTTGCCCCACTTGTGCTGGTGGTCAGTGGAACTTTGCCCCTTTGTGCGGGTGGTCAGTGACACTTTACCCCTTTGTGCTGGTGGTCATTGGAACTTTGCCCCCTTATGCTGGTGGTCATTGGAACTTTGCCCCCTTGTGCTGGAGATCAGTGGAACTTTGCCCCCTTGTGCTGGTGATCAGTGAAACTTTGCCTTCTTGTGCTGTGGTCAGTGGAACTTTACCCCTTTGTGTTGGTGGTTAGTGGAACTTTGCCCTCTTGTGCTGGTGGCCAGTGGAACTTTGCCCCTTTGTGCTGGTGGTCAGTGGAATTTTGCCCCCTTGCATAAAACAGCAAAGATCACATTAATTGCGCAAAAGCACACCAAATGAAAACTTTTACCTTTCAGTAAAAAGCTGTTTGTATCATTGAAAGCTCTTTTATTGTGTTTTTCTTTTAAGATAAAAGATCTTAATGTATGGGTTGTTTTTTCTAAACTAAAACCTCAGTATGCAGCTTTAATTGCAGTGTTGGCACTTTGCGATAAATAAGTAAGTTTTGGGTTGGAGTTTGGGTACTTGGTCTGTAAAAGGTTCACCATTACTGCTATGAGGTATAGTGTAACGACGAAAGCTACACGTAAACACAGTGCTTGTACAACACTGATAGAGAGCACAGAAAAAATCGGTAAGGCAAGTAAAGAATTTTTCAATGACGCTATGTTGAATAGATAGTGGTGGATGAGGTTAAAGAAGTAAAGGACAAACAGAGAGACCAGGTTTAACTGTTTGGACAACCTCCATGCTGGTATGTCAGCTTTGCTCTATCTGAGAAGAAAAGCTCCATTTTAAATGTATATTTATATGGTTGACCTCATAGTTGTGTTAGGTATTTGTTTTTTAGAGTAATTTTAATATAAATATATGTATGTTAAAGTGTACATTTTTCTGTTTTTCTACATTTTATCTGTTCTTAATGAACTCCATGGTTGTTAAGCATAGCTATTTTTGACATAGTCAACCCCCCTTTCAATAATCCCTAATATTCTAAAATCAGTTTGACTGCTCTGACTACATGAAATCTGCAATCTGATTGGATTGGAATCTGCATTGTAGTTAATTGCTAAATAAAGACTTGTTTTTGCATTGAACCATATTCACTAGACATTATTTTCTGCATCTTATACATTAAGATATTGTAACATACACTCACTGGCCACTTGTTTAGGTACCCCTGTTCAATTGCTTGGTAACACAAATTGCTAATTAGCCAAACACATGGCAGCAACTCAATGCATTTAGGCATCTAGACGTGGTGAAGATGACTTGCTGAAGTTCAAACCAAGCATCAGAATTGGGAAGAAAGGGATTTAAGTGACTTTGAATGTGTTGCGGTTGTTCATGCCAGACGGGTTGGTCTGAGTATTTCAAAAACTTCTGATCTACTGGGATTTTCACGCACAACCATGCCTAGGGAAATCGAGACTCATCAGACCAGGCAACGTTTTTCCAATCTTCTATTGTCCAATTTTGGTGAGCCTGTGTGAATTTTAGCTTCAGTTTCCTGTTTTTAACCGCCAGGAGTGGCACCTGGTGTGGTCTGCTTCTGCTGTAGCCCATCTGATTGAAGGCTTGACATGTTGTGCATTCAGAGATGGTATTCTGCATTCCTTGGTTGTAACGAGTGGTTGTTTGAGTTACTCTTGCCTTTCTATCATCTCAAACCAGTCTGCCCATTGTCCTCTGACCTCTGACATCATCAAGGCATTTTCGGGCACACAACTGGTGGCAGTTGTGTGCCCGAAAATGCCTTGATGATGTTAGAGGTCAGAGGACAATGGGCAGACTGGTCGAGATGATAGAAAGGCAAGAGTAACTCACTCACTGGATATTTTCTGGTTTTCTGACCATTCTCTGTAAACGCTGGAGATGGTTGTGCGTGACAATCCTAGTAGATCAGCAGTTTGGAAATACTAAGACTAGCCTGTCTGGCACCAACAACCATGCCACGTTCAGAGTCACTTAAATCCCCATTCTGATGCTTGGTTTGAACTTCAGCAAGTTGACTTCACCACATCTAGATGCCTAAATGCACTGAGTTGTGGGCATGTGATTGACTGATTAGCAATTTGTGATACCAAGCAATTGAACAGGTGTACTTAATAAAGTGAAGAATAAGAGAGGGTAGAGGTTCATAAATATGCTGTATCACCCAGTATATGGTTTCTGCCCAGTAACCAAAAGACATGCATACAAAAAAGAGGGGTTGTGAAAAAGAAATTTCACAGAAAAAGTGCTTACATCATGGACAGAATGCGATACTCAGAATAATTCCCCAAAATGATGCTTTATTACACAATAATTATAGACAATAGGGTAAATACCCTGGTTCACCATCACTTCAATATGAGGTCTGTATTATCTCATACTGAGGTGATGGTGAACCAGGGTATTTACCCTATTGTCTATAATTATTGTGTAATAAAGCATCATTTTGGGGAATTATTCTGAGTACATCATTCTGTCCATGATGTAACCACTTTTTCTGTGAAATTTCTTTTTCACAACCCCTCTTTTTTGTACTTAATAAAGTGGCCTGTGAGTGTATTTGTAATGAAATAGCAATTTTGTAACTGTAAATGACCACTAACATGAATAGTTAAACTACACTTTAAATAAACCAAAAAAGAGATTACATAAAAGAGGGAATATCTGTGAATGGTTCTACAGCTTTTGAGCTCTGGCATATCTTCTTTGGTTCTTTTGAACAAGGTCCTTCCAGGCTAACTATCCCTTGATATCTACCACCAAAATGGCAGATGTTCATACCCATAACACCTGCTTCGATGTTGGCTGCCTATAAGCCTGTGTGTCTCTTGGCACTGATTAACTGTCAGAATTGTAATTTCTGTGTGCATATTAAACATTTTCCTTTGAGGTCATAGCTTAATTACTAGCTTTGAAAGTGACTTTAAAGGAAAACATATTATAGCAACTGTTCTTTTTTTGTGTAAAAACATCACAAGTGTTGTTTTTAACTCAAAGGAAGATGATTATGTGTTTCTAAACATTTTTTGTGATGTTAATATACTTAAGAAAAATATTTTAAATGTGTTGCATATGCTATTGTGCTTTTTATGTAATTTTGAAACCTTTAAAGTGTACATCCAGCTTTTTTTTAATAAAAGAATGGGAAGGATTAAAACTCCTGTCAGCTTCCTACTGATACTCAGGGCTCCATCTGTAAGGTTCAGGGTCCTTTCACATGGGTGGACCCATTTAGTAGATCCACTTGCTCAGCGGGTGAGCTCTCTTCTGATCCCTGGTGAGCAAGTAGATGGCAGGTCTGTGTCCACTCCACTGCTGCAGAGCGGACACAGAGCAGCTCACTCTCCTCAATGGGTGGTCAGATGAAAATGGACCGTCTGTCCATTTCCATCTAACCTAATCTGAAAGACAGAACGGGAATTGGATCCCCAATCTGTCTCTTTTTTGCGGGTCAGATCAGATGTCGGCAGGTGTAAACGGACTCATGTGCGTTTACACCCGCTGCTCCATAGAGGAGAATAGAAGTTCCAATCGTGTCCGCCTGAAAAACGGGCAGGCGGACCAGATCGTAATATCCATGTGAAAGAGGACTAAGAGGTAGAACCTTGATCAAATTACGTGGATTTGATTGATTAAACATAGGAGAGTGAAAAATCTGGTACAGCTCTGCATGATAGTCATTCAGCTTCTAACTTCAACTTGTTCAGTTAAGCTTTGACAAAAAAACTTGGAAGCTGATTGGTTTCTATGCAGAGATGCGCCAGATTTTTGCACGCTACAGTTTTAGTAAATGAAGCACAATTTCTTTCTGTATTCCCTTTGCTAATATTTTACATTCCTTATCCTCTAGATCATTGGTGTCCAAACAGCATCCCAGGGGTCAGATGCAGCCCTGTTCTTGCCTTTATTCAGCCCTTGGGGCACTATTTCATCCACTGATGCCAGCAATGAGGCATAATTCCCCCCACTAACAAACATGTAGTAGCACAATTCCTGCCAATGACACCAACGATGGAGCACAATTCCTCCCAAAGACACCAATTATGGGGCACAATTCCTCCCAAGGACACCAACGATGGGGCACAATTTCTCCCACTGATACCAACAATGAGGAGAAATTATTCCCACTGTCACCAAAGATGGGACATTGTCTATTTCCATGGATGTCGGGACAATTTCTACTCCCAATGGCCACAGTTTGGCCCCCTAAAGTCTGAAGGACAGTAAACTGCCCCTTTTTTTTTAGAAAAGTTTGTAGAAAGTTCTGGAAACCCCTGCTCTAACCTTTCCCTACAGTTTTGTTCCAAAGCAAAAAGTTGGGTTTTAATATAAATATTATAGCTCTACTGTGGGCAGCACAGTGGCTAAATGGTTAGCATTTCTACCTGACAGTACTAGGGTTGTTGGTTTGATTCCCAATCACAGCACCACCTGCCTTGAGTTAGCATGTTCTCCCTGTGCCTGTGTGGGTTACCACCGGGTACTCTGGTTGCCTCCCACACTCCAAAGACACGCTGGTAGGCAATTGGCTTCTGTCTAGCATCCTGGTCACATCAAAGCCGATTTTGAAATTATGCGACTTACAGTGAAGTCTCATGATTTCAAAGTTTGGTTACTTGCTGATTTGAGGTGCGGTTTGCAAGACATCTGACACAGATGTCTATGCAAATTGCAACTAAAGCAGTGCATGCACTTCTTAAGAAATTGGTGCGGATCTGACCAAGTCAGAACCGCACCGATATGACTGATCTAATAGCGGACAATAGGGTGCAACTTGGCATATGATTTGCAAGTCGCATGGCATGAAAATCGCATGCCAAGTTGCACCCGATGTGACTGGGGTGTTACTTGGCCCTAATATGTGTATGTATGAATGTGAGTTAGGGACCTTAGATTGTATGCTCCTTGAGGGCAGGGACTGATGTGAATGTACAATATATATATATGTAAAGCGCTGCATAAATTGAGGGTGCTATATAAGTACCTGTAATAATAATAAGTATAAAGGGTAACAATGCAGCAGAGCTTTGCCTGCTACAGACGTAACTCGTTGGAGCTTTTTTAACTTTCCTATCTCTATGGACAGCTAGCTGACCATGTACTTGGAGCTACCTATCACAAGGAGTGCATATCCTGTTAATTTGCAGCAGTCTCCATTTGAAAGAACTTGTGTTCATAGCAGGTTTAATGAACATTTTAGAGGTATAGAGCCTTTTTCTGTCTACACAGACTCTAAACTATTGTAAATGAACTGAGGTTGAGAGACATAGCTAAAGAAGATCCTAAAAGTTATAAGAAACCTTTGGGGAACTCATAATGAAATCATCCACCCAAAACGAAAATATCTACTTTTGGCAGACACATCAGTACTTACCTACATAACAAATCATTAAAGAAGAACTTTAGCCAAAGCTTTGTTTTAGATCTATTTAGGAGTCTCATAATCTGACAGGTTTTTACTGCTGTCTGCGTACCCATTGGGCAAATTTTACCTAATTTTTTGTTGTGACAGTAGGGAGAATATCTCCAGTAGAATGGAGACAACAGCAAACACGCTCTTACTAGGACAGTAGGGAAGGGGTTAGAACCCATGTCATAGTTCTGCTGCTGTCTGTGTTGTAGAGATTCTGTTGCTTCCAGCCATGTCAATAGGATAGGAAGTGGGCAGAAATATCCCCTACAGGGCCACAGGCAACAAGCAATAAGACCTGATGAACCTCCCAAACCTCCCAAGAACTAAACACTTTTAACTGGTGTTCTTTCTTAGTGCTTTGCTTTTAAATGTACCATAAACTTTGCTTTGCTATTGAATATTAGGTCTATGTCTACCTCTGACTATTATATTATTTCCTTGCTCTTGTGATTGGCTGACACTGCTCTGATATCCACAATTTAAAATTCTGTAAATCAATGACTGCAATGTGAAATGACGATTTTATTATAGTGATTAAACTACAGTGAGTTGAGGTTACCCCTTCCGGATGCGGTTGGAGTCCTCTCTTCTCCCTACAAAATGGATCAGTCACTTGATATGGTTGAGAGCACAAGATAGACCGGTAATACTTTGCACAACTCTATCATTTAGGATAGATTGGCAGCTCAACACAGTTTTAAATCCCCACACACACCCTTGGCACCGCTACTGGGCAATCCGGCCTTCATCCCGGGTCTTGATTCACATACTTTTGTCTGGTGGACCAACAAAGAATTCCTCTGCACCACGGACTTATGCGACCATAAGGGTGCTCTGTCAAAACAATTCTTAATGAATAAGCACCAGCTCCCATCCACGTAAATGTACTAATCCATTCAAATAGCATACTATCTAGCAACCCTAAAGCTTGTGGGGGATCTGACCACCTCCACTCCAATGGAACACCTATGCAAAAACTATGATAAGTATAACGGATATATATCTAAAATCTATGTTTATTGCATTCCGACTCCTCCAAATTACCGTACACAGAGAGATGGGAACAAGACCTGGGTGAGCAGATGGATAAGGCAGAATGGGGTAAATTAGCTCAATATGTCTCTCAGTCTCTTTACAACACAACGTTGATAGAAGCAAATTCCAAGGTCCTCCTGAGATGTTACATGGGGCTTGTGAAGGTGGCGTCCTGCGTTCTGGATGCCTTGCCCCTTTGCTTTAGAGGCTGTGGCCAAACTGGGACAGTGCTCCATGTTTGGTGGATGCGTCCGAAAGTCAGGCGGTTCTGGATATGCACATATAACTATTCTGTCACCAAGATAAATCTCATTAAAAGCGCTCAACAGGCCCTACTGGGAAGCCCAGTGGAGAGGGCGTTGAGACCAGTGGAAAGGTTGATAACTTTTATCTTTATGGCAGCTAGAACTTCCATTGCACGGTCATGGAAGTCTCCTGTGATTCCATTTCATCTTTTGAGGGCCAAGTTGACATGGATCATGACAAATGAACGCCTGTCAGCGATCTTACATGACAAGATAGCCCTCTTTGAAAGGACTTGGGACCCATGGATCAGATATCTTGTCGGACTGTGATTCAGACAGTCTACCTGTCTAAGATAAGATGAAGGCACACTTTCATTCTACCCCTTCCCTTTTTTTTCCTTTCTTTTCCTTTTTCATCCTGAGTTTATGGAGGCATGCTGCAGTGTGGCAGGCCTTTCATGATATATCAGGACTTTATAGATGTACCTTTTCTTCTACCATTTACACTGGATGCCTCTGTTGTTGGAACTGTTCTATGTTCTTTTTCTTCCTCCCTTATGCTTAAGGGAAGCACTTGTACTTTATTGAAAACAAATAAAAAACTATTAAAAGTGAAACTACAGTGAGCTTACTGTGCTATACCTTAAGCCCCTACCAACCTGAGTTTCACAATAAAAAAATAGGTTTAATATGCTGGAATTCTGTCTGCATTATCAGTTGTCTCTTTTATAGGTTTGAAGTTCTTTTTGGTTTAAAAAATTAGAGCTGGCCTCCCGGCATCCTTTGAGAATTACCTGTAAGATGATTCCACAAGTATATAGGTTTAGTGAACTGAATTTACTTTGTTCTGTAGCTCATCAAATGAATCACCGCTGCCAAGTATTCTTGGCTGTTGTATTAACTGCAGTTACTTGGTGGAAAGGAACATAATTTGCCTAAGGTATGCTTTAAGCAGAACAAGATTTCCAAGAGTTTTACTAGCTTAATCCCGAGAAATGTGAATTATGTTGGCACTTGCAGCAGCTTTTGACATCTAGTAAACAATTTCAAAGATTCAAATATTTTAATGATATGCACATTGAAATACATTGTACATTTTATTGGGGGCATGTATACTTTTTTTCTGACACTCCCAGTGGAAACAGAAAATTTACTATAATCTAATTAGCCACAGTGGCAATTTAGGTTGCACTATTTATAAATGTATTTATTGAAAGATTTCTAGGGCAAACAATTGCTTTAATGCATACTTGATAATTTGTTGTTCCAATAGCTAGCTGTATATATTTATTCCCCCCAGGAGATGTGTAGTGCAGCAGCAGGACCCTGGAAGCTGTATTATCTCTGGTTTGATCTGTTCTAGCTGCCAAGCTCAGACAACATGGGCTTTCCTTGCCTCGCTCTGCTTATTGTACATCTGGACACTCAACTCTTTGCAGAAAGGCAGTGTATTGTGCTAAGTAGATTCTCTCAATGGTACTAATGGAGAAAGCATGAGACTGCCTGACCTCTTTTCTTCTCCTCAGACTAATATTGAGCACCACCACAATTATTATACAGGATTTATATAGCGCCAACGGTTTGCTCAGCGCTTTACATTATAGTGGGAGACAATACAGTAACAATACAGTTCAATACAAGAGGGATTAGAGGGCCCTGCTCCTTGGAGTTTACAATCTAGGAGGGCGGGGTGAGTGGTACAGTAGGTAGTCACTGTGCGGGATGGAGTGATTGGAAAAGTAGAGGATACCAGAGTTAGCAGAGGGCGGGATAGGCTTCCTTGAAGAGAAAGGTTTTCAGTGAACGCCGAAAGGCAAGTAGAGTAGGTGATAATCTGATAGATTGGGGTAGGGAGTTCTATAGGATGGGTGACACCCTGGAGAAGTCTTGGAGACGTGCATGGGAGGAGGAGATAAGGGAGCTAGAGAGCAGGAGGTCTTGCGAGGAGCGGAGTGTACGGTTTGGGTGATATTTAGAGATAAGATCGGTTATGTAAGTTGGGGCAGTGTTGTGAATGGCTTTATATGTCAGTGTTAGAGTTTTGAATTTTATCCGTTGGGCAATTGGGAGCCAGTGGAGGGATTGGCAGAGAGGGGTGGCGGATACAGAACGGTTAGCGAGGTGGATGAGTCTGGCAGCAGCGTTCATGATAGACTGGAGGGGGGATAGTCTACAATAAGGTAGGCCAATGAGGAGGGAGTTACAGTAGTCGAGGTGTGATATGACAAGGGAGTGAATGAGTTGCTTAATGGTTTCCGGGGTTAGGAACGGTCGTATCTTGGAAATGTTGCGGAGGTGAAGTCTACATGATTTTGTCAGCGATTGGATCTGGGGCTGGAAGGACAGATGGGAGTCTAGGATTACCCCTAGTACCCTGGCGTGAGGGGATGGACTGAGGATGGTGTTAGCAATATTTATGGTGAGGTCAGTGGGGTAGCACAGGCAGGGGGGAATTCTAGGAGCTCAGTTTTGGAGAGGTTGAGTTTGAGGAAGTGGAGTGCCATCCAGGCCGATATGTTGCTTAGTAGGCTAGCGATATGGGTGGAAACTGAAGGGGCGAGGTGAGGGGTAGACAGATAGATTTGCGTGTCATCAGCATAGTGATGGTAGTTGAAGCCGTGGGAGTTTATCAAGTGACCACAATAATGAGGTCCAAATTAATCATAGTTCTTGTTGTAACCTCTGCTTGCCCATCAAATCACAAAACAAGGCAAGCAGTTTATTATTTGTTTTTAAGCTAGACTGCATGCATAATAAAATAAGAACAAAATTATTTGTCATGCATGTATTTGTTTATTTTAAGCCTTAAAATGGGGTATCAACCTTACCAGGCATACTGGCATCCCCTAAACAAGATGACCACTAGTGTTCTGCTTCAAAAAGCAAAATGGCTTCTTCCATGCAGACTCCTGCAACCCAGTCTGTAATTAAGCATTAGGTGGGTGCTTCAAAAAGGGAGGCCCAAAAATGTTTTCTTTTTTTATGCACAGTTTGAGCACTGTTTGGAATTTGCCTCTGGACCCCTGGTGCCCCAAGAAGCAGGTGTGTTCAACTGGGATCTTTTTATGGACATTTATGGGCACTCCATGATGACATCATCATGCAGTGCTGAAAATTGCATCATTTTGACCCCAATCTTGGGCCTTAGCAGTTATGAAATTGAAAATTACCCATCTTACGGGATTTTCAGCTCTTTAGCTTCCTGTCAAATTATTAAATTATTTTCCTCCTCTATGATAAATTGATATGAACACAATTAATACATGGATGGTCAAAGAATCTGAAAATCTTTCAAGCATTTGGATATAGTGATTTATTTATTTACAGCTAGAAATGTATGTTTTATTTACGGCCTTGTTTTCTTTGTCACTTGTGTTTTCTAGGTCAGCTATGCAATGTTTGGGAGAGAGAGCATTTGAAAAGGTTTATAATTATCTTAAGTATGCCCGAAAAAATAACATCAGTGAGAAAGAGGTGAAGCAGCATCTGGAGACTCTTGTTTCCAGGGCGAATGACTGTTTTGTAGTGGACCAGATCCTATACTTTGAAGAAGAGCTTTTCACTGCATCATCAAGGCTCGTCAAAGCCTGATGTTACTCACCCCTGGAGGAATACTGAGACATCCACAGGCATGTGCTACCAATATTTAGCTCAACAGGCTACAGATTGTATGGCAGATTACAGCTGCTTGTCTTCTGCTGCCAAGTATTTTCAGCACACTGGAGGGGGAAGTATATTATGAACTTTTGAAACATTGCTTTAATTACAGCAGTATTAAATACAATTCAAACGTTGTAATAGTGAAATGGTGAAGGCTTGACATTGTATGATGTTATGTATTTTATTACTTTATCTGTTTCTTTTTTAATATATGGTGTTTTATTGGGGATTTATAGTGAAAAACCATCAGGCAGGGAAATTAATAAGATGTTTTTCAAATGTTAACTGAGTTTTGCTCCTTAGGGCTGTGACTATCAGTATAAAAATGTGTTATCTAATATGTTTTGATTATTGTGTGTGCTCTAATTCATTTTGGTTTCTTTTAACAGTGGCATTAGAAACTGGAAACATGGGGATCAATCAAAAAAACCCTGAACAGGTCTAAAGCAGACCACTTATGTTAAAATCTTGGCAGAAATATTTTAGATTTATAAATAGCTACACGGTGCAGAGGGCTACCTAAATCAGTTTAAATTGAATGAATATTTCAGATAGGCCATCATTACATGCACAGTAGTTGTTGTTTGACCAAAAGGAGATTATAAAAAAAGTGTACAGATTGTAAGGTGTCTGGCCATCTTTACTATTTAGAAAAGTCTAGAACACAATGAGGCTTGGCACACACAGGTCAATTTTTCAGGAAAATCAACAGAATTATCATAAAGTAACAAACAATAGTTACTCTATTTTGTCATTGGTATATGCAACTAGCATGATTTCATGCTGCTTAGATGTTGTTTCTAATCACTTGCACTTTGAACAATAGCTGTATGTTGTAATTGCCTTTTAAAGTGAACCTATACTTTGCCCATCAAAGACAAAGCAACAGGCTTAATTAACTGCTGCCCTTCCTGGCTTCACATGCTCACCTTTTTGCCATGACCATCCCATTCAGCCAGTAGGCTAAGACAGCAATCCTCTGCAAGTCATGACTTGGAGCTTCCACAGGGCTGAAGACTCTCTCCCCTTTTCCCCTGAATGTGTGATAGCAGTTTGTCAATCTCCAATCACCATCTCTGCCATGGGGGAGGAAGGGGAGTGAGCCCAGTCGTATTTGGCATTTCTCTTCTCCCCCCAACTGCTGAACTGAGTGTACAAAGAGAAGGTATGTGTTGCTAGGGAGCGTGTAAGATAAGCAAACAGGTCAACATAGGTCTATTACTTCTAGAACACAGGTGTCAAACTGGTGGCCCTCCAGATGTTGCGAAACTACAAGTCCCAGGAGGCATTGCAAGATTGACAGTTACAAGCATGACTTTTAAAGGCAGGGGCATGATGGGACTTGTAGTTTTGCAACAGCTGGAGGGCCACCAGTTTGACACCCCTGTTTTAGAACCTACAGCTGCATGAAAAACTATTTTATTGTTGTGAATAGAATAGGGCAATGTTTTAAATATCTGTAAATTTTAAAAAATAACACGCAGGATGGCGCAAATGCCTGGTGCATTATCAGAGATTTATTAGAAAACAAAAGTGTGGACAAATGGATACTCACAAAGGGAGAAGATATAAAAGCGTGCAACAAATGAAGAGACACATCCAATCTGGGAATCACATGACCCAGTAGCTATACTGGAAAGTTGACACGTTTTGGGGGTGCACCTCCTTTCTCAGAGCCAAGCTTGGCTCTGAAGAAGGGGGTGCATCCCCGAAACATGTCAGCTTGCCAGTATAGCGACCGGGTCACGTGATACCCAGATTGGATATGTCTCTTCATGTGTTGCACGCTTTTATATCTTCTCCCTGTGTGAGTATCCATTTGTCCATGCTTTCGTTTTTTAATAAATCGCTGGTAATGCACCAGGCGTTTGCACCCTCCTGTGTGTTCTTCTGTAGTTTCTATTTGATTTCCTGATCTGAGGAGGGCTGCATCGGCTAAGCATTTTTGATAGAGAACATTCCTGCCACCCATGGTCTACTGTACACTTTGCCTGCGGCAGAGCTCTGAGCACTGGAAGTGGTTGTGTGTTTCATGATCTGTCAAGTTTTATTGCTTACTGTTTTTCTGTTGGGAACATTTTTTCCTCATTTCCCATTGATCGATATTTGTAGGACACGAACTGGAATATCTCCAAAGGAAAAACACAAACAATAATTTAATCATAGGCTTTCCCAAAACAACTAAAAAAAACCTGTTATCTTTGTCCCTATTGGACATATTTAACGGTGGTCACTGGGACCAGAAGTGGGGAAAATCTCCCCAAAAAGCACTCAGCAAGGGAAAATTATACAAACCTAACAGACATTCTAACAATGTCTTCCAAGTCCAAAATAACTTGGCTGCAGTTTCACTTTGATGTGTTACTTTTTATGAACACATTTTATAAATGCAGCATTTTCTGTTAAGAGGTTTTGTATGTCTTTTATTTCTTAAAGGTATAGGTAAACAGTATATTTTTAATACAGGTTTTGTTTCATAAAATAGATTGATCATTAGCATTCAGTGTTGACTGCAACATTGACTGCTTGAGGGTAGTTAGAATGTTGAATTTTTTGCTGTGAAATACTTTTTCTGAAGAATGCTGCTTGTCGTGATAAGAGTGACTACACCTAAACTGGATTATTGCACCAATTTAAGAAAAAATATCTGGATTATGTTTTTCCTGCCCTTTTCTAAATGTGAATTGCTGTACGTGATGGTGTTGGATTTTTAGAGGGTTTTTTTCAGATGTATTGCAAACAGTATATGAAAATGTTAATAGATTACAGAGAGAAAAAATATTGTATGAAAGATAAGTATCATCCATTGCTCTAAGATATCACTTACCATTGTATGGGTGTTCTTCTATTCACAGTTAGTAAATAAGATGCAGACTGCTGAAATAAAACTTTACACATTAAATACTGTATGAGGTATTTTTAATTTGTTGAAAATGTAAGACATCCTACTAAGGGTGTCTGAAACCTATGGGTGAAGCTTTGCTCGGGTCTCTTTCCTCTGCAACTTTCTCATCCAGGTTTAAAAAAATGCAACTGGCCACTATGGGGACATAACTAGATTTTATGCTAGACACCGTTAAGGATTGACTACTGTTCTTTGCTCTATTCCCTCTTCAACATGTTGTGAATTAGAAATGATTGGCTACATATCATTGGCTTCATTTATCAGCATCATATTTCTCTACTACCCATATCAAGCAACCACTTCAAACAAGTACAGGTTTGAACATTGAGACAGAGATTCCAGTTGGCTGCTATAGGCCAGAGAGTATTTATGTAGGACACTGTGATAAATGAGGCCCATTGTTCTCTGTGTATCCTTTTCAGTGATACTGACATTTCTTTAAAACCAAACTGAGAGAATAAAGGGCCTAAAGCAAAGATATTATTTGATCTCATTAGTGAATTCCAGATCAGGCTTTCTCAGGAGAATGGAAAATTTACATTTTCAGTGTGCTCCATTGTTAGTCTAATATCAATGTTAAAATTTAGTCTGCATATTTATATTACAACATTTACATTTCTCAAGAACCTCATCAAAAAAGGAAATATTTCTGTACAACAGTGTTTCCAAAAAGGTCCTGGATCATTAAAGTGGACCAATCAGTAACTTTATGAATTTATGGTAAGTCACAATATACAGCAACAACCTCTCACTCCCCTCCCAACACTACCACCACTATACTGGATATTCTACTTGTTTTATCTAGGGGGATATAATAGAGATTAATATCTAATTGCTCTGTTCTGTGGCAGCAAGAGTCAAGTTCACACCTCTCTTGTCCTAGAATGAGGGTGGGCCTTTGATGTCATCACCTACAATGCAGGACTAGCTGTGCCTGCTGCTCCTGCATTATACAAGTTGATGCCAGAAACTCAGGTAAAGTAAGAATTCTTCTCTTTTAGAGCCCACTAAACACACAGTATATCCTGCAAACACAGGGAGGGAGGGTAATTGTATATTTGTTGAGACATCTGTGAGAAAAATGTCATCAGATTGTCGCAGACAGGCTCCTCATCCATGATCAGGCGGGATCAAATCCTGTAACTTTATAAGTAGTCTTAAGATTAGAGGTTGCAGGGGCAGAATTGCACACACTGAACCCAGAATAAAACGAGTACATACTACTACACCAGCACCAGAGCCAGTCTTTTAGGGAGAAAGGGAGATGAAGGCATTATCAGGGGATGTGCCTTAACTTGAGTACCAGCCTATAATACATTATTACCAGGACTTTTTTTTAGTTTTCAGTGCTGTGATTGTTTTACTGGCAAATACTTGGTCATGCAACCTTCCAACCACATTCATTTTTTAATAATTTTTTTAGGCAAACGGAGCTTACTTTTGGTGGCATTTAATAACCACTGATTTTATATGTGTATATATATATATATATATATATATATATATATATATATTTTGTGGGGTTAGCTCAGGTGGGGGATCTCCTTCCCTGGGACAAAGGTAGACCGCACAGCAGGCTTTCATCAAAATCTGACTGGTTGTCAGCTTTATTTAAAAGGTTTGCAGAAAATAAACAAAACATGAAAATAAACCCTTGCCATCCAGGCACTAACTAAACAAAAGGCGTTTCCTCTCTCAGAGGTGAAGGGCTTCTCCCTGTCACCGAAACAAAACAAAAGCAAACCTTTTCTTGTAGGTATAGTACACACACAGCTCTCTCAGAACACCTCTCTGAGTCCCAGGCCACGAGCAACTCCTTGCTCCAGCCCTGCCTTATTTATACCACCTGTTGGTGGTCATCAGTGGAGCCCAAACTCTGGTCCGGACCCACCTGCTTAACTGTGGCCCCGAAAACCCGGAGTGGACTCCACCTAAACTGTCAGGTATGAGCATATGCGAGGTGACACATAGCGTCCCTCTATCACCTCGCCGTTCATCCTGTCACATATCCCCCCCCCCCCCCCCCCCTCTGCTCAAGCCCCTGCGGCTGAGCAACTGTCCCAACCAGGCAATGGACCCGGGAGAGGGCATCTACATTACTTTGCAGTTTCCCCGCTCTGTGTTCCACTGTGAATTTGAACACTTGTAGCGCGAGAAACCACCTTGTCACTCGACTGTTTTTCTCCTTATTATCACACATCCATTTGAGCGGGGCATGATCAGTAACCAACTTGAACGGTCTTCCTAACAGGTAATATTTCAGGGCCTCCAAGGCCCATTTGATGGCCAAACATTCCTTCTCCACAATGGCATAGTTTCTCTCATGTTTGTTGAGCTTTCTACTTAGGAAGACCACAGGGTGCTCCTCCCCATCTCTGATTTGAGACAGTACCGCACCTAGTCCCATGTCAGAGGCATCAGTCTGTACCACAAACTCTGTTGTGAAATCTGGAGTCACAAGCACAGGTTGAGCACAGAGAGCTTGTTTCAGCCTTTGAAATGCAGTCTCCGCCTCAGGATTCCACTTAATCATGACTGACCCCCTACCTTTTGTCAGATCTGTCAGTGGGGCTGCAATGGTGGCAAAATTGGGGATAAACCGCCTGTAGTACCCCGTGATTCCAAGAAATGCCCGGACTTGTTTTTTATTTACAGGTTGGGGCCACTTTTGAATTGCCTCAATTTTATTGATCTGAGGCCTAATGAGACCTCGACCAATGATGTAGCCAAGATATTTGGCCTCCTCTAAGCCAACGGCACACTTTCTGGGGTTGGCGGTAAGACCTGCTTCCCGCAGCGAATCTACGACCGCTTGCAAGAGGGACAAATGAGATTCCCAGTCGGGACTGTGGATGACGACATCGTCCAAATAGGCAGCTGCATATTGGCGATGTGGTCTCAACGTCTTGTCCATCATCCTTTGGAATGATGCAGGAGCCCCATGCAAACCAAACGGCATCCGCTTATACTGAAAGGACCCCTCGGGGGTGGAGAATGCTGTCTTTTCTTTTGCAGCTTCCGTTAAAGGAATCTGCCAATAGCCTTTGGTCAGATCTAAGGTGGTTATGTACCGAGCCGTTCCCAACCTGTCAATGAGCTCATCCACCCAAGGCATCGGGTACGCATCAAACTTAGACACACTGTTCAGTTTCCTGAAATCATTACAGAAACGAATGGTTCCATCTGGTTTTGGGACCAACACTATGGGACTCGACCACTCACTGTGAGATTCCTCAATCACTCCCAACTCTAACATGTCCTTTATTTCCTTTGCCACCGCTTCCCGCCTGGCCTCGGGAATTCTATAGGGCTTGACATTTACGCGGACCCCGGGCTGGGTAACTAGGTCATGCTGTATGACAGTCGTCAGTCCAGGTAGGTGGGAGAAGAAATCTCCATTTTTCCTCACAAACTCCTTAACATCATCTTGTTGGACTACTGACAAGGTTTCCGTTATAGGTACCTGAGGGGCCACGGGAACCACGGCCTTTTGGGGGCTTGGTACTGCCAACAAACTATCCCTGTCTTTCCAAGGTTTTAAGAGATTCACATGATAGATTTGTTCGGGTTTCCTTTTTCCTGGCTGGTAAACTTTATAATTTACTTCCCCCACTTTCTCCCTAATTTCAAAGGGACCTTGCCACTTTGCGAGGAATTTACTTTCCACGGTGGGGACTAGCACCAGCACTCTATCCCCAGGGTTGAAGGTACGGATCCTGGCACCCCGGTTATAAACCCTTCTCTGGACCTCCTGGGCTTGCTCCATGTGTTCCCGAACAAGTGGCATGACAGCTGCAATTCTATCCTGCATCTGTGAGATATGCTCGATGACACTTCTATAGGGCAAGGACTCTGTCTCCCAGGTTTCTTTTGCAACATCTAGCAATCCCCTGGGAGGTCTACCATACAGTAGTTCAAAAGGTGAATATCCTGTAGATGCCTGAGGTACTTCCCGTATAGCAAACATGAGATATGGTAGCAAAAAATCCCAATTTCTCCCATCTTTGTCCACCACCTTTTTTAACATATTCTTAAGGGTCTTGTTAAACCTCTCCACAAGCCCATCGGTTTGGGGGTGGTAGACCGAGGTACGGAGATGGGAGATTTTGAACAATTTGCATAACTCTTTCATAACTCTAGACATAAATGGCGTGCCCTGATCCGTTAATATCTCCTTTGGAATACCTACACGACTAAACACCCGGACAAGCTCTTTGGCGATATTTTTAGCGGAGGTATTACGCAAGGGGATGGCTTCAGGATACCGGGTGGCATAGTCAAGTATAACCAGTATGTGCTGATGGCCCCGGGCAGACTTTACTACTGGACCCACTAGGTCCATGCCCACTCTTTCAAACGGTACTTCAATTATGGGTAGAGGTACTAGCGGACTGCGAAAATGGGGTGAGGGCGCAGAATATTGACATTCCGGGCATGACTCACAATGTGCTTTGACGTCTCCATGTAAGCCTGGCCAAAAGAATCTCTGGGTTATTCTCTCCTTTGTTTTCTCTACACCCAGGTGTCCACCCATTATATGCCCATGGGCTAAATCCAGTACCATCCGGCTAAAGGGTTTGGGGACCAATAACTGTTCTACCACCTCCTCCCCTTGCTTTACCACTTGATACAGCAAGTTATTGTTAAGAGCCATGTAGGGAAAAGACACCGCTACATCATTTTCAACTGGTTCCCCATCAATTATTTTAATGTTTTCACGGGCTCTATTAAGTGTGGAATCTTTCAGTTGTTCCGTACAAAAATCCTCTTTTCTGACCTCTAGGTCAGGCACCACATTCTGTCCACTCTCACTAGAGCCAGCGATCATCTCTTGTTCTATATCCTCAATGTCTGGGGTTGGATCCAACTCCTCCTGCTCCCCCACCTTTACAGAGAAAGGGAAAAGATCTACACCTTCCTCGGACACACCAACAGTTTCCCCTTCCACCTTGCCGTCAAAGGGGTCAGGAGTGAGTTCAGGAGTTTTCGGCGTTTCTCCAGCAGGGGGAGCTCGGTCCTCCTGACTCCCCTCCTTATCCCATAACTTCCAGAAATGGGGAAAATCTCTCCCCAATATGGCTTCATGAAGCAGAGAGGGCACCACCCCCACAGAATGAGTCACAGGGCCCCAGGGAGTATCAATCTCCACCAGAGCAGTCTGGTAATTACGTGTATCACCATGAATACAAATAACCCCAATCGTGCTAGGGTGTAAGCTGGCAGGGTTTACCAAATCACTCTTAACTAAGGTCACAACACTACCCGAGTCTAGCAGAGCAGTTACTGGCTTTTCATCAATGGCAATCACACACATTTGCTTTTCCATGCGTTTCTGACATGCTGCAGTACATACCACCTGTGCAAAAAGAGACATGCATTTTCCTAAATAAGCATTTTCACATTGCATAGGTTCATCATTTAAAGGACAGTTTGCAGCAATATGACCTAACGCATGGCAACGATAACATTGTATATGTTCAGTACTTAGACCTCTAAACGGCTTCGGGGACCTTCCTGACCTATTTGGCCAGTCTCTAGGTCCTAAGCCTACAGTCTCATTATCTGACACAATAGTCTTATCATTTTTCCCTGAGCCTTTGGCCCATTAGCCAGTCTTACCGGATCTTCCGGATAATTTTCTACCCCGAGTGACATTGGGGTACGGCCCAGGTGAATGAAAAAAGTCCTCAGCGGCTGCATATCTCTCCACCAGGTCCACCAGCTCGTTTGCAGATTTAGGGTCTCCACGGCCAACCCACTTCCTCAAAGTGGCAGGGAGCGCATGTAAATATTGGTCTATGACCACACGCTCCACAATCTGAGGGCCTGACAATACCTCTGGCTGGAGCCACTTTTTGGAGAGATGTATCAAATCGAACATCTAAGATCTGGGTGGTTTGTCAGCCCTGTAATGCCACTGATGCACCCGCTGAGCCCGGACTGCAATGGTGACACCCAGGCGTGCAAGGACCTCAGCCTTCAGTTTTTCATAGTCCTGGGCATCCCCTGGTTCCAGGTCATAATAGGCTTTTTGGGATTCACCTGTCAAAAATGGTGCAAGCAGTCCTGCCCATTGCTCCTTTTTCCATCCTTCCCGAACAGCAACCCTTTCAAAAGTTGAGAGGTAGGCCTCCACATCATCCGCAGGTGTCATCTTCTGCAAAACATAGCTGGCCCGTGCCATTTTCTGCTCCACTGGCAGCGGATCTGCAGATTCCTTCTTTAATTCTAATAGGTGTTGGGCCACCTTCTTAAGGAGCTCTCGGTCTGCTTCTTGGGCCTCCGCAAACTGGCGATTTGTCTCCCGTTGTGCTGCATTGGCCTGCAGCAAGGCTCTTATTATTTCCTCCATCTTCCCACTTGCTCAGGAAGTGCCCGCCAAATCCACCATATGTGGGGTTAGCTCAGGTGGGGGATCTCCTTCCCTGGGACAAAGGTAGACCGCACAGCAGGCTTTCATCAAAATCTGACTGGTTGTCAGCTTTATTTAAAAGGTTTGCAGAAAATAAACAAAACATGAAAATAAACCCTTGCCATCCAGGCACTAACTAAACAAAAGGCGTTTCCTCTCTCAGAGGTGAAGGGCTTCTCCCTGTCACCGAAACAAAACAAAAGCAAACCTTTTCTTGTAGGTATAGTACACACACAGTTCTCTCAGAACACCTCTCTGAGTCCCAGGCCACGAGCAACTCCTTGCTTCAGCCCTGCCTTATTTATACCACCTGTTGGTGGTCATCAGTGGAGCCCAAACTCTGGTCCGGACCCACCTGCTTAACTGTGGCCCCGAAAACCCGGAGTGGACTCCACCTAAACTGTCAGGTATGAGCATATGCGAGGTGACACATAGCGTCCCTCTATCACCTCGCCGTTCATCCTGTCACAATATATATACACATACAGTTGTGCTCAAAAGTCTGCATACCCTGGCAGAAATTGTGAAATTTTGACATCTTTTTATGTCCTTTTCCATCTTTATAAGGTTTCATTACCTTGTTACACAGGACTTTTGCCAGTTCTTTTCTGATCCCCATGGCTCATTATCTAGCCTAGTCAGTGCTTCCACCTAAGAGCTAACCAACTAATTGATTATTTATACACTGACACTAATTGCAATTTAAAAAGCCACATATGTGGGACATTAACCTCTAATTGACATTTAAACCCGTGTGTGTCACCTTGTGTGTTTGTACCAAGGCCAAACATTCCAGGGTATGTAAACTTTTGATCATGGCCATTTGGGTGATTTCTGTTATCATTATGATTTAAAAAGGAGCCAAACAACTATTTGATAATAAATGGCTTCATATGATCATCATCCTGTGTGTGTGTTTTTGCTATATAAAAGAAAGAAAGGACAAAAAGTTTAAAAGTACCCTTCTGCTATAAAAACATATAACATTAAAAATGCCAGAACAGAGCAAACACTCCCCAAATTAATGAAAAAGACTCCCCACCCTATTATACGTGAAATAAACTAAATAAACAAACCAATATACTAGTTAAAAGTAGCTTCCACCAAAATGTGCAATCACTACAATGTGCCCCAAAATAAGGAATATATATACTAAACAGGTGAATCACTTCCTCTATACAATTCTATTCCTAAAGTGTCATTATACCAATATATGAAAATAAACATTTAAAACCAAGTGATATGTCAAAGTAAATCATATATTTTCATATATATGTTTGAATCTTCAAAAGATCATAACTTATGCAAATAAAAAAATAAAAAAGCAATAAAGCATCCAATATAAGAGTCCCATATGCCATTCAATCTTCCTGTGAAATACCCAATTACCTTCACAATCCTTTCGTATTCCAAAGATCACAAAATATATTCTCTTCACCAGATTGCCCTTCACCACACCTTATGGGTATCTTCTCCATCTGATGGATCCCACTATACCAAAGGAGGTCAAATGTGTTTATATATATATATATATAATAGTTACTTATCTCACAATTCTCCTGACATGTGGTTCACCAATCTCCCAGGGATAAGGATGGCATAAAGAAAGCATAAAAAAGACCAATAGTGCAGACTGCAATTTATTTTTAAAAGGACAGCAGGCATCTAAAACAGCACTAGAGGACTCAACATCCAAAACAAAGCATTACAACTCCGCCCAGCATGATGATGTCACCGCCTGTCTGACGTGTTGTGCCATAATTGGCTTTCTCTCTTTTAGAAAGCCAATTATGACTTACTGAGCTTAGTAATGCTATACAAGATACAGCTCATTCTTAAACATGCAGATCAAACAGAGAGGGACAAATGAAGAGAAGGGGTAAATGAAAAGGTCACATACAGTGGGAGGACTAAGATGAGGAGGTTAATGTACAGGATAAGGGAGGTGAAGGGTTAATATACAGGTCACATAGAGACATCATGGAGATCAGAGATCTGCTGTTGTTACTGACTCCTTCATTCATTTCCCATTCATTAATAAATACTACTCCCTCTAATTCCCTGGTTGTGACAGGAAGAGGTGGGAACACTCAAATGTAAACACTAGAGTATTCAGTAGAGTGTTTACAATTGAGTTTTCTATGATTGGTCATCACAGCAATCACAAGGTACAGAGCTGCTTAGATCAGCACTGTACATTGTGTCTGTGGACTTAGACACCTGATTATGACTCGGACCACAGCAATTCATAGGTGCACTTTGCAAATTAATTTTTCATAGAGCATTATGAATGTAGTGACAATTCACTTTGTAACAAATACCCAAACCCAAGGAAATTTAAAAAAAACATTTTTATTTACAATGACTGGATGATGGAAGTCAGCAGAATTTCATTCACTAAGCTCTGGGGAACATTTTTTTGGGAGAACTCATTGCAGAGCTGGGCACAGTTAACAGTGGTGACATACAAGCTCATGCAGTAGGTCTCCATGGATTTAGTATTGTGCAAGTTGTGGAAGATTGGTCATGCAGCAATGTATGTTTAACAGGCTTCCAGTTCAAAAACCTAATAAAAAACAATGGGCACAATTCACTAACACTTATCACATGACTTAAGTCAGTCACATGACCTCATACAGTTGCAAGAAAAAGTATGTGAACCCCTTGGGATTACGTGGAGTTTTGCATGAATTGGGCATAAAATGTGCTCTGAACGTCATCTAAGTCACAACAATAGAAGAACACAGTCTGCTGAACATAATACTACACAAACATTAGATGTTGCCATGGTTTAATTGCACATAACATGTAAACATTCACAGTGCAGTGCAGGGAGGAAAAAGTATGTGAACCTTTGGACTTAATAACTGGTTGACCCTCCTTTGGCAGCAATAACCTCAACCAAACATTTCCTGTAGTTGCAGATCAGACCTGCACAACGATCTGGAGTAATTTTGGACCACTCCTCATCACAAAACTGTTTCAGTATAGCAATAATCTTGGGATGTCTGGTGTGAATCGCTCTCTTAAGGTCATGCCACAGCATTTCAATTGGGTTGAGGTCAGGACTCTGACTGGGCCACTCCAGAAGGTGTATTCTGTGCTGTTGCAGCCATTGTTTTGTTGAATTATTTGTATGCTTTGGGTCATTGTCCTGTTGCATCACCCATTCTCTGCGGAGCTTCAGTTGGCGGACAGATGGTCGTACGTTTTCCTGCAAAATGTCTTGATAAACTCTGGAATTCATTTTCCCATCAATGACAACAATCCGTCCAGGCCCTGAGGCAGAAAAGCAGCCCCAAACCATGATGCTCCCTCTGCCATGTTTTACAGTGGGGATGAGGTTTTGATGTTGGTGTGCTGTGCCTTTTTTTCTCCACACATAGTGTTGTGTGTTCTTCCCAAACAACTCAATCTTGGTTCCATCTGTCCACAGTATATTTTGCCAGTAGTGCTGTGGAACATCCAGGTGCTCTTTTGCAAACTTCAAACGTGCTGCAATATTCTTTTTGGACAGCAATGGCTTCCTCCGTGGTGTCCTCCCATGTCCTCCATTCTTGTTTAATGTTTTCCTTATTGTAGATGTGTCAACAAAAATGTTAGCATGTGCCAGAGATTTCTGTAGGTCTTTAGCTGACACTCTGGGATTCTTCTTTACCTCATGCAGCATTCTGCGCTGTGCTCTTGCAGTCATTTTTACAGGACCACGCCTAGGGAGAGTAGCAACAGTGCTAAACTTTCTCCATTTGTAGACAGTCTGTCTTACTGTGGACACATGAACATCAAGGCTTTTGGAGATACTTTTGTAACCCTTTCCAGCTTCATGCAAGTCAACAATTCTTGATCGTAGGTCTTCTGAGAGCTCTTTTCTGCGAGGCATGGTTCACATCAGACAGTGCTTCTTGAAACCAGTAAACCCAAAACAGGTGTGTGTTTTTTAAGGGCAGGACAGCTGTCAGCAACACATCCAATATCATCACACTGATTGGAGGCAAGGTTGGCTCATTCCTGGCTCCAATTAGCTCTGGGAGAAGTCATTAAGCTAGGGCTTCACATACTTTTTCCTCCCTGCACTGTGAATGTTTACATGTTATGTGCAATTAAGCCATGGCAACATCTAATGTTTGTGTAGTATTATGTTTAGCAGACTGTGTTCTTCTATTGTTGTGACTTAGATGACGTTCAGAGCACATTTTATGCCCAATTCATGCAAAACTCCACGTACTACCAAGGGGTTCACATACTTTTTCTTGCAACTGTATCGCATGCGATACTGAAAATGTCAATTCACTATTGCTAGTATGTGGTATTTACCGAAAATGGCAAAAATACTCTGTAAATACTGCATAAAATGACCTTAAAGTCAATTCACAAAAGGAAATATATAATTAAATGCATGCGGTAATTAAGTAGTGGTCCAGGCATGTGGTATATAATGGCATCTGTCAGTACTGTCATGGGTTGTTAAGGAATGGGAGGCTGCAGAGTCCTTAACAACCTATGAGTCATCAGCTGTCAGCGGGGTTCCCCACTGACAGCTGGATGTAAAAGAAAGAATTGCTGGCAATTTAAAAAAATCACTAAAAAAAAACGGTGTGGGTCCCCCCCTCCATCCTTACCAAGCCCTTCTGGTCTGGTATGGGTTTTGAGGGGAACCCCCACGGCAAAATTTAAAAAAAAAACTTTTTGGGGGTTTCCCCCAAAATCCATACCAGACCCTTATCCAAACATGCAGGTCTGGAAAGGGGGGGGGATGAGCAAGCACTCCCTCCTGAACCATACCATGCCACTTGTCTTCAACATGGGGGGGGGTGCTTTGGGGCAGGGTCCTCTTCCCCACAACCCTAGCAGGACGTTGTGGGGGTTTACGGGCAGGGGGCTTATCAAAATCTGGAAGCACCCTTTAGCGGCAGCAGGCATCATGATTGACTTTGGATCTACTTTGGGGGACATTCTTTTATTTTTCTTCTTTTAATAAAGGACTTGTCAAAGACTGTCTCCTGTCTTTTTTCACACTACAGGGTTTTTTTTGTGAATGGGTAGCGGTACCATGTACCCCATACTCATTCACATAGGGGGACAGGAACTGGGGGCCCCCTTGCTAAAGAGGGCTTCCAGATTCCGATAAGCCCCCACCCGCAGACCTCCCACAACCACCGGCCAGGGTTGAAGAGGCCCTTGTCCCCATCATCATGGGGACAAGATGCTTTGGGGGGGAGCCCCCTTTGCCCCAAAGCATCCCCCCTATGTTGAGGGCATGTGGCCTGGTATGGTTCAGGAGGGGGGGCCGCTTGCTCGCCCCACCTTTCCTGATCTGCCAGGCTGCATGCTCGGATCAGGGTCCGTTATGGTTTTTGGGGGGGACCCTGATGCCATTTTTAAAAAAATTTTGGAGTGGGGGTTCCCCTAAAAACCCATAATAGATCCGAAGGCCTTGGTATGGATGGGGGGGGGGGCCCACACCGTTTTTTTAAATAATTTTTTTAATTGCCGGCAATTTGTTCTTTAACATTTAGCTGCCAGTGGGGAACCCCGCTGACAGCTGAAACATTAACGCATGGTTTTCACTACTAAAATACTGCATGACTTGATAAAATAACTCATGCAGTATTTTATTAGCTTTTTTTAGTGAATTCAAATGTTTTTTTTTTAAATGCTGTGCAATATGCTACCGCATACTTAAATGTGGTAAGATACCGCTTAGTGAATTGTGCCCAGTATTACAAAAGGTGCTCATTTAATTCCATCTCCACACAAAACTAATATTTTGTTGTTGTGTAGTAAAGGAAAGGTTACAGAACGTTACCCTTAATACTTCATATACCCAGTATGTGTATGTACTTGTATTTAAAAAGCATCCTGTTCTCCTTGCATTATTTCCTTAATGTGAAATACTTAGTGATCCTGCAAGTCCCCCTGTTTTCCTATTTCAAACTGACCACGCTTGGCATTAAAGCAAATCCATCCCAGCATGGTCAGTTTTTTCTTGAGCATAGCCTGCCCCACTTAGTCATTCACTGGGAAGAACAGCGCACTGCTCTTTCTCCACCCCCACCTCTCCAAGCCCCTTATGCATCTGAGAACAGAGGTTATTGTATGTAATCACTGTTTTAAAAACAAAAAAAAAAGAAAAGGTATTTAGATTTTTTTTTTATATATACACAACTGTTTTGTCTTTCATTTCTATTTTAAACTGAATGGGTTGTATTACAATGTGAGGGTTCACATATACTATACTCCCCTATTTTTAAAGCTTAGAAATCCCCATTATAATCCCTACTTTTCTTGTTACAACTCTTTTTTTTTATTATTATATATTTTATTAGTTTCAACATTACAAAAATAAGTCATCACATCATTACAACTCACATTACCAATCATTACAACTCACATTCTCACATTCTGTGCGACTTCCTTCTCATCCTTCCTTTCCTCCTACTTTTTCTTTCCCTACCTTTTAAGACATTGTTTTTTTCTTTTCTTTATTCCCTACTCCTGCCAATTCTACATATCTCTCTGAAATTTTAAACTCATTCCATCTTTCCCATATTTTTTTTAATTTCTCTATTTTATCTTCTACAATATGGTATAGTTCCTCCATCGTATATGTGTAATCCACCCTATTTATCAAGTCTTTTATTTTTGGTGTCTCCTGAACTTGCCAGAATGTAGGTATCAATCCTTTTGCTGCGTTTATTAAATGGAATATCATCCTATTCTTATATTTTTCCACTGAAAGCTCAGTATTGTGGAATAAGCATACACATGGATCCTTCGCAATATTAATCCCCACAATCTACTGTATTTGGTGAATTATTTCCTCCCAGTACTCCTGTATCTTGGGGCAATCCCACCATATATGTGCCATTGTGCCCTTGATCCCACACCCCCTCCAACACATAGGTGATTTCTCTACTTGTTGCTTATGTGCCACATTCGGTGTAATATACCATCTTGCTAAACATTTATTATTGATTTCACTACCTTCATGTCTACAGCCCCATGTGGTTTTCTTTTTTTTTCTGCTCATTAATGATTCTTGCTACAACTCTTAAGCTGGCCATAGACGGTTTGAAGCTCTGCCGATTCAGCAGGAACCGACCAATATTTGAACCATATATGGACAAGCTGAATGTACACAAGTTGATAGATTGATCAACTTGGGTACAACCCACCTGCCGGATTTTACATGCGATTACTGCTAGTGGCTGTTATAGCCACTAGCAATTATCATTGTACTCTCCCAGTGGGGGCGGCCAACCCTGCCCTCCGCCCCCTGCCGGGCGACCACAGTGCCTTGGCGGAAGGGATTCCCTCGTCAACACTGTCTGTGTTGATGGGGGAATTGAGTGGTTGCAGGAAAGAAATTTGCACCGTCTATATCCTGCTTTAGAAAAATGATAGTGTGACACGTCCCTGTTGGATTCTTCGATATAAAAGAAAACAAATAACTGGGAACACAACTGTGAAAAAATTACACTTTTGATAGGACCACATAGGACGGAACCCAAACACAATTTGCTGCAGAAAAAAATGGTATATAAACTGATGTGCAATTTGTATTACCTACAACTAAAGTACCAATAGATTCTGTCCATAATGATTTTACCTGTGATCCAGTGGAGGGAACTGGAAGTCTTGCATTGTCCATTGTACTTGAGAACTGGTTCAGGCTTCTGTAGTATACTGTATATTATTTATCTTCTGCTATTCAAACACTTATCTGTACTAACTTGACATAGCTAATTTACTAAAGAATACGAATGAACGCTGTTGGATTGATGCATCCATAAACCACCCAATCAAGTTCTTACAGTATTTTTTTTTGAAAGGTGTTTATTTATTTTGCATTTATAAAACACAAACAATTATAGAAAGAAGAAATAAATGATAACAGGAACCCAAAACTAAAACCTAAGAGCAAGGTTACACACAAAGGGATCAGAAACAATTAACAAATTATTGCCAGGCCATGAGCCCTTTACAGAGAACAGTGAGAATTGCAAAACAAAAACAGCAAAACAAATCAACAATCAAAAACAGTAAAACACACACAACAGCCACAAACACCAGCACCATCAACAACCCTAGTACTGCCAGGCGGAAGTGCTAACCATTTAGCCACTGTGCTGGCTAATTAATTCCCCATTTTTGGTGTCAGTGGGAGAAACAGTGCCCCGTCGCTGGTGTCAGTAGGAGGAACAGCACCCCTTTGCTGGTGTCAGTGGGAGGAACAGTGCCCCGTCGCTGGTGTCAGAGGAAGAAACAGTGCCCCATTGTTGGGATCAGAGGGAGGAACAGTGCCCTATCATTGGGGTCAGTGGGAGGAACAGTGCCCCATCATTGGTGTCAGTGGGAGGAATAGCGCCCCATGGTTGTTGTCAATGGGAGGAATAGCACCCCATCGTTGGTGTCAGTGGCAAGAATAGGACCCCATCGTTGGTGTCAGTGGGAAGAATAGGACCCCATTGTTGGTGTCAGTGGGAAGAATTGCGCCCCATCATTGGAGTCAGTGGGAAGAATAGCGCCATATCGTTGATGTCAGTGGGAAGAATAGAGCCCCATCATTGGTGTCAATAGAAGGAATAGTGCTTGGTATCAGTGGAAGGAAAAGTGCCCCAAGGGCTGGAAAAAAGCAAGCAAAGGGTCACATCCGGCCCAGTTTGGAGACCCTTGATATAGACCAAGCTGGTCCAAACAAATTATTTCCACTACAAAATGATGTGGCTGTTGTATGTGCTATAAAACACTGTAGTAGCATTAGCTGTAAGTGGTGCTGTGTCTTGCCAGCAGTACAGGCAACTTCCTGTCTGCTGTTGGAATTAAGGACAGTCAGGGTGAGTGCTTCACTGCCATTCAAGAAGACTTGATTCTTTTAAATGAATACAAGGCTTCCTCTAATTGGCCCAAGGTGGAAATTGTAATGTCATCCTCTTGCCTGTCCACTTTGGGCCAAACAAACTAATTTCGGTCCCCGGTCACACCGGTGCGACCTGCCATTTCAAATTGAATGACAAGTTGCACCCTATTGTCCTCAATGGAAGAGGTCATATCGGTGCGATTCCAAATCTGTCAGAGTTGCACCGATTTTGAAAGTACTTCATGCACTACTTTTTGCAAGTTCAGGTGTGACTTGCATAGACATCTGTGCATGAAGTCACAGAGATGTCTTTCAAGTCGCAACTGAAGTCGCACTGACATCCAACTTTGAAAACCTTGATTTTGATGCATTCTGGTGCATGTTTGATGCATTCCAGTCTGTTTTTTCCCCTCTTTGTTTCGTCATTTTATTTGAGGATATATGCATTCTGGTGCATTTTAGATGTGTTTTGCTGCGTTCCAGAAAAAAATGTAACATGTTCTACTTTTGCTGGCAGCACTGGAACACAGTGCACTGGTATGAACTAGGGTCATTGGAATCCATGTTAAACACTGTCCATGCATTTTTGATGCAGAATAAAAATGTACTGGACTACATCTGGCATGAACTATCCCCATGGGTTCCTATGAACTGCTGTTTGGTTTGGTGAACACGTCTTTCAAACTTTAGTGAACAATTGTGATGTTTGTTGGATTATCATTTTTCTGCATTTGTTTTGAGACAGAATCTTGGCACAGGCATTACTCAGCTTAACGTATCTGCATATAAGGCATGCAGATGGCATTATTCTATATTTCAATATTTTTATTGAGAAACAAGCATATAAATGCATAAAACGAGATGGCAAACAAAAAGTCCACCTACATGGTGGAATGAGATATAGAATCAGAATCATAACACTGATAGGCACGCAAAAAGATTATCGAAAGGTGGCATTACAAATACACAGAGAGAGTGCCATAACCATCAAGACGTACAGGTTTCATAAATCAATAAACAGAAATTGAACCAAAAGAATGAACCAAAAGTGACAGAAATCATTCAGCGAATAAAGTAGAAAAAGAGAGAAGAAAGAGAGAAAAGAAGAAGGAAATTACTCCTAAGGGAAAGGAAGAGAATAAGAAGGGGGGCAGTCAGCTGCAAGACTCTCACGATACAGTAATGTAATTAATCCAAGGCTCCCAAGTCCTCTCAAATCTGGACATATCATCATTGACAATACTCGTCAGTTTATCGTTAACCATTATCCAGTTAAGTTTTTGTTTCGCCCTGTCTAGCGGGATCAAGGATTGTTTCCAACTTCTATTTATGGTAATGCGAGCTGCCAGTAATAGGTATAAAATTAATTTAGTCAATTTTTTGGGGACGTCAGAGGGTAGTATATTGAACAAAGCCACTTCCGACGATCTACGGATACTAACTCCTGTTACTGAGTAAATAAAATTGAATATACGGATCCAGAACCTACTCACAACTGGACATTTCCACCAAACGTGGAACATGGTACTGTAAGGGACCGCCCGGCGGTACCACCAGCGCTCCACTGAGTAGGCGTCCCCAGAGCACGGAGTCTAAGTCCCAGGGCACTTGTTCACCAGGGCCCCTGATGGTGGGGATGGACTTGGAGCACCCTGAGACCAGGTCGTGGCTACTGGGTATACCCGTCAGTGGTAGTGGTATACGCCGGGGGCTCCCATGGGGGAGAGCCTGATATGAGGAGGTCTGAAGACCCCGCTGAGAGGGATGGATGGATGGCTGAGCAAGTGCGAAGTCAGGCAGGCCGGGTCGGTAACTAAGAGGACGGTGCGGTACAAGGCAGCGGGCAGAGAATAGTCGGGTCACACGCCAGGTCAGCAACAGCAGGTCAGATCCAATAGGGGGCATCCAGGAGAGAGGTCAGGCAAAGCAAGGGTCAGGACAGGAGAACATAGCAAGGTCAGGTACAATCCGGGTCAATAACTTACAAGGCACAGGTTCGCAGGTTCAGGAATACAGGGAAGACCAGAAGGCACTGAATGACAAGCTCAGGGCCATTTAAATATCCCGCCCTGTGCTGTCATTGGTGCCACGCGCGCGCCCGTGATCTCCACTGCGCATGCGCGAACTCGATTGCCGCAGTCGGCCAGGTCCCAGTGCCCGCGTCCCTGCAGAGGGCGGTGCACTGCTGTTAGGAATGGACTGGCCAGCAATGGTGGGACTCACCTGCCTTTTGATCTGCAGTACCAGGGCTGGCCAGCGGGTGCTCCCAGCAATCAGAGACTCAACCTTTCAGCCAGCTAACACCTGGAACTGATGATACTGGGGTATTTAAGGGATGGCCAGACTTGCAGACTCTGCCTTGGTGTTGTGTTTGTCCTGGGCCCTGTATCTGTCCTGCATCCTGTTTCTGTTCCTTCGCTGACCCTGATCTGAACTGCTGCTGACTTCTCCTGCTCTGATCCTGGCTTGTGACCCTGACCACCCCTCTGTCTGACCCTCTGTACCTCGCTGCTTGCTACCTGCTGAACCTGGCCTGTGACCCCGACCATTCTCTGCTTGCTCCCCCCGTACCTACCTGCCCAATTGATATTGACCCGGCCTGCCTGACGACGCTTGCTTGTATGTACTGTTATCTGTGGGTGGTTGGTTTGGTTTGTTTGCACTGTAGTATGTTTAGTATTGCCCTGCGTTTATGTTTGTATGGTTAGTGTTAATAAATTATATTGTTTATCACATTTCTGAAGTCTGCGTTTCCCTGCATCAGTCACACATCTCTGGTCATACCTGGGAGCCCTGACATTACACCAAGGCCAATCCTGACCAGAAGTGGCTGCACAGGGAAGCCATCTTGGCTTGTTGATGGGAAGGATGGATCTTGATGAGGTTGAGTATTTATATCTGCTAGTGTTTGATGACAGGGAGTATGCTTATCAAACTCTGAAGGAGTATACCCGGGATGAATTGCTAGAATGTATACGGCTCGCTCATGTTCTAGTAGATCAGGGCACAGTGTTCTCTGAGGTGCAGCCATTGATTGAGGTTTGTGCAGAGTTGGTTTCATCTGGTTCCCCCGAATGCAGGGATGAATTTTTGCCACCATTTAGTGCAGACCAGGTAGAGTCCCTGGTGTGGTTATTAGAGGATGATGTGGGTTACCTTTTAGAGCGTTACTCCACATGTTCACCACAGACACTAAGAGATTGTATCAACGCAGTGCAGTCATTGACCAGACAGGCTTTGTGTAAGCTCAGCTTTGTTCAACCCCTACTGCAGACATGGACAGATTTGTTGCACCCAGCCTCAGTCAGCTTACAAAGACCCAGTCCTGCTTCTAACTCTACTCCTGTATTCCCACCAGCTCCTCCTGCCCTGCTATCTACCGCATGTCAGTACCCTGTTCCCACTCGCTGCACCTATCCTGCCTTTAACCCTGTAAAAGAGCCCTCTGTAGCAACTGCTCCCTCTCCTGTTCCATCCTCCAGTTTTTCTCTGTCTCCAGCTGCTCCATTCGTTTGCAGACCTGCGTTTACTTGCAGTGCTCCAGTAGTTAAAACCAGAAAAAAGCGAAAATTCTTTCCAACCAATACCATCCTGCCAGTATCCAAACCGGTGAGCCTGCCTTCCGTGACTCGGCCTGAAGCCTCTACTCAGCCTGAAGCCTCTACTCGGCCTGATGCCTCTCTTCAGCCGGATGCCTCTCTTCAGCCGGATGCCTCTCTTCAGCCTGAAGCCTCTCCTCAGCCTGAAGCCTCTCCTCAGCCTGATGCCTGCATTCAGCCTGATGCCGCTACTCAGCATGATGAACTGATCCAGCCCGACGATCCTATTAGGCCAGTTGACTCGATGCCCGCTGTTGATCCAGATGATCCGGTACCTGATCCAGTGCCCGCTGTCGTGCCAATTGACTCAGAGCCCGCTGTCATACCAGGTGACCCGGTGCCCACTGCCTTGCCAGATGACGCGGTGCCCGCTGGCAAGCCAAATGACCTGATGCCTGGTGACCCAGTGCCCGCTGTCATACCTGGTGACCCGATGCCCGCTGTCGAGCCAGACGATCCAATGCCTGGTGACCCGGTGCCCACTGCCTTGCCAGATGACGCGGTGCCCGCTGACAAGCCAAATGACCTGATGCCTGGTGACCCAGTGCCCGCTGTCCAGTCAGACGATCCAATGTCTGACCCAGTGCCCGCGGTCATACCAGTTGACTTGGAGCCCACTGCCTTGCCAGATGACGCGGTGCCCGCTGTCGAGCCAAATGACCTGATGCCTGGTGACCCGATGCCCGCTGTCCAGCCAGACCGTACAATGTCTGACCCAGTGCCTGCGGTCATACCAGTTGACTCGGAGCCCACTGCCTTGCCAGATGACGCGGTGCCCGCTGTCGAGCCAAATGACCTGATGCCTGGTGACCCGATGCCCGCTGTCCAGCCAGACCATACAATGTCTGACCCAGTGCCTGCGGTCATACCAGTTGACTCGGAGCCCACTGTCGTGCCTGGTGACTCGGTGCCCGCCGCTCCGCCTGGGGGCCCGAGACCTGTTGCTCCGCTCGGGGGTCCAGCGCCCGCCGCTCCGCCTGGGGATCCGGCGCCCGCCGCCCCGCCTGGGGGCCCGAGACCTGTCGCTCCGCCTGAGGGCCCGAGACCTGTCGCTCCACCTGGGGGTCCGGCGCCCGCCGCTCCGCCTGAGGGCCCGAGACCTGTCGCTCCATCTGGGGGCCCGGCGCCCGCCGCTCCGCCTGAGGGCCCGAGACCTGTCGCTCTTCCTGGGGGTCCGGCGCCCGCCGCTCCGCCTGAGGGCCCGAGACCTGTCGCTCCACCTGGGGGTCCGGCGCCCGCCGCTCCGCCTGAGGGCCCGAGACCTGTCGCTCCACCTGGGGGTCCGGCGCCCGCCGCTCCGCCTGAGGGCCCGAGACCTGTCGCTCCATCTGGGGGTCCGGCGCCCGCCGCTCCGCCTGAGGGCCCGAGACCTGTCGCTCCTCCTGGGGGTCCGGCGCCCGCCGCTCCGCCTGAGGGCCCGAGACCTGTCGCTCCGCCTGGGGGTCCGGCGCCTGCCGCTCCGCCTGAGGGCCCGAGACCTGTCGCTCCGCCTGGGGGTCCGGCGCCCGCCGCTCCGCCTGAGGGCCCGAGACCTGTCGCTCCGCCTGGGGGTCCGGCGCCCGCCGCTCCGCCTGAGGGCCCGAGACCTGTCGCTCCGCCTGGGGGTCCGGCGCCCGCCGCTCCGCCTGAGGGCCCGAGACCTGTCGCTCCGCCTGGGGGTCCGGCGCCCGCCGCTCCGCCTGGGGGCACGATGCCTGTCGCCCCGCCTGGGGGCATGATGCCTGTCGCCCCGCCTGGCGGCACGATGCCTGTCGCCCCGCCTGGGGGCACGGTGCCTGTCGCCCCGCCTGGGGGCACGGTGCCTGTCGCCCCGCCTGGGGGCACGGTGCCTGTCGCCCCGCCTGGGGGCACGGTGCCTGTCGCCCCGCCTGGGGGCACGGTGCCTGCTGCTCCGCCCGGGGGCCCGGTGCCTGCTGCTCCGCCCGGGGGCCCGGTGCCTGCTGCTCCGCCCGGGGGCCCGGTGCCTGCTGCTCCGCCCGGGGGCCCGGTGCCTGCTGCTCCGCCCGGGGGCCCGGTGCCTGCTGCTCCGCCCGGGGGCCCGGTGCCTGCTGCTCCGCCCGGGGGCCCGGTGCCTGTCGCCCCGCCCGGGGGCCCGGTGCCTGCTGCTCCGCCCGGGGGCCCGGTGCCTGTCGCCCCGCCCGGGGGCCCGGTGCCTGCTGCTCCGCCCGGGGGCCCGGTGCCTGTCGCCCCGTCCGGGGGCCCGGTGCCTGCTGCTCCGCCTGGTGGCCCGCTGCCTGCTGCTTCGCCTGGTAATCCGATGTGCCTCTGCCCGGAGTCCTGCCCGATGTGCCTCTGCCCGGAGTCCTGCCCGATGTGCCTCTGCCCGGAATCCTGCCCGATGTGCCTCTGCCCGGAGTCCTGCCCGATGTGCCTCTGCAAGGTGTGCCTCTGCCCGGAGTCCTGCCCGATGTGCCTCTGCCCGATGTGCCTCTGCCCGGAGTCCTGCCCGGTGTGCCTCTGCCCGGTGTGCCTCTGCCCGGTGTGCCTCTGCCCGGAGTGCCTCTGCTCAATGTGCCGCTGCCCGGAGTCCAGCCCGGTGTGCCGCTGCCCGGAGTCCTGCCCGGTGTGCCAGTCTTTGCTATCCCGCCAGTTGCCAGACCCGGGCGGTGGAACATTTTGCCCAGCTAGGACTGTTTGGAGCGTCCTGAGGCCGCTCCTTGAGGGGGGGGTACTGTTAGGAATGGACTGGCCAGCAATGGTGGGACTCACCTGCCTTTTGATCTGCAGTACCAGGGCTGGCCAGCGGGTGCTCCCAGCAATCAGAGACTCAACCTTTCAGCCAGCTAACACCTGGAACTGATGATACTGGGGTATTTAAGGGATGGCCAGACTTGCAGACTCTGCCTTGGTGTTGTGTTTGTCCTGGGCCCTGTATCTGTCCTGCATCCTGTTTCTGTTCCTTCGCTGACCCTGATCTGAACTGCTGCTGACTTCTCCTGCTCTGATCCTGGCTTGTGACCCTGACCACCCCTCTGTCTGACCCTCTGTACCTCGCTGCTTGCTACCTGCTGAACCTGGCCTGTGACCCCGACCATTCTCTGCTTGCTCCCCCCGTACCTACCTGCCCAATTGATATTGACCCGGCCTGCCTGACGACGCTTGCTTGTATGTACTGTTATCTGTGGGTGGTTGGTTTGGTTTGTTTGCACTGTAGTATGTTTAGTATTGCCCTGCGTTTATGTTTGTATGGTTAGTGTTAATAAATTATATTGTTTATCACATTTCTGAAGTCTGCGTTTCCCTGCATCAGTCACACATCTCTGGTCATACCTGGGAGCCCTGACAACTGCGCCGAGCCCAGCGCTGCGGCGATCCCCGACAGGTACCCTCTTGACCACAGCATAGGAAACAGCTAGATGACACGGAAGGATACATTATGGCTAGGCAAGCAGGAACCAAATACCATCGAAGTAGCATTTTGTAGTTAGATTCAACAAGATCAGTGTTAAGCGAGATCTTCGATAGAGTATGAGCCGCATTCCGCCATGTATCTAAATCTAATGAACTATTTAAATCCCTCTCCCATTGGGTCATGTAGGATAATTTAGTGAGGGGATCAACCAACGAAGCATAAATAATGGATAAACGACCTCGCATCATCCCACTTGCCCCACAGGAGACCTCAAGGGAAGTAAGCGCACAAGGTTCTGTGAGTAATCTTAGCTTGCTATTGATAAAAGAGCGAAGTTGGTGATAACGGAATATTTCTCCGTGAGGCATCTTATAATTAGTCACAAAATAGTGAGGAGACCGAGGATGAACCCCATCTAAATAGTCTCCGATACGGAACAACCCCTTATTAATCCACCACTGGAACCTCTCGAAAGATAGACCCGGGACAAACTCAGGATTACCAAACATCGGGGCCAACGGGTATGCGGAGAGGAGAAAGGTTTACGAGCTCGCCATCTATCCCACACCGATAATGAATAAGATAGAGTAGGACACAAAATAGGAGGATGCAATCCACTGGGCAGACGGCATTATTTTAATGTTTACTGCACACTGCAAAGGAGACCACAATGTATGCATTGACCATGACAATACACTTCAGCAGATAAGTTACGGATCATGTTTGCTGGATGAGCTCATACTATCCCATAACATAAGTGTACCAATTATCTTCCCTGCTCTTTTGCATTTTCTTTCAGTATATCAGGCCCTATGCCTCCTTTCTTAAACTGCCTATATATATTACAGTCATACAATATACTGATTTAAAGCTGAATTCCATGTAGAAATAAAAATACACTAATTATGTATTCAATAAAAAGAAAAAACCTCAATAAATGCATTTTAAAGCCAAGCTTTACTCTCTCAGTACATTGACTACTTTTCTTTCACTTTGTTTTTTATTAAAAGGAAACAGGAATAATGTACAGACAATGTGCAACAGGTTTTGCAGAGATTATGACTGATACGTATGGTCCATACACAAATGAAAGGTGATAAAGCACAACATTTTGAGACTCTTTTCACCAGCACACTAGACCAGGGACATATTAAGCAGACAAACATGCATTATTAACCCATCAAGTAATGGAATGGGCCATATACAAACAAATGTGGGAGTGTTATGAGCCAGGAGAATGTTCAAAGGAATATCATAAGAAGCTGTATGTGAATTGGCAATCGAAAACACGGTGGGCACAGACCCAGGTGGTTGTTTTAAAGGGATTAAGGTAGGGCCTCCCTAGTCTAGCAGGGGCAGTGAGGGAAAGTCGGTGGAAAAAAGAGAGAACAAAAGAGAGGGGGGAGAAGGAGAGGGGAAAAACTGGGAAGGGGGGTGGGGATAATGTATTATAATTGAGAAATCCAGCAGAAACTCAAAACTTGGGTAGTGGTATGGCATAAACAGCAAGGATTATCTATCCCTATCCCTCCAATTATCGTTTGGGGAATTCTTTGGAAATTATACATCACTCCTCTTGGCTATCTAACCATGTGTGGGTGATGGCGACCATTTGTGGAGGATCTTCTAGAGAATATCCTGGTCTATAAAACACAATGCGATATATGATCACTGTAATGGGGTCATATAGGTCTGATGAGTGATCCAGGGGTTTATTTACCACAAGGCAAACAAGGCATTTGTCTAGGGCGGCATTTTTTAGGGGGCAGCACCGCTCCCTGGAAAAAGGGACATATGAGGCAAGGGGACTAGGTGGGATCTGAGAAAGGTTGCGGGCTGCTTGATGGTGTATACAGAGCCCGATTGTCATTCCTGGGGATGTCCAGAGCTGCGAAGGTATGTCTTTCTCTTTTTCGCTGGGTTGGGGTGGGGTGTGTGTTAATGGAAGGCTGTCTTGGGTGGGGATGGGCCAGGAGTGTTGTTCGTCACTGTCAGGCCGTCTCTGCGGGGGGGGGGGGCGTCTGATTCTTGTGTTGACTAGGGCAGCACAAAACCTAAATACACCACTGGAGTGATCCATTTATTTTTATTTGCACTGAGGTGTGGATACATGGATTTCTATGTCACCATTTTTGAGGTCTAGGAAGGACTGTCATAATTTGAATTCATTCAGCACATGGTGGAGACATAAAAACGTTTTATGCAATTAGGATTATTTAGTTATTATTTATACTTTGTGTATTGTTTGGTTTATGAATTGATTGATATTCATTAATTGGTATTCATTCACAAATACTCATCGTTCAGTTATCTTATTGGATGTATAGGGTCCATTCATATATTTTATATTCTATTTAAGTACAGCGCCTATCTGTTCACTACTAAACCACTTACAAGTGTCACATTCACTTTTTAGGGGCTGCTGTAAAACCTCCCAGGGGGGTTAACTTATCATCGCATACCACTAATTTATCAATGTATATCGCTTTCAATTGGCACCACAATAATTCATTTTTGTTTGGTATAATGTAATGTACTCTGTGACACTCGATTCATAGCTCCAGAAAGCGTGTGGTTAACTGAGAAGGCGGAAAATGGTCAAGCAAAAATTTGTCACGTGTCATTAACCACCTCTTGCCCGTCATATAGTAATATGACGGACGCAAGGTGTTTCTCTCATTCTGGGAGGACGTCATATGACGTCCTCCCATTCTTACCGCGCTTGCTCCATCCCTCGGACACAGCGGATCACCGATCACGGAAAGAGCCGAAGATGTCGGCTCGGTCATGTGATCAGCTCTGTCCAATCACAGCTGATCACATGTAAACAGGGAAATGCCGGTTATCAGCATTTCTCTCCTCTCGAGCTGTCACGCTGACAGATTAAGAGGAGAGGAGAGCCGGTAATCGGCATTCCGTGAAGGGGTGTGCCCTGATGATCAGTGTAGCCCCAGGAGTGCCACCTGTCAGTGTCCATCAGTGCCTTGTGTCAGTGCTCATCAGTGCCTCGTGCCAGTGCCCATCAATGCCACATATCAGTGCCTACCAGTGCACATCAATGCCACATATCAGTGCCTACCAGTGCACATCAATGCCACATATCAGTGCCCATCTGAGCTGCCTTTCAGTGTCACCCATCAGTGCCAGTCAGTGCCATCTATCAATGCCAATCAGTGCCACCTATCAGTGCTGCTAATCAGTGCCACCTATCAGTGCGCATCAGTGTCACCTATCAGTGCCAGTCAGTGCCGCCTAATAGCGCCAGTCAGTGCCGCCTAATAGCGCCAGTCAGTGCCGCCTATCAGTGCCAGTCAATGCTGCCTATCAGTACCACATATCAGTGCCATATATCAGTGCTACCTTTCAGTGCCCATCAGTGATGCCTGTCAATGCCCATCAGTGCCACCTACCAGTGCCTCATCAGTGCCCATCAGTGCCCATCAGTGCCACCTATCAGTGTCCATCAGTGCAGCCTATCAGTGCCCATCACTGCAGCCTCATTAGCGCACATCAGTGAAGGAGAAAAATCACTTATTTACAAAATTGTATAACAAAAACTAAGAAAAAATGTTTTTTTTTTCAAAATTTTCAGTGGTTTTTGGTTTGTTTAAGAAAAAATTAAAAACCCAGAGGTGATTAAATACCACCAAAAGAAAGCTCTATCTGTCACAAAAAAATGCTAAAAATGTCATATGGGTACAGTGTTGCATGACCGCGCAATTGTCACTCAAAGTGCGACAGCGCTGAAAGCTGGAAATTGGCCTGGGCAGGAAGGGGGTATAAGTGCCCTGTAGGTGAGTGGTTAAGGGCCATTGTATATTTTCATTCTATCAGTGTGCCTTGCATGCAATGCTTGACCTTGTCAAAGCTACGTATCAGCAAATTCCATGCCCTCACTACTGTCTGTTTTGTTGCCTTGAAGATGTGGGTGATTAGCCTAAGTTCTTGGTGGGTAATGTTTTCGATTGATTGGTGCGAGAGCTTCCTAGGGGTTTTTCCATAAGTTGATGTAAAGTATTTATTGTACCATAGCATATACCCATATCCACAACCTCTTAACCTTGGGTCATGTCCACCAGATATGCTTCATATCACCCAGTTCTAAACATCATCAAAAGCAGGAAGGGTTGGTAGGCAGGTACTAGGAGATCCTAGCAGGTGTGCAGTACCTCCAGGACATTACTTTGAAGGAGTTCTCCAGACCCAATACATTGCAAGATATCGTAAACAGTGCTCCCTACATTTTGTTTTGGGAGGGTAAAGCTGCATCAAAATCACACTCCTAATGCAAGTAATATGTTGAGGCTTGTATGTTAGTATTACTCAGTATGGAAGAGTATAGTAAAGAGATTAGGCCTTGGGTCATCGTGTTTGAGCGACATCTGTCAAGGGTGATGTCCGGTCATAGTTTTTAATCAAGGATTCCATTGGAAGTAACAGAATCATTTTTTGTACTGTTGAATTGTTGGTGAGTGGGTGCACTGGACACCCTAGCTGCCATTGTGCTACATGCTGGGTGTCCAGTGCGCTCCTGTACCTGTAACCCCTTCACGTCTAAGGGTAAAACAAATCTAAATGCCAAAGCACAATTTTGCAACGTTTACATGTGTTAGTAAAACCGTACATATCATCCAAACTACTTTGTACATCCAGGTGAATTTTTTTCAGGACAAATTGGGCTTTCATTTGGTGGTAAATGGTAATGGATATGTCCAGATTTTTTATTATCAAAGGAAAACTGGCCCAAAATAGTAAAAAAAAAACAAAACTTTTTTTATTTAGCTTTGCGTTTCTTGTTACTACCATAACCTACCACCAAAGAACAACTCAAAATAAATTCTCCAGCTCTTGACGATCGCAGCGATACCATATATGTGTATGTTATTTGTTGTTTGTACCCGTAGTACAGCCCAGAAACAATAGTGCACATTTTGTTTTTGTCTTTTTTAACCTAAAACACACTGACACTGACATTGACACTAACTGACACTGATGCCAATTGTTTTAAAATCCTGACCTTTGACCCTGACCTTTTGACCTTGACCTTTGACCCTGACTTAAACAATAATCCTGGCACTGAACTAAATCAAACCTTGATCTAGGTATTTTTTCTTTATTTTTTATTTTATTTTTAAATATTTATTTATCTTTTTTTTGCAAACATTTTTTTTTCTCTATATGCCAGGAGTTAGAGACACAATGTATCTCTCTTCTCCATTCATAGAGAGAGAAAAATACAAGGGGGCCGGTGACATGCATTTCTTTTGAATTTTTTGCTGCTATTCTCTCTCAGTGTTACAATACACCTACCATTCGATTTTTAGACTGATCATTTCTTTGTGAGTGGGCAAACGTTCAAAATCAGCAGGGGATCAAATACTTATTTCCTTCACTGTAAATGCACTTGGTGTTAGTACCTGAATTAGATATGCTTTCAGCCTCATATAATCCCCTGGACAGCACAGCTCATACTGCGGGAAGGAGGCGCTGGACTTGGAGCCAATCAGGTGTGCTGCAGGTTGTGCTGGCAAGTAACATGCTGGAAGTAGGAGACAGACAAGCACTGGAAAAGATAAATATAACAGCAGAAGACATTTATTTTTTCTGGGGCAGAGTTGCTTTAATTGTCTATGCATGGGTGTAACTTGGCTATACAGGGTAATAACAACAATAAATTACAGACTATTAACGTGCCTGTACAGACTGGCATGGCTGTTTAAATCTCAGGAATGGATGCACAGAAATAACAGCCCCAATATATGTATTTCAACTGCATATATAGCTGTTTTCCTGGATTTAATCTTTACTATTTAACCTCCTAGGCGGTATGATTCTTTGCGATTTTTTGTGCTGAAAGCGGTACCATTTTTTTGCATGGAAATATGTAGTTTTTTATTGTAGGCTGTAATTTTTAGGAATAACTCACTGAAATCTGTACAAACAAGAGTCTAGTAAACATTCCGGATATGATAAAACTTGAAACACAAAATCATAAATTATAATTTAATAAATAATCATAAAAAATAATAATATAATAATAAATTTAATTCAATAATATAATCAAACTAAAAACACTGAAATTTGAAATACAGAGGCAAATTCGCACATCGCTGAGCAAAGTCGCAAAATCGTTTTCAGTGTCTGATGATGAATTTCCCCACAAATCATTATCACTCAATTCTGCAAGTAGTTCTGATTTACTATCGCTGTTCTCTAGCTGGTCTAAAACCGCTTTTGACGTAAAGGGACGCTTTTTGGACGCCATGGACTATTCTAAGTTTCCAGGCAGAAAGAACATTCAAAATGCAGGCAGGGCACAGGACAAAGCAGTAGGGACAAAATGGATGTGGAATGCATTGAAACAGCAACGAGAGCAAAAATGACATTTTTTAAAAATTTCAAATTTCACGCCGGTTCCGGCGCCCGTACATCCCGACGTCACAGGGACCGGAACACGGAAGCCGGATGCCGACATCGGCCGGAGGAGATGGTCGGGGACGCTGCAGGGGACAGATCGCGGGAGCGAAGGACAAGGTAAGTGCTGCAGGGACCCCCTGAGCAACGCCGCATGGTAAGCCCGAGTGTAGCTCAGGGTTACCGCTCTTGGTACTCAAATTTTACCCCGAGCTACACTCGGGAAAACCGCTAAGGAGGTTAATGCTATAGAAGTCCCAATATATGTAGTGTTACATAAGAGCCAATCCAAACATAACAATTGAAAGAAATTGTAGGAACGGTGTTGGGAGAGTATTGAAAATGTTTCGGTAAATGTTGCAGATTATAGTCTTTGACTGGCCTTAGACATTACACTGGGATTGTAATAATCTTGTGAATGTGGCACACGCAAAAAACGTGTCTTCTTTTATCTGAAGGAAAGGGAATGATTTAATATCTAGTTGCAAACAGCTTCCACAATAGGTTTGAAAATTCTGTGTGAAATAGCAAATGCTTCCAATTTATATTGTAGGAAGCCTGAAGACCACCTGCTTGATTCTGTCAAACCATTTTACACAATTTTAATAATTGCCACGTCTGTACATTTTCTAAAGAGGAACAAACATAACATAAAAATTGGGCTGCCGTTATCGACATCCAATATCTTATTAAATCAGTAAAAAAACAAATGACATTTTACAGGCCAGACATCTAAATAATTCTGTAGGGGGGTGGTGTTATTTTTTTTATAATAAACATAAAAACCTGCGCTACACCCCACATATAATGTGAACAAACATACTGTATAAATATATATATGTGTATGAATTAACCACTTCTTGTCTGGCCCATGTACAAAAAGCAGTGCAGGAGCGGGTTGCCGTTCATAAACGGCGCCCGCATTTTCAGCCTGTGTGCGCTCTCCCTGGGAGCGCGCGGCACCGCAATCCGGTGCCCGCTGTGTCCGGAGGAACATTGATTGCTGTACGGGACCTCTGCATGAGGTCCCAATCATGTGATCAGTAATTGGCCAATGCAGTGATCACATGAATAGTAGTAAGCAAGATGTCACTTGCTGACATCATTGCTTACTACTAGTGAATTCTGTGAATGATCACAGAGATTACATGGTACAAGGCTATGTACAATAGCCTTGTACCATGTGACAAGCTGTGACCAATCACAGCTCTCACAGTATTTTTCAATGGCTGCAAGAATGCAGCCAGAGAGAAGGAGAAATTATTGCTTTTACAGCCTTTATGGGTATAAAAGCAATCAGTGTAAAAAAAAACTTCATCACCCCCCGCAAGTAGTACAGTGTCACTATGGTGACACTGTACTGCTAGATTGACAGTATGTTTAAAAAAACAAAAAAACATAAATAATAATATAAAAATGTAAAAACTATTTTTGAAAAATTATCTTTTTTGGGTATACCCTAATTTTGGTTTTTTTTTTTACTAAAAAGATAGCTGAATACATTTAGGCCAAGATTTATGAAGAAAGATTATTTATTTGCAAAATTTTATAAGAAAAACAATTTTTTTCAAAAGTTTTGGACTTTTTCATTTATATAGAAAAAAAAAATAAATACCACCAAAATAAAGTTTTATCTGTCTCAAAAAAATGCTAAAAAATTCATATGGGTACAGTGTTGCATGACCGCACAATTGTCATTCAAAGTGTGACAGCACTGAGAGCTGAAAATTGGCCTGGACAGGAAGGGGGTGAAAGTGTCCGGACTTGAAGTGGTTAATGACGGCTTGAGGAGTATAAGACCAGTTGGAAAAGTAATACATGTAGAACTTTGAAAAAACAGCATGCATTAACCAAGTTTAAAAAACTGTTATGCTTCTATAAATTCTAAGTTGGTAAGAAAAAAAGAAAAGCAGATAAGGAATAGAAAATAAATAATTAAAAGGTAATGAAAAGGCAGAGAGGGAGAGACAAAAAGGAAATAAAAATATTGTATATCTAAAGTCAAACTTTTGGGTTGCATAGAGGTGGTGAATAAATACCACCAAAATAAAGTTTTATCTGTCTCAAAAAAATGGTAAAAAATTCATTTGGGTACAGTGTTGCATGACCGCGCAATTGTCATTCAAAGTGTGACAACACTGAAAGCTGAAAATTGGCCTGGACAGGAAGGGGGTAAAAGTGTCCGGACTTGAAGTGGTTAAATACATGAATAAATAAATGAATAAAGTGAACTGCCGCTACTCTCTTCATGAATACCAGAATAATCAAAAATAAAAATAAATGAGTGTGCTGTACACTAATAGTAACCTGAAGCAATAAATAATATATAAACCACAGATTCACATATGCAAGTGTACAAAGGTATACATATAAGGTGCTATGAATCAATGTCCATAACATAAAAGTACATATTAAGTCCCAAATCTTACTTATTATGTACTTTTATGTTATGGACATTGATTCATAGCACCTTATATGTATTCTTTGTACACTTGCATATGTGAATCTGTGGTTTATATATTATTTATTGCTTTAGGTTACTATTAGTGTACAGCACACTCATTTATTTTTATTTTTATAAATAATAATAAAACTGCATGAAGAACAGCTTTGATAAGCACGAATAATTAGAGATTTAGAGGGTCAGTTAATCGCAGCTTTTTCATCCTGTAAAAACTAGTCAATATAAACTACATCAAGCTCAATGGTCTATTGTGCCTTTTGTTCTACCTAGTTTAAATGATCAATGAGCTCCATGAATTACATGTGAAGTCCCATATAATGATATATTCAGGTGTGTTCTGGGTTTGTCTTTACTGTATAGTCACTGGAAGAAAATGCTGGCATAGAACATTTTACCAAAATTTTAAAAATACTTTTAAATAAGATGCCCATGCTGTGAAAATATTAAAGTCACTGTATTATTCAGTTATAAAATGTATCAATATACTCAAATGGCAAACCCATGCAACACAAAATGCCTTAATAGGCATAAGTCATTACAGATTCATTAATCATCACCTGTGGTAGCAAAGCAATCACTGTAGTCCATATTTTCTTTATCGTTACCAGGACAGAGAATGATGGAAAATCCAAAATTTTGCAATTGTCACCAGGATAGGAGGTGAGAGAAAACTTTTCACTTGGGACATTTATTCCAGTGAGAGCTGTCTTAGAGGGAATTTGCTTTTACTTTGGAGAGATTTCCTCATTCAGTTGTGTCTCTGGGACAGGACCCATACAAGGAGTTTTAACCATTTCTACTCTATGCAACCCAAAAGTTTGACTTTAGATATACAATATTTTAATTTCCTCTTTGTCTCTTTCTCTCTGCCTTTTCTTTACCTTTTAATTATTTCTTTTCTATTCCTTATCTGCTTTTCTTTATTTTTACCAACTTAGAATTAATAGAAGCATAACAGTTTTTTAAACTTGGTTAATGCATGCTGTTTTCTCAAAGTTCTACATGTATTACTTTTCCAACTTGTCTTGTACTCCTCAAGCCGACACTTTCACCCCCTTCCTGTCCAGGCCAATTTTCAGCTTTCAGCTCTGTCACACTTTGAATGACAATTGCGCGGTCATGCAACATTGTACCCATATTCATTTTTTCGCATTTTTTGAGAAAGATAAAACTTTATTTTGGTGGTATTTATTCACCACTGGGATTTTTATTTTTTTGCTATGTTAATAAAAAAGTCCAAACATTTTGAAAAAAAAAAGTGTTTTTCTTATAAAATTTTGCAAATAAATAATCTTTCTTCATGAATCTTGGCCAAAATGTATTCAGCTTTTTAGTTTTCAGTAAAAAAAACAATAAAATAACCCAAATTAGTTTATAACCAAAAATTATAATTTTTTAAACATTTTTTTATATTTTTATTTTATTTTTTTATATTATTATTTATGTTTTTTTTTGTTAAATATACTGTCACCCTAGCAGTACAGTGTCACCATAGTGACATTGTACTACTTGTGGGGGGTGATGAAGATTTTTTTTTTCTTTTTACACTGATTGCTTTTACACCCATAAAGGCTGTAAAAGCAATCATTTATCCTCCTCTCTGGCTGCATTCTTGCAGCCATTGAGAAATACTGTGCGAGCTGTGATTGGTCACAGCTTGTCACATGGTACAAGGCTGTTGTGAATAGCCTTGTACCATGTGATCCCTGTGAACATTTACAGATTTCACATGTAGTAAGCAATGATGTCAGAAGTGACATCTTGTTTACTACTATTCATGTGATCACTGATTGGCCAATCAGGGATCACATGAATCAGGACCTCACACAGAGGTCCCACACAGCAATTGGTGATCGTGGTGCTGCGCGCTCCCAGGAAGAGCGCACAAGCAGGGAAGCGGGAGGATGTTTATAAACGGCCACCCGCTCCTGCACTGCTCCCATCCGGCCGTTTATGTACATGGGCCGGATGGGAAGTGGTTAAAGGATTTGTATAGGCTTGACCCCCTCTTCCCCAGAGAATGTTGCAGAATTATGTTTTTCTTTTGCCGTATTCATGTAGAGAGAAAACCTATCAAATTTCAAAAAATCTTCACCTCTGTCCCCTGTTTATGAAGTGGAGAATATTTGTTCTCAGAAGGAGGAGAGGAGAAGTTTTTCTTCGGAGAACAGCTGAGGTGTGATCTGAGATAATTGCGTGATTGCAGATCACCTGAGTTTAACCGCTTCCCGACCACAACAGGGGCGGACTGACCATTTGGAAACTCGGGCACTGCCCGAGGGCCCGGGGTCAGTAGGGGGCCCCATGAAATGCCCCTGGTACCTTTTTCATAGGCTTTTTTGAGTTTGGGCAAGGTCACAGGGGCCCCATGAGTTGTCAGTCCGCCCCTGGACCACCCTATAGCAGAAATACTGCTACAGGATGGCACGGCTACGCAAAAAAATCATGTATAAATATATGATTTTGCATTTCCGGGTAGGGGGTGCGCAAAAGTCGCGCACCCTACCCGCGCCACCATTTGCGGCCGTGTCTGTCAATCACCTGGTCCTGGATGGTAATTACTCGCCGGCGCCAGGTGATTTCCGACAATCACTGACGGGGAGGAGGACTGTTTTGTTTACTACCAGTCCTCCTCCCTGTCGGCTCAGGGACAGCCATCCAGAGCAGTGTGCTTACAGTGAAGCACACTGACACAGCCCCCTAGTGAAACACTCCCTGCACACAGTTAACTCTTTGATCACCCTTCATGTTAACCCCTTCCTGACCAGCGCCATTAGTACAGTGTCAGTGCTTTTTTTTTTTTTAGCACTGATCACTGTATCAGTGTCACTGGAGATGTCAGTGTCACCAAGTCAATTCCCCTCAGTGTCAGAATGTCCGCTGCAGTCCTGCTATAAGTCACTGAACTCCGTCATTACTAGTAGAAATTTAAAAAAAAAAAACAGTATCTATGCTGCCATTTGTAAACGCTATAACTTTCACGTAAATTTTTTTTAGTAAAGGCATGTCGCAGAATACATTTTAGCCTAAATTTATGATGAAATTTGATTTTTTAAATTTTTTTACATGAACATGTTTATAGCAAAAAGTCAAAAATATTGTTTTTTTCTCAAAATTGTCAGTCACTTTTTTTTTCTATAGAGCAAAAAATAAAAAATGCACAGGTGATCAAATACCACCGAAAGAAAGCTCAATTCATGGGAAAAGGACGTAAATTGCATATGGGTGCGCAAATTGTCAGTTAAAGTAACGCAGCACCGTAACGCAAAAAATGTCCTGGTCAGGCAGGGGAGTAAAGTGGTTAAACAGTGAAATCAAAGTTAAAAAGACCACACAATGACATGAAAATAATAAGCACTGACCACTGGAACTTTTTATGCACATTTTGGCACATTCTTTAAATTGCGCATTTTAGCATTATTTATGTTCATTTTGCCGATTTTTAACTTTCTGTATTTTTTTAACATGCATTTTGGCGCTTTTTAAACACACATTTAGCCGATTTAATGCACAGGTTTTTGGCACAGGTTATTTTAACATGCATTTTGGTATGGCTTGTAACACATATTTTGGCACTTTTTTAAAGTGCATTTTGATTTGGTTTTTATGCATATTTTGGCAAACTGCATATCTGCTAGCAATTTTTGGGTGCCATGAACCAATAATGGGATCCCTGGGAGTGCACGGCACTGCGATCTGGTCTCCCGCTGTGTCTGGAGGAGGAAAAGGGATAACACTTAGTGAAATGTGCATGCCTTGAAGAGATGTACTGAATATGTTTTTTTTCCTTTACCCTGACACACACGTTATCATTTATGGCTTAAATCATAGTTTTTGCTCTAAAATGCCATAATTCATTAGAAGTACAAATGTGTTCTATAATTTATTCATGGGGAGACTAAGGGTTAATTTATGTTAACATTTCTGGTTTCTTTTGGCTATGAAGGCAATAGTGATATATTCAGTCAGGGTAACAAAATATATATGGTCTAGTTGAATGAATTCTGCAAGTAAAGTGCCAAGTGATATTGTGCAGAATGTGTCCAAGTTGCTCTGATTTCTGTACTCTGCACTTGACAGCTTGCACTGGTTTATTAAATAGGCCTGCCAGTGCCACATATATGTTCCCCAACTGTGATGTCATTGGTAATATAATCAGTTCTGAAATCCTGTCCTATGGTATTATGCAATACTGATATTCTTATCATATTTATATTTTCAAATAATTGTTTCTGAGATCTTGTTATAAGGTGGTACATTATTTATGTGTTTTAGTGTCATGGGCAATTTTATCAGTTGTGACAAATTCACATAGGTTGTCAGAACACCCATGGCGATATTGGCATTTTCACAAGCAATGTCATATTTTATGGCATAGATCAGAATTTTCCATGTTAGATTGTTTAAGCCAGGGCTTAAAATTTCAAGTCCTGAGCTACTAGCCAGGCCTTAAGAATTACTCGCCACCAACAAACACACACAAACAGAGACACCTGTACACACACACAGACATGTACATATACACACAGAAACATGTACACACACAGAGACATGTGCACACACAGAGACACAAGTACGCACACACACATACAGACACATGTATACACACACAGGCACGTGCAGACACGCATACACACAGATGCATGTACATACACAGAAATACACATGCACATACATACACAGACACATGTACACACAGACACATGTACGTACAGTTGTGTTCAAAATAATAGCAGTGTGTTGAAAAAAGTGAATAAAGCTCAAAATCCTTCTAATAGCTGATCCATGAACCCTGGTATGTGATAAATAGGCCCAACACCGTAGTATGAGAAACATCCCCATATCATGATGCTTGCGCAACCATGCTTCATTTTCTTCACAGTGTACTGTGGCTTGAATTCAGTTTTTGGGGGTCGTCTGACAAACTGTCTCCGGCCACTAGACCCAAAAAGAACAATCTTACTTTCATCAGTCCACAAAATGTTGCGCCATTTCTCTTTAGGCCAGTCAATGTGCTCTTTGGCAAATTGTAACCTCTTCAGCACGTCTTTTTTTCAACAGTGGGACTTTGCGGGGGCTTCTTGCAGATAGCTTGGCTTCACATAGGTGTCTTCTAATTGTAACAGTACTCACAGGTAACTTTAGACCTTCTTTGATCTTCCTGGAGCTGATTGTTGGCTGAGTCCTTGCCATTTTGGCTATTCTTCTATCCATTCGAATGGTAGTTTTTCGCTTTCTTCCACATCTTTCAGGTTTTGGTTGCCATTTTAAAGCATTTGCGATCATTTTAGCTGAGCAGCCTATCATTTTCTGCACTTCTTTATATGTTTTCCCTTCTCCAATGAACTTTTTAATCAAGGTACGCTGTTCTTCTGCACAGTGTCTGGAACAACCCATTTTCCTCAGAATTTCAGAGAGAAATGCACCGTAACCAGTATGTACAACATTTGCTGCCTTCCTTCCTTAAATAAGGGCAATAATTGCCACCTGTTTTTAAAAGAATGAATGACCTCACTAATAGAACTCCACACTGCTATTATTTTGAACATGCCCCTTTCAATTAGTGATTCAATTACACAGAATCGGCAGCATGCATGTCATGATTGTTGGGTCTGTTGGATTTGTATTACTCTACTACACCTGCTAGTAAATTATTTGCCATGTAGAAATATAATTTCTACCAAAAACAGTGATTGATCAGGTTAGTGATGTCTGACTGCTATTATTTTGAACACAACTGTACATACACACACACACACAGCCCTATAAAAAGTTGCAATACTTCGCTGTTCATTCACAGAGCCGGGTACTGCACTCTAGGGGGAGGCAGAGAGCACAGCACACACTCCTTCCTTTGCTTTCACTGCGCTCAGCTATTGAGCAGTCTGACGGCTCCCAGTGCGAGTGACAGATCCGGCCCTGAGCTCCAAGCCTGCTCTGCAAGACGGTCCTGGGAGACACACTCGCCCCCACCATAATTTCCACTTGCCATTGGTGAGCAGGAGAGTGGAAATTTCAAGGCCTGGTTTAAGCCAATAATGAAGATGCTGTATAATGTTACCTTTCATCAATTATGATGAATTATTTTTCTAGTTTATTCAGTAAAAGAATGTAAAGAGAAAGTGTAAAGTATAGCACTCCAAAACAACTGATTGATTGCTAAAACCATAGCATCTATATATGATAGCTGACTGGTTGCTGTGGGTTATTGCACTTTATGCACAGCTTTTCCTCTTTTTAAATAGATCTAATCTAGTCATACATCCTAGGACTATTGTAACGTCATTAGTGATATCAGTTGTGATTTAAAGCAGAACCTCACCCAAAAGGGGAAGCTCCACTTATTTGCATTTGCACCCCCCCTCCTCTTTATCCTCTTCAAGCCTACCTTACGCAAATATGCAGCCTCTTGGTGGCTGGGCTTTATGCCGAGCAGCCGCATATTTGCATACCATTTGTAAACAAACATGTGCTGAGAGCACGCACCCTGTGCGCCAGGGCCAGATTTAGCCTATCTGATCTGGGGGTGCAGTAAAAAAAGTCAGGGGGCATAATGTCAGTAGTGTGACAGGGATGCATAGAACCCATATTCCCTGTTCACTTGGCACTTCTGTACCACGGAGTCATAACCGGGATGTATCACCTGACAGGTAGTGCAGAGGTGGTGCAGGAGTGAACTGGAAATGCTGTCATTAGTTTAGGGTAATTAAACAGAACATGTGCCCCCTTATATCAGGACTCCCTCCCTATATCAGGAGTTCTTCTCAGAGTTCCTCCTTACATCAAGGCTCCTATAAGAGTCCATCCTTACATCAGGTGTCCTCACCAGAGTGCCTCTTACATAAAATGTCCACATCAGAGTGCCCCCTTACATCAATTGCCTCATCAGAGTGCCCCCTTACATCAACTGTCCCCATCAGGTCTCATGGATTTGTGGATGCACTTTCAGAGGTCTGGGGGGGGCAAAAATAAAATCTGGGGGGGCATAGCCCACCCCAGCACCCCCTAGATCCGGGCCTGGCTCCTAGCACATGTGTCCACGTCCCACAGAAAGGCCCCGATCTCTCCTTGTGATCGGGACCTTTCCGATCATCTGCCTGCCGTGACAGTCAATCACAGCGGTCACATGACCCTAAACCCCGCCCCCACCTCCCGGCATCAGAAACCCCTAAAGAACTGGAAGGCGCTGGCGTAAGGGGTTAACATTTGGAACTTTTTGGGAAGGGGGGACAAGGGGGACAGGTACCTGCTTCCAATTTTGGGTGGATCGCCTTGGTGATCTGAGCAGAAATGCCCCCCCCCTTCCTCTGCAGCCTTCTAGGACGCATCACAGGTCCCAGAAGACTGTGGGACTATTCATAACGTGCAGCACGGCTCGCGCATTTACAGTGGGAAACTGGCCAGTTCACTGCCAGTTTTCCTTAGTTAAGATGCCAAAACCTGGATTGAAGAATCTGCTTGGGTGAGGACAGCGCTGGACAGGTAAGTGTCCTTATATTAAAAGTCAGCAGCTACAGTGTCAGGGATCACGGCGCCGGAATCCTGCATCACGGCGCCGTCCCCCCGCGCATGTGCACTGGCGGCGAGCCGCGGCTGACAGGACGCCGCGCATGCGCAGTAGAGAGTCGAGGGCGCGCCTCAGGCGTCCAATGACAGCCGGGGGCGCGTCCCAGCCAGCCAATGACAGTGCAGGGCGCACTATTTAAAGATGCCCTGCACTGTCACCCATTGCCGCAAGGTCTTATGTGATCCTGGATACCTGCTCCTGTTCTGTGACCCTGTTTTCGACCCTGACTACGCTGCCTGCCCCTGTGTTTGACCCGGCTTGTCCTGACTACTCTGCCTGCTCCTGCGTTTTGACTCGGATATCCTGACTATTCTACGGACTGATTTACCTGGCTGACCCTGCATGTGACCTGACTACTCCTTGCCCGCTGATTTGGTACCCCGCTTACCCCCCACGGAACCACTATCCGTGCCACCCTGCTGGGGCCGTCATCTGCCTCATATCTGGCTCTCCCGGTACCTACACGCATCCCCGGAGGCCTTCCCAGCCGCTGGTGGGCCCGCCCGGAGGTCGTGACCTGGCCCGGGACTGTTTCAAGTCCATCCCCACCATCAGGGGCCCTGGTGAAGGCACAGCCCGGGCTTAGACCCCACGCTCTGGGTTGGTCTATCAGTTGGCAGCCGGAAGGCTCCGCCTGGCGGATCATAACAGTACCTTGCGGCCATGACAGAGCCAGGAGGTGGACCGGCGTCCCTAGAGGATATTTGCCAGCACCTGGCAACTTTGACCCAGGCCTTCCAGAACTTCCACAGTCGCTGCGCCCGACTGGAAGACCGCATGGAGACATTAGCCCCCCAGACTCCCCCTGCTCAGAGTCCCCCGTCTGGGGAACCTCCCGCTACCCCGACATCCGGAGCGGTTGCCACACCCTTAGCTCCTGAGCCCCGCGTTCCCCTGCCGGAACGGTTCCGTGGTGACCGGAGCCGCTTCCGAGCCTTCCGGAATGCTTGCACACTATATTTTAACTTGCAGCCCCGCACATTCTCCTCCGAGACCGTCAGGGTGGGGTTTATAGTCTCTCTCCTTCAGGATGAGCCCCAGGATTGGGCTCACCGTCTGATGGAGAGGCGTGACCCCCAGCTTGACTCCGTGACCAAGTTCTTTCAGGCCATGGCAGTATTGTATGACGACCCTCAGCGGGCTGCCTCCGCAGAGGCTACCCTATACTCTCTGCGGCAAGGCCGCCGGGCAGCCGAAGAATACGCGTCCGACTTTAGGCGATGCATGGGAGACACCAGATGGAACGATGCGGCCTTATGTCACCAGTTCCGCATCGGGCTGTCTGAGTCTCTCAAGGACGAACTAGCACGAGTAGGCCTACCAGACTCCCTGGAAAGACTGATTGAGTTGGCCATCCAGATTGACCGTAGGTTAAGGGAACGTCGGCTGGAAAGGAGCAGCCAGGGTCAAAGGGTGGCATGGATCCCACCGAGAGACACAGCTCCAACCCCAGGGAACCATCCCCGAGGCACGGAATCGGGGGACAACCCGGAACCCATGCAGCTGGGACTGGCCCGTTCCCACTTGTCGGTCGAGGAACGTCAAAGGAGACGATCGCTGAACCTATGCCTGTACTGCGGGGAAGCTGGTCACCAGGTGCGCTCCTGTCCTGCAAAGATGAGTAAGTCCGCTTCCTTTTCTTTTACCTTACCCGCAGGAAGGGATGATCAGTCCAATTACCTGGCCATACCTGTGTCTTTGCAGCTCCCGGGAAGAACACTATCGGTGACCGCAATCGTTGACTCTGGAGCTTGTAGTTGCTTTGTCGACCTGACTTTTGCCCACCGGCAAAAAATACCACTGCAGACCAAAGAAAGGGGGTTCAACATCTTCTTGGCAGACGGCTCCAGTATAAAATCAGGGGTGGTGGACCAGGAGACACCACCCATTTTTACCACAATAGCAGACCATCACCAGGAGTTCCTCCGTTTGGATGCCATCGCATCACCCCTATTTCCAGTCATTCTGGGGCTCCCTTGGCTGCGGGCCCATAACCCCCAGGTTGACTGGGAAAGGGGGACGATTCAATTTAGGTCACCCTACTGTTTGAATCACTGCCAGGTCACGGGATCCGTGGGTCCCCGGTTCCTCCTGTGCTTGGACGGTGATGCCAATCTATCCCAGACTATTCCCCCGGCCTACCATGACTTCTTGGACGTTTTCAGTAAGCGAGGGGCTGACGTTCTTCCCCCACACCGTTCTTACGATTGTCCTATAGACCTCCTACCCGGATCTGAGATCTCGTTCGGCCGGATCTATCCCTTGTCAGAAACGGAATCGGGTGTACTGAGGGAATATATTGACGAGAACCTGCGGAAGGGGTTTATTCGTCCTTCCACATCCCCAGCCGGGCCCGGGCTGTTCTTCGTAGAGAAGAAGGACAAATCGTTACGGCCCTGCATAGACTACCGTGATCTAAACAAGATAACGGTAAAGAACCGTTATCCCTTACCGTTAGTCCCCGAGCTCCTCCAGAGATTAAAATCGGCAATGATATTCACTAAACTAGACCTGCGGGGGGCCTATAACCTTGTCCGTATCAGGGAGGGGGATGAGTGGAAGACGGCCTTCCGTACGAGATTCGGTCACTACGAATATCTAGTGATGCCATTCGGGCTCTGTAATGCACCGGCAACCTTCCAGCATTTCATCAACGATGTTTTTCGTGATTTCCTCGATGTCTTTGTAGTAGTTTATTTGGATGACATCCTAATTTTCTCCCCTTCACTGGAGGTTCATCAAGGTCACGTAGTACGGGTATTAGAACGGTTGCGTCAACACGGGCTATACGCCAAGGCAGAAAAGTGCTGTTTCGAACAGCGCGAAATCACGTTCTTGGGACTGGTTCTCTCTTCCGCGGGGGTCGCGATGGATCCCCAGAAAGTCACGGCGATCTTAGATTGGCCAATACCCGCCGACAAAAAGGGGGTACAGCGTTTCATCGGCTTTTCCAATTTTTATAGAAAGTTTGTTAGGAACTTCTCCGGTCTGGTCTCCCCGATCACGCAACTGACGAAACAAGGGGTCCGTTTTAAGTGGACTTCCGAAGCCCAGACGGCATTCGAGAAGCTCAAAAAATTATTCACGTCTGCGCCCATCCTCTGCCATCCGGATACTTCCCTCCCATATGTCTTGGAAGTGGATGCCTCTGAGAACGCGGTAGGAGCGGTTCTGTCTCAAAGAAATGGAACCAAGGAACTACTGCACCCCGTGGCGTTCTTCTCCAGGAAGTTGACGCCGGCTGAACGTAACTATGACATTGGAGATCGGGAGCTCCTGGCCATCAAATCCGCTCTAGAAGAATGGAGGTACTTACTGGAAGGAGCCACACACCCAATCCTAGTCTTCACAGATCACAAGAACCTGGAATATTTAAGAACAGCGAAACGACTGAGACCTCGCCAGGCAAGATGGGCTCTTTTCTTCTCGCGATTCACTCTCCATATTACGTACCGACCCGGTACTAAGAACACAAAACCAGACGCTCTGTCCCGCATGTTTGAGGACCCCGATGACACAGTAGCACCTGACACCATCTTACCTTCCGGAAGTTTCCTTGCTCTACAAACAGAACTTCGTTCCAGACTCCTCGACGCTTCTACAGGACTACCAGTTCCGTCGGGGTCACCCCTCCTGAACCACAGCGGGCTGTTTTGGAAGGAAGACCGGATCATGGTCCCAGAAGAGGTGCGAACCCTGGTCCTAGGGCACTGCCACAACCATCGAATGGCAGGTCACTTCGGGGTTGCGAAAACTCTGGAACTACTACGGCGCTCGTTCTGGTGGCCGAACATGAATAAGGACTGCGAGCGTTACGTCCAGACCTGCTCCACCTGTCAAAGGAACAAGCCCTCCAGGAGCCGGGCATGGGGATTGTTACGTACATTACCAATACCCAAGCGGGCCTGGCAAATGATTGCCATGGACTTTGTGGTCGAACTCCCACCATCCCAAGGCTACACAGCAATAATGGTGGTCGTGGACCGCTTCTCAAAGATGGCACATTTTATACCCCTGGAGAAAACCCCATCGGCACCTGAAACGGCACGGATCTTCATTAAGGAAGTGGTCAGGCTTCATGGGGTCCCCGAAGATATAGTGTCAGATCGGGGAGTCCAATTCACCTCCAGGTTCTGGAACTCCTTGTGTAAAGCACTAGGAATCAAGCTGTCGCTTTCATCCGCCTACCACCCACAGACCAACGGCCAAACTGAGAGGACCAACCAAACGCTGGAAAAATACCTGCGATGTTACACGTCCTACCTTCAGGATGACTGGTTGACGTTGTTGCCGTCCGCAGAATTCGCGTACAACAACTCGAGTCACTCTGCAACGGGGCAATCCCCGTTCTTCGCCAATTACGGGTATCATCCCACATTTCTCCCTGACCTGATGCCTGAAAACCCGGTACCGGCATCTCAGGACGTCTTAAACTTCTTCTCTGTCAATAACAAGACAATTCAGGAAGCCATCGCCAAAGCCCAAGGGGACAGTAAGAGGGCGTTCGACAGGAAAGGAAGAGGAGAATTACTGCTTCAACCAGGGGATCGGGTATGGCTGTCAACGACCAACTTGAAGATGCTGCATCCTTCGAGGAAGCTGGGACCCAAGTACATTGGCCCATTTCCAGTAAAGCGTGTAGTCAACAAGGTGGCCTACGAGCTTGAGCTTCCGCAGACCTTCAGGGTACATCCTGTGTTCCATGTGTCTCTCCTGAAGCCATCCAGACCGGATCCTTTCCCGGACCGTGAGTCCAGATCTCCCGAGGCAATCTCCGTAGATGACCAGGAGGAATACGAAGTGGAGACTATCCTCAGTTGCCGACGGAGGGGGAACCAGACCCAGTTCCTGATAAAATGGAAGGGTTATGGCCCTGAGGAGAACTCATGGGAACCCGCCCAGAACATTCACGCTCCCCGGCTCATCCGGGAATTTTTTCGTGGACACCCGCGGTGGAGAGATCAGTGGGGCTCCCGGAGGGTGCCCATTGGGGGGGGCAGTGTCAGGGATCACGGCGCCGGAATCCTGCATCACGGCGCCGTCCCCCCGCGCATGCGCACTGGCGGCGAGCCGCGGCTGACAGGACGCCGCGCATGCGCAGTAGAGAGTCGAGGGCGCGCCTCAGGCGTCCAATGACAGCCGGGGACGTGTCCCAGCCAGCCAATGACAGTGCAGGGCGCACTATTTAAAGATGCCCTGCACTGTCACCCATTGCCGCAAGGTCTTATGTGATCCTGGATACCTGCTCCTGTTCTGTGACCCTGTTTTCGACCCTGACTACGCTGCCTGCCCCTGTGTTTGACCCGGCTTGTCCTGACTACTCTGCCTGCTCCTGCGTTTTGACTCGGATATCCTGACTATTCTACGGACTGATTTACCTGGCTGACCCTGCATGTGACCTGACTACTCCTTGCCCGCTGATTTGGTACCCCGCTTACCCCCCACGGAACCACTATCCGTGCCACCCTGCTGGGGCCGTCATCCGCCTCATATCTGGCTCTCCCGGTACCTACACGCATCCCCGGAGGCCTTCCCAGCCGCTGGTGGGCCCGCCCGGAGGTCGTGACCTGGCCCGGGACTGTTTCAAGTCCATCCCCACCATCAGGGGCCCTGGTGAAGGCACAGCCCGGGCTTAGACCCCACGCTCTGGGTTGGTCTATCAGTTGGCAGCCGGAAGGCTCCGCCTGGCGGATCATAACATACAGTATTTGTAGCTGCTGACTTTTAATTTTTTTTTTTGGGGGGGGGGAGACTAAAGAACCATTTTAACTAACAACATCACCAATGAAATCAGCATAGTACCGTATTACATGAAAATTACAACTAATTTCAGCCGCCAGCTTATTAAAGCAACTTTATAGAAATTGATAACAAAACACATACCTAGTTACTGTGGGCATCAGTTTTTTTTAATCGAGTTTAGAAAAAAGTCTCAGTAAGCATGATTATATATGAGTTTGGCTATTAATGTTACAGAATAAAAGCTCATTCAGTTAAGCAGTAATACCTAAATCGTAAGAAATAATCTTACTTACATGCTTCAGCAGTATGTCACAAAATGATGGTCCATTTGTTAGAAACACAGCATGCTGGGAGTGGGAAGCACTTGAACAATTACCAAAGAGATAGCAGAATTAAATCTCACTCATCTATAATAGGTGGCTGCTTCTATATCTTGCTTATTTCATCTGTCGGGAACCAAAAAAGAGTGCTGTCAATGTGTGCAGGTGGACTTCATCGTTTAAATCATCATGGATTTCATATAGGTGATCACTGCAAACCTGCTGCTTTGGCAGTTTCTTTGATATTAGGTCTGAATTCTGAATAGCTACATTTATGTACATAACTTCCCTATGAAGAGATGAACATATGTTTGTGAACCATTGTGTATCCAGAGCACTGCAGAATTTTCCTTTCTAGTATATGTATATTTCAATGTCAGTAATTGCCAATACATATACAGACTGATTTTACTGTTGTGGGTTTAATAATACTTTAAATTAAGGAAACTTGCTATGGCAAAACATGGCAGTGTGTTGGGGATTTTTGAGGTGCCACCTTAAACTAGCACCATTTTTTGTCACAAATATACCATAGTTGTTTGATTACATACATAAAACATCTTTAAAAGGATGTGTAATGGCATGCTGGGTGCAATAACTAAAAGCAAGTCATACACACACACACAATCAATAGGTAGTCACACACAGGTACTTTTAACCAGCATTTACCTCATTACATATTCTACGCATGTGAAAGACCCTCTACCAAATGAACACCTGCCCTGGCACATCATAGCATTCACCCGGCACTCCAAGAAATAACAGAATCCAACTGCAATATTCTTACACTGTCAAAACCTCCACTATTATTATCACACGACACACAGGAGGATATATCTTATAGTCATCACAATCTGCATAATAACACACCAATAATAATGTGAACATTACAGCATGAAATAGACACAATTTTTGATAGCATCACGGCATAGAATCAATACATTACCAAAGCTATGTGAAGGCGGGAAGGAACAGATTCCATTGGAACCAAACTGCACAGAGGGTCATGTGGAAGCTGTAAATGTGACCAGTTGATGAGCCCATATAGACTTGGCAACAGCCCCAGCGTCAGAGTGTCCCCTGTCACTAGGAGGCTTCCGATCGATCCCGTTTAAACTCCTGGCTTTCAAACCATTTTCCTGGCAGCTTTCCCAAAGTGGGCGGGTGCCACATCCATTCTAAGAGGAGCTAGCAGAAAATTTCCGTGAGGATAACAGAGTCACTCCCAGCCACCATATTGAATCAACATCGTTATCTAAAAAGTCACACTTTTGACTCAGATCAGCTTCATATCTATAGAAAATCAAAAATCGGAATGCGCTAAATTATATCAAAATTACATATGTTGTGCTAAAACCAAACCACCATAAATTCAATATATAATGCAAAAATCCCAAGTGCAGCAGTCCATCAATTAATTAGTGCAAAAAGTCCAACATCCCAAAGAAATTTCTTCTTAAACGTGTAAATACACCGTGCTTCATCCACCACCAGATGAATGGAATAAACTCACCAGAGCTCAATGCTGATCAAATTATAAATCAGCACAAGCGTATTTGCTCTGGGAGCGATGAGAGAATCCAAATCATGAAGATACACTCTGTAGCTTGAAATCATCCAGACACCAGGAGCAATACTCTGCAGCCACTCTGAAGTATGGCCAAGACCACTCTATATGTCGATCATCCTCCACATAATAAGGCAATATCACTCATAAATAAAGGAAAGGCATGATGGTGCAGTAACTCAAAACCATTTATATTTATTAAAATCTCATCTTACTCACAAAACAAGTGTCCCCCTGACACTGGTATAAAAAGCGGCAGAATACAAAGAATGGACGAACTCCGTTCACCGCGGACACCTCGCTGACAGCTACAGGGAACGTCCTGACGTCATCCAATAGGCTCCCCTCTACGCGTTTCGTCACTCCGCCGTCCTCACGGAGCGGCATGGATCAAGACGTCAGTTTAACCCATATATACCGCTCGCACTCTGCATAGTGGTACTTCTTAACCAATCGTAGCGGCGCTGTACTAACACACCGCCGCTCATTTGGTAAGGATATACATATATAGGCAAATCTTTAGCAATATATAATATCACAACTAATTCATATATTTTACCATACAAATCATATATTTAAACAAGTGAACATCATTTTAAATCGAACTATTTGCTTAAAAGGACTTATCATATAATAACAAGTCATATAAAGGGGAACTCTATACCCAATATTCAAAAAGTTGAGTCCCATTATTACCCAATCCATTCACTTTCAAAAATCCTATCATTTAATGCCAAGCACTAAAACATGAATATATAAAAGGGAATTCCACCATAAATTCCATAACCCAAAAGAGATATATATCCACATATATTTTCTATTTAACTTCCTTCTGATCATATATATATATGGAAACTCGACATCATGGGCCATCCTTTCAATCAATAATAAACCCAATTTTATACTTAAAGGGACCTTACCCCATAATTTTCCTAAAGGGGAACTCCACTCCCAATCCTCAACCTTAAAATAGTATATATGTACATATATATATCTCTTTTATCTCATCTCACCCTAAGGGTAGACATAACCCAACATCTAACCCCTCATTTGTCTTCCAAAGAATGTTTAAAAATTTGTTAAAAAACAATTCAGGTCAATATCTATATTTAAACCATTTATTTTTTCTATATATAAATTTTTGGTTTTTATTATTATCCCTAAAAAACCAAAATTTATATATAGAAAAAATAAATCATTGAAGATGAAACTGGTCCATAATGTTCTAGACCCACCTAAAGAAATAAATTTTTTTCCTGAATTGCAAGGCTTTTTTAACTGTAATAAGTGCAAGGCATGTAAAACAGTAAAGAAAGATTTAAAGAAAAAAAGAAAAAGTTTTGTTTCAACATATACGAATAAAGAATATAAGATAAATTCGCTAATTTCATGTAATTCGTCCCACGTAATTTATGTCCTAGAGTGCCCATGTCACCTACAGTACATAGGGAGAACAGGGAGGTTATTAAAAACAAGAATTGGAGAACACCTGAACAATATAAGGAAGGGATATGATAAACACAGTGTATCAAAGCACTTTAAATTAAAACATAATAGTGATCCAAGTCTAGTAACCTTTTATGGAATAGAGAATGTGAAAAAACATTGGAGAGGAACAGATATGATTAATGAAATATCCAAAAGGGAGGCATTTTGGATATGCGAATTAGATGTATTGAAACCTAATGGTTTAAATATAGATATTGACCTGAATTGTTTTTTAACAAATTTTTAAACATTCTTTGGAAGACAAATGAGGGGTTAGATGTTGGGTTATGTCTACCCTTAGGGTGAGATGAGATAAAAGAGATATATATATGTACATATATACTATTTTAAGGTTGAGGATTGGGAGTGGAGTTCCCCTTTAGGAAAATTATGGGGTAAGGTCCCTTTAAGTATAAAATTGGGTTTATTATTGATTGAAAGGATGGCCCATGATGTCGAGTTTCCATATATATATATGATCAGAAGGAAGTTAAATAGAAAATATATGTGGATATATATCTCTTTTGGGTTATGGAATTTATGGTGGAATTCCCTTTTATATATTCATGTTTTAGTGCTTGGCATTAAATGATAGGATTTTTGAAAGTGAATGGATTGGGTAATAATGGGACTCAACTTTTTGAATATTGGGTATAGAGTTCCCCTTTATATGACTTGTTATTATATGATAAGTCCTTTTAAGCAAATAGTTCGATTTAAAATGATGTTCACTTGTTTAAATATATGATTTGTATGGTAAAATATATGAATTAGTTGTGATATTATATATTGCTAAAGATTTGCCTATATATGTATATCCTTACCAATTGAGCGGCGGTGTGTTAGTACAGCGCCGCTACGATTGGTTAAGAAGTACCACTATGCAGAGTGCGAGCGGTATATATGGGATAAACTGACGTCTTGATCCATGCCGCTCCGTGAGGACGTTGGAGTGACGAAACGCCTAGGGCGGAGCCTATTGGATGACGTCAGGACGTTCCCTGTAGCTGTCGGCGAGGTGTCCGCGGTGAACGGAGTTCGTCCATTCTTTGTATTCTGCCACTTTTTATACCAGTGTCAGGGGGACACTTGTTTTGTGAGTAAGATGAGATTTTAATAAATATAAATGGTTTTGAGTTACTGCACCATCATGCCTTTCCTTTATTTCTGAGTGATATTGCCATATTATGTGGAGGATGATCGACATATAGAGTGGTCTTGGCCATACTTCAGAGTGGCTGCAGAGTATTGCTCCTGGTGTCTGGATGATTTCAAGCTACAGAGTGTTGCTTCATGATTTGGATTCTCTCATCGCTCCCAGAGCAAATACGCTTGTGCTGATTTATAATTTGATCAGCATTGAGCTCTGGTGAGTTTATTCCATTCATCTGGTGGTGGATGAAGCACGGTGTATTTACACGTTTAAGAAGAAATTTCTTTGGGATGTTGGACTTTTTGCACTAATTAATTGATGGACTGCTGCACTTGGGATTTTTGCATTATATATTGAATTTATGGTGGTTTGGTTTTAGCACAACATATGTAATTTTGATATAATTTAGCGCATTCCGATTTTTGATTTTCTATTTTTGCACCATTTTTTGGGTCAGAGGTTTGCTGCTTAATAGGATTGATATTATTGTTTGGCGCTTTCTTTTTCTGTTTTATACAGCTTCATATCTACCCTGAACTTCTTCTCATCTACCCTAAACTTAAAGATTTCTAACTTCTCAAGCAAGTAAACATCTCTAAACAGGTTCTTATCTTCTAATGTGACATTACTAGATGTCATAAACACATTCAATCCCACAAACAAGTTCTTATCTTGCTATAAGCATTCTAATATCTTGTGATTTTGTTCCTTTAGCTTAGAGAAATGACATCAGCCATTTTCCATGCTCCTGGCATTTGGGCAAGAATGCTTTATTGTAAAAATTACCCAAGAAACAAAGGGTCCAAGGCCAATGCATTTCATAGGTATTACAGGATGTCACACAATTTCATATCCATCCGGATGTATAACAATGTATAACATATAAAGACCTCTGATATGCCACACCTGCCACTATTCTATATATATTTGACCTTACTCCCCTATTTTATTCATAGGTATATACTGGGGGTTGGGGAAAAATTTGAAAGATAGTAATCTGCGTTAATATCTTTCAGTGTCACAAGGGTGGCATGGAGGGTCTACTTTCATCAAAAATACTGCCCCTCTATACACAGAAGAGTAGAGGGCATCATTTTCATATAGGTGATCACTGCAAACCTGCTGCTTTGGCAGTTTCTTTGATATTAGGTCTGAATTCTGAATAGCTAAAATTATGTACATAACTTCCATATGAAGAGATGAACATATGTTTGTGAACCATTGTGTATCCAGAGCGCTGCAGAATTTTCCTTTCTAGTATGTGTATGTTTCAATGTCAGTATACAGGAGGAAGGGGGGTCTGCTGGAGGTAGCTACATCAGCAACAAACATAGTAAACCTTGATAAAAATGTTACACTTAAAGTGTTACTAAACCCAGGACCCTGCATTCACTATATCTGGTCTACCACAGTACACACAACATGGTACTGCAATTATGTTAGTAAATATAAACTGGTAATTACCTTTTCTCATCACCAGTTAGAGCAGTCTTGTGACTTCTATCAGTGTTCAGCAGAGCACTGGTTAAAGCTTGTAGAAGAAGTTTTCATTATGCTCTAGGAGGATTTAGAACCCCTTACCCTCTGTCTGGACAGTGCTGATTGGCCCTGTGCTGATAACAGAAAAAAAGCAAACAAAAATACCTCTGTAGCAATACACACCAAACTGAGCATGTGCAGAGTGACTCCACACGGTATGTCTTATCAGAAGATAAGATGGTGACACTGGAAGAAGGGGAGGGTCAGAGAAGTCAGAATCAAACAACCTTTTTAAAATGCAAAGGATTAACCCCTTAGGTTCCGTAGTGAACATAGCAAGCATGCTTTACTGCATATACAGACTGATTTTACTGTTGTGGGTTTAGTAACACTTTAAAGTAGGCAAAAATGTAGGATTTGCTATGGCAAAACAAGGCAGCGTGTTGGGGATTTTTGAGGTGCCACCTTAAACTAGCAACATTAAACACCATTTTGTGTTACAAATGTACCATATTTGTTTGATTACATACATAATACATCTTTAAAGGATGTCACATGATTTCATATCCATCCGGATGTATAACAATGTATAACATACAAAGACCTCTGATATGCCACACCTGCCACTATTCTATATATATTTTACCTTACTGCCCTATTTTATTCATAGGTATATACTGGGGGTTGGGGGACAAATTGAAAGATAGTAATCTGCAGTAACATCTTTCAGTGTCACAAGGGTGGCATGGAGGGTCTGCTTTCATCAAAAGTACTGCCCCTCCCCACATGGAAGAAAAATATATTTGAAATATATTTTAAAAATATTCTTCCCAAATATATTGACATATATTTGAAATACTACAATTTTGGCCATAGTCAATATATTTAAAAAAATATTTCAATAAATATATGCTGTATATATACTGTATGTTGAAATGCGTTTTTATTAGAAAATATATAAAAAATATTTTTAAAAATACATTTCAAATATACGGTATGTCTTTAAAAATACGAATCTACATTTTTGGAATGCATTTACAAATATATGTAAAAATATGTTAAAATTACTTTTTATATGCTAAAAAAAAATCGGAATAATATATTTAAAAAAATATATATTTTAAAAAAGAATTTCTGAGCTTAAAGCAGCATTCCATTCAAATCCTAACTATATTTAAACCTGCTCTTAACCCCATTTTAAGCCCATTCCAACTACCCTGTAAAGGAAAGATGTCTATACTTACCTCCGTCTGGTCACATGATCACCCCAGCGACCGGCTTCAGTGCAGAGAAGAGATTGCCGACAACAGCTGCAGAGCCTGGGCAATGACGTCACTCATAGGCATACAATGGGGTATCCATAGTCGGCTGTCCCTCCTCTACACTGAAGACGGTGCTGAAAACACATCATGTGACCAGACCGGAGCTCCCTCCAAATAGGTAAGTATACACATTTTTCCTTTACATTGTAGTTAAAATAGTCTTAGAGGTTTACATATAGCTAGGATTTGACTGGAAACAATGGAGAGAGGGAAATGGAGGCACCACTAAGTGTAGCATTGGGTTAGACTTTAATGACACACAGTAGGAATGCACTCACAGGAGTAGATAAAAGGCAGGCATATCTGCATATTCAAGGGGTGGGTGTCTCTCCTCTCCATCCCGCAGAAACCCCCAGTGGAAAGAGTCCGATGAGAGTGCGGGAAGTAGGTCCAGGTAGGAAATCTGAAGCAGAGTAGGAAACCACCCTTCCAACAAACATGGAACGCACGGGCGGATGTGATGTCACCAGAGGAACACAGAGGACTGGAAGGTGATAGCAGTAATCACAGGCTACACGTTCGGAGCCTCTAGAACAGTGGTTCTTAACCTGGGTTCGATCGAACCCCAGGGGTTCGGTGAGTCAGTCTCGGGGGTTCGGCGGAGGTGACCCACACCCGACTCGGTGGTCACGCAACATGTGTGCCGGGCGCCCGCTCCCCTCCCTCCTCTCGGGCGGCAGGGACTCAAATGCAATGATTGGCCAGTCTCCCTGCCACTCACATCCTGATAGCCAGTGATTGGCTGTCAGGATGTGTGTAGGCGGGGCAGCGTGACGAACGTGAGAGGAGCTAGGCTCCTCTCACAGTCCGCCCTGAAGACCGGAACGGCGCGGGAATACAGTGAGAGGAACGCGCGGAGCAAAGGTAAGTGAATTGACACAGGGGGGACTTGGGGACTTAATATGGGGGATGAATTAATATGGGGAATGAATTACTATAGGGGGGATGAATTACTATATGGGGGATGAATTATTATATGGGGGATGAATTACTATATGGGGGATGAATTACTATATGGGGGATGTATTACTATATGGGGGATGAATTACTATATGGGGGATGTATTACTATATGGGGGATGTATTACTATATGGGGGATGAATTACTATATGGGGGATGTATTACTATGGGGGATGAATTACTATATGGGGGGATGAATTACTATGGGGGATGAATTACTATGGGGGATGAATTACTATATGGGGAAGGAATTACTATAGGGGGGATGAATTACTATATGGGGGATGAATTACTATATGGGGGATGAATTACTATATGGGGGGATGAATTACTATATGGGGGATGAATTACTATATGGGGGATGAATTACTATGGGGGATGAATTTTCATACCGTTTGTTACAACATATCTTTGCGAGCAATCCTTTTCGAGGATGCTGGACATAAAGACGAAGAAAAGGAACAGACTTTGTTGCGAAAATGACATGAGAGTGGCACTTGCCAAGGTAATGCCGCGCATTTCTGAACTTGCCTCTGAAAGACAACAGCAGAAGTCACACTGATTTGCGGTAAATATTCATTATTTTGTTTTTGTGTGAAAATCATGTTTTAATGGTTTTGTTCTTTGTTCTTAATGGTTTTGTTCATTTTGTGCACCTATGTATAAATATATACCTATGTTTTGAATTTTAAAAATCATATTTTATTTTTCCAATTAAGAAGGGTTCGGTGAATGCGCATATGAAACTGGTGGGGTTCAGTACCTCCAAAAAGGTTAAGAACCACTGCTCTAGAAACTTCTACAGGCCTAGAAATGCTGAGCAGATGCCAGTGCTAGTGTTGCCTCTGCTGTGAGGTTGGACCAGGGACGTCTCTAGGGTTGGTGTCACCTGGTGCGGTAACACGTGGTGTCACCCCTCCAGAGTTTTGTTGTTTTTTTTTTATTTAAATATTTATTAATTTTTCATAAAGATAACAATACACTTTCATCTTTTTCATAATAAATACACAATTCCTTCTTATCCTTTATTTTTCCCTTCTTAAAACATTACCCCCTTCCTCCCCCCCCCCCCAAACAACCCCCCCACTCTGCGTTCTTCCCTACTTTCTGTCTAAAGCAAGCGTATCCTACCCCTCTTCTCTTCTCATTTCTACTGCTTCATATATATTCGTTTGAAGTACAAAATCCTCCCATTTCTCCCATCTCCTATTATATATCTCCATCTTACCCACTTGGATATAGTATAATTTCTCCATCTTATTAATCTGATTTACTCTCTCTACCCAATCTTTTTCTCTCGGGACCTCTAAACTATGCCAGAATCTAGGTATCAACCCCTTTGCTGCATTTACATAGTACCATATACCCGAATCCTTGTATTTATTCACTGGTATATCTGTCTTATGTAACAAACACACTTCTGGATCTAATCCTATCTTTATCCCTGAGATTTTCTCTATTAAGTTGACCATTTTCTCCCAAAAACTTTGAATCCTTGGGCATTCCCACCAAATATGAAACCACGTACCAATCCCTCCACACCCACGCCAGCACTCTTGTGTTCTCTCTATACCCATTTTATGTTCTACCATTGGTGTGATGTGCCATCTTACCAAACTTTTATAATTTACCTCCACTTCTCTCATGCTGATATTTTCATGTGTGAGTCTATATATTTTCCTCTCTTTATCCTCATCTATCTCTGTCCCCAAGTCCTTTTCCCATTTTTCTATATACATTGGTTTTACCTCTGTGACTAATTCAGTGAGAATTTTATATATTTTTGCCGTGCCCCGTTTCCCCTCTCCCCGTGATTCCAACAACTTCTCAAATAAGTTCCAATCCTTTCTCCCTCTCATAGGTTTCGGAAGACTCTCAACAAAGTGTTTTAATTGGTGGTATTTCCACTCATCGATCTTAATAAAAAGTTCCCCTCCACCTTTCTTTAAATCTTTTAATGTTTTCAATTTCTGTCCATCCATAATATCCCTCCAGAGTTGGGCGGTCCCTGCCATGCACACACAGCCTGGCTCTTCCCCTCCCTGTGTCCCCTTCGAACCCCCCGGACCAGTGTTGTAAGATTAGTTAACCCTGTATAGGTTGCAAGCCGATGATCCCCACAGAATGGATTGGATCTGCGGATTGGGGAGCATAATGGATCGGACTCCGATCCATTATGCTCCTCAATCCACAGATTCAATCAATCTTACAGGGATCATCGGCTTGCAACCTATACAGGGTTACCTGATCTTGCAATACCAGTCCGTGGGGTGCGACGACACAGGGAGGGGAAGAGCCAGGCTGTGTGTGCATAATAGGGACTGCCCACCTCTGGAGGGGTGACAGCATGTGTTACCGCAGATCCAATCCATCTTGCGGGGCTCGTCGGCTTGCTTTAAAACTTTTTGGTGTCACCCCGTGAGATAGGTGTCACCTGGTGCCGCATGTAACCCCCCGCACCCACCTAGGGACGCCACTGGGTTGGACCCCCCTTATTCTTACCTGTGCACCATGTACTTTCAATTCCATGATCCCTGAACTACCTACATTATATACACCTGACCCCCGCACTTTTTACATTATATACTCCTGACTCCTGCACTCTGTACATTACATATTTCTGACCCCTGCACTCTGTATATTGTGCACTTTTGACCTCTGTACACTGTAGGTAGGCTCAAGTGTTAGCCCAGTCTTGCTGTGTACTCTATTGAGTTGTTGTTAATAGCAGCCCATCAGTTTCCACCTTTCATTTTATAATAACTAGCAGAATGCACATTTCAGTTGCATTCACATAAAATATGTTTGCAACCCTAAGTGGTTCCATCCTGTAATCTGTAGATTAATGTTCCTCAATCAATGCCCCATTCATCTAAGTTCCATCATGAAAATACGGACCAGCAGCTATCAAGATTCCTAGTTCCAAAACTGCTCTTTCACTGGCAATACTGGTTTCAACCTACAGATCAAGAACCATTCCCAATTATGTGAAGACTTTGACAGCAATTGGCAAAATCATACAAATTTCTACAAAATTCTATTGGCTCAGCTGTCACGGTGCCTTGCACTGAAGGAAGCTTGTTGACGGCTATTCAACTTAAATACAGACAGCAAAATATATGGATTCATTTAAAGCAAATTTAAGTAAAAAAAAAAAGATTTTAAGTATAAATTACATTTTGTCTATACAAAAACATGTAAAAATTATTTAGTTAAGAAATTGGGTATAGCATTATTATAAAGTTAACCTGCAAAGCCTAGTATCTATATTCAGCCTGGGTTACTGTGTTTCAATGGCTCCTGGTCATTAGTGGGTTACAAATGAAATAAAGAACACCAAAAAATAATGGGAGATCGAGGTTTTCTGTGTGACTTTGTGGCTCAGGTGAAACTGCATGTGTAAGTGGTTAGAGCCTCAGCTTTTCTATTTAATTTATTCTCAGATTTTCTTTCCATTATTACCTAGAAAAAAGGATCCAAGTGTCGAGTGACCTTTTCCGGTATCTACTCTACATGCAGTGTTAATGACACCGACTTTAAGTTCAGTGTTAGCCTTTAGTAAAGCTAAAGGTAACACAAATCCTTTGAACCTTCCCCTGTCTAACTTACTGTTGTGGCAATTGAGAATTATTTGTCATGCTAGATTTAATACCCATGGACATCTCCAGCCGTTCATCTTTTAGATGTCTTTTCATTAAGCTGTCAAATATTGCTCACAGCTTCATTACTGTGAATATCTGACACTTCAGGATTGCTCGACAAACTGTCTGCTTACAATAAAATTTAATAATCAGAAAAAAACAATTCTGTCTAAGGTTATTTCCATTGTATGAATATAGTAGGAATAAATAAAAGTAAAGATAGTAAAAGTCATGCATTAGCCCCGGTTCACATATATACTGCTGTGCGGGCCATGTTTTGCGTGTTTTTGATTTGAATGGACTCCTGTGCCCTATGACATGCAGGGAAGAAGTCCCTGAACTTCTGAAAACAAAGCCCACACGGGAACCTCGGTTCCCAGTACGGTTGCGTTTTCCAGTGCAGGCGGTGTGCCATTGGAACTAATGGCAACTGCCAGCGGGTCTGCATTTCTCTGTGTGGGTAGTGCGGCTGCATGGATTTTTATACGGATCTGCAGCGGCACCAACCGCAGAGATGTGAACCTAGCCTGACACGCAGAGAAGTCCCTAAACTTCTACCGAAAATGCAGCCCCCACGGGAACCTCGGTTCCCAGTATGGTTGTGTTTTACAGTGCAGGCGGCGTGCCATTAGAACTAATGGCACCTGGCCGCGGGTCTGCATTTCTCTGTGCAGGTGGTGCGGCTGTACGGATCTTCGTACGGATCCGCAGTGGCACCACCCGCACAGATGTGAACCTAGCCTGATAAATGTGTTTATAAAAAAGGTGTCATTTGTCAGGAAATATTTAAATATTTTTTAAAAGTTTCATGTGTATTCTCTGTAAGTATGATGCAATGTGTTCACCATCTAGCTCACATGAACTTTGGCTTCCAAATGCTGACTTTATGAAGAGCCGTGTGTACAGCAGGTGTTTACAAAGCTTTTAGACTGCTAAAAGCAGCATTCTTGAAGCATCTAAAGCAACCTTTAGCTCTATAGCAGACGTGTTAAAAGCATATCTTGAAGTGTTACTAAACCCAGGACCCTGGATTCACTCTATCTGGTGTCCCACAGTACACACAACATGGAAATGCAATTATTTTAGTAAATATAAATAGCTAAATACCTTTTCTCATCAGAAGTTAGAGCAGTCTTGTGACTTCTATCAGTGTCCAGTCGAGCACTGGTTAATCTTGTAGGAGGAGTTTTTATTCTCCCCTGATTGTCATATGACATTGTATAACCCTGACCCTCTGTCTGAACAAAGTTGATTGGCCTTGTGCTGATCACATGCACCCTCCGAAGAAGAAAAAAAAAAACCTCTCTAGCAATTGTAAGGGTGTGGAGGCATGAAATACTGGTGTGTGATGTTAAACTGTAATATGCCTACAATATGCTCTTTGGTCAGTAGATGGCAGCACAGTACAAGAATCGATTTTGTAGTGACTTTTGCTAAGACAAGATAAATGCTTTTTTACCCTATAAAGTTTAATGAATACTAATTTAAGGGGCCGAGTAGGACCCTCAGAACGGTCATAGTGAACTGTAAATGCAGGTTTGAGGCTGCAATTAAGAAATGACTTACTACATCACAAACTCTATGGGAAGGGGAGGAGTTCCGGTGCAGAGGAGGAAGTGACAGGGAGTCTGGGTCTGGCTGATGTATGCTGAGGACATCTGGAGAATCTGTGTGGGGCCTGGAAGAGGATTTACAGCTCACAGTGGAATCTAGCGACGGCACCTAGGGAAGATTCACCGCAATGAGACCAGGAAACAAGTGACTGTATGGTCTGGTTCTGGAGTGGATCAGGAAAAAGCACCAAGAGCCTGCCAAGGAACTGTAAGTGCGGCTTTGCCGCAGCACATCGCACCACACATGGTCAGTGACATTTTGGATCTACCAGAAAGTTACAAGAGACACACTCCACTTTCCTTTGGATTACAAATAGTATTGCGCAATACTTAGGGTGCACCCCAATGTTATATCTTGCTCAGGAACATTCAGGCGCAGCTAGGCTGCTTTCTGGACATTGGGGAAAAGTCCGCAAGTACAGGGTTAGTGTTAGACAGTATTATTCTTACTGTATGGTTATGCGCTGTTATTCTGTTTACGTATGCTCAACTACATGATCACTATGACTGTTCAGTAAACGTAATTGTTTTAAAAGAACCGCTGTCTGTGTCTGTGTGGCATCGTGTACCCTCTGAATCTGTGGGCCCAGCCCTCGGTCTTCCTTCACAATACACACCAAACTGAGCATGTGCAGCTTGCCCTCAAGGCTCTGTTCTATCAGCAGATAGATCGGGGACTGTGGAAGTAGGGGAGGATCAGAAAAGACAGGGACAAACATCCTTTACACAATGCAGAGGAATAACCCCTTAGGTTCCACAGAGAGTATAACAAGCATGCTTTACTGCATATACAGACTGATTTTACTGTTGTGGGTTTAGTAACACTTTAAAGATGAACTCCAGGAAATTCTGAATTCTACCTTGCGGTGGGTCAGTGCCCACATTGCAAGGGTTGACTGCTCGTCTAGGTATAGGGGGCATTGAAAAGAAGATTTACTTACCCATTCTTCTGGTCCTCTCCACTGCTAGACCAATTCCCAAAGCGTCTTCTCTCACATGCTCTAAGGGCCATTTCACACTACATGCGTTTCAGCTGCAGTTTTTATGTATCCAAAACGCACAGAAAGTAGATTATATGGTTGTCAATGTTATAGATCACATCAGTGCTTGCAGTTCCAGTGCATTCCGGTTGCAGAAAAAAAAGTAGAACGGGCTGCATTTTTCCAGCACAGAACTACACTGGAATGTGGCAAAACACATCACAAACGCACTGGAACGCACCAAAAATGCACTAGAACGCACATGTCCCTATTTAAATTGAAAAAAAAGATGGGAAAAAATGAACTGGAGGTCCAATTTACACTATAGAAATACAGTCCACATGTGTTCCACATGTGCATATTTGATGTGTTCCGGTGCAATTTTTAATGCGTTTTTTGACACATTCCAATGCGTTTTTTATGCATTCCAGTTCATTTGTACCCCTGTCTTTTTCTTCAATTTAAATAGGGGCATGTGCGTTCCAGTGCATTTTTGGTGCATTCCAGTGCGTTGGTCATGCATTTTACCGTATTTCACTGCAGGTCTGTGCAGGAAAAATGCAGCCGGTTCTACTTTTTTTTCTGCAACTGGAACTGCAAGCACTGATGTGAACTATGACATTGACAACCATATAACCTACTTTCTGTGCATCTGGATGCAGAATCATCCAATGGGTCAGTGCTGTTGGTGGTGCTGGTCCTGGTGCCTGTGTCTGTGCCTCAAGCTGGTAAGCTGGTCTATCATCCTCCATGAAGCCAGTGGAGCCAGTGGAGCTGAGCAGTGCAGGGATAGGTTTTCCTGACCTAGTTTTAGGCTCAGGTGTGACAGAAGCAAATAGAGTAGAGATGGATTGATAACAGAGGCAGCAGCTGGAGGGTTCAGGTAGTTCATCTGGTGAGACAAATCAATCTGCAGGACAAAAGGGGGCACAGCACCCAGAGGGTCTAGTTCAAACTACTAATGGAGATAAATGGTGGGGTGGGGGAGCAGAGGGGGAGGGCAGAAGAAGAGAAGGTGCTAGCACAAGTACACAGAGAGTTGAGCAAAAGGAACCCTTGTTAAAACCACTATTTATGGAAGGCTTGGTTGAAAGGCAATATTAAATATGAGGATGCTCATATTCAGATCCCTTTGGACTTATCAAGATGCATCCTAATGATGTGAAGTGTATTAAAGTCACTTCTAGACGTAATCCAATCTTCAGGAGGAAGCTGCAGATGGGAATTCCTTTTTAGTTTTTTTTGGCCAGAAGAAAGAACCAAAATACTGGTTGCCTGGAGGGCTGCAGCTACTAGCTGCCTCTGTCCACCATCTGTCATAACTCCCCCCTCTTCAGGTTGTGCACTTATTTAGTGTCCCCTTTACCTCTATTCTTTTGGGGAGATACTTAATTTTTTGAATGGGCACTCAGTTTGGAATACCCTATTAATTATATCATTTTATTTTTTTCTTTGTCCTCCCTGTGCTCATTATGGTCCATATTATACCATCTCCAAATATCTTAAAACTCTGTTCATATAATGTAAAGAGTCTGAATATTGCGTCTAAAAGAGGACAAATACTTTAACAGCACAAAAAAAGAGAAACTATTATACTGCTAGAAGATACTCAGATTTGCTCCAAATCCGTTCCAGCTTGTCATGATACATATTATGCTGAGTAGTCCCATTGCACCAACCTGATACAAAAAGGGAAGTCTCAATAGCCTTTGACAAGACTTTGCCAGCAACTCTGATGACTCTGATGTCCAATCCATAATGTCCATAATGTGAAAATCCCAACATCCATGGTATCCAACTAGATCCTAAAAGTTCACAATTGGCCTTGTTTGCAAATGATCTGCTCCTATATGTAGCTTGTCTAAATGTTTCTGCACCATCAACCCTACTGGAGCTCCAGAGATTGAAGAATAAGTATCAGGGGAAACACATTAGCTAAATTGTTAGAACTTCTGCCTGGCAGTACTAGGGTCATTGGTTTGAATCCCAACCACAGCACTACCTGTCTAGAGTTTGCATGTTCTCCCTGTGCCTGCATGGGTTTCCTCCCACACTCCAAAGACATGCTGGTAGGTAAATTGGCTCCTGTCTAAATTGTCCCTAGTATGTGTATGTATGAATGTGAGTTAGGGACCTTAGGTTGTACACCCCTTGAGGGTTAGGGACAGATATTCAATAGAGAGGATGGAATTTTCAGGGTACATGAACATGATTACCAAGCATATTGAAAGGTTATATAAGTTAGGGACTGATGTGAATGTACAATATATATGTAAATTGACAGCACTATACAAGTACATGTAATAAATAAATAAGTATCCATCCAGAATTTACCATTCATCACTACATTATTTAGGAATATCGCTTTCTCCAAATCCTCTCTAACTGTTCTCATTAAACTATATACCACTTCTGAACAAGAATCAGCTTGACCTAAACTCTTACTCCACTAAAAGTTTATCTTGATATGGCCATAAAATGTCCTTAAATTGGATGTTATTCCAAGATTTCTTTACCTATTTCAAACAGTTCCATTAAAGGCTTCACTAGATGTTCTCTGTGTTCCTTTGGCATAGCAAACATCCCAGGCTTCAATATAAATTGCTTACGGGAAGGAGCAACTGTTCCCAATGTGACTCTTTACCGGAAAGCAGTGGTCCTTACCAGAATTATTGATTGGTTCTACCATAAACTGTATCTACAAAGCAGTGGGTTCAACTTGAAAATCTTATGACCCCTATAGATCTTTTGGCTTTACCATCGATCTCCCCTCAGTTCGATTTTCTTCACAATGCCTGGATGCTACCTGGAAGTCTCCATAATCTGACTTTGACCTACTGGGTGAGATTGCCTTTAACAGAAACTTTCAAAAATTGTGTGTGTGGCTGGGATGCTGAAAGTTAGTGACGTAAGACTGTGTTGCACTGATGGGAAGATGTACCCTTTGTGTTTAAACTGATTCTGAAGACAAAGCTGTTACTTTTCTGTTTGCTCATGAATAAAGTGGATTTGTAGGTTTACTGAACTGTCTGCCAAGAGCTGTTTACCCCTCTGATCCTGACAATGTGTGAATGTGTGTGTGTATATATATATATATATATATATATATATATATATATATATATATATAGTAACAGTGCAGGGCCCTGTCACAGAATAAAAATAGGTAGAATTGGTCTGGTAATGGACACAGGGTCTGCACATGTGTGGAGTGCAGAACTGCGGAGCGTAGATTTTGAGTGGAGAAAACTGCTGTTGCAGGTTTCTCTGGATTTTGATATTTCTAGATTGGGCTCCGTAGTTTAGAGATTTCAAAGTGCCTTGGGAGGGAATAAATCTCCAATCCAGTGTCCAGAGTTTGTAGTATCCAGCAGGGTGTGGGACCAGATGCTCACAGCCCTTGTGTGATGTCTGCTGTGAGTTGCAGGGGGGAAGTGGAGTGCAGTTGGAGCCGTGGCTGCGATTGAGAGTCTCTGTGTGAGATGGATGCTGTGTGTATCAAAAAGGCTTGAGGCTGTGTGTGTTAAAGGGCCCGAGGCTGTGTGCGTTAAAGGGCTCGAGGCTGTGTGCGTTAAAGGGCTCGAGGCTGTGTGTGTTAAAGGGCTCGAGGCTGTGTGCGTTAAAGGGCTCGAGGCTGTGTGCGTTAAAGGGCTCAAGGCTGTGTGCGTTAAAGGGCTCGAGGCTGTGTGCGTTAAAGGGCTCGAGGCTGTGTGCGTTAAAGGGCTCGAGGCTGTGTGCGTAAAGGGCTCGAGGCTGTGTGCGTTAAATAAATTCAAGGCTGTGTGCGTTAAAGGGCTCGAGGCTGTGTGCGTTAAAGGGCTCGAGGCTGTGTGAGTTAAAGGGCTCGAGGCTGTGTGCGTAAAGGGCTCGAGGCTGTGTGCGTTAAATAAATTCAAGGCTGTGTGCGTTAAAGGACTGAGGCTGTGTGCCACGAATAGCCAGTGGTCTGGGAGACCCATACTAGCAGATGTACTGCTGACCAGCAGTACTAATAAGGAATAGCCAGGAGGCTTATCATTTTTCATGTGGATTTACAACTGGAGAAGAACCCCTGTGTGGGAAAGCTTATTTTGAACTTTTGTGGTTTTTGTTTCTTGCCTTTTAATAAAAGTGGGCTACCAAACCCTGAACAAGAGTTTCTGACTAGCGTGGACTCACTTGGCAAGCATCTATCACTACAGCTAATCATCTCCCATGCCAATACACACATATATATATATATATATATATCACAGGTGTGTGTGTGTGTGGGGGGGGGGGTATTTGAAAGAAACAAACTCCATTTTTGTGTTAAAGTGTTACTAAACCCAGGACCCTGCATTCACTATAGCTGGTCTCCCACAGTATACACAACATGGAAATGCAATTATTAAACTCCTAAACACCTGTTCTCATCAGGAGTTAGAGCAGTCTTGTGACTTCAGCAGAGCACTGGTTAAAGCTTGTAGGAGGAGTTTTCTTTCTGCTCTAGGAGGATACAAAACCCCTGACCTCTGTCTGGACAGTGCTGATTGGCCCTGTGCTGATCACATGCACTCTCCCAAGAAAAAAAAAACCTCTCTAGCAGTACACACTTAGCATGTGCAGAAGGGCTATGGGTTTAGTCTGCCTTATTAGGAGATAAGACATGGACATTTGAACAAGAGGAGGAGCAGGAAAAAACAGGATCAAACGGCCTTTATTTTAGTAAATATAAATTGCTAAATACCTTTTCTCATCAGCAGTTAGATCAGTCTTGTGACTTCTATCAGTGTCTAGCAGAGCACTGGTTAATTGTGTAGGAGGAGTTTTCATTCTCCCCTGATTGTCCTATGAGATTGCATAACCCCTGACCCTCTGTCTGAATAAAGCTAATTGGCCCTGTGCTGATCACATGCACCCTCCCAAGAAGAAAAAAAAAAACCTCTTTAGCAATACACACCAAACTGAGCATGTGCAGCTTGCCCCAAGGCTCTGTTCTATCAGTAGATGGATTGGGGACTGCAGAAGTAGGGGAGGATCAGAAAAGACAGGATCAAACATCCTTTGCATAATGCAGAGGACTAACCCCTTAGGTTCCAAAGTGAGTATAACAAGCATGCTTTACTGCATATACAGACTGATTTTACTGCTGTGTGTTTAGTAACACTTTAAGTTCTCATTTAAACATTGAGGGATGTGTACGGTTCATGAAACATAGGTATGTAGGCAGTGAGGAGTGTAGGGGGTTATGGAAGTATGGTTACTGGCTGAAAGAAAGGTAAATGGGAAAGCTGAGGTCTTGGCTCAGTTTTTCCATTAAGACCAAAATCTTTAGGTTGTGGTTTGTGCACTTGAATTCATTTTCAAATAGCTATAATAAAGCACTGAATAAATGCAGTTACCTCTTTCCACCGAAATGAGATTTGGATCATCTTTTTAAATGCTAATATGTCTAAAGTTGTCATGTTAAATTTAAAGATTCTAAAAATAAAAAATAACAAAAAAGTTTCACAATAGTTTTAATGGTTGATATTGTATAGTTCTGTAGAGAAAAAAGTTTGTCATGTTGTACATCCCATTTACTGCAGTTAACATAATTTAGCAGATGATTCCTTTTTAATAAAGCATTCTGGAATTACCAAGCTGAGTAAAGAGGGAACCGCGGGTGGCACAAAAAAGTTATTATCTGCAATTGCTTTAGAGTTTTGTTACACAGTGGAAAACTTGGAATTAAAATTGTTGAGGAAAGCAATTTCAGACATATTCTGTTACAGCTTCTCAGTAAATACAAATGCAAAAACAAGTAGAAAAAAATATTGAATTCAGTATAAATGCTACACATTCTCCAACTCGTCCATGTTCTCCTGTATACTAGTAGGTTTACTTTCAAAGCCCTGTTTTTTTGCATGACGCTCCTCTATATAGCAATTTAACCACTTGCCCTCCAGAGCATTTACCCCCCTTAATGACCAGGCCTCTTTTTGCTACTCGGCGCTGCACTAATTCAACTGATAATTGCGCGGTCATGCAATGCTGCACCCAAACAAAATTTACGTCCTTTTTTTCACACAAATAGAGCTTTCTTTCGGTGGTATTTGATCACCTGTGCACTTTTTATTTTTCACGCTATAAACAAAAAAAGACCAAACATTTTGAAGAAAAACAATATTTTTTACTTTTAGCTATAAAAAGTATATAGTAAACTCAAAGTTGGTTATAAATTTAGGCCAAAATGTATTCTGCTACATGTTTTTGGTAAAAAAAATCCCAATAAGTGTATATTGATTGCTTTGTGTGAAAGTTATAGTGTCTACAAACTATGGTATAGATACTGCAATTTACGCCATTTTTTTGCTATACAGCGCTGCGCTAGTTTAACGGACAATTGCACGGTCATGTAATACAGTACATAAATGAAATTTACATCCTTTTTTTCCCACAAATTGAGTTTTCTTTTGGTGGTATTTGATTGCCTGTGCGTTTTTTATTTTTTGCGCTATAAAAAAAAAAGTCTGACAATTTTGAGGAAAAAAACAATATTTTGGACTTTTTGCTATAAAACATGTCCAGTAAAAAAAAATGTAAAAATCAAATTTAGTCATAAATTTCTGCCAAAATGTATTCTGCGACATGTCTTTGCTAAAAAAAAAACCAATACATGTAAATTAATTGGTTTATGTGAAAGTTATAGCGTTTACAAATGGCGGGAAAGATACTGGAATTTAATTTTTTTTTTATACTAATAATGGCAGCAATCAGCGACTTATGGCGGCGATCAGTGACTTATGGCGGCGATCAGCGACTTATGGCAGGACTGCGGGACTGCGGCAGACATTCTGACACTGGGGGGGAACTGACTTGGGGTCACTGACATCCCCAGTGACACCAACACAGTGATCAGTGCGAAAAAAAAACACTGACACTGTACTAATGGCACTGGGGAGGAAGGGGTTAACTTTTTTATTTACTGAAAGGGTTAACTGTGTGAGGGGAGTGTTTTACTAGGGGGCGGGGGTGTGTACTGCAGGGGAACACGCTGATCCGGAGAAATAAACTCTTCTCTCCGGATCAGCATGTCAGGAGCTGACGGGACTGACAGAAAGCGCAGCTGCAGTGTAAACACTGCAGCTGTCCTCTCTGTCAGTGATTGCCGCTAATCGTCGGGACACGGTAGGTAATGACCGGCCTGGGCGCCTCGCGCACCCCCTACCTGTTTTGCAAACGCACGTTTTAAAACATGGTTTTGCCCAGCCGTGCCGACCTGCCACCGTATTTCTACAGTGGTTGGTCGGCAAGAAGTTAAAGCCTCTTCAATTGTATTTTTCCATCTGTTTCTAAGAATATGTGTATGTAAAAAATAAAGCAAAAAAAAAATCTCTCTCTCTCTCTAGCAGAGAAGTATTCTATTCTGCACTCTTATACAATCTGGTAACAGTTATGGAAAATATTTCTGTGGCAGCTTTGGCTGTGCTGCAAGCTTTCCGTACCTCAGACATGTTGTTTGTAAAATAAAAAATACACATTGAAAGTGTTAGACAATTGTTCTATGAGTCATGTCCATTTTAAAATTAAAATGTATTTTTATTTAGCAGTCAAGAGATCAGCCTTTGCTGCAATACTCATCTGCAATCTGGACCTGTCCCCCAAGTAACTCCTTTCTGCCACTAGATGCCACCAGTCTTTGCAGGTTTAACCCCTTGGCGCCGGCTGAACGCAAATGTCTCCCAGCATCTGGTCCTAGATGCCGAGCAGCCACACATTTGCATTCTATTGAAAAAACATATGTGCTGAGAGCGTGCGCCCTGCGCGCTCCCAGCACACATGTTCAGTACTCACGGTAAGGTCCCGATCTCTTTCGATTGGGATCTTTCCTGATCATGTGACCGCCGTGACAGCAAATCACGGCGGCCACATGACCCTAAAACTCCGCCCCGCTTCCCAGCTTCTGGAACCCTTAAAGGGACAGTAGACGCTGGTGCCAAGGGTTTAATGTCAGCCAGTGTCATCAAGCAGCATGGGCTCAGAGTACTAGACCTAAGGCAGGTCATATATTGATCTTTTTTTTTGTTGTTCAGCCCTTTGACTAAACAGATTCCCCACATGCCAGGTGGATAGAGGAATCCCCCCTGCTGAGACACTGTATTCTGACAGTGGGGACTCTACACTATCAGAATACACTGATCAGCAGCTGTAGCCCATTGGTGGTAGTTTAAGCATAGATGAGCACACAGAAGGTAGGTTCCGACACAGTTCATTAGACAGTATAATCACTATGCCAAGGTAAGTTAGAATGGAGTTCTGTACCACTACACTGGGATTAACTCATAAATCAGATAATGACCCCAAACACACCTCCATGACAACCACTGCCTTGCTAAAGAAGCTGAGGGTAAAGGTGATGGCCTGGCCAAGCATGTCTCCAGACCTAAACCCTATTGAGCATCTGTGGGGTATCCTCAAATAGAAGGTGGAGGAGCGCAAGGTCTCTAACATCCACCAGATCCGTGATATCGTCACGGAGGAGTGGAAGAGGACTTCAGTGGCAACCTGTGAAGCTCTGGTGAACTCCATGGCCAAGAGGGTTAAGGCAGTGCTGGAAAATAACTGTGCCCACACAAAATATTGACACTTTGGGCCCAATTTGGACATTTTCACTTAGGGGTGTACTCACTTTTGTTGCCAGTGGTTTAGACATTAATGCCTCTGTGTTGAGTTATTTTGAGGGGACTACAAATTTACACTGTTATACAAGCTGTACACTCACTACTTTACATTGTAGCAAAGTGTAATTTCTTCAGTGTTGTCACATGAAAAGATATAACATTTTTCCAAAAATGTGAGGGGTGTACTCACTTCTCTGAGATACTGTACGTGATTGGCCATTGGCGGCCTCAGCTGTCAATCACCGGGTCCAGGCCGGTGATTCCCCACCATCACCCATCAATCACAGAGTATCACTGATAGGGGAGAGGTCTGTTTGTAAACAATACAGATCTCTCCACTGTCAGCTCCTACACACTGCTTTTTATTGCTCTGCATAGCAGAGCAATACAAAGCAATGTGCTTACACAGTAAAACACACACAGCACACAGTTAGCCCTTTGATCGTGCCAGATATGAACCCCTTCCTGCCCATGGTTATTAGTACAGTGTCAGTGCTTTTTATTAGCACTGATCACTGTATTAGTGTCACTGGGGATGTCAGCGACAGTTAGTCAGTCCCCCCCCTCCAGTGTCAGAATGCCTGCCACTGTCTTGCAGTCTCTCTATAAGTCGCTGATAGCTGCCATTACTAGTATAAAAAAATGAAAATAAATATATATATATATATATACCGTCATTTGTAGACACTTTAACTTTCATAAAGACCAATTAATTTACACGTATTGGGATTTTTTTTTCAAAGACATATAGCAGAATACATTCTGGCCTAAATTTATGATGAAATTTAATTTTTAAAATTTTTTCACTGGACAGGTTTAATAGCAAAAAGTTAAAAATATTGTTTTGTTCTCAAAATTGTCAGTATGCGATCAAAATACCACCAAAGGAAAGATCCATTCATGGGAAAAAAGACATAAATTGCATTTGGGTGCAGCGTTGCATGACTGCGCAATTGTCAGTTAAAGTAACGCAGCGCCGTATTGCAAAAAATGGCCTGGTCAGGAAGGGGGGTAAATCCTCTGGCGGGCATGTGATTAAAAAAAGATTGTTCACCTTTTCAAAGTTTGACTAATCATCCCTATGAGCAACACTGAGAGCTCCAATTCTGGCAAAATTTCACTAACCTTAAAATGAGTAATTTCACAAATGACCAATTGCACAAAGATCATTTCTATTTCCTGTATGCAGCTGAGCATAACTGCTTTGCTTCAAATTTTACAAATGTTACTGAATGTACAATTTGTGTACACTTTCCTTTAGGTTTACCTAATGCCATGTAGTGTGAGAACCCTAATTTATAGTGAACTTGGTAATCTCATGCACTACACAGTTGTTGGCAAATTTAATGGAGATTGTTCAATCAGAAATTACCTGCCATATTTTAATGTGTATTCAGATTTAGTCCTCATGCATGCTTGACGTTCTTACAGCGGTTGTTTTTGGCTTTTGATGTTTTTTTCTACAGCTAGTAAATCCCCCAGCATGTTATCCTATGTGTCCATGTACACATAGACTGTAATTAATGTTTTTTGGCTGGGACATTTTTTGGCTTGAAAAAAACCCAGGACTAGTGGGTTTTTAGAGGAGTTTTTTAGCTGTAAAACTGCTCTAACGCTGAAATAAGTGGCAAAACACGGTAGCTTGATTAAGCTTCGAGGGGCGTGGCGTAACGCGTAGACGTGACATAGCAACGTGGTGACACACTTCCGGTCCAGCGCCATCTTAGTGCACCAGAGGACTATCAATACACCCATGTGGGATGACAACCAAATTTGTATTTTCTGCCCAAACGTGAGTGTTCACTTGGCGGTTTTATATATTTAATAAACAAGTTATACAGGTTTATATTATGGAGGATTTTCTGTGTTCTCATTCCATGACTTCATGAATGTATATGTGTATACTGGTACTGGCTCGTGGAGGACAAGTGGAAGGTGGAGGCGATATTGTGGGAGCCTGTGGTGTATCCTCTAGCCTGGAGATAGCTGTGAGGTAACCTCTAGCCTAGAGAGAGCAAGCAGGATCTGGGGTGATCCGCAAGGCATTTTGGCCCCTGGGGGCCGCAGGGGGAAGGTGAGCATGCACGCTAGCCATTTTGGATTCTCACCTATCACCTACACTGGCGAGAGGAGCATGTTTTGATTAGTGTTTGTGGTGTGCCTAACACTAAGTTTATGGACATTATCATCACGCATTTGTGTGCCATATACACTGTTTCTTATTTTGCACTTTAATTATCATGCACGTATATCCCTATTTAGGGAATCACTTATTGCCACGGTATTGTCACCATCAGGGGCGGACTGAGAACTCATGGGGCTCCCGGGCAATAGGGGATCATGGGGCCCCTTTTTCCTTGACCAAACTCAAAAAAGCCTATGAAAAAGGTACCAGGGGCATCTCATGGGGCCCCCTACTGACCCCAGGCCCTCGGGCAGTGCCCGAGTTTCCAAATGGTCATCAGGGGCGGACTGAGAACTCATGGGGCTCCCGGGCAATAGGGGATCATGGGGCCCCTGTTACCTTGACCAAACTCAAAAAAGCCTATGAAAAAGGTACCAGGGGCATTTCATGGGGCCCCCTACTGACCCCAGGCCCTCGGGCAGTGCCCGAGTTTCCAAATTGTCATCAGGGGCGGACTGAGAACTCATGGGGCTCCCGGGCAATAGGGGATCATGGGGCCCCTGTTTCCTTGACCAAACTCAAAAAAGCCTATGAAAAAGATACCAGGGGCATCTCATGGGGCCCCCTACTGACCCCAGGCCCTCGGGCAGTGCCCGAGTTTCCAAATGGTCAGTCTGCCCCTGGTCACCATCATTTATATGTTTTTTAGCACTTTATGTATGTATGATATTTGTTTGGCATACAGAGCCAAATTTGTTCCTGTTATACCTGGTTTATGTATGTAGTGCTACACCATCTATAACATGAGCACTAATACATCAACAACATTGAACAGTTGTCCTTGTGGTGGATGGTTTTAAGCACATCTAAAAGCATTAAACACAGCAGCATCCAGATCACTCTGGCTTGCAACCTCTATATAGCTGATCAGGTAGCAAAAATCAAATACTGTATGAGCATTGAAGGCTTATACAAATAAGTTAATAGATGAACAGATACATTAAAAAACACAAACTAAGCAGTTTCCATCAATACATATGGGAGTTAATGTGATGTTAATGTTTACTCTGCATATAGAATAGCAGGTTGCTCAATAGCTGACATGACTTTTACACATTTGAGCCAAATAATATGTAGTAAAATTTGTTAATTTACGATTATTTTGCTATAATGTGTTCTTATAGTGGAATGTAAGTCAATGTTTTGTTATTTCAGTTTCTGTTGGGATTCAACCACCTGACAAATTCTTACAGTGCAAATATATGTGATGCAGTGTGTCAATAGCATTAACACAATAGTCTGTTTTTTCTAAGTCCCCCTGTAACCTAGTATTGTTGCCTGTTGGTTCTGATAGACTAATCCAGTGTTTCTCAACCTTTTTTCAGTCAAGGCACCCTTTAAAATTATGGACAGTCCTGAGGCACTCTTTATAATCATGGATAGTCCCGAGGAAGCCCTTTAAAATTATGGACAGTCCCGAGGCACCCTTTAAAATTATGGGCTGTCTTGAGGCACCCCATTCTAAAATGTGAAAAATGATTCTATTAGTTTTATATAAAACGCAGCAACATCCACACTTATAGGACACCCAGCAATAGAGCTGATTTATTCTTCCAAAGCAAATACACCTTTACACACTGGTACTAAGTAATATTCCAGTGTTTCTCTTCTCCCTCAATTTTTCTCCATCACTGAGCTAATGTGACCACAGCACTGAAAGAGTGGTTCAGGGGAGGGTCAAACTAGGATGCTGTGCAGGCAGCTGACATCCTCCTCATCAGCTAATGATACTTCTGAAGAGAGGCTGGAGAAACATTATGACTTGGGATGAGAGCTGTAGACACAATAGAAGGGTGATAGTCCAGTAGTTGAGTGGGTCCAGTTCTCATATGCGAACCGGGACCAAGGTAAGGCTGAGGTACAAATGAGTTGCTGGTCAGAGACAAAACAATGTAAGTACGCCTCTAAAGATTGGTTGGTTCAAACTGTTTGCCTGCTGGTCCACTGTGACCAATATCAGAATGCAACTATTAGAGGAAGGCAGGTCCATAATAAAATCCATCACTAGCTGGGTCCAGGGGTACTTGGATATGGGTAGAGGACGTAAAATTCCTTAAGGCCCAAACCCTAGATGACTATACTAGACTAGTATGATTTAGATTGGGGACATATTTTACATAGTCCTGGGTGCCTCTGTGTAACGTTCACCACCACAGATTACTGGAAACCAGATAAATAGTCCTTGAAATGCCTGGGTGTTCAAAGGTTGTGACACCATGCAGCTATAGGTGAGCTATAGTGAGATTAAAATAAGTGAAGAAAAGAGTGAGTGTGCTGTGGAGAGTTAAGGCATTTAGCCATCTTAATACATTCTAAATTCTGACACTCCAAGGAATGTCATCATTCTTCTAGTGACAATGTAAAATAAACACAACATCAGCACCTAAGTGATAAAGGACATAGTGAAGGACCTTGATTGGAAACAAAGTAGCTTCTTGACTGGTCAATCTGTAAGATGCCAAGGATCCACTCACAGTTTTGAAGCCCTCTTCAGTATGGGAAAATCTTTGATTCTAGGCAAAAAACACAGACAACGGTGCACCAGGCTTGTGTATTACCACAGACACTATTTATAGATAAGTGTATAGAATTAATTACAAAGCTGTAAACGGCAGAAACAGTTTCAAAGGATTAGGATGAGATACAGCTGCAATGGATTACCTTCTCCTGGGTGGAGCCACCCCTGTGGGAGGCTTCATCACATCCAAGACTCAAAGTCCCTGGTCTTCAGAACCTGCCCTGAGAAAACTCACAAACTAGTTTTCTCCTTATGGAGACATGCACCCAGAAACATGCAAACAGTTACTGTAGTCCTGCATAGTATCTATTCAAATGAATAGAGTGCTTGTGATTATTATGGATAAAGGAGAAAACAGAAAGTCATATACTACCTGTGGGTGCTGTACAGCCAAATGTGGTGTTAGAACTCAAGTGTGGTGCGACCTGACGCAACAGAAAAACCTGGAAGAGCATCAGACAGTTGTGTCACTATACATTCAGTGGCCACTTTATTAGATACACCTGTTCCATTTTTTTTTTTGCAACACGAATTGCTAATCAGCCAACCACATGGCAGCAACTGAAGACGAGTTGCTGAAGTTCAAACCAGGAATCCGAATGGGGAAGAAAGGGTATTTAAGTGACTTTGAACGTGGCATGGTTGTTGGTGTCAGATGGGCTAGTCTGAATATTTCAAAAACTGCTGATCTACTGGGATTTTCTTTTACAAAGAATTTTATTATAGAATAGGAAACAGCAAAAAAAAGTCAGTCAAGAACATATGCAATGACCAGCAGAAATATAACATGCAAAAGATTTGATGGATAATACAGAATATGTACTAATGAGAAAACACGAGAAATTAACTGCATACATAAGTACCGTACAGAAAGAAAAGGCAATAAATTGCAAAAATGATAGACATTTGGAGACTAATAACATAACATAATAGACTCTCAGTAAAAATTGTTGCAGAATCAGCATACAGAATGCGAGATAAATAGAAGAAGAGTACAGAGAGGCACTTAACACGCAGGGCTCTGAAAGGAGTCCAGCACATGGGTGCAGTACTGCCGGTACGGGACTTAAAACAGGAATCACAATCAGCACATAAACCTGAAGAAGACTGACTAGGCAAGAGGAAAGAAAGGAGCGAAGAGAAAGAAGACAAACAAAGAGACAATAAAAAAAAAAAAGAAAAGAAAAAAGGGTGGGTGCTCCAGGGGACCGCGGCAGGGAAAAGAAAAAAGTATACCAAAGGTGAAAAAATAAGCTGGTATATAAGTTTTATATCGACAAGAGGGACTGGTCGAATCTTGACGGTTGAGCTATATCAAGCCAAGGACGCCATGTCTGTAAAAATTTTGTATGGGTGTCTAACAGTATAGCTGTCAACTTTTCACTGACCATTATAAAGTTCATCCGGTTTTTGACAGCCTCGAAGCTGAGGAGGGGAGTCTTCCAAGCTCTTGTAATCGTCAGCTTGGTGGCCATGAGCAAGTGCGATGCTAACTGCCATTCAAGATGAAGCAGGCCCACTAATGGTTTAAATAACAGCGCTTCGTACGGGTTGCGTTTAATGTCTGAGTGAAACATAGTGTGGAGAAGGGCATAAACTCTGATCCACAATCTGCACACCTTGGGGCAAGACCACCAAATATGGACCATGGTACCCGTCTGTTGACAACCTCAAAAGCAAGTCGGGGAATATGTGGGAATAAAATGAGCCAGACGAGCAGGCATGTAATACCATCTATAAAGAACCTTGTAGGCGTTTTCTAGAATGATAACATTCCTAGAACTTTTGGATAATTGTTGGGTCATGATCCGCCAATCCTGCTGATCTAGAGTGCCCCCAAGTTCCGACTGCCAACGCTGATGATAAGAACAGACTGAAGGAGTTCTATGGGAAATAATGGAAGAGTAGACCAGGGAAATTAAGCCCGGAGCATGGGGTCTATGTCTACATTGACTTTCAAAGGGGGTCAACCTATAGGGTCCCAAACGTGTCTGTATTAAAGTACTGAAAAAGTGGTGGAGTTGAAGGTATCCAAAATGTTCCCGCAATGGGATATTGTAAGAAGAGCGTAGAGTTTTAAAGGTGAGTATCCGAGTGGGAGAGAGCATAGAATGAATATCATGGAAGCCATTTGCTTGCCACCAAGCAAACTGTCCAGGATTGTTATGACCTGGGGGAAATAATGGATTGTGTAGCAACCGTAGTAACGGTAGATGGGCAGAAATAAGGCCAGCAGAATATTTAATGGAGTCCCAAAGACGGAGCGTTAGCGTCAACGTTGGACTAAGGGATGAGGGTCGATGATTAGAAGGAAGCCATTCTAAAGAAGAGAGAGGAATCGGGTGGGAGTCCATCAAGTCTACAGTAGCCCACAAGGGAAAATGGTGAGATGCATGGAGGTGGGCTAAGGGGGCAATATTGGCCGCCAGATAGTAAGACTGAAGGTTTGGGACAGATAACCCACCCTCAGTCTTACGAGCAAATAAGATTTGTTTACTGATTCTGGGTCGAGAGGAGCTCCAGCTGAAAGACAGGAGTTTTCGCTGATGAATATGCAATATATGTGAAGGAACAGGGACTGGTAAAACTCGAAACACGTACAATAATTTGGGAAGGTAAGTCATGCGGACCGCATTGATTCTTCTGAACCACAAAAGCAGATAATGAGACCAGGAGGACAACAACTCTGTCAAGTCATTAAAAACAGTGGGGAAATTAGCCCGGTAAAGACCTTCGTAAGTCGACGTAAGCTTGATTCCCAAATACGGCAAGGCAGAAAGCCATTGAAAAGGAAACAAATGTTTCAGAGTCTCCAAAAGTGATGTTGAGAGGGTAATCGACATAGCTTTGGACTTGGAAGGGTTAACCTGGAGGCCTGAGAGAACTGCAAAGGAATCCAAAACCGCCAGTAAGTTTGGCAAAGTAACTCCTGGGTTCGTAACCGATAACAATATATTGTCTGCGAACATAGATAACTTGTGTTGGGAACCAGCTACGTCTATTCCCTTAATATCAGGATGTATACGAATGGCTTCCGCCAACGGTTCCAAAGCCAAGATAAATAGTATGGGAGAAAGTGGGCAACCTAGTCTAGTTCCCCTGCCAATCGAAAACGTTGGAGACTCAAAACCATAATATTTGAGTTTTGCTTGAGGGGAAGTATATAGCGAGGTAATTCGACGCAAGAAGGAGGGACCAAAGCCAAAATGATGTAGGACCGACATGAGATAAGGCCAGGACAAAGTGTCAAAGGCCTTATTGATGTCTAAAAATAGGAGCATCATATCAATTTTGCAAATATGGGCCAAATGTTGTAACTGTATAATACGTCTGATGGCATCTCCGGCTTGTCTGTGGGAGACAAAACCCACCCGGTCCTTCTTAACCACCTCCCGTCCGGCCGCTGTTTATAAACGGCAGGATGGGACACCTCCAGGAGCGGGTTGCCGTTTCTGAACGGCACCTTGTATCTGAGGCTCGTGCGCGGCTCCTAGAGTGCGCACCCGCGAGCCCGATGATCGCCGAGTCCGACGGACACGGTGGATTACGTGACATGGTATGGGACCAATGAAATCGGTCCCATACCATGTGATCAGCTGTGTCCAATAAGGACACATCTTAAGTGTAAACAAAAGCCGCATGGTGCGGCTTCCGCCTCCTTCTCCTCACACGGAGTTGTCTGTGAGAGGAGAAAGAGCGAAGAATAGGTAGTAGCCAACTGCCCTCCACCTCAGTGACACCTGATCGCCCCTAAAGTGTCCCTGATCGCCCCTAAAGTGTCCCTGATCACTCACAAGTGTCCCTGATCACCCACAAGTGTCCCTGGTCACCCACAAGTGGCCCTGATCACCCCAACAAGTGGCCCTGATTGCCCCACGTGTCCCTGATCACCCCAACAAGTGGCCCTGATTGCCCCACGTGTCCCTGATCACCCCAACAAGTGGCCCTGATTGCCCCACGTGTCCCTGATCACCCCAACAAGTGGCTTTGATTTCCCATAAGTGGCCCTGATCACCCACAAGTGTCCCTGATTGCCCCACGTGTCCCTGATCACCCACAAGTGTCCCTGATCGCCCACAAGTGGCCTTGATTGCCCACAAGTGGTCCTGATTGCCCACAAGTGGCCATGATCGCCCAACAAGTGGCCCAGCAGTGTCCCTGATTGTCAGTGTCCCTGATCGCCACATAGTGGCCCAGCAGTGTTCCTGATCGCCACAGTGTCCCTGATCGTCGCAGTGTTCCTGATCGCCACACAAGTGGCCAAGCAGTGTCCCTGATCGCCGCAGTGGCCAAGCAGTGTCCCTGATCGTCACACAAGTGGCCCAGCAGTATCACCGCAGTGGCCAAGCAGTGTCCCTGATTGCCACACAAGTGGCCCAGCAGTGTCCCTGATTGCCGCAGTGTCCCTGATCACCGCAGTGTCCCTGATTGCCGCACAAGTGGTCCAGCAGTGTCCCTGATCACCGCAGTGTCCCTGATTGCCGCACAAGTGGTCCAGCAGTGTCCCTGATCGCCGCAGTGTCCCTGATTGCCGCACAAGTGGTCCAGCAGTGTCCCTGATCGCTGCAGTGTCCCAGCAGTGTCCCTGATTACCGCAGTGTCCCTGATTGCTGCACAAGTGGTCCAGCAGTGTCCCTGATCACCACAGTGTCCCTGATTGCCGCAGTGGCCCAGCAGTGGCCCTGATCACCACACAAGTGGCCCAGCAGTGTCCCTGATCACCACACAAGTGGCCAGCAGTGTCCCTGATCACCGGACAAGTGGTCCAGCAGTGCCCCTGATCACCGCAGTGTCCCTGATCACCGCAGTTGCCCAGCAGTGTTTCTGATCGCCACACAAGTGGCCCAGCAGTGTCCTGATCATCGCAGTGGCCCAGCAGTGTCCATGGTCGCCGCACAAGTGGTCCAGCAGTGTCCCTGATCTCCACAGTGTCCCTGATTGCCGCAGTGTCCCTGATCGCCACACAAGTGGCCCAGCAGTGTCCCTGATCACCGCAGTGGTCCAGCAGTGTCCCTGATTGCCACACAAGTGGCCCAGCAGTGTCCCTGATCACCACAGTGGCCCAGCAGTGTCCCTGATCACCGCAGTGGCCCAGCAGTGTCCCTGATTGCCACACAAGTGGCCCAGCAGTGTCCCTGATCACCGCAGTGGCCCAGCAGTGTCCCTGATCGCCGCACAAGTGGTCCAGCAGTGTCCCTGATCACCATACAGTGGCCCAATCAGTGTCCCTGACCACCTTACAGTGTGCCTGTTCATACAGTGTCCCTGATCTCTGCCACACCAGTGGATCCTGTTCACTGCCATCGTCTGTGAGGAGAGAGATCCAGTACAGCTAACTGTGAGTAATTTTCAGCCTTTGCACAGAGTTTTTTCCAAAACAGCAATAGGTAGTTAAGAAATTAGATGTGTGATTTTTGCCCTTAGAACGCTAACAGGTGCTTATTGGATGTGGAACCCCTCTATGTGGCCAGACTGAAAAAGTCTCACACATTTGGTATCACCATATTCAGAAAGAGTTAGAGAATGTGTTTTGGGGTGTAATTTTAAGTATGCCTATGCAGTGTATTAGAAATATCTCATAGATTGACAACTTTGTGTAGAAAAAAATACATTTTCATTTTCTTTTCGCATTTTCCAAAAACTTGTGGCAAAAAATTAAGTCTTCAGAAGACTCCGCATGCCTCTTAAAACATACCTTGGGGTGTTTGCTTTCCAAAATGGGGTCATTTTGAGGATAATTCCATTGCCCTGATGCTCCAGGACCTCCAAAACAGCAATAGGTAGTTAAGAAATTAGATGTGTGATTTTTGCCCTTAGAACGCTAACAGGTGCTTATTGGATGTTGAACCCCTCTATGTGGCCAGACTGTGAAAAAGTCTCACACATTTGGTATCGCCATATTCAGCAGGAGTTAAGGAATGCGTTTTGAGGTATCATTTTAAGTATGCCTATGCTGTGTAATAGAAATATCTCATAGATTGACAACTTTGCGTAAAAAAAATACATTTTCATTTTCTTTTCACATTTTCCAAAAACATGTGGCAAAAAATGAAGTCTTCAGAGGACTCCCCATGCCTCTTAAAACATACCTTGAGGTGTTTTCTTTCAAAAATGGGGTCTTTTTGTGGGTAATTCAATTGTCCTGGTGCTCCAGGACCTCCAAAACTGTGATAGACAGTCAAGAAATTAGATGTATAATTTTTGCCCCTAGAACGCCTAAGGGTGCTTATTAGATATGGGGCCCTTCTATGTGGTTAGGCTGTGAAAAAGTTTTACACATGTGGTATCGCCATACTCAGGATGAGTAGCAGAATGTGTTTTGGGGTGTAAGTGCAAGTATGCCTATGCCATGTGAGAGAAAGAACTTGTTAAATGACAACTTTGTGGGAAAAAAAAAAAGAATTTTGTTTACTTTCATCAATTCCTTAAAAAATTGGCAAAAAAATGACAACTTCAAAAAACTCCCCATGCCTCTCATTAAATACCTCAGACTGTCTACTTTCCAAAAAGGGGTAGTTTGGGGGGTATTTGTACTGTCCTGGCATGTTAGGGCCCCAAGAAATTATATAGGTAGTCCATACATCAGGATTGATACATTTTCAAATATATCAAATACATATACCGTGGTCTGTGGACTCTATAACTTTCACAAAGACTAAATAATACACACTGATTTGGGTTATGTCTACCAAAAAAATGTAGCACAATGGATTTTGGCCTAAATTTATGAAGAAAGTATATTTATTTGCAAAATTTAGTATCAAATACTAAGAAAAACATGTTTTTTTTCAAAATTTTCAGTCTTTTTTAATTTTTCTAGCAAAAAAAAAAAACCCCAGTGATGATTAAATACCACCAAATTAAAGCTCTATTTGTTTGAAAAAAATGATAATAATTTCATTTAGATACAGTGTTGTATGCCTGAGTAATTGTCATTCACAATGTGGGAGCGCTGAAAGCTGAAAATTGGCCTGGACAGGAAGGGGGTAAAAGTGTCCGGACAGGTAGTGGTTAATCAAGCGAGAAAGGACCTATCTACTGGGATTTTCACAGATCTCTATGGTTTACAGAGAATGGCCCGAAAAAAAGAAAATATCCAGTGAGTGGCAGTTGTGTGGAAAAAATGTCTTGTTGATGTCAGAGATCAGAGGAGAATGGGCATTCGATTTCATCTGCGACATTCAGATGGTAGGGTCAGAATTTGGAGTAAACAACATGAAAGCTTGGATCCATGCTGCCTTGGATCAATGGTTCAGGCTGGTATTGGTGGTGTAATAGTGTGGGGGATTTTTTATTGGCACTAGCAAGATGTACCTAATAAAGTGGCTGGTGAGTGTAAACACAACCAGTGTGCAGTCATATAGTCTGCAACCCGATGACAAGCAAGCTGATGACAGGAATTCTGAAGACATGCAGGCTGAATGAAGATAATCTATACAGTGTGCTCAGTATCAAGCAGACGTTGTGTAAGGCAGCAATTCAATAGCATGGTCAGTAACAAGCAGAGCTTGGGTCGGACTGCAATTCAAATAACATAGCCAGTAACAAGCAGAGATCAGGTCAAATAAACAGTTGAAAAGAACACCAATGTAGAAATTTTATCACAAGCCAAGGTTATTCGGCTTGTGAGGTTCAAATAGTTCAAATTGCTGGCCAGTGAGCTAACAGGGAGCGGTGCAACCTGTTGCTGGGTGCAGTTGTGTTACAATTGCAAGATGCTGGATGCTACACTGCAGGCTTCAGCATAGACTGACTGCTGCCCCTAACATAAATCTACCATTCCATCTAAAACTAACTTTCCAAAGGTTGACATTGCTGCTGTCCAAGGGTGGCAATATTGCTCCTCCATAGATACAGTGTAGACACATTTTAGCCACCCTAAGACAGAAAGTGTTTTATTGTCTGGATCACCAGGTGGAAAAAAGGGGTTTTGATATGCTTTAAATCTTCCAGGGTGACATCTGTACCCTTGGATTCCTACGGTTAAGGGTAGCCACCCTTATTGTTATTTTTTTTTAAATTTATTTAAAATCATGGAGAATACAACATGTGATAGAACATGCAAAAGGGGTGAGAACACCAAAAACTCCAAGGTGAACAGAAGCAGAGTCAGACAATATAGCAAGGAGATCTAACTGAGTATCCAAGATATACAGTATAAGAAGCCTCAGCCCACCAGGCTACACCCATAAGTAGAATTTCATCTTTGGGTGCACTAACCCTGTAATAAGATGGCTGGAGTGTAAGGTAATGAAGAGGGGGACTGAGTTATAAACCTGGTGCAACAAAAAATGGATCTCTTGCTTAGGTCAACCAGTCAGATTCAACATTTCAGTTTTCTGGAGTAAGTTATGTACCGGAAGCTAGAACTGAAAGCTGATTGGCTGCTACAAAAAAAAATGTTCTCTTTCCTTGGATTTTCTCCAACCAAGCCCAGAATGCTTGGTTAATCGCAATGTGGTTGATTTATTAACGTCAAATATACTGTGCACTTACACCAGAGCTTAGTAAATGAGGTGAAGCTCTGTTGACTTCCATCATCCAATCATGTGCAAGCAAAAATAGTGTTTTCTTATTTTCCTTACATGTGATTGGGTATTCTTTGCAAAATTAAGCTTCACCTCATTTACTAAGCGCTGGAACACCTGCACTTGAAAAGTGCACATTCTTTTTTCCTTTAGTAAATCAACCCCAATGTTTTCCTAAGTATAACACAGAAAAAGTCTTAATCTTTAAAATCACTATAATTCAGCTTGAAGGAAAGAAACATTCAGTTAATGTGTTTCTTGCTCTAGGGAAAGAAGTATTTCCACACAAGACCCAAAGGATAACCAGTTCTAACTGAGTGATGGTGTAGACATCCTGTTTCACATAATTTAGTCTGCAGAAAACACATTACATAATACTTTAAATCAAATAAGCTAACATGCAAATGATACAAAATTTTCTACATAATGTTCATGCAAGGATTTGAATTGCTGTCAGATGTCTGCTGTTAACGGATGTCATAATCTCAGCTTTGGGTTTCAGCTGCGAACTATTCCATTACTATCTTACTTTTTACTGTAGTTTGATATAAACATTTTTATGGTTATGCAAGGAATATATATATATATATATATATATATATATATATATATATATATATATATATATGCTAGAGAGGCTTTTCTTTCTTGGGAGAGTGTATGTGATCAGCACAGGGCCAATCAACACAGTCCAGACAGAGGTCAGGGGTTCTGCATCCTCCTAGAGCAGAATGAAAACTCCTCTTACACGGTTTAACAAGTGCTCTGCTGGACACTGATACAAGTCACAAGACTGCCCTAACTGCTGAGGAGAAAGGGTATTTAACAGTTTATAGTTACTAAAATTGTTGCACTTCCATGTTCTGTGTACTGTGGGGGATCAGATTTTATAAAAGCAGAGTCCTGGGTTTAGTAACACTTTAAGTACCATAAATAGATATAACACCAAACAAAGCAAATACATATTTCTTAACTTTTGATAAATTCATTTTTTGTGCTGACACAAATATGTCAACATGTAATTATGTATTTATAGCATTAAACAATGTCTGGTAAGCCTATTAGGCATAAATATGAACCAAGTTCTTGAGGAAAAGTAGACAATATGAATCATTAGCCCCACTTACAGATTTGTACTCACAGCTGCCATTAACAATAAAAAGAACACGAGAGAGAATACCCTATTATTAGCTCAGTATAACATTTTATATTCTAGTGCAGTTGAATTTGTATACGTATAAAAATAATGAAAATTATGATGACAAGCATAGAAGAAAGTTGAAAATGTGGTGACCCATACAAACTTTATAGATGACTCGTTCTATTATGTAGAAAATTTAATTAATCTATTAATCACATCTAAAACTTTTAACACAACGGAAAAAAGTATGACATAAGCTCTCAGCTATTTCTGTTGTTCGCTATAGATAAAAATTTTATTTTACAAGTGAGGGATAGCATAACGACTTAAACTAGAAAAGCTACACTTTCTGGGGAAATTGTGTGAAGTGTTCTTGCCTCCACCAGCAGTCTGCAACTGGAGTAGGCGGAGTAACTGGGTGGAGTGGCTGGAGTAACTATTGTGTGGTTGGAGTGGCTGGAGTAACTATTGTGTGGTTGGAGTGGCTGGAGTAACTGTTGTGTGGTTGGAGTGGCTGGAGTAACTGTTGTGTGGTTGGAGTGGCTGGAGTAACTGTTGTGTGGTTGGAGTGGCTGGAGTAACTATTGTGTGGTTGGAGTGGCTGGAGTAACTGTTGTGTGGTTGAAGTGGCTGGAGTAACTGTTGTGTGGTTGGAGTGGCTGGAGTAACTATTGTGTGGTTGGAGTGGCTGGAGTAACTATTGTGTGGTTGGAGTGACTGGAGTAACTATTATGTGGTTGGAGTGGCTGGAGTAACTATTGTGTGGTTGGAGTGGCTGGAGTAACTGTGAAAAGGTTGGACTGGGCAGAGTAACTTTATGGAGTGGGCAGAGTAACTGTGTGGAGTGTTTGGAGTGAGTAAAGATAGTAAACATTACACTATCCAATTGATTGATCAAATTTAAAAAGTGCACATGGCAAGCTTGATAGAGTGAGAAATGCATTTCAACTTTTAATGATTTATATAGCACATTTAATTGCAATGTTGTTGTCCAAAGTGCTTCACAGTTACATTAAAACATACATTTATAAAAACATTAGCAGCATTATCACCTCAAATACTCTCTACTGTAGAAAACTTATTTCCAAACCTTTAACCAGAAGCCGGCCAAACTGTCACAAATTCAAAATTAGATTTCAAATAGGGCAGAGAAGAGCGGTTAAAAACAAACTGCTCCAAATTGCTCACTTCACTGGCGTCTTCAAATGGTCGTAGTTTTAAAAACTATAAATCCTACAGCAAAGAGCTTTATACTGTGAGAATCACAAGACCCAGACCTACATTTTGATGCATAGTATGTCTCTGAAATATTAAAAATGAAGGCACAGTTGCAGTTTAGAAATTGCCCTTCAAATTTGAGGTGGCTAGAGTGCAGTTTCAATGAATGTCAATGGGCGGCGTGAGTTGCAAACAAATGGTCATATTGTGACAACTATCAGGACTATGGCTTAGCCGTGGACATTTTTAGTGGCAGCAGGGATAGCTAAACGTTTTGATATAAGATTTGTGTAGGTGGGCTTGAAAATGAGGGAGTGATGGCAGTTTAGAAATCATGTCCTGATTTTTCAGCTCACACTCTAGCTATTGTCAGCTCCCACTCTAGTTTTGAACATTCCGCCATTCATTCCTATGGGGCCAATTTCACCACAAAAACGCCGATATTTCGTGAACCATTCGGCGAAACGTTCCACAAAATAATAGCACACCAATCGGGAACAATCCGCACATTTCGGTATATTACTGTCTATGTAGTGTAAAAACTGTGGGAGGAGTTAGGGTGGTAAATTTGGCTATAATAATAAGAATATATATGTGAGATAACAGTAAGTGGTCTTGAACAGAACACTTAATGAGCTCATTTAAAATGTTCCATATAAAACATCTTCAACACATTGGGAAAGCTTGCTAAGGAAAAAGTGTGTTTTACAAATTGCACTTGCCAATTGCTATCACAGCCATATTTATTTAGCAATTTTGTGCAGAAATTCCTGGGGTTGATTTACCAGCCCCTGCCACCCACAATACATTTGCTGTGGGGAGGGGGGGTGGGGGGCATGGGTAGACTGGATCATGTCCATGTATGTCGCCAACCAAGGGGCACGCAGTGCGCCATTCCCATGATTGCTGTGTCCACCGAAACACAGCAGATTCTGGCTTCCGAAACCTAGCTGCTTTGAGCGGCTGTGGTATCGCGTGATTGCTATGTGATTACATACTCACAATGTAAACAGAACTATTATTAATGAGTTTCATTCATAACAGCTGTGCTTAGTATTGTGATGCTGTGATTGGCTCACAGCTATCACTTGGTACCTGGCCAAATCTCAGCACCCTGTACCATGTGATAGCTGTAAATGAAAAAAAATCCCTTATCGCTCCCCCCAGAGTAGTATTGTGTTACTATGGTAACACTGAAAAACTCTGATGAAAGTATGTAAAAAATAGAAAACAATGTTAAAAAAAGAAAACATTTTTAAAAAAATTAAAAAAGCATTTTTTAAATCATACTGTCAGTATCCCTGATCACCACCACGTGAGTCATATGATGACTCTGTACTGCATTGGTGACAAAATGTCGAAAACATTGTGAAAAAAACAAATGTCTGTCTTGCACCAGATTATTCACCAAATTTGATAAAGAGCTTTTATTCTGGAATGTGGCTATGTTCTTCTTCTTTGCTTTTGAGTATGAGGTAGAGAACAAACCACTTGGTGAGCCAATGCCTGAGACTGGGAATGTGCAGGCAGATGCATTTGTAGCAGAGTGATGAACACAGTTTTATATGTTGTTGGGTGTTAACTTTGCTAATATTACTGACTCTTTAAAGCCAAGCAGGAGAGCCCCTGGATGGAAAACTGGGCTCATTGAAACGGCTATTTCATTTTGCATATGTATTAATTCATATAATTCTGAATGAACCCTTTTGGCACCATTAACGTATGTAAGTATAGTTTGGCAATGATTGGCAGACACTACTTATGTATTTTATTTGATGCCTACACGTATTTCTTTCAGAAACATCAAGTTTCTGAAAGAGCTTTGAATAGCTTGTAATAAGGCAGTGACTTTACCAACAGCATCTTAGCTAGCTAAATGTTTAGTTGGCAGATAACTAGACTACAAGGTACCGCATGTATGTCTGATTGAGCCATGGGACAGAGGAGCAACTGATGACATACCTTCCTCTAGGTTTCCCAAATAGTTTGTTGGGTGCCAAGTGTGGGTTACATGCAAGAACTACCCCTGGGGTGGGTTCTTCTGGGCTAAGCTCAGTGTTTCCAACCCCCCAAAGTGAAATTTAATGACAAGACGCCCAAAATTTACTGACAGCACCAATTTTAAGAATCATGAAATTTACTGACAGAGCAAAAGTTTTTACTAATACTTCATAGAAGAACATAAAATTACTGTTTTCAGTGCAAAACAGTGTAAATATGAATATTTAAGCTATAACATGTAGCTAGTACAATTAGCAATGTGCTTAAAGTACATTTTTCTTTTACATGAATGTCAGGTTAATAAAACCCAGCAAAGAGTTCTTCCTTATAATCCCTTATCACTCAGAGTTCCCCTTTACATCAGAGTCTGCACGATTCCCCCTTACAGTGTAAGGGGGAACTCTGATGTAAAGGGGAACACTGTGGATTATGATGTAAGGAGGAATGTTGCAGACTTTGGTGTAAAGGGGCAATCTGCTGTAAAGTGCCCCCCCCTTACATCGGAGTCCACAGCATTCCTCTTTACATCAGAGTTCCCAATTACATCAGGGTATGCAGCACTGCCCTTTACATCAGAGTTCCCCATTACATCAGGATCTGTAGAGTATCCCCCCTGCACTGTAAGGGGGAATCCTGCAAACTCTGATGTAAAGCGGAACTCTGAGTACACTGATTTAAGGGAAATGCTAGGAACTCTGATGTGGGAGGGGGACCTTTTTATCAGTGCCCCCCCCTTACCTTACTGTATTCGCTCCCCCTTACATCAGTGACCTCCCTCAGACTGACCTTGCAGTGCTGTCACTGACCTCCTCTCAAGTGCACCATGCAGGGCTCAGTCAGACAGTAATCTCCAGGCTCAAGCTTAGTGGCTCTGATTTCATCCTATATTCTCCTCTCCACACATATCTGACACCTCCTGTGACCCCAGTCCCGGCAGTGCTCCTGCTCTTGACTTGTCTCCAGGCTCCCCCTAAGGGACTGCAGACATGATAAAAGAGATGGACAGAGATTGTAAACATGATACAAGGGATGGTCAGAGATTGCAGACATGATACAAGAGATAGTCATAGACTGTGGACATCATACAGGAGATGGTTAGAGATTGCAAACTTGACACAGGAGATGGTCAGAGTCTGCATACTTGATACAAGAGATGGTTAGAGACTGCAGACATGATAGGGGAGGTGGTTAGAGCCTGAGGACATGATACAAGAGATGATTAGAGATTGTGGACATGACACAGGAGATGGTTAGAGGCTGCGGGAATGACACAGGAGATGGTTAGAGGCTGTGGACATGATACAGAAGATGGTTAGATGCTGCGGACATGATACAGAAGATGGTTAGATGCTGCGGACATGATACAGGAGATGGTTAGAGGCTGCGGACATGATACAGGAGATGGTTAGAGGCTGTGGACATAATACAGGAGATGGTTAGAGGCTGCGGACATGATACAGAAGATAATTAGAGGCTGAGGACATCATATCTGACCTCTGTGTTGTCTGCTTTTATGCTTCCTCAAGTCCATAGCAGCGTCAGCATGTAGTTCCAGCGTCCTTCCTCCCAGGCTGAGGCTGTGTATGTATAAGTGAATAAATAAATAGTGCAGAGCTACTCATTAAACCTAACCATAAAGCAAAAAAAAAAAAAAAAACACCTGACAGAGCCCCTAACTAAGGTAATATAAGTGCATACCTTGAAAATAACCAAGCACAAGTGAATAAAAATATCCAAAAAGAATAGATGCCCTGCTAGACAATACCAAATATGAACAAATCAATAAATGCAACATATGTGCACATAGATATTCTGAATAATATATATCAAAGCATAAATAATAATTATATACACACACACAAGCATACACTATATTGCTAAAAGTATTGGGACGCCTGCCTTTGCACGCACATGAACTTTAATGACATTGAAGTCTTAGTCCATAGGGTTCAATATTGAGTTGACCCACCCTTTGCAGGGTATAACAGGTTCAACTCTTCTGGGAAGGCTGTCCACAAGGTTTAGGAGTGTGTCTATGAGAATGTTTTACCATTCTTCCAGAAGCACATTTGTGGGGCTAAGTGCTGATGTTGGACAAAAAGGCCTGGCTCACAGTCTCCACTCTGATTCATCCCAAAGGTGTTCTATTGGGTTGAGGTCAGGACTCTTTGAAGTCCAGTCAAGTTCTTCCACCCCAAACTTGCTCATCCATGTCTTTATGGACTTGCTTTGCACAGTGGTGTGCAGTCATGTTGGAACAGGAAGAGGCCATCCCCAAACTGTTCCTACAGAGTTGGGAGCATGAAATTGTCCAAAATGTCTTGGTATGCTGACACCTTAAGAGTTCCCTTCACTGGAACTAAGGGGCCAAGCACTATCCCTGAAAAGCAACCCCACACCATAATCCCCCCTCCACCAAACTTTACACTGGGCACAATGCAGTCAGGAAAGTACCGTTCTCCTGGCAACCACAAAACCCAGACACATCCATCAGATTGCCAGACAGAGAAGCGTGATTTATCACTCCAGAGAACACGTCTCCACTGCTCTAGAGTCCAGTGGTGGCATGCTTTACATCACTGCATTCAATGCTTTGCATTGCACTTGGTGATGTAAGGCTTGGATGCAGCTGATTGACCATGGAAACCCATTCCAAGAAGCTTGGAGGTCTTTAGCTATTGACTCTGCAGACAGTTGGCAACTTCTGCGCACTCTGCATTTCAGTATGCACTGACCCCGCGCTGTCATTTTTCGTGGCTGAGTTGCTGTTGTTACCACTTGCTTCCACTTTGTTATAATACCACTAACAGTTGACTGTGGAATATTTAGTAGCAAGGAAATTTCATGAATGGACTTATTGCACAGGCAGCAAACCATCACAGTACCACGCTTGAATTCACTGAGCTCCTGAGAGCGACCCATTCTTTAACAAATGTATGTAGATACAATCTGCATGCCTAGGTGCTTGATTACACCTGTGGCCATGGAGGCGATTGTAACAACTGAATCCAATGATTTGGTGCGGTGTACCAATACTTTTGGCAATATAGTGTATATAAAACAAAGCAGACAAAATAAAAATAAAATATTAAATAATAGTATATAAAATAAACACCCGGCAGAGCCCTCAACCCAGTGACAGTCTGTGAATAAATGTCTGTAAATGTAGTAAAAATCAAGATCTGTAATGCACAAAAATCTTCAAATCAGTATATATTCCACACGTGACTTGAGAAGTGATCACCCTTAAAAATCCTCCACCAGCTAGCGTGCACATTCACCCCCATTTTGATCTATAGGGAATATAGGTCAAATTCACTTTAATATCAACCTGGAAAGGAGAGCTGGTTGGATTTCAGTGTTTTCTTTTTTGCTTTATGGCTAGGTTTAGTGAGTAGCACAGCACTATTTATTCATTTATTTTTTAGTGTTGTGGGAATGCAATTTGGTGTTTGCACCCACTCTTAGTCTATCATATTAGGTTTGGCAGCGCAAGAGTATTTTTTCTTTATTTATGTGTATGTATAAGCCACCTGTGATCACAATGGCAGGTGTGGATGCAGGGGTCCACCGACCGCCGGTGTCCAGGAGATGTGCCCACTATCAGTGCCAAATGGCACCATGACGTCACTGTGCATGTTAGCCTGGCTGAAAATATCCGAGCTAGACTGAACGTGTCAGGGTCTGGCCAGCTTGGGAACTGCACATGGCCATATTTTTTACAGACATTTATGGACAGTCTATAAATTGGTGTAAATTTAGAAACTGTCCATAAATTTATGGACATTGGCAACCCTGGCTACGCTAGACACCTGTAACAGGATCACTTTCCTTCACACACATGGGGTACCTGTACTCTCATGCCATTTTCATCAATGCCCTGGGACAAGTCTGAGGTTGCCATCAGGGAATATTTGACCTTAAGGCTAGCCTCTGCTCTTAGAAATGAAAGTACACCATGTACATTTGCACAGCAACTGTTATCTCTTGGGTCCCCGTGTATATGTACAGCTTCCCACTGTAGCTTGCAATTAGACGGGACGTGCTGAATACTGACCACAGCCACCTATCCAGCATTCTCTCACTACCAGTCCCAGTAGCAACATGGAACTCCACCGTGCCCATAGTGTGGGCTCCAATGTGCAGTTGACTTTAACTCTTGAACTTCTGTACCTCTGTATAGGATGGGGACCACTGTGGTTCAGCACCACTCTGGTTGCTATGGGAGATGGAATGTGGCGTACCTGCTTGTGACAGGCTGCTTGCTGATTGCACTTTCGTTAACCATGGCAACCACATGTATAATTGGTTCTAGGATGACTCTTTATGTGCTGACTCTCCATATCCCATGTGCTAGTGACCCAAACCTTACACCATAGGTGCTGGTTACTTGCATTACAAAGAACAACATTTTAAAGAACTTCAGATAAGGCAGATGGCAAAGTTTTAATGCTTTACTGAATAACGTGCAAAACAATACAAAGTGCAGCAAAAGATTAGTTATTTTTCTTTTCCTAAATCCCTAATCCTACTCCGGCTATGTGCTCCCTTGACACACCTACAAAAGGTAGAGTCGATGGGAATAAGAGTTCATTAGTGGTATTCCCTAGTGGGTGGTGTCTTTGGGGCAAACCCCAAGTTGGATGGCTCTCATATCTTTCAGGCTCCTTAGTAGCTGATGGACTAGCAGCAAGGCTCTTAGACTCGTGCAGGGGAACTCTCTCTCTCCAACAAAACCCCCCTGGGCTCTCTGCTCTGGACAACTGTCCCTCTTTTATATCAGTGGGTCTGATTTAGAGATTACCTGCCAAAAATGAAAAAACCTCGAAAGGCATTAACCCCTACTTTCCCTTGCCAGGCTATGTGCAGTCTGCCTGTCCTCAGAAACTTATTTTCTCTAGTATGCTGATAAAGTGGTTACATTAATCTAATATAAAATGAATAAAAAATAGTGGTTTATTAGACCAAAGAAAGAACTTCAGGTCTTTCTTTATTCAAATGTCTCCTGAGTTATTTCAAACTACACAATTCCATTTAAATGTAATTTTCAGGTTACTTTCTGGAACTGGAACTATGTATATAGGCTTGTGGGTGCACAGTAGTGACAAATAGGTTTAACATTTTTTTTATTTTTAGAGCGTTTTTGTTTACAGTACAATTTACATTACCTGTACCACATGGAGCATATAACATTTGTAAGTGGAAAATGTAGGAACATGACAATATCAATCTTTTTTGGTTAATCAACTCAACTGTTCTCATTTTCGGCAACTAACAAATCATTTATGCTAAATATGTGTACGCATCTTGGAGCTATGAATTATTCAATAAGCGCTGACTTTTAGTATAAATGAAAAAGTACTACTAGTTGGCCACCTGATGAGCAATCTGCCACTCACTGACGTTTTCACAAAATCATGTTAATAATCTTGTGCAGAAAGTAGTTCAATGTATGTTTTATGACACTTACTTGGCAATAATGTACAAGGATTGATCATGGCTAATTATCTTGTGTGGAAAGGGTAACAAAAAATTATAATGGTAACTTAAGAGCTTGTGCTCAAATGTTTTTTGAACCTATGGTGATAATACCGGAACATTGCAGGAATATTATTAATGAGCAAAACGTAAGCGATCTTCCTACATTCTGATCTGCCCTAGTCAGTAATGAACAGACACCACCACCATTACAATATTCAAATTTTTTTTTACATTTGCAGTATGTGATAAGAAATTACAACAAAAAGAGTGAAAGAATCTTCCTTTAACAGATAATGTTACATTTTGCTCTACTAATATACAGCAAGATATACTAAAGAACATAAATGACAAACTGTATTTTTCAAACGCTTCAAACCTTTTGGACATTTTTTCACGGGGTTACATTAAATTTTAAAGCTCCCTATATGGTCAGTTGGCGACATCAATAGCACCACAATTTTCTTGGGACAGACAATAAAGCAGACAATAAAAAAGAAATATAATGCTTTATTTAAAAAAAAATCTAACAAGATGTGCAATTTGTAAAACAAATCACCAACACCCTTCTATGATCGAATGCTTATATCTATCTGGTGGTTATTTCTCAGACTGTTGCAAGTTGTAAACATCTACATGAAGCTGACCCCAAAGTCAATACTTCTACATGCTCAGAGACCTCAATAAGCCTGGAAGAAAAGACAGAAGATGAGGTAGCCTTGCTATACACTGTGACTTGTTTAATATTTGACATATCATTCATAAAAATGAAGTTTTGGTATGGATGCTTCATCAACAATGATGAGTGTTAGGGAATGAGAAAGCAGTTTCATTTTCTTTCTATATCCAGCAGTTTAATAGCACAATAACAAAGCATTAGCAATGACAAGCAGGGTTTCTGAGATATTAGACCTTTTTTTAGCTTGATACCATGACAGCAATGTATCATTGATGATAGACTTTCAAGCTAAATTCCTGGCAGTTATAAAAGATAATTGCAGCTCTGTAATCTGTTTGGTGCCCCCCTCCCCGAAGAGGATGGAGTCAGTAGAGAAGAGGTTAATGCCAGTAGGGCAGTGAACGGTGTCAGTAGTTTTTGTTTTTTTTATTGTTTATTTATTTAATTTGTCTCACTTTTGAGGCAGAGAAAGGCACTGAGGACAAAGATTCCCTAGTCATTTTCTCTGCAGCCTCAGCTGCACTGGACAGTGAATGAATGGAAAGTTCTCTGTTCTGACCAAGTTCCTCTTCATTCATAAACTGAAGCATAGTAAACACAGTTCACTATGCTTAAGCGGTGAATGAACACAGTGAGTGATCAATACCATGGGGACACTGGTGCTCAACTGGGGGACAAGGGAGGCAGTGGTGCTCAGTGGGGATACAAGGGAGCCACTGGTGCTCAGGGGGGGAGATGGGAGTTGTGGTGCTCAGTTTGGGCAGATGGGGGTCCTGGTGCTTAGTGAGTGGAGATGGAGGGTCCTGGTGCTCAATGGAGAAACAAGAGGGCACTGGTGCTCAGTCGGGGGAAAGATGGAGTGCTCAGTGGGGGGGGGGGGTCATGTGCTAATTCAGGTGAAATTAAGGGTCCTGATGCTCAGTTGGGGGGAGATGGTGGTGCCATGATGCTCACTATGGGGAGATGGGGGTCCTGGTGCTCATTTCGATGAGAAGGGAGTTCCTGGAACTTTGAAGAAGAATACTCCCTCTACTCACTTCTCTGCTGGGCTCTGACTGATGACATCATCTAAGGCAGAGCCCAGCAGAGGAAGCCAGTGGTGGAAGTCTTACTTTGCTGTGGCTTTTTGATTACTTGGCTGAGCTGTCACTGCACTGACATCCCCAGCATCTTTCCAGACATGCTGGTCACAGGAGTAGTGATACTGCTGCCGCTATTGCTCTCAGGGGTAGCACCCTGTTAATGCAGTGTCTGGCACAGATGCTCCCCCTGCCCCCCCCTCCCCTCCAGTTCTAGCCCTGGTCCAGTCAAAGGGTGGGGAGGACACTTGCATATACGTGAAACTACAGAAGAGAAAAATCGGGCTCCTTTCAGCTTATATACAGTTAAAATAGGAATAGAAGATGTATATGGGCATGCAGTAGCATAATACCAATACCTATCAAGTTATTGACTTGTTGAATTGTTACTGCTGGTAAATAAGATAACCCAGATAAAACTGGAGCACTCAGAATCTGGTGCAGCAGTGCATAGTAGCCAATCAGCTTCTAACTTCAGCTTGTTCAATTGAGCTTTGACAATAAAACCTGGATGCTGATTTGTTTCTATACAGAGCTGCACCAGATTTTGCAGTTTTAATAAAATAACCCTCAATGTGTTGTAGAGATGTAGCACCCTCCTAGTTAGGTGCTTTGATGTGTATCGTAAGGTTAAGAATAGCTGTGTTTCTCTGTTTACCAGAGAGGCTGTCAGGTAAATTCATTGTGCTCAGGGGCGGACTGATCATTTGGAAACTCGGGCACTGCCCGAGGGCCCGGGGTCAGTAGGGGGGCCCATGAGATGCCCCTGGTACCTTTTTCATAGGCTTTTTTGAGTTCGGGCAAGGACACAGGGGCCCCATGATTCCCTATTGACCGGGGGCCCCATGAGTTGTCAGTCCGCCTCTGATTGTGCTATTCTGCTTAACAAAGTGTTGTGATTGATTAGTCATGTCTGCTCATGCTGTTCTGGTGCTGTTGGAGTTTGTCTGAGTTCTGTCCACCTTCAGGAAGCTATGAGAGCCCTCCGGGACATGGGAAGGGGCTAGGCAAATGAACAGCATGAATATGGATACAGCCCTGGCCAATTGTAGTTGGAGGCAGTCCCATTGCCTGCTGGGAGTGGTATTTATATTCTCAGAACACATGAGTTCAGTGTCTTTCCCAGGAGTGGATTGCACCAAGCCAGGCTGGAGGCCTGGCACTTGCTGCCGTGTGGCCTCAGGTGGGTAGACCTGAGGGCCTGAAGTTAGAGAGAGAGACCCATGTTCTTCAGTAAGCTGCCTGAGGGGAGCTGTTTGCCAAATATCTTTCTGGTATCACTGGAGAGAGTTGCTTGGAAGATTGGAAAGAGGCATTCTGTCCTTGGACTTGTGAGTAAAGACTCTAAGAGATCTTGGGGTGTGCTTTGCTACCCCTCTGGTGCTTAGTAGTCAGCGTGAGTCTGAGAAAGGGAACACTGGCTAGTGTTCTGAAGAGCTTTACCTACCTGTGACAAGGAGGAAGGGTACTTTGGCTCATGCCTGGACATGCCATGGTAACGTGAGTTCAGGTGAGTCATTGCTGTAATGCCGGGCAATGGCTTGCCGCAAGAAGTGTACCCAAAGGAAAAGCTACGTTACCTTTGCGCTGTCGCAGTCTTTTGTAACTAGACTTTGTCTGAGGAACTCAGCCCCTTAACTACTACAACTGCTAAACAGACTTTGCTCACACCTAAAACTACTTGCTTTACAAGAGAAGTTTGCTAGCTATAGTCAGCTAAGACTTCATAATAGATCAGCTAGATGTCATCAGTGTGAATAGTTCTGATTTTGGAGTATCCTACTACAATTCCCCATTCCTATCCCCAGTTCTGCAATAAACTCCAAAAACAAAACATCCCCTAGACTGGTCATTGAAGACGAGTGGACGTGTGTGTGTGTATTTGACTGCAGAAATCCACTGTGCCCAGCTGCGAGGCGAAGCAAGGGGAGCACGTGGAAAACATAGAAGTGGTTCTTTCGTGGGTAGCCCTACAGAGGCAAATGGAATACATTGAATGTGGCATCTATTATATAAGTATTTTATATTTTAATAATTCAGCTAAAAATATTTTTTATCTCTGTTATCAATACTGCTATTATCTTTATTTAAAAATGCCATGATGTTCTCACTACTTATATAATAGATGCCACATTCAATGTATAGAAGGTAAACTGACATCCAGGGGCGGACTGACCATTTGGAAACTCGGGCACTGCCTGAGGGCCTGGGGTCAGTAGAGGGCCCCATGAGATGCCCCTGGTACCTTTTTCATAGGCTTTTTTGAGTTTGGGCAAGGACACAGGGACCCCATGATCCCCTATTGCCCAGGGGCCCCATGAGTTGTCAGTCCGCCCCTGCTGACATCTGAAACATCTACGGCCATTTATGCCTACTATATGTTGCGGATGAAGATTTATATATCGATCTATTTATCAGTTACATCTATCTATCTATTCAGATAGAGATGTTTGTATTTTCTATATGTGGATTCAATGTGTTCATTTTATTGTATGTATTTATTATGTCAGCACCTCCCAATTCACTGCTCTCCACCCCTGGGAGTCCGAGGGATGGCCCCTGTTTAACCATTTCAATACCGGGCAATTTTACACCTTCCTGCCCAGGCCATTTTTCACGTTTCAGTGCTCTCACACTTTGAATGACAATTGCGCAGTCATACAACACTGTACCCAAACTAAAATGTTATCATTTTCTTCACACAACTAGAGCTTTCTTTTGGTGGTATTTAATCACCGCTGGGGTTTTTATTTTTTGCTAAATTAACAAAAAAAGGCCAAAAATGTTGAAAAAAATACACGTTTTTCTTTGTTTCCGTTATAAAAATTTACAAATAAATAATTGTTCTTCATAAATTTAGGCCGAGATGTATTCTGCTACATGTCTTTGGTGAAAATAACCCAAATTAGGATGTATTATTTAGTTTGTAGGAAAGTTATAGAGTTCACAAACTATGGTATAGATCTGATTATTGATCAATCCTGAAGTACTGACGGCCAATCTAATTTCTTGAGGTCTAAGAATGCCAGAACAGTACAGATATCCCCAAATGACCCCTTTTTGCAGAGTAGACAGTCCGACGTACTTCACAAGAGGCATGGCGAGTCTTTTGAAGTTGTATTTTTTTGTCATAATTTTTCGGAAAATTAAAAAATTAAAAAAATTATTTTCACTATTTTTTTTTTACATACTGTCACCAGTGCAGTACAGCATCATCATATAACTGGCATGGCGGTGAACAGGGACACTGACTGGTGACAGTATGAAAAAAGAATATATATATATATATTTTTTTTTTATTATTTTAAATTTTTTATTACTTTTTTATTTTTTTTTAACATTTTTTTTTTCATATTTTACTATGACCAAAGTAGTACAATGTTACCATAGTAACATTGTACTACTTTGGGGAAGTGATCAGTATTTTTTTTTTTACACAATTTGCTTATAGCAAAGAAATACTTTGCTATAAGCAAGCATTTACCTGAATGAAATGGATTCATTCAGCTTTTTTTTTTTTTGTGCTTAGCTGTGATTTGGTCACAGCTAATCACATGACATGTGCATGTGATTAGCTGTGACCATTCACAGCTAGGCACTAGTATACAATGGATGGCATCATGAATGAAGCCATCCATTGTATACAACTGTCATGTGACCTGCTGTGATTGGTCACAGCAGGTCACATGGTACCTGCAACGGAGCCGGTACTCGGATCTGTCATCGGCCGTGTCCGAGGTACACGCCCGGTGACAGATCGAGCCGCTGCGCTGCTCTGCATTAGCGCAAACGGCGCATGTGCGGGAGCACGCCAAATGGCGTGCACCCGGAGTGGAGAAGCAACTTTCAAGCCGCCAAACGGCTATTGGCCGGGCGGCAAATGGTTAACAAGGGTTAATTCATTAGTGAGCATATATAAGAGAGGGACAGGCATCTAGGTAGTTAGGCTCTGAGGAAGAGGCTAGTCCTTGAAAAGCGTCAGCCATTTTGGATGCCCATCATTCTCATTGCTATTCAGAAACGCAGTGCGAATTGGATAGAGCGGTCCATATGATGTGCCTATATGTATGTACTTTTGTGAGTAGAATACCTTCTATATTTATTAAACATACTTTTAAAGGTAATGCACAAGGCCGGTACACCCTCTGTTTTGTTTTTCTCTAAACGTTCAGAGTCAGATACATGATCAAAAAGGCAGGCAGAGTTCAGAGCATAGTCAAAGTCCAATATGAGGTCTATACAAAGAAATCCAAACTAGCAGGCAGGGCGAGGATTAAGTGAAGGCAAAGGTCAAGGCATGGGAACAAGGCAGGCAACAAGGAGCTTGAAGCACTGCTGCAAACACTGTTACAAGCATAACATTAAGGGCTTGGCAGGTGTCAGGAATGGACTTGCCAGTGGTGGTGGGACTCACCTGCCTTGTGGGCTGCAGTACCAGGGCTGGCCAGTGGGTGCTCTCAGCAACCAGAGGCTCACTCCTGCAATGAGCCATCACCTGAGGCTGATTACAGCAGGTGTATTTAAGGAATGGCCAGGCCTGTGATCAGGGCCTTGGTGTATGTTTCCCATGAGCCCCTGTACCTGCATCCTGTCTGCTTCCTGCCTGATCCTCCTTTTATCCTGACTCTGCATGAACTCTGCCTGTCCTGACCTCGGCTATTCCTGACTACGCTTCCGCCTGCTCCTTGTACCTTGCCTGCCCGTTTGCTACCAACCCGGCCTGACCGACTACGTTTAGTATTGTTCTTATTGTTATCTGTTGGAGGTTTGGTTGCACTGTGTTTATGTTTAGTCTTGCACTGCGTTTATGTATTGTTTAGTCTTTAATAAATTGTATTGTTTATACTATACCTGGAGCCTGTGTTTCCCTGTGTCAGTCCACACATTTCTGGTCATACCCGGATCCCTAACAGAAGGCTTAAAACAGGTTTGGTCCCCACCCAGAAGCTGTGTCTACATCTATCACCCTGCAGGTGAGCAGTCAGACAGGGACAGTGCAGCTCAGCCAAAACCAGGTTGTTGGAATGAGACCAGCAGCTGCCATGGAACAGGAGTATTATAAGCTCCTGACAGAAACATCTTTAGTAATATCCCTGTACACTTGTATGACAGCTGTGAAAATGTTATGATGTCCACTAGATGACACCTCTGTGCACAGATTAGCCACTTCTTGTCTACAATCTTATGTTTTGGCTGCAATGTCCTCATGTTTCCCCTTCTGCGCTGCCAGTTCTGTTCACACATCATTAAGTAAAATAATGTCACATCAATTTAGATCAAAAAGACGTATACATGGATATGCTTGCATTGGTGATAATAGCATACTGGTCTTTTTAGATGTATTCTGTATATGAATGTAAGCAGCTAAATTTAAATAACCTTGTAGATGAGTTTCTGAGTGATGTCGCTGTAATTTTAACCCTTAATGTTTTTTTTTGCCCTTATTCTTTATTATCACTTTTTTTTAGTGGACTGCAGCAGAGGTGGCCAGAGCCTACACAACTATTCATACTGTTTACTGTTGATCATCACCTTAAAAAGTGAATCTTTTCTATGTATACTTCAAAACAGCAAGCTGTTAATTCTTTCTTTTCCTCTTCCTGTACGTAAGCTCTGACCATCCTTAGGAAACATATTTGTTTTATTTTTAATTTTCCTCTGTTGACCAGCTAATATAAAGCATGCTGTATAGTAGCTTATGAATTCACGCGTGGCTAACCACATGAATACGATTTATTTGAAAACAATTCTTGCAGTGTTCTATTAAATTTCAAATGCAATTTCTTAAAACAGATTTCTGTACTGATAGAATAAAGAAAATCATGAAAAGAGAAAAATTACTTTCATTGATGATGTTGTGCAAAACATAATACACATGGTTTTGTAATTAATTTTCATAGAGTGCAGAAACAAGTAGAAAAATACGAAAGAGTATGATACACCCGTCCAGTGCAGGAAGGGGGGGGGGGGAGTGCAGTAAAAATATAAAACACAAAAGACAATTATACATAACCACCGCAGCAATGTGTACAGAGTGGAGCTGTGTGCATGGTTCGAGCACAAAGTGTAATGGTAAAGGAATACTAGAAAGACCCATCATACATAGACTAAGCAAAGATAGGCAATAGTTAAATTCAGGTACCTATTGGCATGGCTGCAGAACAGTTATCACTAGAGATGAGCGAATCGAACATGACGAAGTGAAATTCGTTCCGAAGATTTGGAAAAATTCGATTCGAATCCGAAGATTAGCAAACTTCGGATGCACGAATCGAATTTTCCCAAAAATGGCGGCGACATGTGTGGCGACAGGAGAAAATGGACAGAGAAGATGGGGCGGGGATCTCTGGAAAGGCGCGCAGACAAGGCGCGCTGACCCATAATGCATTCATGAGTCATGAATCATGACATGTGATCGCATTAGCCAATCAGCAGCCAGCCAGCACTGTGTAATGGTGGAGCTATAAATCGCGGCCATCTTAGAATTCTCCATTAGCCTCCGGTCATTCAAGAGAGACAGACCTGTCTGTATTAAGGGACAGAGTTAGGGCCACAGAGACTTTAGGGCCACAGAATCGTTACTCAGGGACACAGAATCGTTACTCAGGGACACAGAATCGTTACTCAGGGACACAGAATCGTTACTCAGGGACACAGCTATCAAAGAATCGAAAATTTAAAGTGACATACACCCATTTTTTTTTTGGTGGCTGTCGTGCACAGTTGGTGCTGCAGTTTGCCGATTGTGCAAAATAAACTGACTTTCTGCTTCACAACCACTATTGTACGTTCAAAGAGTTAGATCCATTTACACGCCGGGTGGCGGTAATATTTTTTGGGTGATTAGTGCATTCCAGTGACATAAACGTACAGTTTCCAGCCAGCGGCAAGCTGCAATTGACCGATTGTGCTAAATAAACTGACTTTCTGCTTCACAACCACTATTGTACGTTCAAAGAGTTAAATCCATTTACACGCCGGCTGGCGGTAATATTTTTTGGGTGATTAGTGCATTCCAGTTACAGAAACGTACAGTTTCCAGCCAACGGCAAGCTGCAATTGACCGATTGTGTACAATAAACTGACTTTCTGCTTCACAACCACCATTGTACGTTCAAAGAGTTAGATCCATTTACACGCCGGGTGGCGGTAATATTTTTTGGGTGATTAGTGCATTCCAGTGACATAAACGTACAGTTTCCAGCCAACGGCAAGCTGCAATTGACTGATTGTGCTAAATAAACTGACTTTCTGCTTCACAACCACTATTGTACGTTCAAAGAGTTAAATCCATTTACACGCCGGCTGGCGGTAATATTTTTTGGGTGATTAGTGCATTCCAGTGACAGAAACGTACAGTTTCCAGCCAACGGCAAGCTGCAATTGACCGATTGTGTACAATAAACTGACTTTCTGCTTCACAACCACCATTGTACGTTCAAAGAGTTAGATCCATTTACACGCCGGGTGGCGGTAATATTTTTTGGGTGATTAGTGCATTCCAGTGACATAAACGTACAGTTTCCAGCCAACGGCAAGCTGCAATTGACCGATTGTGCTAAATAAACAGACTTTCTGCTTCACAACCACTATTGTACGTTCAAAGAGTTAAATCCACTTACACGCCGGCTGGCGGTAATATTTTTTGGGTGATTAGTGCATTCCAGTGACAGAAACGTACAGTTTCCAGCCAACTGCAAGCTGCAATTGACCGATTGTGTACAATAAACTGACTTTCTGCTTCACAACCACCATTGTACGTTCAAAGAGTTAGATCCATTTACACGCCAGCTGGCGGTAATATTTTTTGGGTGATTAGTGCATTCCAGTGACAGAAACGTACAGTTTCCAGCCAACGGCAAGCTGCAATTGACCGATTGTGTACAATAAACTGACTCTCTGCTTCACAACCACCATTGTACGTTCAAAGAGTTAGATCCATTTACACGCCGGGTGGCGGTAATATTTTTTGGGTGATTAGTGCATTCCAGTGACATAAACGTACAGTTTCCAGCCAACGGCAATCTGCAATTGACCGATTGTGCTAAATAAACTGACTTTCTGCTTCACAACCACTATTGTACGTTCAAAGAGTAAAATCCATTTACACGCCGGCTGGCGGTAATATTTTTTGGGTGATTATTGCATTCCAGTGACAGAAACGTACAGTTTCCAGCCAACGGCAAGCTGCAATTGACCGATTGTGTACAATAAACTGACTTTCTGCTTCACAACCACTATTGTACGTTCAAAGAGTTAGATCCATTTACACGCCGGCTGGCGGTAATATTTTTTGGGTGATTAGTGCATTCCAGTGACATAAACGTACAGTTTCCAGCCAACGGCAAGCTGCAATTGACCGATTGTGCTAAATAAACTGACTTTCTGCTTCACAACCACTATTGTACGTTCAAAGAGTTAGATCCATTTACACGCCGGGTGGCGGTAATATTTTTTGGGTGATTAGTGCATTCCAGTGACATAAACGTACAGTTTCCAGCCAACGGCAAGCTGCAATTGACCGATTGTGCTAAATAAACAGACTTTCTGCTTCACAACCACTATTGTACGTTCAAAGAGTTAAATCCGGTTTTATTTTTGGGGTGCTTATTGAATTAAAGAGTATGTCAGACAACACGCAGAGGAGTGGCAGAGGAGGCAATGTTTCAGGAGCGAGCAGACGTGGCAGCAGAGGAAGGGGTCGAGGCAGCACTAGTCGCAGCCAGAGGCCAGTGCTCCCGGTGTCATCCAGCGGTCGTGTCTCCACCGACAACCCTGCCGTCATCGATTGGTTGACTCGGTCGTTTTCATCTTCCCAGGTCACCTCTGACACCTACAGCCAACGGTCGGTGGGTACGTCAGACACAACCGTTAGTTGGCATGGCCCGGGAGCAAGCCCACTGAAATCACGTGTCCTTGACCTGCCCCTGTCCTTTGGTGTTCCCTCACCAAGCGAAGTATCGCATGCTGTGGGCTCAGCCCCACTGTACAGTGAGGAAGAGCTAACAGAGGGCGGTCAGGAACGGGGGGAGACATCCGCCTCTTCAGCAGCCAGGCGAAGAAGTACTGGCGAGGAGAGTGGCTCGGTAGCCGGTCTAGAGACAGGTCTGTCTCCTGACCCACACGCAGCCGAGGGGGCTAGTAGTGACGCGGAGACCCTAATTGATGATGATGAGGCTGATCGCACTTGGCAGCCTCGTCGTCATCAGGCTATTGCTTCCGCATCATCAGGAGAAGAGGGTGCCAGCTTGCCAGCGAGCAAAACAGTCGGTGGGTTGCCCAGGAGGCAGCAGGGTCGCAGCAGTGTCAGTGGAGCCAAACGGCCAAGGAGTAGAGCACCAGCTCCACTGCAGCCTACCACCACGGCCAGTAGTGGTGCCGGTGTGCATGGAGGAAGTAGCAGTCAGCCAGTGAGGAGTAGCGGGGGCAAAGTTTCCTACTCGGCGGTGTGGCAATTTTTTGTCACTCCGCCCGAGGAAGTAAACGTAGCCATATGTCGACTATGTGGCCAGAAAGTCAAGCGCGGCCAGGGGGCCAATGTTGGGACTACAGCGTTGCGTCAGCATATGCAGCGTCGCCATTCGGTGACCTGGGAAAACCGTGATAAAGATACGGCGGTTCTGCCTGCCCCAGCCCCCGCTCCATCACCCGCTCCGTTACTTGCTCCGTCACCCGACGTCAATTGCCCTCTATCAGCCAGTGAAGGCTCCAACACCTCTGCTGAGGGGAGTTGTCGCTCGTTGGCATCTTCTGCTCGTTCAGATGCTCCTTCTCCTGCTACTCCTCTTCACGGATTCCGTCAGCAGTCTTTCTTGGAATCCGTTTCCAAGAGACAACAGTTTGCGAGCACGCACCCGACGGTGCAGAAGCTGAACGTCCTCCTGTCCAAGTTGCTGGTGCTGCAGTCCCTCCCTTTCCAAGTGGTGGACTCAGCACCTTTCCGAGAAATGATGGCTTGTGCCGAGCCGCGGTGGAGAGTGCCAAACCGGCATTTCTTCGTCAAAAAGGCAGTGCCAGCCCTGCATTCACATGTAGAAGAGATGGTGGGCCAGTCTTTGAGCATGTCGGTCTCTGCCAAAGTGCACGGCAGCGCCGACGTGTGGAGCTGTAACTACGGTCAGGGACAGTACATGTCATTTACGGCCCACTGGGTGAACGTGGTGCCGGCACAGCCGCACCAGCAACTTGGACAGGTCACGCCGCTTTTGCCTCCACGTTTGCACGTCCTTGGTCCAGCAAAGATGTCCGCCTCTACCACCTCTTCTTCCGCCGTGTCCTCAGCCGCCACCCCCGTGCCAAGTCCCATTACCTGACCGGCATATCACATGTGCAGGGCGCAACGGTGTCACGCTGTTCTGCACCTGGTATGCCTTGGCGAACGTAGTCACACAGGGGAGGAACTTCTGAGTGTAATGAACAGAGAAATCGACAGATGGCTGTCTCCGCGCAAACTGAAAATCGGAACCATGTTGACCGACAACGGAAAGAACATGGTGTCTGCTCTGCGTCAAGGAAGGTTGTGCCATGCGCCATGCATGGCTCACGTGTTCAATCTGGTTGTCAAGCGGTTCCTAAAATCCACCATCCCACTGCAAGACATCCTTAAAATGTCACGTAAACTTTGCATGCATTTCAGCCATTCCTACACCGCAAAGCACACCCTCCTTGAGCTGCAGCAGCAGAACGGAATTCCACAGCATCGCCTGATCTGCGACGTTGCAACAAGGTGGAATTCAACCCTACATATGTTAGACCGCCTTTACGAACAGCGAAAGGCCATCACCGATTTCCTGATGTTACAAGCGGATAAAGGTACTCCCCTGTGTAACTTAGATGTCAGCCATTGGCAGCTCATGCGTGACACCTGCCGCTTGCTCAGGCCCTTTGAGGAGGCCACGCTATTCGTGAGTCGGCAGGACTATGGGATGAACGACGTCATTCCTCTGTTGCACGTCCTGGAACAAATGCTGTTAACAATGGCTGGTCAGGGTGCGGTAGACATGGCGCACAGATCTCAACGCCACATGACCCCTGTGGGGGCAGGACAGGAAGAAGAGGAGGAGGTAGAGGAGGACATTTGTGCTCAGGAATTATTGAGTGAAATGGGTGGTTTTTCCACTCAGCGGACAGGAGTGGAGGAGCATCTGGTAGAGGAGGAGGAGGAGACAGAGGACCCAGACGCACCGTGGCAGTATGCTGTGGAGATGGAGGCAGGGAGTCCCTCGCATTCCTTGGCACAAATGGCCCATAGCATGCTCGGTTGCTTGCGTAGCGACAGCCGAATAATAACCATCAGACAGAGGGATGACTTTTGGCTGTCCACCTTGTTGGACCCTCGCTACCGTTCAAAAATGGTGGCCTTTTTCACACCTGCTGAGAGGGAGGCCAAAATAAAGTACTATAAAAACCACCTATGTAGTCATGCAGTATATAGCCCTATCGGCCACTTTCTGGCATCCAGTTGCTGTAGCCCCCATCACCACACTGTGCCACGGGCCCCTGTACCGCCTTCTCATACTGCTGCCAGATCCATCCTCTGCCATGTGCGTCTTTGTCGCCTGCTCACGCTGCTGGGTTCCAGTTTTAAACCTAGGCCTGTGTATGGCTTCCGAATACTGCTGCCTCCACCGCCACCCTGCGCCATGTGCCTCTGTCGTCTGCTCACGCTGCTGACGGCTTCCGCTTTTTAACCTAGGCCTGTGTATGGCTTCCGAATACTGCTGCCTCCACCGCCACCCTGCGCCATGTGCCTCTGTCGTCTGCTCACGCTGCTGACGGCTTCCGCTTTTTAAACTAGTCCTGTGTATGTCTTCTGAATACTGCTGCCTCCACCGCCACCCTGCGCCATGTGCCACTTTCAGGTCTCCTTACACTGTTGGTGGGTTCCATTTTGTGATAGGGTGCTGTATGGCCTTCCATTGCTGCTGCCTCCACCGCCACCCTGCGCCATGTGCCTCTGTCATCTGCTCACGCTGCTGACGGCTTCCGCTTTTTAACCGAGGCCTGTGTTTGGCTTCCGAATACTGCTGCATCCACCGCCACCCTGCGCCATGTGTCTCTGTCGTCTGCTCACGCTGCTGACGGCTTCCGCTTTTTAACCTAGGCCTGTGTATGGCTTCCGAATACTGCTGCCTCCACCGCCACCCTGCGCCATGTGCCTCTGTCGTTTGCTCACGCTGCTGACGGCTTCCGCTTTTTAAACTAGTCCTGTGTATGTCTTCCGAATACTGCTGCCTCCACCGCCACCCTGCGCCATGTGCCACTTTCAGGTCTCCTTACACTGTTGGTGGGTTCCATTTTGTGATAGGGTGCTGTATGGCCTTCCATTGCTGCTGCCTCCACCGCCACCCTGCGCCATGTGTCTCTGTTGTCTGCTCACGCTGCTGACGGCTTCTGCTTTTTAACCGAGGCCTGTGTTTGGCTTCCGAATACTGCTGCATCCACCGCCACCCTGCGCCATGTGTCTCTGTCGTCTGCTCACGCTGCTGACGGCTTCCGCTTTTTAACCTAGGCCTGTGTATGGCTTCCGAATACTGCTGCCTCCACCGCCACCCTGCGCCATGTGCCTCTGTCTTCTGCTCACGCTGCTGACGGCTTCCGCTTTTTAAACTAGTCCTGTGTATGTCTTCCGAATACTGCTGCCTCCACCGCCACCCTGCGCCATGTGCCACTTTCAGGTCTCCTTACACTGTTGGTGAGTTCCATTTTGTGATAGGGTGCTGTATGGCCTTCCATTGCTGCTGCCTCCACCGCCACCCTGCGCCATGTGCCTCTGTCGTCTGCTCACGCTGCTGACGGCTTCCGCTTTTTAACCGAGGCCTGTGTTTGGCTTCCGAATACTGCTGCATCCACCGCCACCCTGCGCCATGTGTCTCTGTCGTCTGCTCACGCTGCTGACGGCTTCCGCTTTTTAACCTAGGCCTGTGTATGGCTTCCGAATACTGCTGCCTCCACCACCACCATGCGCCATGTGCCTCTGTCGTCTGCTCACGCTGCTGACGGCTTCCGCTTTTTAAACTAGTCCTGTGTATGTCTTCCGAATACTGCTGCCTCCACCGCCACCCTGCGCCATGTGCCACTTTCAGGTCTCCTTACACTGTTGGTGGGTTTCATTTTGTGATAGGGTGCTGTATGGCCTTCCATTGCTGCTGCCTCCACCGCCACCCTGCGCCATGTGCCTCTGTCGTCTGCTCACGCTGCTGACGGCTTCCGCTTTTTAACCGAGGCCTGTGTTTGGCTTCCGAATACTGCTGCATCCACCGCCACCCTGCGCCATGTGTCTCTGTCGTCTGCTCATGCTGCTGACGGCTTCCGCTTTTTAACCTAGGCCTGTGTATGGCTTCCGAATACTGCTGCCTCCACCGCCACCCTGCGCCATGTGCCTCTGTCGTCTGCTCACGCTGCTGACGGCTTCCGCTTTTTAAACTAGTCCTGTGTATGTCTTCCGAATACTGCTGCCTCCCCAGCCACCCTGCGCCATGTGCCACTTTCAGGTCTCCTTACACTGTTGGTGGGTTTCATTTTGTGATAGGGTGCTGTATGGCCTTCCATTGCTGCTGCCTCCACCTCCACCCTGCGCCATGTGCCTCTGTCGTCTGCTCACGCTGCTGACGGCTTCCGCTTTTTAACCGAGGCCTGTGTTTGGCTTCCGAATACTGCTGCATCCACCGCCACCCTGCGCCATGTGTCTCTGTCGTCTGCTCACGCTGCTGACGGCTTCCGCTTTTTAACCTAGGCCTGTGTATGGCTTCCGAATACTGCTGCCTCCACCGCCACCCTGCGCCATGTGCCTCTGTCGTCTGCTCACGCTGCTGACGGCTTCCGCTTTTTAAACTAGTCCTGTGTATGTCTTCCGAATACTGCTGCCTCCACCGCCACCCTGCGCCATGTGCCACTTTCAGGTCTCCTTACACTGTTGGTGGGTTTCATTTTGTGATAGGGTGCTGTATGGCCTTCCATTGCTGCTGCCTCCACCGCCACCCTGCGCCATGTGCCTCTGTCGTCTGCTCACGCTGCTGACGGCTTCCGCTTTTTAACCGAGGCCTGTGTTTGGCTTCCGAATACTGCTGCATCCACCGCCACCCTGCGCCATGTGTCTCTGTCGTCTGCTCACGCTGCTGACGGCTTCCGCTTTTTAACCTAGGCCTGTGTATGGCTTCCGAATACTGCTGCCTCCACCGCCACCCTGCGCCATGTGCCTCTGTCGTCTGCTCACGCTGCTGACGGCTTCCGCTTTTTAAACTAGTCCTGTGTATGTCTTCCGAATACTGCTGCCTCCACCGCCACCCTGCGCCATGTGCCACTTTCAGGTCTCCTTACACTGTTGGTGGGTTTCATTTTGTGATAGGGTGCTGTATGGCCTTCCATTGCTGCTGCCTCCACCGCCACCCTGCGCCATGTGCCTCTGTCGTCTGCTCACGCTGCTGACGGCTTCCGCTTTTTAAGCGAGGCCTGTGTTTGGCTTCCGAATACTGCTGCATCCACCGCCACCCTGCGCCATGTGTCTCTGTCATCTGCTCACGCTGCTGACGGCTTCCGCTTTTTAACCTAGGCCTGTGTATGGCCTTCAATTGAAGCTGCTTCTGCTCCGCCACTCTGCCATTGGACTCTTGATAGTCGTCTCCCCACGCTGCTGCTGGGGGGACTTTTTAACATAGGCCTCTGTATGGCCTTCAATTTTAGCTGCTTACGCTCCGCCACTCTGCCCTGGGCCCCTGTACCGCCTCCTCATGCTGCTGCCAGGCCCGTAATCTGCCATGGGCCCCCGTACCGACTCCTCATGCTGCTGCCAGGCCCGTAATCTGTCATGGGCCCCTGTACCACCTCCTCATGCTGCTGCCAGGTCCAGAGTGTGTCATGGGTCCCTGTACGGCCTCCCATTGCTGCTGTCTCCATCGCCACACTCTGCCATGTGCCACTTTCAGGTCTCCTCACACTGCTGGTGGGTTCCATTTTGTCATAGGGTGCTGTATGGCCTCCCATTGCTGCTGCCTCCACCGCCACACTGTGGCTCCACACTCTGGTTTTGGCCCCGTGACTGCCCAAATGAGTGAAGTGTGCGGTGATTCTAAGATCGACGGCACTCATCTGCATGTCATACTGACTGACAGTATTATTTGTCGTCCCCAGCAGACTCCAAGGGCATTTAAATTAAAGGTACAGTGTTCTGCACTAATATAAAGGCTCTCTGAAGCCTAGAAACACCCTTTTTATAAGTTAAATTCGCAGCGAATATATTCGGCACGAAGCGAATTTAATCGGCAAATTCGGCGAATCAGCCGAACCGAATTTTTGAATAATTCGCTCATCTCTAGTTATCACGCCAGCAGGACCAGACTTTTTGAAATGTCTATGGGCAGCTCCTATCGTTGGTGCAGAGACAGGTTAGTATTCGCCAGTTATATCCAGAACTGAATTGTAGAGGGAGAAGGCTTTTTCCAACACCTGGTAACCACTTTTTTGACATAAAATAGCAAAAGACTCAGAATGATCCGGACTGCCTTTGTATTAGCCAGTTCCTCTACCAAACCCAGCAGGAAATATCGGGGGATGCGTTGTATTGGAATTTGAGTTGTAGAGCTGAATGACCCGTAAGACAGTCTCCCAATATAAGGCAATTGTAGGGCATATCCAGAATATCTAAAAGAAACACCTTACGGGTGTGTGCACCTCCAGCAAGCAGAAGAGACTTCTTGATTCAATTTATGAAGCCTGTGGGGGGTAGGTGAAGGTTTTTAAATGAAATCAGATTATCTCCAATAGACACCAGGGGGGTAAAGGGGGAATCCCAGACAGCAGCCCAGTCTTCCTCATCTAGATCATGAACATCCAATCTCAGTTTTTGGCACAGAGAAGATAACTCAGGAATACCGAATAATATAAGGTCCTGATACAAAACTAAAGAAGGTTTTTCCATATTCGGGACCCTAAGTGCAAATTCACATTCTGAATAAAGAAAGGGTAACCCTGGCTGGAAGGGTTATGGACGGTTTTTGAAACACCTAGGTTTCTCAATTACTCCAGGGTTTGTGTTTCCTATGGGGAAAACAGGTTTTCATAAAGTTTACTAAGTTCTGATCTGGGTCTAGGAGTCCAGAGGGGTTTTGTGGAGCTTTGAGAGGGACATAGCTTTAATTTCTAGGTCCAAATATTCCCTTGTAGACAGTGTCTCACTGATTGTGCAACTGTGCAGTTTCTTTTGTTTGAGAGCTACCTGAGCCTCAGGGTTCCATCCTCAGAGGAGTAGCATGTGTGAACAGACACTAGGAGAGTCACCTCTCTAGTAGACCCGTGTGATTTGTTTCATTACGAATCAAACTTCAGACAAAATTAACGTTATTTGGAGATTTGGATGTATCTGAATCTCTGAATCACAATAGTAATGAATTTCAACAAATTTGAAATAAATTATAGCAAAAACAAAAAATGTATTTGTATTCATTCATTTAATTTTTTTGCGACTTCGGAGGGTTTTTTAAGTTCAATAACATGTGTTGCACTCTGTATTGTTATGATTGGTCAAGACCAAAGTCGCAAATTTTGAATATTGAAGTCGCAAGAAAGTTGCAAGTTATTATTATACAGGATTTATATAGGGAGTTGCCGAAATAACATAAGGACATAAGGAATTAATCTGAATCTTCCAAAATAGCTATGGAAAATAAGAAACAATACATATACAAAACAAATCTGAATATATGAAACTAATTCTGAAAATGAATCATTCTTACATAGCGAATATGATGAAATGAAATGATTGACTTAACGAAAAGGTCCCATGTCTATGCTAAAAGAGGGTCTAAACAGACTATTTAGCCAGAAGACATTTTGTTATATGATGCTGAGAACCCCTGGAAGGGTAACATTTTCTGTCAAGTGTCAGTTTTTCTGATATGAAATTATCAGTAATATGGATTCTTAATGCCAGATTTTTATGAATATTTACTTATCTCAGGACTGTAGAAACATGAGTGTTGGTTCTGCAAGTGAGTCTGTGTAAAGCTAAATTAAAGTGTTATTAAACCTTCGTTGTTTTTTAAATTACAATAACAAACATGTTTATACTTACCTGCTCTGTGCAATGCTTTTGCACAGAGCAGCCCCGATACTCTTTTTTTGGGGGCCCCCCAAAAAACCTTGAGGCTTTAAAACCACTTTAACCCCATGGACACTCGAACCTGAGAAACGATGGAGGTTCCTTTTCAAATAGTCAAAAACTAGTTTTTACTACTTGCTATATACTATATAGAAAGTATTGTCTGATAGAGACAATACTTTTTATATAGTGTCAGCTTCTTTCATTGTCTAGCTTTGGGGCATGTTACCGAGCTACATAGACAGTAGGAGAATTGACAGCCCGAGGGTCTGTTGGTAACATCTGCTCCGGGAAAATTGCAAGAAGACAAAAGTATGACTATTCTACAAGACAAAATAATTTTAAACCTCATGGACAGGATTGGAAATAACTTTAAAATATTAAAACATTTTTTTACCTATGCATATATAGGGCATCCTAATATATAAAGGGCTCCATGATCATGAGGAGATATAGTATAATGTGCATGCATTATTGTGATAATTGAAATAGGAAATTGTATGGTTTTATAATATAATGATTCAGAAGGAAGATAGGAAATTATGATATGCAATATATCCAGAGATCCTTTGAAGAGTAAAAATTAATACTTCAACAATGATCTCTGAATAAAATCACACCTCTGTAACAACCATCACATGATTAAAATGATAATGTATTAAAGAGTAATATCACAAATTATATTACACACCGAAGATTGCACCTATACATCCTATTATATGGATGACATATTTAGATTAATCCGAGGATAAAAGATATCCCCATATAAGATTGAATAATCCCATATAAAGTTTAATTGAAGAAATAAAAATGTTATTCCCAGAAGACCTCAATAAGAATTCCTAATCTTAGATCGCGATCTGGTGGGTAGGGACAGTCAACGCATAAGCAAACATTCTGCTAATGTTTAAGACGTGCCTCCCAATTAGATGTAAGTAAATATTCTAAACTATATCTTCTAGGCTAGTTCTAAGATAAGGAAATATTGGGGATAAAAAGCGAAAGTTTAGAGTGGAAAGGGATCACACTCCATCATTGATGCTGCTCAATCTAAGACGCTTGATCAAATCGATCTACCTGAAAGACCTCTGTACATTCTCTACAGGTCATCAGATAATCAGGCTTGCCTATCCCAGAGTGTGGTTCCAAATCCATCACAAATAAAATTATTGGTAAATTATAATTTAATAATTACTTGTCATTTTTCCCCTACTACTGAATCACATTGAATGTGAGTCATAATTTTGTATAATAGATCGGTAGTGTTATATTATGCTCATTGGTATCACCCCAGTTGTAATTAAGTGAAGCTGTATTAGCACAGCCAGTGTCACTCGACCCCCTTCATTCTACTGCAGAAGAATCTGAGGAGAAGGTCTGATTGGGCGGACCTGGATGTCTGCTAGTTTATTCCAATTGGTTGTACTCTGTAGAGTGGTGGTGATAGCATTTGAGATGAAAGCAAATCATCTAATTCATCCTAGTTAGGCCTAAATCTTTAGTCATACGAATTACAGGATATTAATTTAACTGTGTCTATGTCATACAATAAATCAGACTGACATATGTGATTCTTAGTGACTTGAATGTTAAATACATTTATTTTTTTCTTTTTTGTGGTCCATGCTTTCATACTATGTTATTATTATACATAAAAATCTGTACAAAGACTAACGGATTCAGGAAATTTATCCAGTCAGGGTGGTTATCATTATTAATGTATTTACCCCAGAAGGCTGGAGACACTGTCATTTTAATTACTTCATTGATATCACTAACTTGATTAAATATGTAAATTTCCTGACAAAAATAACTTAAAAAAAAAAAATTAAAAGCAGGCAGGAAAGCCCTTAAAAATGAATGTTGGCAAGTGGACTGAATTCTTGAGTTTCTACCTTTTACACTGAAACCTCACAATAAACTATGCATAAAAAAGAGCTGTTCTGTATGTTTGTTTTCTTGAAGAAAGAAATTCCACTGGTAATTCAAGCCTTGTGCTTCTGATATAGAGTGTATATTAGGCTGCATTATACATACTATAAATTCTGTAGTATATCAAACAAAATGAAGGCAGTGCATATTTTTGCATTACAAGAAAATAAAAGAACAAAGTACAGAGTTACATAAGGAACATTTTTCATTTTTTATCAAAAATGTATCACCCACGATTTTGTTTTGTACTAAATATTTGTCAAAGTAACCCCTGTGCTAAATAAAACCTTGAATTGAGGCATACAGATTAGGCCACACTTTAATTTTCATGTGTCAGGCAAATTTCAAAGCAACAAAGACTTATCCACTACCATTTAGAAAGAACAATTCATTTTCCTTTGCCGATGGGGAAGAGAATTTGTGACTTTGTGTATTTTAGTTTTTTTCCGGCACTGATTAAAGCTTTTCTTTTCAGCAAACATACACAAGCCACAACCAAAAACCACTTGTTTGGATTGTTCAAGACAAATTTAAATATAACTAAAAGCAATTCTGATTTTCTGTTTCTCTCTGTTCACTACCAGGGGCGGACTGACAACTCATGGGGCCCCCGGGCAATAGGGGATCATGGGGCCCCTGTGTCCTTGCCCAAACTCAAAAAAGCCTATGAAAAAGGTACCAGGGGCATCTCATGGGCCCCCTACTGACTCCGAGCTCTCGGGCAGTGCCCGAGTTTCCAAATGGTCAGTCCGCCCCTGTTCACTACTGTTTTTGATAAAAGTTATATGTATTCTATCTTTTCCAACCAGTCCATCCCCCACAGTTACTACCTTTTGTACCACTAGCCCCTCCCTCCTAGATTGTAAGCTCCAAGTAGCAGGGCCCTCCTTTCCCTCTTGTATTGAACTGTATTGTTGCTGTATTGTCTCCCGTTATATTGTAAAGCGCTGACCAAACTGTTGGCGCTATATAAATCCTGTATATTAATAATATGTATTCAACTATTACACCTGTCTAAAGCTGTTGTGGATACAACTTTCAGTTTTGTGTTGTCCCTTTGAATTGAACCAGCTCCTACAAACTGATAATGTAATATATTTGCAAATTTCAGGGAGTGCTGACAATTTAAAATAATATAATCTAAAAAGAAGAGTAACAGTGTACATGAGGGTACTGAGAAATGACAATGGGGCAGAGGTAGAAGAAACTTGAGGAAGAGACCTGTGTACAGAGGCATAATATCCAAACCGCTGTCATGATGGTTGGGGAATAACCAATGTGGCATGTAGAGATGAGCGAAGTATTGAAAAATTCGATTCGGCTGATTCGGCGAATTCCAGTATGAAATTCGATTCGATGCGAATTTCTTCGCTACGAAGATGGCTTATAAAAAGGGTTTCTAGGCTTCAGAGAGCCTTTAAATTAGTGCAGAACACTGTACCTTTAATTTAAATGCCCTTGGAGATCAGGAAGGAGAAGGAGAAGGAGAAGGATGAGAAGAAGGAGAAGGAGAAGGATGAGAAGATGGAGAAGGAGAAGGATGAGAAGAAGGAGAAGGAGAAGGATGAGAAGAAGGAGAAGGAGAAGGATGAGAAGAAGGAGAAGGAGAAGGATGAGGAGAAGGAGAAGGATGAGAAGAAGGAGAAGGATGAGAAGAAGGAGAAGGATGAGAAGAAGGAGAAGGATGAGAAGAAGGAGAAGGATGAGAAGAAGGAGAAGGATGAGGAGAAGGAGAAGGATGAGAAGAAGGAGAAGGATGAGAAGAAGGAGAAGGATGAGAAGATGGAGAAGGAGAAGGATGAGAAGAAGGAGAAGGATGAGAAGAAGGAGAAGGAGAAGGATGAGGAGAAGGAGAAGGATGAGAAGAAGGAGAAGGATGAGAAGAAGGAGAAGGATGAGAAGAAGGAGAAGGATGAGAAGAAGGAGAAGGATGAGAAGAAGGAGAAGGAGAAGGATGAGAAGAAGGAGAAGGATGAGAAGAAGGAGAAGGATGAGAAGAAGGAGAAGGAGAAGCAGAAGGAGAAGGATGAGAAGAAGGAGAAGGAGAAGGATGAGAAGATGGAGAAGGAGAAGGATGAGAAGAAGGAGAAGGATGAGAAGAAGGAGAAGGATGAGAAGAAGGAGAAGGATGAGGAGAAGGAGAAGGATGAGAAGAAGGAGAAGGATGAGAAGAAGGAGAAGGAGAAGGATGAGAAGAAGGAGAAGGATGAGAAGAAGGAGAAGGATGAGAAGAAAGAGAAGGAGAAGGATGAGAAGAAGGAGAAGGATGAGAAGAAGGAGAAGGATGAGAAGAAGGAGAAGCAGAAGGAGAAGGATGAGAAGAAGGAAAAGGAGAAGGATGAGAAGATGGTAAAGGAGAAGGATGAGAAGAAGGAGAAGGAGAAGGATGAGAAGAAGGAGAAGGATGAGAAGAAGGAGAAGGAGAAGGATGAGAAGAAGGAGAAGGATGAGAAGAAGGATGAGAAGAAGGATGAGAAGAAGGAGAAGGATGAGAAGAAGGAGAAGGATGAGAAGAAGGATGAGAAGAAGGATGAGAAGAAGGAGAAGGATGAGAAGAAGGAGAAGGATGAGAAGAAGGAGAAGGATGAGAAGAAGGAGAAGGATGAGAAGAAGGAGAAGGATGAGAAGAAGGAGAAGGATGAGAAGAAGGACAGTTCTGTGACAGTTTCTGTCTATTTCTGACAGTTCTGGGACATTCACTCCATACAGCGGTTTCAACCGCTGTATGGAGGGAATGTCCCAGAACTGTCAGAAATAGACTATTTCTGACAGTTCTGGGACATTCACTCCATACAGCGGTTTCAACCGCTGTATGGAGGGAATGTCCCAGAACTGTCAGAAATAGACTATTTCTAACAGTTCTGGGACATTCCTTCCATACAGCGGTTGAAACATTGTATCTATTTGTTTCCATAAATGGATTCATTTATGGAAACAAATAGATACAATGTTTCAACCGCTGTATGGAAGGAATGTCCCAGAACTGTCATAAATAGTCTATTTCTGACAGTTCTATGACATTCCCTCCATACAGCGGTTTCAACCGCTGTATGGAGTGAATGTCCCATAACTGTCAGAAATAGACTATTTCTGACAGTTCTGGGACATTCACTCCATACAGCGGTTGAAACCGCTGTATGGAGGGAATGTCATAGAACTGTCAGAAATAGACTATTTCTAACAGTTCTGGGACATTCCTTCCAAACAGCGGTTGAAACATTGTATCTATTTGTTTCCATAAATGGATCCATTTATGGAAAAAAATAGATACAATGTTTCAACCGCTGTATGGAGTGAATGTCCCATAACTGTCATAAATAGTCTATTTCTGACAGTTCTGGGACATTCCCTCCATACAGCGGTTTCAACCGCTGTATGGAGGGAATGTCATAGAACTGTTTCCGGCAAAAAGTGTATGTGCAGAGTTCCTCTATTCTGCAGATACACTTAGAGGAGCTCTGCAGATACACTTAGAGGAGCTCTGCACATACACTTTTTGCCGGCTTGGAATTATTCTTATTTTCATCCTACTTCTTCTTCTTCTTCTTCTTCATCCTCATCCTCTTCTTCTTCTGAGGATGAGGATGAGGATGAAGAAGAAGAAGAAGAAGTAGGATGAAAATAAGATTAATTCCAAGCCGGCAAAAAGTGTATGTGCAGAGCTCCTCTAAGTGTATGTGCAGAGCTCCTCTAAGTGTATCTGCAGAATAGAGGAACTCTGCACATACACTTTTTGCCATCTTGGAATTATTCTTATTTTCATCCTACTTCTTCTTCTTCTTCATCCTCATCCTCTTCTTCTTCTTCTGAGGATGAGGATGAAGAAGAAGAAGTAGGATGAAAATAAGATTAATTCCAAGCCGGCAAAAAGTGTATGTGCAGAGCTCCTCTAAGTGTATGTGCAGAGCTCCTCTAAGTGTATCTGCAGAATAGAGGAACTCTGCACATACACTTTTTGCCGGCTTGGAATTATTCTTATTTTCATCCTACTTCTTCTTCTTCTTCTTCATCCTCATCCTCTTCTTCTTCTTCTGAGGATGAGGATGAAGAAGAAGAAGAAGAAGTAGGATGAAAATAAGATTAATTCCAAGCCGGCAAAAAGTGTATGTGCAGAGCTCCTCTAAGTGTATCTGCAGAGCTCCTCTAAGTGTATCTGCAGAATAGAGGAACTCTGCACATACACTTTTTGCCGGCTTGGAATTATTCTTCTTTTCATCCTACTTCTTCTTCTTCTTCTTCTTCTCATCCTCTTCTTCTTCAGAAGAAGAGGATGAGGATGAGGATGAAGAAGAAGAAGAAGAAGAAGTAGGATGAAAAGAAGAATAATTCCAAGCCGGCAAAAAGTGTATGTGCAGAGTTCCTCTATTTCTGACAGTTCTCTGACAGCTTCTTCACATGTACAGCGGTTGAAACATCTGTATCCTAAATGGAAACTAATAGATACAATGTTTCAACCGCTAAACATGTGTTCCTTCTGTCAGAGAACTGTCAGAAATAGCGGAGCTCACTGCAGGGACACTTTTGCCGGCTGATCGGGAAATGTTCGATTCGCGCACCCGAAGTAGGCAAAATTTCGGATTCGACGCGAATTGAATATTTCCTGAAATTCGACTCGAATTCCGGTTCGCCTGGTTCGATTCGCTCATCTCTAGTGGCATGCCCATTGGAGCCCACAAAATTCAAAGAAAAATAATGACCAAGAAAGGATTCTCATACCACTACTCCTACTACAAAGCTCTACTGACTTTGGCAAAAATAATAAATTTAAAAATCATATCTTTCAAAGACAGAATAACCTTCACATTTACAAGTTTATATGTGATGTTTTCAGTCAGTGGAAAACCAACCGGTAATTGTTCAATTTTGGCATCAGACCAACACAAAATGATAACTGCATATAAAAAAATATATAATGGACAAGTTACTGGCACCCCTGCATTTTTGTCAGATAATGCATCATTTCGCCCAGAAAATTTTTGCAATTACAAATGTTTAGGCATTCTCATGTTTATTTATTTTGTTTGTATCGGTATGATGCAACATAAGTGGAGAAACAAAAAGCCAAATCTGACACATTTCATACAAAACTCCAAAAATAGACTGGACAAAATTATTGGCACCCTCAATTTAATATTTGGTAACACGCCTCTTAGAAAAAATAACTGAAAACAATTGATATCTGTATTGCGCATTGCTGGCCAGTTCAGTACTCTCCAGTGCTTTGTCTTAAACCATTTCTGGGTGTTTTTTGATGTGTGCTTTGGTTCATTGTCCTGCTGACCTCTGAAGGAGACACAACTAGGCCCTTCGTTGCACCCCAGAATTCTTTGGTAGTCTTCAGATTTCATAATGCCATGCATATGGTCAAGACATCCAGTGCCTGAAAACAGCAAAGCAACCCCAAAACATCAGTGAACCTCCACTATGCTGGACTGTAGGGATTGTATTCTTTTCTTTAAAGGCCTCATTTCTTTTTCTGAAAACAGTAGAATGATGGGCTTTACCAAAAAGCTGTAATTTAATTTCATCTGTCCACAACACATTCTCCCAAAAGGACTTTGGCTTCCCCGGTAAATTTTGTCAAACTCCAAACTGGCATTTTTATGTTTCTGTGTCAGCAGTGGGGTTCTCCTGGGTCTCCTACCATAGCGTCCCTTTTCATTCAGATGGCAAAGTATAGTGTGAGCTGACACAGTTGTACCCTGTGCCTAAAGGTCAACTTGAATTTGTCTGGAAGTTGATCGAGGTTCTTTAGCCACCATTCGAACAATCCTTCGTTGCAATCTATGATCAATTTTTCTCTTTCGTCCATGTCTAGAGAGATTAGCTACAATGCCATGGGTTGTAAACTTCTTCACAATGTTGTGCACAGTGGACACAGGAACATTAAGATCTCTGGAGATGGATTTGTAACCTTGAGATTGTCTGTGCTGTTCCACAATTTTTATAGTCAAATCCTCAGACAATTCTTTGCTGCTCTTTCTCTTCTCCATGCTCCATGTGACACACAGAAACACACAACAGAAAGGTTGAGTCAATTTTTCACCATTTTAACTAGTTGGTTCTATATTGTCAGCACCTGTTAATTGATACCGATGAGTTTAATTACAAATCACATGAGCATCACAAACTTGGAATGCAATAATTTCTTACAGTTTTGAGAAGGTACTAATCATTTTGTTAGTCCATTTTTGGAGTTTTGCGTGAAATGTGCCAGATTTGGCTTTTTGTTTCTCCACTTTTTTTGTATCATACTAATACAAACAAAAGAAATAAACAGAAGAGAATGCCTAAACATTTGTAATTGCAACAATTTTCTGGGTGTAGTGGAGCACTATCTTACAGAAATGCAGGTGTGACAATATTTTTGGCCATGACTGTATGTGTCTGCTGTTTGATAATCATAAAATGAGATTAAGAAGTGTAAAAGTGTGTGTAATTGGCCAAATGAACAGAGAGTAACTGTAACTTGCAGTTTATTATTCAGACGCAAAATAGAAATAATAATGCAAAACAGTTCAATAAAATGAAGTATAAAAAAAATGCAAAACAGGGTCAGAATGGTAAAGTACATACATACATTGCAAATATTGCAAAACAGATTTTGAAATTGCACAAATATGGGTTCTTCACAGCAACATGTACATGCATAGCATAGTCTCTATTATTCTCTATAATAACTGCTTTAGCAAAGCAGTCAGAACACAGCTACTTGTGATTATCTTCATAAACAGTGCTCCTCACAGTGTAGTACAGGGTAGCTCTGGTAACACAGGTGAAGAGCTGGAGGGATCCAAGGCTCTGCAAGATCATAGGCCCACCCCACTGGAACTGCAGGACTCAGGCAGCAATGAGATCTCTACAGAAACTAGGTCATCCAAAAAAGCTGCATACTTTTAGACTCCTGCTTGGCTACCTACATGACATTTCTGACAGTGGAGGGCCTCTCACACTGTGGCAGGTCACTTGCCTCTGCCTCATCAGGAGTGGCCTCTCTGAATTGTTGAGGGAGGGAAGCTAAGGAATTTATACTCACTTAACATGTTCAGGAACACAGGGAGTTGTGGGAAAATTAGTTAATGGTGTCTGCACCTGCTTCTAAGCATGGTGAATGGGCACTCCACTATAAAAGTGTAACCTGGACCATAGCTGACAACTGCTGTGAAACTTTAATGCTGCTGTATTATCCTTCTGCAGTGTGGGCAGGATTAAACTGAATATTCATTAATGCAGAAGTACAGCGCCCATCTGTAAGAAGCCCACTTTGCAATGCTCATTGGCTGATGCAACAAAGCAAGTTGAGAGGGGCACTACAAGATTGCAGTAAAGGGGGAAAAGTGGTGTGTGTCCAGAACTTGCTGGAACTATCTGATGTTGTGCTTCCCAGCAGAAGAGTGCTGATCAGAGACTGCTGTCGCCATCTGATGACTGTACAGTGCTACATGTGAGGGGACCCGGATCCTAAGAGTCTGCACTGGGGATCAGTGTTTCACTTGCTGGATGCGGTGAGTGACTGTGACCATCAGGAGACCCCTGACCATCAGGAGAGGACCATTAGCTACTACTGCTTGGAGGGTAGGACCCTCTTGCAAACCTACAGTGATATGCCTGTTCAGAGCATGCCTACAGCATGCCTACTGTGGCAATTGGCCTCTTGGCCACTGACATTTCTTGTTTCATGAAATAGTTCTGTCCCAGTGGGGTTGTCTTAGCTTCCCTTTATTTTGGAACAATCCAGTGCCCCTTTGGATTACAAAGACTGTACTCGAGAGCACTCCTACCATAAGGAAGGAAAAGGTGCTGTTAGTAATGTCCTTCAGTACCCTCAGTAAAACATACATTTCCTTCTTATTTATATTAAAGAATAAGTTCACCTTTCATAACATTTTACATCCATATTCAGGGTGTAAAATGTAACATATGAATGCAGCTCCTCCCAGCCCGCCATGTCACTCATTCATTGTGTTCTGTGAATGAGAAACTACAAGTCCGGACAACCTTAGTGGATGTTGGCTTGTAGTTCTCAATGAATTACCATGGTTCTGTCATAGCTCATTGAGTCTTCCTGTCAGTATGTCTGCTTGCCCTACATCCCATACGGGCAAGCAGATATACTGACAGATCTGCAGGAGACCTGCATGGCACCAGTGACCTGCTGATCCCTGGTGCAATGGTTTACAGGCTCCTGCAGCAAAAATAAATGCACATTTTACTGCCTGCAAAAAAATTTATTATTTTTTGTTCAAAAGGTGAACTTATTCTTTAACCCATTTCTAGATGCATATTTAGATCTTGAAAAGGATGGGATATGTGTAGAAAGTGAGTAGCAGAATGTTTTGGAGTTTGCTATGGAAAAACATATAAACCCAATAAAAATAAGTGGGAATTTCATCATATATTTTTTTTACCATTAAGTGAATTATAGTGTGAATTCTTGGAAGGATTTTTAGAAGTCTTTAATACTTTTACAGTGTATCCAGAAAGTATTCACATCGCTTAACTTTTGCCACATTTTGTTATGTTACAGCCTTTTTCCAAAATGGAATTTTTTTCCCTCCACATTCTACAAACAATACCTCATAATGATAACGTGAAAGAAGTTGGTTTTGAAATAAAAATAAAAAACCCCACATGTATATAAGTAGTCACAGCCTTTACTCAATACTTTGTTGAAGCACCTTTAGCACCAATTACAGCCTCAAGTCGTTTTGAGTATGATGCTGCAAGCTTGGCACACCTATTTTTAGGCAATTTCTCCCATTCTTCTTTGCAGTACCTCTGAAGCTCCATCAGGTCGGATGGGGAGCGTCAATGCACAGTCATTTTCAGATCTCTCCAGAGATGTTCAATCGGGTTCAAGTCTGGGCTCTGGCTGGGCCACTCCAGGACATTCACAGAGTTGGCCCATAGCCACTCCTTTGTTATGTAGGCTGTGTGCTTAGGGTCGTTGTCCTGTTGAAAGATGAACTGTCGCCCCAGTCTAAGGTCCAGAGCTCTCTGGAACAAGTTTTCATCAAAGATGTCTCTGCACAATGTTGCATTCATCTTTCCTTCGATCTGGACTAGTCTCCAAGTTCCTGCTGCTGAAAAACATCCCACACAGCATGATGCTGCCACCACCATGCTTCACTATAGGGATGGTATTGGCCAGGTGGTGAGCGGTGTCTGGTTTCCTCCAGACATGACGCTTCAATCTGTGTTTCATCAGACCAGAGAGTTTTGTTTCTCATGGTCTGAGAGTCCCTTAGGTGCCTTTTGGCACACTCCAGGAGGGCTGCCATTTGCCTTTTACTGAGGAGTGGCTTCCGTCTGGCCACTCTATCATACAGGCCTGATTGGTGGAGTGCTGCAGAGATGGTTGTTCTTCTGGAAGGTTCTCCTCTCTCCACAGAGAAATGCTGGAGCTCTTTTAGAGTGACCATCGGGTGCTTGGTTCCCTCCCTGGCTAAAGCCCTTCTCCCTCAATCGCTCATTTTGGCCGGGGTGGCCCTCTATAGGAAGAATCCTAGTGGTTCCAGACTTCTTCCAATCATGAATGATGGAGGCCACTGTGCCCATTGCGACCTTCAATGCTGCAGACATTTTTCTGTATCCTTTCCCAGATCTGTGCCTTGATACAATCCTGTCTTGGAAGTCTATGGACAATTCCTTGGACCTCACGGCTTGGTTTGTGCTCTGACATGCACTGTTAACTGTGGGAACTTATGTAGACAAGTTTATGCCTTTCCTAATCATGTTCAAACAACTTCCCACAGGCGGACTCCAATCAAGTTGTGGAAACATCTCAAGGATGATCAGTGGGAACAGGATGCACCAGAGCTCAATTTTGAGTGTCATGGCAAAGGCTGTGAATACCTATGTACATGTGGATTTTTTCGTGTTTTTTTTTTGTTTTTTATTTTTAATAAATTGCAAAGATTTCAAAACGAACTTCTTTGGGGTATTGTTTGTAGAATGTTGAGGAAAAAAATGAATTTAATCCATTTTGGAATAAGGCTGTAACATAACAAAATGTGGCAAAAGTTAAGCGCTGTGAATACTTTCTGGATGCACTGTACATTTAATTTGACAGGGTGTGTGTTAAAGTAACTAATGCTACAAAGCTCAATGCATGATCAACAGTACAAAAAAAATTGTCCCAGTGGCCAAAGATTGCATAAAAAAACTATTAGTTTTTCTATTACAGCAGAGCACAGAAAACTAGCCCTGCATGATCTAACACTGAACCTTTATCTTCAGTTTTGCTTTGTACCTCTGATCTCCTATCATCACCAGTCCATAGAATGAACACTACCCAATACCTACAAGCCTGTGTGTGTGTCAATGGCTGTGTTACCAACATCTGACTGTGTGTGGAAAATTAAATGCACTGGCTGATATTCACCTGATCAAACTCCAAGCAGGCATATTGGGCACCTGTCTTTAGTACCGCATGACGCAATATTTGCTCTACTTATACATTCTCCTCTTTAGGGCATTGTTTTAGTAGTTTAGTGGTTGCCTTCAGTTCTGCTTCATGAACACCATACATAATTACTTAATTTATTAAAATTTTATTACAGGTACTTATATAGCGCTGTCAATTTACACAGCACTTTACATTTATATTTGTACATTCACATCAGTCCCTAACCCTCAAGGAGTGTAAATCTAAGGTCCCTAACTCACATTCATACATACTAAGGTCAATTTAGACAGGAGTCAATTAACTTACCAGCATGTCTTTGGCGTTTGGAAGGAAACCAGAATACAGGAGGAAACCCACGCAGGCACAAGTAAAAATATGCAAACTGCACGCAGGTAGTGTCATGGTTGGGATTCAAACCAAAGATCGTAGTGCTGCCAGGCAGAAGTGCTAACCACTTAGCCATTGTACATAGTAGAAAAATCCCCCAGTCTGAGGAACTAAATGCAATAGCCTTTATAAAAATAATCCCCCTGCACTCCACTGGTATGAACAAACACAACCCCAAATATATGCAAGCTGCTACCACCTATTTCCAATACCACAAGATGTATGACATAAAAAAAAAATATAAAAAAACCATACTCATACTGAGTACCTGTCACTTTCAGTTAGAGTGTGCAATGTTATTGTGTATTATGTTTACTGTGCATATATTGAATTTTGGCACAATCTAGTCAGCAAACGCATGACCTGTTTGCACTTTCAGCACTTGGCACTTACAGTTGCAAGAAAAAGTATGTGAACCCTTTGGAGTTTTGCATGAATTGGGCATAAAATGTGCTCTGAACGTCATCTAAGTCACAATAGAAGAACACAGTCTGCTGAACATAATACTACACAAACATTAGATGTTGCCATGGTTTAATTGCACATAACATGTAAACATTCACAGTGCAGGGAGGAAAAAGTATGTGAACCTTTGGATTTAATAACTGGTTGACCCTCCTTTGGCAGCAATAACCTCAACCAAACGTTTCCTGTAGTTGCAGATCAGACCTGCACAACGATCTGGAGTAATTTTGGACCACTCCTCTTCACAAAACTGTTTCAGTGTAGCAATATTCTTGGGATGTCTGATGTGAATCGCTCTCTTAAGGTCATGCCACAGCATTTCAATCGGGTTGAGGTCAGGACTCTGACTGGGCCACTCCAGAAGGCGTATTCTGTGCTGTTGCAGCCATTGTTTTGTTGAATTACTTGTATGCTTTGGGTCATTGTCCTGTTGCATCACCCATCCTCTGCGGAACTTCAGTTGGTGAACAGATAGTCGTACGTTTTCCTGCAAAATGTCTTGATTAACTCTGGAATTCATTTTCCCATCAATGACAACAATCGTCCAGGCCCTGAGGCAGAAAAGCAGCCCCAAACCATGATGCTCTCTCCGCCATGTTTTACAGTGGGGATGAGGTTTTGATGTTGGTGTGCTGTGCCTTTTTTTCTCCACACATAGTGTTGTGTGTTCTTCCCAAACAACTCAATCTTGGTTTCATCTGTCCACAGTATATTTTGCCAGTAGTGCTGTGGAACATCCAGGTGCTCTTTTGCAAACTTCAAACGTGCTGCAATATTCTTTTTGGACAGCAATGGCTTCCTCCGTGGTGTCCTCCCATGTACTCCATTCTTGTTTAATGTTTTCCTTATTGTAGATGTGTCAAAAAAATTTTTTAGCATGTGCCAGAGATTTCTGTAGGTCTTTAGCTGGCACTCTGGGATTCTTCTTTACCTCATGCAGCATTCTGCGCTGTGCTCTTGTAGTGGGATATAGTGGATGACCACGTCTAGGGAGAGTAGCAACAGTGCTAAACTTTCTCCATTTGTAGACAGTCTGTCTTACTGTGGACACATGAACATCAAGGCTTTTGGAGATACTTTTGTAACCCTTTCCAGCTTCATGCAAGTCAACAATTCTTGATCGTAGGTCTTCTGAGAGCTCTTTTCTGCGAGGCATGGTTCACATCAGACAGTGCTTCTTGAAACCAGTAAACCCAAAACAGGTGTGTGTTTTTTAAGGGCAGGACAGCTGTCAGCAACACATCCAATATCATCACACTGATTGGAGTCAAGGTTGGCTCATTCCTGGCTCCAATTAGCTCTGGGAGAAGTCATTAAGCTAGGGCCTCACATACTTTTTCCTCCCTGCACTGTGAATGTTTACATGTTATGTGCAATTAAACCATGGCAACATCTAATGTTTGTGCAGTATTATGTTCAGCAGACTGTGTTCTTCTATTGTTGTGACTTATATGACGTTCAGAGCACACTTTATGCCCAATTCATGCAAAACTCCACGTAATCCCAAAGGGTTCACATACTTTTTTTTGCAACTGTATATATTTTTGGGGGGGATTATTTAGCACTAGTTATCAATACCTTTCAATACAGTGTGGTCACTTTATATGTATTTTTATATCATTGTACCTACTTATTTAGTTTTTCATGTGAAGCGCTTCACCAATATTGTTTTTTTTAAATGCAATAGTCTGTCTTAAAAAAAGGAAGCTAGGTGTTACCTTACAGGCAGTCCTTATAGTAGATATTTTCTAATCCCTCCAAAAATAAGAAAGTGCTGAATACACTTGATTGTCATTGTAAAAGCATGCTTCCCCTGCTCATCCAGCAATAAAATTATATGCAACAGCTTAAAAAAATGCATTAATTTTCTCCTAATAATAATCAGCAATCCCTAGACAAGAGTTATCAAATTTGGAAAAGAATGACAAATGAACACTTTGATTTCTTTTAATGAGTCCACTGAAGAGCCCTTTCTCGGCTCTTTTAATATGGTAATATGACCCAAGTCTGTCCATCTAAGTCAAGTTCAAAAGCAACCAGATCCCCACTTCCAGCTGTAAATCCAAATGACATAATCTCCTGTGTTCTAAGACGCCATTGAAAGATGCAGATAAAAATAATCTCAGCGTGCCCTTCATGGAAACTTTACAACATAAGTACTCATAGCAAAGTTATGGGAAAAAAATGCTGTGACAAGATGAAGTGTGCCTGACAGTAAAATGTGGGTTATATTCCTTCTGTGAAGAACTGTATAATGAATCAAATAAGATCTATGAAGCTTACATCTTGGAAACCAAATGTGAGCTTAAATGAGACTGCTTCACAACATCAAATAACAGACATCTTTAGAATGACAAATTAATAAAATTAATCGCTTGGTTATAGATATTGTACATCTCAAAATTATGATTAATGTAAGTCTGAGCAATATTCTTGTGAAAGTTACTGGTAAGTCAGTATTCGCTCTAATATATAAACTTTGTATCAGTGGGTATATAAGAACAAGGTCATGGATACCACCTGTATAGGCTTTGATGTTGATTATGTACCCAAAATGAAGAGATACCTTATTAAAAGTAAATAATGAGCTCTTGGGGAAGTTAAAGGAGATCTATGGTCACAGCAATCACTTTTATAACACCAACATTTTAATAGCCATACAAACAATAGTTATATTTGGCAATCCAATAAAACCTTACTTTAAAGATCTCCGTTCATGTGAGTTCTGCCTGTCTGTTGGTCATCTCTTTCCACAACTTCCTGGATTCCCTGCATGCTTTGCAGCTTCTCCTCTTCTGTTTACTTTCATTTCTAAGGACTACATATCCCATGGTACTTTGCTGCCTGCAAGCAGTGTTTCCTGCACTGGCTCCGCCTCCTGAAATTCCTCCTCCCAGCAACTTTATAGTTCAGAAGGCAGACTCTGCGACACAGCAGTGTCTACTCATAGGGCATAGTGAATGTGCCACAGAAATCAAGTAAATGTGTAAGATCTTCAAAATGTAAGTTTGCAAATGTCAAGATCATTCAGATTATGAGGGGTAGGGTAGAAACAATTGAAATACAATATTACAACACAATTTCAAATTTTAACCGTAGATACACTTTAACCACCTCAATATTGGACACTTTCACCCCCTTCCTGCCCAGGCCAATTTTCAGCTTTCAGTGCTGTCGTACTTTGAATGGCAATTATAATGAATGATAATGCAACACTGTACCAATATGAAATTGTTAACATTTTTTGAGACAGATTGAGTTTTTGGTGGTATTTAATCCTCATTGGTTTTTTTTTGTGCTATAAACTAAAAAAAGTTGTAAAATAAGCTTGTTTTTCTTAGTTTCTGTTATACAATTTTGCAAATAAGTAATTTTTCTTCATAAATGTTAATCAAAATTTATACTGCTACATTTCTTTGGTAAAAATAACCCAAATCAGTGTATATTATTTGGTCTGTGTGAACAATATAGAGTCTCCAAGTTATGGTACTAATCATTTCTTGAGGCCCTAGCATGCCAGATGAGTACAAATACATCCCAAAGGACCCCTTTTTGGAAAGTAGACTGAGGTATTTAGTAAGAGGCAAGGCAAGTTTTTTGAAGTTGTAATTTTTTTTCACAATTCTTTGGAAAATGAAGAAATTAAATAAAATGTGTTTTTTCTTCCACAAAAATGTCTTATTAACAAGTTATTTCTCATACATGGCATAAGCATACTTGCAACTACACCCCAAAGCATATTCTGCTACTCCTCCTGAGTATGGCGATACATATATATGGCATAGCCACAAAGAGAGGCCCAACATCCAAGGAGAACCTTCAGGCATTATCCACTTTAGGACCAGACCACCTCTGACTCTTTTTGTTCACAAGCAAAAATCAGTAAGTAAGTAATCAGTAAATCAGTATTTTGCTAGAACTGAAAACCCCCAAACATTATATATTTTTTAGCAGAGGACCTAAAGAATAAAATGATGGGTTTTGCAAATTTGTATGTCACACAATATTTGTGCACAATATTTTAATGCACACAAACACAATATAATACCCAATATTTTGGTCAAATATAAAATATGGTGTTGTGGCGAGTAACTAGATACCAAACATGTCACATTTTAAAATGGAGCATGCTTGTGAAATGGCACCAAACTTCAGTGTTTAAAAATCTCCATAGGTGATGATTTATAAGACTTTACAGGTTACCAGTTTAGAGTTACAGAGGAGGTCTGTTGCTAGAAGTTTTGCTCTCATTCTGACGTTCATGGCAATACCTCACATTTGTGGTGCGATCACGGTTTACGTATGCGTACGGGACCAATGCGTGTGTTTAACTTTGCATACGAGCACGGGGGAGGGGGTGGCTGAGGGCAGGGGCACTTTAAATTTTATTATTTGTTTATTGGTGGGACACTGGTACACTGACAGATTTTTTTACACTGTGACAGATATTGACACTGATATACTGTGGCAGATGTTGATTGGACATTACTTCACTGTGACAGATGTTTTGTACACTGGTACAGATGTTGATGTAACACTTGGACAGGGACAGATGGTGATTGGGTTACTGTGTGGGGATGGCTGCCATCTATGTGTTCTCTGCACTGCTGAACACTAAAGCAATCAGCTATGCAGAGAGCTGTCACAGGCTGCAGAATCCCCCTTTCCTCTTCCCACACGGAGCTCTCATTGAGCTCAGTGGGAAGCTCTGACACAGAGACATGTGTCTCCATTTACATGTGCTGAAAGGTTGAGCCAGCTGCTGGTAATGTATCTGGGTGAATCCCAACATTATTGTTGGGATCCATGCAAAGGCTGGACCAGATCTGTCACGTCAGCCGACAGTGGGCTTTAGCATGCTGTCGGCTGAATCTGGGTCACAGGAGTGGAGAAGCAAGTGACCCAAAAAAGAAGTATGGCCAAAAGAGCTTTGACCCTACTTTTCTTTTAATCCAAAAAAAATCTGCAGTAAGGATTTCTGACTTTTTTCTGACTTGCAGATCTGGACACTTGATGCAGGATAGAAGTTGATCACCAGGTAGTTGGAATTTGCTAAAGGAGATCAGCAATGGTGGTCTCCTATTTCGCTTAAAAAAAAAAAAAAAGAACATTTTAAAGTGTTACTAAACCCAGGACCCTGCATTCATATCTCGTCTCCCACAGTACACAGAACATGGAAATCCAATTATTTTAGTAAATATAAACTGCTAAATACCTTTTCTCAACAGCAGTATATAGCAGTCTTGTGACTTCTATCAGTGTCTAGCTGAGCACTGGTTACAGCTTGTAGGAGGAGCTTTCATTCTCCTGTAGGAGGATGCAGGACCCCTGACCTGTCTGGGCAGTGCTGACTTACCTAGTGCTGATCACATGCACCCTCCAAAGACAAAAAAAAAAACTCTCTAGCAAGACACACCAAACTGAGCATATGCAGCTTGCCCCTGTGCCTCTGTTCTATCAGGAGATATTTAGGAGACACTGGTAGAAGGGGAGGATCAGAGAAGTCAGGATCAAACATCCTTCTTACACAATGTGGAGGATTAACTCCTTAGGTTCCACAGTGAGTTTAACAAGCATGCTTTTAGTGCATATACAGACTGATTTTACTGTTGTGGGTTTAGTAACACTTTAAGAAAACAAACAATAAAGACTTGGCATTAAAAGCATGTGTATGACATCTCTCTAATAGTGCTAGGCAAGTTTTTACTGAATATAACAACAGTAACATGTTGAATATTTTATCTTACATGCTAAAATACAGCTAGTGGAATATTAGCATTTTACATTTAGCTTCCCAAACAATTAACATATTTATATTTTTGAATTACAGTTGAGAAAGATTTTTTGCTGAAATTGATTCATTGATCAGTTTGATTAATTGGTGGATTCTTTTTAATTTAAGCATGCTACCTTTAATTGCACACATTAATTTTATACAGATTTCCCTACAGGCTTTTGTGAGGGATGTAAGCCTAGACAAAACTACAGCACTGAAAAATTCTGTGTAAACCTATCAAACCTGAGGATTATCACATTAAGTACATGATGCAAAAGCAGAGGTTACCTTCAGTAAAAGCTGCATGTCAAAATGATTATTAGATCCATAGATATAGGCAACTGAGTTTATAGCCAAATCTTGAATTTTACTGCAAAGGTTGAACTGGGCTTCACCCATTCCTCATCTACATGAGTTAAATAGGACTATTAAAATGAATGAAACATGTAAAAGAATGCATGTATTATTATTTTGTGCATTTTTACCGTATTCCCTGTAAACATGCATTTGAAGAGCACAAAATGTGTAAAACATGTAGAAAAGTGCAGAAATGAGCATCAAAAGATACATTATGTACAAAGACTGGTGTAGATAACCCATGACCTCCTTATGACTTTCACAGCAGGATTCATGGTCTGATGCTTGAGTTGCCAGTCATGTAAGCTTGGGTCCTGATGGACAAATCTGTAGCTGAAATGCAGCTTAGGTCATAGGAACATAGAATCAATGTCTGGAATTTTCAAAGTAAAGAGATGCTATTGTTTTGCAGTTGTCAGATGACAGGACTAGCTTGAGGTTGCAGGTGGTCTTCTCGGAGAAATTCCTCAACATCTACAGAAGTAGATAATAATTTGAAATCACTAGTATATGAACTGATCAACATCAGTACTATTGTGCTGGATTTTGGTATTAGTAGATTACTGGTCACCAGGGGCGGACTGACAACTCATGGGGCCCCCAGGCAATAGGGGATCATGGGGCCCCTGTGTCCTTGCCCAAGCTCAAAAAAGCCTATGAAAAAGGTACCAGGGGCATCTCATGGGGCCCCCTACTGACCCCGGGCCCTCGGGCAGTGCCCAAGTTTCCAAATGGTTAGTCCGCCCCTGCGGACACCCACCAAAGGTTAAGTCCTGTTGCTGTAAGTGATACTTTAAGATGTTATTTTACCGACACTGCTGTAAGATGATTCTCTCATGCAGACTTGATTGCTCACAAGAAGTTTCATTGTTATAGTTGATATTTCTTTTGCGTTCTCTTAGCTTAGGATTTGGAGAGACAGAAAGGGTAACTTGAATACTTTTTACAATAGCTTTACAATTTATTATTATTATACAGGATTTATATAGCGCCAACAGTTTGCTCAGCACTTTATACTATAATGGGAGACAATACAGTTCAGTACAAGAGGGCCCTGCTCCTTGGAGCTTACAATCTAAGAGGGAGGGGCTAGTGGTACAAAAGGTAGTAACTGTGGGGGATGGACTGGTAGGAGGAGTAAAATATTCCATTATTAGCTGAGAGCAGGATAGGCTTCCCTGAAGAGATAGGTTTTCAGAGATCTGTTAAAAGTGAGCAGAGTAGGCGATAGTCTGATAAAAAGGGGTAGAGAGTTCCAGAAGATGGGGGAAGCTCTGGAGAAGTCCTGGAGACGAGCAAGAGAGGAGGAGACAATGGAGCTAGAGAGCAGGAGGTCATGTGAGGAGCGGAGAGTACGGTTTGGGTGATATTTGGAGACAAGATTGGTAATGTAATTTGGGGCAGAGTTATAAATGGCTTTATATGTTATTGTTAATGTTTTTAATTTTATCCATTGGGCAATGGGAAGCCAGTGGAGGGATTGGTAGAGAGGGATGGCAGATACAGAACGGTTAGTAAGGTGGATAAGTCTGGCAGCAGCATTCATGATAGACTGAAGAGGGGATTGCCTGCGATGAGGTAGGCCAATGAGGAGGGAGTTACAATAGTCAAGGCGAGAGATAACAAGGGAGTGAATAAGTTGCTTAGTAGTTTGCAAGGTTAAGAACGGGCGTATCGTGGAGATGTTGCGGAGGTGAAGTCTACAAGATTTGGACAGTGATTGGATTTGGGGCTGAAAGGACAGATGGGAGTGTAGGATTACACCTAGCACCCTGGCATGAGGGGAGGGACTGATTATTATTATACAGTATTTATATAGCGCCAGAAAGGTTTGCTCAGTGCTGTACATTATAGTGGGGGACAGAACATGAGACAATACAGTAACAATACAATACACGAGGGGTTCGAGGGCCCTGCTCTTTCGAGCTTACAATCTAGGAGGGAGGGAAGAGTGGTACAGGAGGAAGTGGCTGTGGAAGATGGAGTGGTAAGAGGAGTGGAGGAGATTGGCTGTTAGGTGAGGGTGGGGTAGGCTTCCCTGAAGAGATGGGTTTTCAGGGTGCGCCTAAAGGTGAGGAGGGTAGGTGACAGTCTGATGGATTGGGGTAGTGAGTTCCAGAGGATGGAGGAAGTCCTGGAGAAGTCCTGCAGTCAGGCGTGGGAGGTGGACTGATGGTTGTGTTATTGATCTTGATGGAGAAGTCAGGGGAGGGGGCACAGGCTGGAGGGAATAAAATGTTAGTGTTTGAATTTTGTTTCTTACTGGAGTGAGGAGCATGAAAAATGACCCAACCTAACTTGGTCCTTTGGGCATAGTCACCATTGTTACAACCATTGAACTATTCATGTATTTTGTGTACCTTTTGGATGTCTCTTCATAGCAGGAGCATGATTTTGTCATTGCTGTGAAGTGGTGGGATGTAACCAGTCAAATTTATGAAAAATATATGGCATAAGTGTTATTTTCTGGTTTTGGATCCTTATCCCAAAAGAAAAAAAAAAGCTGTTGCTGTAACTGCTTAAAAAGTGTTAGCTGGAGTTCAGCTTTAATATGTTACTCAAGTCTATCGAAATCATATACATCTAACACTACTCTCTCCCCACTTCACAATGCTGCTGTCCAACGTTTTCTCCATTACTCCTTCATCCAGAGTAAAGCCGCCCTAAGACATAAAGTGTGTTACTGTCTTGATCACCAGTGAAAATAAAGAAAAAAAACAGTGTTAAAAACAAATGTAATACAGTTACCAAATTCAAGAATTGGTAAGCTGCAAAATATTACATTTTTGGTTTTGGGTTTTAATACCACTTTAAGTGTACTTGTTGTTCTGTCCAGTGTGAGAACCTGATCTGCTAATCATGAGTCCTGTTAAGGTTGATGAATTAGTTCTGTTGATGAATTACAAGAGTTCCATAACTGTCCAGTTAATCTAGCTGTACGATTTACGGGGATCCTAAACCTTGAGACCCTGCGACAGAAGAGTCTGGGGACTGTGTGTGTTAGCAGAACAGTCTGAGGTGTGAAACAACCTCATAATTGTGGTCAAACCAATAAAGGTTGATGCTTCATCCCACCCTTGGGTCTGGCATTTTGATACAGTAGTTGAAAGGGACTGGACTCCTGGGGAAGGATCTGAGTTACCTCCCAGAGTGGGCCTGGAAATTGAAGGGGAATTCTGGTTAGTTATGCAGAGGGAATGTTTCTTCCAGAGGGGTTGAAGCTCTGGCACCCACACTCAGAGTTCTGCATGTGAGCTTGGACACTCTGAGGCGTGTGGCTCTGGAGTCCCATGGTATAGGTGTTTTAAGTGTTTCAGTTCTAAAGTTAAAGAAAAGTCCCTAGGGTTGTGTAGTCATCCACCACTTGCTCCAATTCTTTTAGTTACTATCCTGAAACAAGTATACAGATGAGGGCTTCTGACTTTTCTTTGACTTGGACTTCCAATCTACACATTTGCTCCAGGTCAATGATTTATAATGTTTTGGAAACCAACAGTTTAACAGCATTATAACAGCAAGGGAACTATCATCTCTTAGAAAGAGGACCGCAATGGTAGCCAAATGACTTCTCTCATGATAGGTTTACTTTAATTGCTTTGCTGAAAAAAGCTTGTTCTCAGGGCTCAGTAGCTTTGCTCTGTATGGCTCTCTCGTGACAGTTTTACTTTAAAATCATGTATGCTCCACCTCATTGCTCTCCATTACTGGCATTAATATGTGAATTATAGTTTAATATTATGTGGATTATTACATTGCCCCGGAGAGTACATGCAATCTTCTTTTCAAGCCTTACAACTTCCTGCACACTGTTATAAACTGTTACGGTATATATAAATGCCTTCAAGATCATGTACCATATCAAAGAAGTTGACATCTTTTAAAGAATATCATTACATTCCACCTGTCATTTCACTAGATTAAATTAATAAATACGAGTTAACATGATCGGCTACTATAGACTTTACAGCTGTTGGCATTTACTACTAAAACTTAAATCCAGGCAAAAATGTAAATATTACAATATTAACTTTTTTAATGCAGCTGGTGAAATTCCCTAAAGTTGTCTTTATATTAAAGGGTAACTCCACTTTTTGTGGAAAAATATAGCATATAAAATTGTGACACAAGTCATATTGTAACTGAATATTATTTAAAATTACCTTTCCTTTTCAATCTGCAGCGCTGTAATTTTCTGTAAAATACAATGCAATATGGCTGCCTGGAGGTGTTCTGTACACAGAAAATACAAATCAGATTTCAGGTGTCCCCTGCAAAAAAAAATTTAATTTCTGGTGAGATACTCCCAGTAGGAAACCACATCTAAAAGGTATGTTAACTACAATTTTCCTCGTTAGAGCCCTGCACATGCAACATCTGAGTGATATTTATGAAACCACTCCCATTAGATTCATTGTGCACATGGCCAAACAGACAACTCTTCCTTCAGAAGAACAAAAGGTAGAAATCTGAAAGTTTGTTAAAATCCTTGCAATGTAGAGAGATCACCCAGAGGGGAATGTTTGTTTTCTCAAGAAAAGTGGAGTTGCTCTTTAATCTCCTTTAATTTTCTGTACATCAAGACTGGGAGAAGTAGTGTAGTGCTCTAAGCCTAATATTGGCAGCTTGCTAATAAGAAGGAAGAGCAGCTTAAACAAAGTGACAAATATACTAGGGGTTGATGCCTGGCCAAGCTGTGCTGCATAACTGCAGTGGAGAAAAGGATAGTCATTGTTCTGCCTTTAGCAGAAAAACCATTATGCAATAATAAATTCAGCCAATAGATGTAGCTCAGATTAAATGTATTGTTTTACAGAAACTAGAGACTGTTTAGCCTTAATAAAAAAAACTCCTTCATTCTAAGAAAATAAAACAGGTGCATCCTGGGGGCTCAGACTCATTTTAAGAACTGAGGGAGAGAAAGAGCACCATCTTCCCTGATGCGCATGTTGTGGACTGAACTTTCATCCCCTACAGGCAGCATCACTGGTGAGCATGGATGTATTGCCATCCACAGTCCAATCATTTCATTGTGTTTTCTGTATGCTTCGTACATTGAATTGTATGTATTTCTTATCTGTTTTTTTTAATAGTTTCACCCACCCTGTTTTGTTAATAGGTTTAGCTACATGTTGAGTTATACACAGGGAAAATTGTAGTGAGAACAGAACAGTCATTGGCCCTGTAATGCAAAAAAGCAAGGGTGAGCAGATCAAATTGAACAGAATTACAAATCTTTTGGCAGGTAAGACAGTTTACACATCATCTGCTTGCTTTCATTTTTTGGCTTCCATTACATAGTCATGTTGCCCAGTACAAAGGCCTCTTCTTAGATTTTTCTGTATCCATATGTGCTTTCAAAAAATAATTATAATAAAGCATTGGTTAAGAAATGTGAAAGGGAAGGGTTAAGGACATTCTTCTGCAAACTTTCTTTGGATTCCCTTTTCCCTACCATGCCTCAACAACAGCTCTACTATAAAAGACCTTCTGGTAACCCGCACCTCTCTGCTCTCTACGGTGCTCGGGGTAATGGGCAGTCAGAGCACAGGGATCCCAATCAGAGCTGGGATTGTTGTAAGTCCTGTTCCTATGCCCCTTCTAAGGGAGATACAATACATTTTACATAGATATCAAATGCAACATACAGTCATGGCCAAAAATATTGGCACCCCTGCATTTCTGTCAGATAATGAACCAGCTCTTTGGTGCGATTACAAATGTTTCAGCATTATCATGTTTATTTCTTTTGTTTGCATTGGTATGACACAAAACAGTGGAGGAACAAAAAGCCAAATCTGACACATTCGATGCAAAATCCCAAAAATTGGTGGGACACTGGTACACTGACATGATGATGAGATGTTTTTGTACACTGTGACAGATGTTGATGTGACACTGGTATACTGTGGCAGATGTTGATTGGAGACTAGTATACTGTGACAGATGTTTTGTGCACTGGCACAGATGTTGATGTGACACTTGGACAGGGCCAGATGGTGACTGGTGTACTGTGTGAGGATGGCTGCTATCTGTGTGTTCTCTGCATTGTTTAACACTAAATCCATCAGCTATGCAGAGAGTTGTCACAGGCTGCAGAATACCGCTCTCCCTTTCTCGCACTGAGCTCAGTGGAAAGCTCTGACACAGAGACATGTGTCTCCATTTACATTGAGTAATGTCTGTGATTGGACACAGCCATCACGTGATCGGGAGGGTCAATCATAGCGCCCATGTGCCGATCTGTGCTGTGCTGTGTCCAAGGGACACAGCCATCACAGGATTGCACTGCTGCATGGCCCTAAGGCTGTGTGAGGCACACGTTCTGACAGGACATTCAGGAACATTCACTCAGAATAGGAGAGCTCTCACCTGGCCATGTATGTACAGTGGCTGGGTGGGAAGAGGTTAAACATGTACAGTCATGGCCACAAATATTGGCACCCCTGCATTTCTGTCAGATAATGCACCACTTTGCCCAGAAAATTGTTGCACTTATAAATGTTTAGGCTCTCTCATGTCTGTTTCTTTTGTTTGTATTGGTATGACACAAAAAAGTGGAGAAACAAAAAGCCAAATCTGACACATTCCATGTAAAATCCCAACAATTGACTGAATAAAATTATTGGCACATTCTCAAAATTGTAAGAAATAAATGCATTTCAAGATTGTGATGCTCATGTAATTTGTAATTAAACTCACTTGTATCAATTAACAGATCTTAATGTTCCTGGGTCCACTGTGCGCAACATTGTCAAGAAGATTACAGCCCATGGCACTGTAGATAAGCTCCCTGGATGTAGACAAAAGAAAAAAACTTGATCAAAGATTGCAATGAAGGATTGTTCAAATGGTGGATAAAGAATCTCAATCAACTTCCAGACAAATTCAAGCTGATCTTTAGGCATAGGGTACCACTGTGTCAGCTCGCACTAAACGTTGCAATCTGAGTGAAAAGGGACGCTATGGTAGGAGAACCCCACTGTTGACACAGAAACATAAAAAAGCCAGAGTTTGCCAAAATTTACCTGATGAAGCCAAAATCCTTTTGGGAGAATGTGCTGTGGACATATGAAACAAAATTACAACTTTTTGGTATAGCCCATCATTCTACTGTTTTCAGAAAAAGAAATGAGGTCTTTAAAGAAAAGAATACAGTCCCTACAGTCAAACATGGTGGAGTTTCACTAATGTTTTGGGGTTGCGTTGCTGCTTCAGGCACTGGATGTTTTGACCGTGTGCATGGCATTATGAAATCTGAAAACTACCAAAGAATTCTTGGGTGCAATGTAGGGCCCAATGTCAGAAAGTTGGTTCTCCATCAGAGGTCACAGGTCTTACAGCAGGACAATGACCCAAAGCACACGTCAAAAAGCACCCAGAAATGGTTTCAGACAAAGCACTGGAGAGTACTGAACTGGCCAGCAATGAGTCCAGATCTCAATCCCATAGAGCACCTGTGAAGAGATCTCAGAACAGCAGTTGGGAAAAGGAGCCCTTCCAATCTGAGAGACCCGGAGCAGTTGGTGAAAGAAGAGTGGTCCAAAATTCCAGTAGAGAGGTGTAAGAAACTCATTGATGGTTACAGCAAAAAATTGATTTCAGATTTTTTTCCAAGGGGTGTGCTATCAAATATTAAATTGAAGGTGCCAATAATTTTGTCAAGTCCATTTTTGGGTTTTGCATGGAATGTGTCAGATTTTTCTTTTTGTTTCTCCACTTTTTTGTGTCATACCAATACAGACAAGAGAAATAAACATGAGGATGTCTAAACATTTGTAATTGCAACAGCTTTCTGGGTGAAGTGGTGCATTATCTGACATAAATGCAGGGGTGCCAATATTTTTGGCCACAACTGTACGAACTCTCTTTAAAGCGGATTTCCACCCAAAAGTGGAAGCTCTGCTTGTTTGCATCCTCCACTGCCATATTTTGCACCTTTTGGGGGGGAGCGGATACCTGGTTTTGACAGATACCCACTCCCAGTTACGGCTCAGTTCACTGCGTCGAAGTGAGCTGGAAGTTCCACCCCCTCCTTCCTTCAGCAGTCTAATGGGAACCTTCACAGTTCCCAGAAGACTGCTGGACCAATCAGGATGCATATCGCGATTTTCTTATGCACAGTGGGCACCAGGCTGTGAAGCCGCAAGCTGTCACAGCCTGGTGCCCACAGTTGTGATGCCGGTGCTGGGGAGAGAAGAAGGAAGGAAGTTATGGCGCGGGTGAGCACATCGCTGGACCCTGGGACAGGTAAGTGTGTGTTTATTCAAGGTCAGCAGCTACAATTTTTGCAGCTGCTGACTTTTAATAAACACAAAAACGGCTGGAACTCCGCTTTAAGCATTTCAACTACTGATAGCTAATAGTCAATAACAGCACAAAACAGTAGTTTGCATTCACCTAATAACTGTGAAAGAAAGGTATAATTCTTTTAAATAGAAACAAGGTGCGTTTCAGCTCAATAAAATTAGAAAATGAATGCAGAAAGAAAATATCCAAGTGTTCTGACTGACGTGAGCTAAAGATACTCACACTATATTTAAAATAAAACAGCAAACGAGCAGCTACAGATGTTCCTAATTAGCTACGCAATCAGGTCTATGAAACGTGGCTCCGAAATGACATCTCAATACAAGCACTGTGAGACTGGGAAATCAGTATCCCACTGTGATGAGCTTTACAAGGAATATGAAAATAGGCCATCTCACCCACCTCTCACATACAGGAACTCACTACATAAATCAAAGCAAGTATACTTTACGTTTTATTCCAAAAAAAAAAAAAAGTAGAGATGGAACTGGTGTAATCCTCTGGGAACCAGTGACTAATAACGGCATTGTTGCTAAGGTAGGACCACACTATTACTTATTGAGAAAGCCAAGGGTTATCGCCTTGTTAGGCTTCACCTTAAATTTATGTACGTAATGAACCCAATCCTCTTACTCTCATTTATATAATTATTGTCATTTTATTGGAAAAAGCACAGTGAACAAAAGGTGAAAACTTTGATTTAATTTTAGTGCCTTATATAATAATAGGTTAAAAATCTCCAACGGGGACTCCACCATTACCTTTAGTATCCCCACATTGTTATATATATATATATATAATTTATTTTTATTCTTAATACATAATGAAATTGATAATACCTAAAAATTACAAAATGCCCAGCTTATGATCAAGGCAATATTGTAAAAATAATTCTAATGCTCTGTACACAATATAAGAAAATCGTATGACAAATTTTGCGGAACCACAATCGAACGATTTTCTATTCGTTGATGAGCAGGATGTTTTAACCAATAACGATATTGTGAACGAAAAATTCCAGTTGAACAACAGTGAAAAATGTTGTTTCGCATACGAACGACCGCTTTTCTATGCGGTGGTATAACGGTCATACGAACAAAATCTATCAAGCCCTATCACGCATGAGCGGAAACAGAAGATGACCCGGATGTTTATGTCCAAGGAATCTTCGTAAACACGAACGAAAAATCCAAATGTTAAAAGTAGATTGGCCTAATGAGATAATGAAACCAGAATTCTGCATATTATATTTTATGTATCACTATTTATGTATATAGGTAATGCAATAAACTTTATTATACTCATTGCTGTTAATTGTTGTGTATATTGCTCGTTCTGGCCGGAAGGGCGTGGCTACAAGGTCACATGCATACTGCATCACTTCCACTTGTACGGAAGACATCAACACTACATATTGCCCGACGAATGATTTTTTTTTTAGATTGGTTAATGTGGGCCACGATTTTGACTGATGGGTCGATTTTCTAATCGTGTATTCCCACCTTTAGGCTAGGTTCACACCTATGCAGGTTGAGTTTGAGCCAATTCTGCTTTGCGTTTTTTTTTTTTTTACATTTTTCTTGTTGCTAGGTAGATTTAAAAAAGAAAAACACATCAAAAACGCAATACATGCTTCTCTGCAGTGTTTTCATTGAAGTCCATAGAACCAAAAATGCTACTTTTTGTGTTCAAAAAAGTCCTTGACCCTTTGCAAAAAATGCTGAAACCGCACAGGTGTGAACATGTCTCATAGGAAATCATGTTAAATGGACTGTACTGCGTTTCTGCAAAACGCTGCAGAAAATGCTTAGGTGTGAACCTAGGGTCAAGCTGGGTACACGCTAAAAGCTATTTTCATTCAACCCAGTGGGCTGAACGAAAAAAAAAAAACAGAAGAGATTGCCATATTAACACAAGCAATTTTAGTCCAGCCATCTCCCATACTGTGCCTTTGTGTTCTGACAGGGGGACTGCCAGAACACCCTGATTAATGGTTGCCAGCGCCAATCGGATGCAGGTAGGGTACTGGTTTTCCAGCATGCCCATTTGACAGAAGCCATCAAACCGACTGTTATTGCCTGCTTTTTTCTGTGTGTACCCAGCTTTACAGGAGCGGACTTGCAACTCATGGGACCATTTTCGTAGCATTTTCATTGCGACTTTACAGTGTGACTTGATGCGGTTTTGGATGAGTGCGACTTTGGCTTTGACCAAGGATGATTGTGCTGTACACAGTTGCACACAAGTCGCATGTATATTATTCAAATGCGACTTTGGAGGGTTTACATTGAAGTCTATGGCCCTCAAGTTGCATGAAAGTCATAACCAAAGTAGTGCAGAAACTACTTTCAAGTCGCTGTGACTTGAAGTCGCACATATATGAATGGTACTTATTGGGAAACATGGGGGACACCAAAGTCGCACAAATGTGAATGGGCTTTTAAAGTGAACCTGAACCTTCTTATGATAAACTAATTTTCTAAATATCAGGGGCCATGTGGCCCTCTCTCTTTCCTCCCACAGTGCAGTACTTGATGCCTAAGCAGTAAATCATCAGGCAGGGGCGGACTGACAACTCATTGGGCCCCCAGGAAATAGGGGATCATGGGGCCCCTGTGTCCTTGCCCAAACTCAAAAAAGCCTATGAGAAAGGTACAACCTCTGTGGAATACCAAACTTTCTGCCAAATACCAAAACTGACAGCTTGCCAAACTGGGTCTATCAGATAGAAGCCTTAAAATGGAATTAAGCCAAAAATCTAAAATTTTATATATCCCAGTTTACCAATTGTTAAATCTGGTGGCTGCAAGAATTGGTAAGCTGCATTATAAAACAATTTTGCTTTTGAGTTTAATGCCATATTAGGCATTAGGCAAACCTTCAGACATCAAAGTAATCATGTCATCCAGCCCCCTCACCTATCCCTAGATTATTTACACTTGTTATTTATATTACATTTTAAGCAAAATATTTTTGCTATCGTAATGCAGCGATCTCAGGACTGCTTCAGTCCCATTTTTCTCCTTTTTGTGGTATGGCGGTAGGCAGGGAGCAGTGCCGAAGCAGGGACTACATGTCCCAGAAGCTGAGGGCATGGCCCAATGTCGGTCCCATAGTAAAGACCACTGGCTGCACTGGTTCCATCGATAGGTTAATCTTGTAGTACTGAGAACTAAAGGTGGGAATACACGATTAGAAAATCGACCGATTGGACAACTGACAACCGAGAGGCATTCGTTCCTTGGTCGAAATCATGGCCCATATTAACCAATCTAAAAAAAATTGTTCGTCAGGCAATAAGTAGTGTTGACAGCTTCCGTAAAAGTAGAAGTGATGCAGCGTGCATGCGACCTTGTAGCCACACCCTTCTGGCCAGAACGAGCGATATACACATCAATTAACAGCGATGAGTATAATATAGTTTATTGCATTACCTATATACATAAATAGTGATACATAAAATATAATATGCAGAATTCTGGTTTCATTATCTCATTAGCCCAATCTACTTTTAACATTTGGATTTTTCATTTGTGTTTACGAAGATCCTTGAACATAAACATCCGGGTCATCTGTTTCCGCTTATGCATGATAGCTCGATAGATATTTTTCATACGACTGTCATACCACATCATAGAAAATCGGCCATTCGTATGTGAAACTACAACATTTTTTACTGTTGTTCAACAGGATTTTTTTGTTCACAATATAATTATCGGTTAAAACATCCTGCTCATCAACGAAGAGAAAATCGTTTGATCAGTGGTTCCGCAAAAAGTTTTCATACGATTTTCTTATTGTGTGTATGGGGCATAAGTCCTCATGCACACCTGACGTTTTTACAGCTGCTGTTTTTGGCTTTTGACATTATTTTTCTACAGCCAGTAAACTCCTCAGCATGTTATCCTATGTGTCCATGCACATATAGACTGTAATTAATGTTTTTAGGCTAGGTCGTTTTTTGGCTGGAAAAAAACCTCAGGACTAGTGAGTTTCTAGAGAAGTTTTTTAGCTGTAAAAAAGCTCTAAAACGGTGCAAAACTGCATTTTTGGACTTTTTTTGACAAAAAATTTTTTTTTTGCTTAAAAAACCCGCTAAAAACAGCAAACGCTGAAAAACGCGGGACACGCTGCTAAACGCACAAAACGCCAATGCAAAAGCGCTAAAAAACTCACGTTTTTAATGTCACTTTACACAGCTAACGTTACCAGCATTATCAAAACCTCCAGTGTGCATGAGGACTTAGGCTACATTCTCACTAGCTTTGTCAGCAAGTGTCAGACAGGCATTTGGGAAGCATTTTTAACGCTTCTCAAACGCCTATGAAAATTCTGCACATGGCAGCACACAGTGCTGTTCACACTGAAGCGTTAGTATTGCGTCAAACTGACACCTCGTGTCAAGTCAGGAGGAGTTGAAGCAGGGGCGGACTGACCATTTGGAAACTCGGCACTGCCCGAGGGCCCGGGGTCAGTAGGGGGCCCCATGCGATGCCCCTGGTACCTTTTTCATAGGCTTTTTTGAGTTTGGGCAAGGACACAGGGACCCCATGATCCCCTATTGCCCGGGGGCCCCATGAGTTGTCAGTCAGCCCCTGAGTTGAAGCCTCCCATTCAAGTCTGTGGTGCCTCTCCACAAACGCCTTGCAGATGTCTGTGGTGTGGTTGCGTAGCGTTAATACCATTTAACTTCATTAAAGGAGTTTGTGGTGTGGTTTTAAAGCTTGGCAAATGCCTATCAATCGCCTCAAAACCATGCATAGGGAGTTTTGGGAGCGTTTGAGGAGCGTTAAAATCGCTTCAAAAAGCCTGTCTAATGCCTGTCAAACCCTATAGAGCATTTGGCAAGAGTTAGAAATAAAATCAAGTGTGAACGAGCCCTAAAGGGGACAATAAATGAAACAGTTATAGAGGCTTAGGATTGTGCAGCTGAAAACTATTGATGGTGGAGAACACGAAAGGCTCGCTGCATGCAGAACATGGAGCTGTAATGCAGAGGGTAAAAAGAAGTGGACTCAGGACCCCCACTCCAGCAAAGATAAGTAAAAAAAAATTCCAAACTAAAGTACTGGTTTAACTCAATCCTCAAACCATTCTGAAGATGAAGAACATTTCTTCACCAAGCCAGGTTTTGCATTAAACATTCAGGAAAGCAAGATATAAATGTGAGCATGTTAGGCAGATCCTACGGTTAACACACAAGTATGTTATGTATTATGACGTCGCTGACCCACTTATGAGGATACAGGTTACATTCAGATAATTGGCATTGAAATTAGATCTAATAATGTTCTTATACTCCAAAAGCAAAAAGCACTTTCATCAAAACGTGCCCTAGTGTGACTTGTGTTTGCTTAGTTACTAATGTTCTACAGGTGGAATAAACTGCAGCTCTCCTTTCCTTGAGGTTTCAGGTTTGTTTTATTAGTGGTTTCCTATTTATGTTTTTCAAGAATCCAATGAATCTGACTACAAAGACATATCCCTCTAATGAAGGCATTGTGTGATTCCTTTTAGGTCAGAAAATCCCTATAGACTTCTGCTCCACTACATGCATACATTTGTTAATAGGTGAATAACAGATTGCTGTTGTACCTTCAACCACAACATCTCTCAGTATAATGAGCATAAATTGGAGCACAAGATGTGAAAGTTTGTGGAAACAGGGAATGTTTACAGACTGAAAGTATTTGGGTCATGTAGCACTACCCTCTTCAGGGCCCAGGGGCGAACTGACCATTTGGAAACTTGGGCACTGCCCAAAGGCCCGGGGTCAGTAGGGGGCCCCATGAGATGCCCCTGGTGCCTTTTTCATAGGCTTTTTTGAGTTTGGGCAAGGACACAGGGGCCCCATGATCCCCTATTGCCCGGGGGCCCCATGAGTTGTCAGTCCTCCCCTGTCAGGGCCTCTGTGTTTCTGGATCCCTCTAAGCTTTGCACAGCCAGGCAACATGCATTTTCCACACTTGCATCCAAAGTCAGTGAACAGTCCATGAGCTTGGTGTTTGTTATTTTTAGTAGAGATGTAACTTTGATAGGATAATAGGGATTCTATGATGTCCAACTTGACTGAATCAATGCGCAGGGACAACTTCCTTCCTATTCACAGAAACAGATCCTGGACTGTTCTTTTCCTTCAAAGCTGTCAGTCATTATGGATCAGTAGCAACTGTCCCTTATGGGTGAGGGACTCTCAGCCCCCTCTGAGAGTTGGCTTAAATTGTTGCAGTTACATGCAGAGATATCTCCTCCCCCCTGTAGAACTGCTCCCAGCTTCACAGTCTGCAGACAGTACCAGCCCCCCTGGTTGCTCTGAATATCTCCCACGACAGAGGATAAAGGATTGAGCACAACACTGTCCTTTTGAAAGCTTACATGTGGCAGTCTCTCCCTTTGTGAATCCCTGGGTGAGCTTATGTACTCACTCTGTCCTCCTTGCTCCCAGGCATGGATCCTGTTCATACTGTGTTGCTGAATGGATCCTCCTGAGCCAGCCCCCCTAGACCCAAGGGACCCCTCCCGGGCCACCAACAGCCTCCACAGCACTCCATCTTCCACCCGACTCTCTTGCCAGTCTGACTCTCCCATATTTATGGGATGGCCTCCCCAGTCTACCAGGGCCTCCAAACCTGGGATTGGTTAGACTCCCATAAACATGCAGATTAGGTCTCCACCCCTTCCACCCACTGGCCTCTGGAAGCTTCCATGGTTCTCCAGAACTAGGTGGAGGCAATAGAATCCCAACCTGTTAAGCCATCCAGCCTGATCCTTCAGTAATCTAATCACAAGCTCACACAGCTACCTTGAGTCGTACACTAGAGGATGCTACAGTTGTATTACCTGAAGCAGGAGCCAAACCTACCTGAGCTATCCTACCGGAAGCTGTCAAGCTGGACAGCCAATCATGTATACATGGCCCTTGTAAAAGCACATTGGTGGGGCAGGTATGCCTCTGCCACCTATGATTGGCTTTCTGTTCTGTTTCCTGGCAGTATAGCTCCGGTGGGTTCGGACTTATATCCAAACCCGCCTTAGCTCATCCCTAGTTCTAACTTCCTTTAAACTGTACCCAAACTAGGCACATCGGAGTATCTACATATTCTGTATAGACAGTAAAGCCTCTTTAAGGGCTTGTTCACACAGGCAGTGCCCTCTGAAGTGCGATCTTTGTTGGATCAGACAGACAGGAAGAGGTATTAGATAATGGTTTAACCCTGAAAATGTCACACTACCATGCTGCAATCACATGCATTGCACGCAGTTGAATGGCTGTTGCTACCGGGCCCTATAGACTTGCATTGGTCATGTCTGGCAGCGGCAACACCTGCCAAAAGTGATATGCTGTTTATTTTTTGCTGCTGCTGCAACATGTATACAGCCCTGAGCAGATGCATGCTCAGGATCAGGTGGGTGGTTGGGACGCAGTAAAACCGTGGCTCAGCCACTTGGATTTACCACTAGACAGATGCGATCCATTTTGTTACGAATCGAAATTCAGACAAAATGTTCATTATGCAGCGATTCGGGTGTATACGAATCTCTGAATCACAACAGTAATGAACTTCAACGAATCCAAAATAAATTATAACAAAAACAACTAATTCATTTGTTTCATTTGGATGGCATGATGCGTTAGTTTGGGCCTTCTGTTAATGTTTGAAGCATCTGAAACAATGTAACAACATAACCAATTATCAGAATTAATTTAGATCTTTTTTTTTGGGATGAGAGTGGTGTGATAGTCTTTGTTACTTGAAGTATCAGCCAACTCTTTTGCATTAACTTTTTTTACAAAAATGCACTATGTATGAAATCGAAACATATTGCAATAAATACAGGAAGGTATATAAGTGAAAAGAGATGATTCCTACAAATTAACATATTAACCACATTCCGCCCACCCTATAGGTAAATGACGGGCGCAAGGTGATTCTCTCGTTCTGATAGGATGTCTTATGACGTCCTACCATTCTCACTGCGCATGCGCGGCTCAGGGAGCGCGCAGCGCGGCGATTGCCGGTCCGCTGTGGACACAGCGGATCACAGAAAGAGCCGAAGATGTCGGCTCGGTCATGTGATCAGCTGTGTCCAATCACAGCTGATCACATGTAAACACGGAAATGCCGGTTATCGGCATTTCTCTCCTCTAGAACTGTCACGCTGACAGCTCGAGAGGAGAGGAGAGCCGGTAATCGGCTTTCTGCGGAGGGGACATGTACACTGATCATCAGGGCACTGATGATCAGTGTGCCTTGATGATCAGTGTGGCCCCAGAAGTGCCACCTGTCAGTGCTCATCAGTGCCAGTGCCCATCAGTGCCAAGTGCCAGTGCCCATCAGTGCCACATCAATGCCACATATCAGTGCATACCAGTGCACATCAATGCCACATATCAGTGCCCATCTGAGCTGCCTTTCAATGTCACCCATCAGTGCCAGTCAGTGCCACCTATCAATGCCAATCAGTGCCACCTATCAGTGCCAGTCAGTGTTTTCTATCAGTGCCGCCTATCAGTGCCAGTCAGTGCTGCCTATCAGTGCCAGTCAGTGCCGCCTAACAGTGCCAGTCAGTGCCGCCTAACAGTGCCAGTCAGTGCTGCCTATCAGTGCCATATATCAGTGTCATGTATCAATGCTGCCTTTCAGTGCCCATCAGTGATGCCTGTCAATGCCCATCAGTGCCACCTACCAGTGCCTCCTCATCAGTGCCCATCAGTGTCACCTATCAGTGTCCATCAGTGCAGCCTATCAGTGCCCATCACTGCAGCCTCATTAGCGCACATCAGTGAAGGAGAAAAATCACTTATTTACAAAATTGTATAACAAAAACTAAGAAAAAACTTTTTTTTTCCCAAACATTTCAGTGGTTTTTGGTTTGTTTAAGAAAAAATAAAAATCCCAGAGGTGATTATATACCACCAAAAGAAAGCTCTATCTGTCTCAAAAAATTATAAAAATTTCATATGGGTACAATGTTGCATGACCGCACAATTGTCATTCAAAGTGTGACAGCGCTGAAAGCTGGAAATTGGCCTGCTTTGTGCACTGGTGCACAGTCATGTTGGAACAGGAAGAGGCCATCCCCAAATTGTTCCCACAAAGTTAGGAGCATGAAATTGTCCAAAATGTCTTGATATGCTGACGCCTTAAGAGTTCCCTTCACTGGAACTAAGGGGCCAAGCCCAACCCCTGAAAAACAACCCCCTCCACCGAATTTTACACTTGGCACAATGCAGTCAGGCAAATACTGTTCTCCTGGCAACCACCAAATACAAATACATCCACTGGATTGCCAGACAGAGAAGTGTGATTCATCACTCCAGAGAACACATCTCCACTGCTCTAGAGTCCAGTGGTGGCGTGCTTTACACCACTGCATCCAACGCTTTGCATTGCACTTGGTGATGTAAGGCTTGGATGCAGCTGCTTGGCCATGGAAACCCATTCCATGAAGTTCTCTATGCTCTGTTGTTGTGCTAATCTGAAGGCCACATGAATTTTGGAGGTCTTTAGATATTGACTTTGTAGACAGTTGGCAGCTTCTGCGCACTGTGCGCATTTTACGCTGCCTACCACTTTGTGACTGAGTTGCTGTTGTTCCCAGTTGCTTCCACTTTGTTATAATGCCACTAACAGCTGATCATGGAATATTTAGTAGCAGGAAAATTTAATTTACTTATTGTACAGGTGGCAACCTATCACGGTACTACACTTGAATTCACTGAGCTCCTTAGAGTGACCCATTCTTTCACAAATGTTTGTAGAAGCAGTCTGCATGCCTAGGTGCTTGATTTTATACACCTGTGGCCATAGAGGTGATTGGAACACCTGAATCCAATGATTTGGAGGGGTGTCCCAATACATTTGGCAATATAGTGTATATGTGAACCTAGCCTTAGAGTCTGTGATCGTTGAGAATCTTTAAAATGGTTGTAAAGGCTGAAGGTTTTTTACCTTCATGCAGGGCTTTTTTTCTTAGAAAATAGATGCAGGAACTCCCTCTGAGTACATGCTTGTTTCTGCCCCCTACCTACCTCCGAGCACCATTCCTTGGTTTCCTCCCCCTACCCACCACACATTACCGCCCCTTTAGAGAACACAGAACCAAGTATCAATTTATATGGCATTTATTATTAATAACAAGAAAAGCAGTCAAATATATCCCCTGCAGCCAGCAACAATGGATCCCCCCAATAACAATAGACCCCCGGAAGCCAGCAACAATAGACCCCTGCCTCAGTAGAAGATCCCTCCCAGCAACATAAGATCCACCCCCTCGCAACAATATATCCCCCATCAGCAACAACAGATATCCAGCGACAATAGATCCTCCAGTAGCTAGCATCAATGGACCCTGCAGTACACCCCAGCATCTCTTGTCATTACATAAGTTCAGGGCTGGAGGTACTGGAACTGCATTCCCCTGTGTTGCTGATGCAAAAAAAAGCCCTGCCATCATGTATTCTATGCATAAAAGTAAAACACCTTCTGTGTGCAGCGACCCCCCCCCCCCAATACTTACCTGGGCTGTTTCCAAGCCAGCCTCAGCTGTATGGGGACTCTCCCTCCTCATTGGCTGAAACAGCAGCAGGAGCCCGTTGAAAATGGGGTGGCAGGGCTGGGCCACAGCTCTATGTGTCTTATGGACACATAGAGCCGCTGTTCAGGAACGAGCATGCACTGGTGCCCTCAGAGCAAGCAGCTAACCCTGGGGGCACTGTCCAAGAGGGAGGAGCCAGGAGCACTAGCAGGGGACCCGAAAAGAAGAGGAGGGGCAGCTGTGTGCAAATACACTACACAGAGCAGGTAAGTATAGACACGTTTGTTATTTTATTATAAAAAGTGAAGCTTTAGTATCACTTTAAGCCCTTTCTGCTCCCTGCTGGTGGCCCTTTAACTGGGTTCTAACACTGGGAGGCAACACAGACTTGATCACTGTCCTTGGCTGCCACAGTGGTCCCAGTCATGGACAGACAATGGAAACTGTCTGTGACAGCTCTGTTTCTGTGCTGGGAGCACAGCTGAGAAACCTTGGTCACCATGGCTACATATGTTTGGCATGTGAGCATTAAGGTCCATCCGGTTCACTTTTTTGTCACCCCCAATATGTAGTGGTGCATAAAGCCTTCTGTTAGGGCCTGGACTTGAACCTGGAACCTCTACTGTGTCAGGCTGTAACTCTTCTCACTGAGCTACCTGAGATGCTGGACAACACTCTGCCTGATCTATTGGACAATCCTGCTTTGCACCTTGTTTTCTGATGAACTTTGAACTCCTTGCTCCTCCCATGAACTTCCTGATTTAAGCCAAGTCTCTGCACTTCCTGGTTGCCAGATTATTGTGCCTTCTCCAGCCAGTATCTTGCTTGTCTCTCCTGCTGCCATCCATACCTTTGCTGCCAAACTTTGGCTTGTTCCTTGACTATGATTCTGCCTCATCCCAACCTACTACCGCTTGTTACTGACCTTTGGCTTGTTTACTGACTACGCTTCTGCTAGCTGCCTACCTGCCATATCAGTTACTGGATTCTGGCTTGCTCACTTCCTGGTGGGGTGATCCTGAGAACTGTGACCTGGTACTAACCTGCAGCAAAATCCATCTCCACCATCAGGAGCTCTCGTGAATACCGGTTAGTGCTTAGACCCCACACCTCCGGTGAGCCTGCGTCATTTCCCAGGGTGACCTTCTTGTTTACCTATCCTGTTGGTTGGTCTGCTGCTATAGCTAGTGGTCTCTGAACCTGACCTCACACCGTGACACCTTCCTTTCTTCCCTTGTGACAGTGGCAATCCTGTAAACACTTACCCTGATACCCCATGCTTGCAGCTACACAGTCTTTCTCCCCCCAGGGTGGCAGTAATTCATACCAGTCTCCCACAGCAGGTGCTGCTTAGCTAAATGATCCTCTTCCCTCTGTGACAGGGGCAATCCAACACAGTGTGCCAGTACTTTCATCACTATTAGTCAGATACCCAGTTTTTGCAGCTCTACATTCAGTCTTTTTTTCCCCAAGAACAGCAGTGATACATCCCAGCCCGCCACTGTATATATAGGAACCGGTCAGTTACTATTGGTTCAGCCCCCCACAATAGTCCCACTTTCTGTGGCTGCTTGGGAAAAAAATAATTACCCACCTTTTGATTTAGACAATCATTTTTTGCTTATTAATATTTCATGGGTTACATAACAGACAGCATGGGAGGGGCGTGTCCTTTGCCTACACATTTTGTTCTAAACTTTAGAATCTAAAGGGTGTCCCTCTTTGCCAACTCAGAAAGTTGGGCGTTATAGTATTAGTAAAACAAATTATTATGACTCTAGCTAATGGCATACATTTAAAATGACACTATAATTGTGATTCTAGTACAAAGGCTTGCAAAGCTAATTAAAAAGTATATAAAATTCTTAAAAAATAAAGAACAAAATTAATAAAAAGAAAAGCAATTATTAAAAATTGCCATTTTTCATGGAAAGTCTGTGTTAATAACAGAAAAGTTAGTTTGTGTCAGTTTGTTTTCACACAATTTATTAGGAAAGGTTTGTTATTGTCACACACTTGGTAAGTCAAGTGCCAGTCCTGACAGCAATAACTGAATAATGAGACTTCATGTGATGGATGACTCTGCTTAATGCACTCTTGCTCCCTATTGGGCTTCGCCAGGAGAATCTATAAGAAAGTTCCTTGCACAGTGGTTGACTGGGATGCTGAATATCTTTTTGTTCATGCTTTCAAGACCCAATATCAGTATCAGAGGACCACCTAAATGTGTTTCCTAGAAATGCACAAACCTCTGAATGCTTAAAGCGATATTAAACTCTGTTTTCTAAGCACATTCAAAACCTGATTTGGTCACTTACTGAGTATGCAGCTTCCTTATATTTTATTCTTTGTCTATCCTTTATTCCTATTTAAGCTGCTGCCATGACCGCTGCCCCAGGTTTCCCAATTCAGGTTGTGTGTGGATAGAGGGCACCATTGTATTAACTGTGTGTAAATTTGAAGCGGTAGTAAAGTTACCAAAAAAAAATGCCCCCACCCCCTGCAGATTTAAGCCATAATGTGCTAGTATGCATTGCATACTAGCAGGGCCGGTGCTTCCACTAGTCAAACTAGGCGGCCGCCTAGGGTGCACAGCCACTTAGGGGTGCCTGGGTGTAGTGTGTGTCGCCGCCACATCATGAATGATCCTCCAGCTGAGAGGAGGGGCGACAGAGGGGAGGAAGAAAGGACAGAGAAAGATGCCCAGTGTCTGGGGCCAGTGTAGCAGCTGAGTTGCTGTTCCTTCCAGTGTTCCTCTCAGACTCGGTCCCTTACTGCAAGCCGACTGGCTGCTGCTGCTGTTCACTGTGGAGTTCCAGCACTTATTTTCCCATTCATCAGCTGAGGTGGAGCTGCTCCTGCGGAGGAAGGTAATGTCTTACTCTGATGTCTCATGTCTGTGTGAGTGTGAACCGTGATCCATCACATGTGCAATATGTCAGTGAGTGATGACATCATCACGATCCCAAAGCCTGCTCTTCTAGTGCCTGCTGATCTGTGTCAGTGTTGGTGTATTGTGTCGGATCTGTCACTGTGTGGGATTGTTCAGTTCAGGTGTTCTGTTTGTGTGTGTGTGGGGACTGGACTGCCTGTTGTCACAGCATTTTATCTCCCCCCATTGCCTGGGTAATGCCAGCCTCGGATCTGTCAGAGTGTGGATCCATCATCCTCCACTCACTGCAACTGTCACCCTGCCACTGCCAGCCACAGATACAGTCTGTCCATGACACTGATTTTGTCTTCAATATTGGTGCTGGTGGCAGGCACTTATTTTTGCAAATTAAAAGAAATTCAGCAGTTTCATGTTTTGTTGATTTAACCGCTTCCCCTCCGCCCTATAGCAAAAATACTGCTAAAGGGCGGCAGGGGTGCACAAATTCACGTATATACAGTATCTCACGGAAGTGAGTACACCCCTCACATTTTTGTAAATATTTATCTTTTCATGTGACAACACTGAAGAAATGACACTTTGCTACAATGTAAAGTAGTGAGTGTACAGCTTGTATAACAGTGTAAATTTGCTGTCCCCTCAAAATAACTCAACACACAGACATTAATGTCTAAACCGCTGGCAAAAAAAAGTGAGTACATCCCTAAGTGAAGATGTCCAAATTGGGCCCAAAGTGTCAATATTTGGTATGGTCACCATTATTTTCCAGCAGTGCCTTATCCCTCTTGGGCATGGAGTTCACCAGAGCTTCACAGGTTGCCACTGGATTCCTTTACACTCCTCCATGACAACATCATGGAGCTGGTGGATGTTAAAGACCTTGCGCTCCTCCACCTTACATTTGAGGATGCCCCAAAGATGCTCAATAGGGTTTAGGTCTGGAGACATGCTTGGCCAGTCATCACCTTTACCCTCAGCTTCTTTAGCATGGCAATGGTCGTCTTCGAGGTGTGTTTGGGGTTGTTATCATGTTGAAATACTGCCCTGCGGCCCAGTCTCTGAAGGGAGGGGATCATGCTCTGCTACAGTATGTCACAGTACATGTTGGCATTCCCACCACCATGCTTGACTGTCTACAAGACACACTTGTCTTTGTACTCCTCATCTGTTTGCCGCCACACACGCTTGACACCATCTGAACCAAATAAGTTTATCTTGGTCTCATCAGACCACAGGACATGGTTCCAGTAATCCATGTCCTTAGTCTGCTTGTCTTCAGCAGACTGTTTGTGGGCTTTCTCGTGCATCATCTTTAGAAGAGGCTTCCTTCTAGGACGACAGCCATGCAGACCAATTTGATGCAGTGTGCGGCTTATGGTCTGAGCACTGACAGGCTGGCCCCACCCCTTCAACCTCTGCAGCAATGCTGGCAGCACTCATACGTCTATTTCCCAAAGACGACCTCTGTATATGACACTGAGCACGTGCTCCTTTGGTCGATGATTGCGAGGCCTGTTCTGAATGAAACCTACTGTATCCTGTTAAACTACTGTATGGTCTTGGCCACCTTGTTGCAGTCAGTTTCAGGGTCTTGGCAACCTTCTTATAGCCTAGGTCATCTATATGTAAAGCAACAATTCTTTTTTTCAGATCCTCAGAGTCCCTGAAACTGAGCTGCAGCACGCCATGGTCGACCAAAGGAGTTGAGTGCATGTACTCAGCGTCATATTTAGAGGTGAGGCCTTTGGTGTGGGACTGTGAAAGAAGAGCAGAGTGAGGCCTTTGGTGTGGGACTGTGATAGAGGAGCAGAGTGAGGCCTTTGGTGGGGGACTGTGATAGATGAGCAGAGTGAGGCTTTTGGTGTGATGACATGACAAAGGAGCAGAGTGAGGCTTTTGGTGTGGGACTGTGATAGTGGAGCAGAGTGAGGCCTTTGGTGTGGGACTGTGATAGTGGAGCAGAGTGAGGCCTTTGGTGGGGGACTGTGATAGAGGAGCAGAGTGAGTCCTTTGGTGGGGGACTGTGATAGAGGAGCAGAGTGAGGCCTTTGGTGTGATGACATGACAAAGGAGCAGAGTGAGGCCTTTGGTGTGGGACTGTGATAGAGGGGCAGAGAGAGGTCTTTGGTGTGATGACATGACAAAGGAGCAGAGTGAGGCCTTTGGTGTGGGACTGTGATAGAGGAGCAGAGTGAGGCCTTTGGTGGGGGACTGTGATAGAGGAGCAGAGTGAGGCCTTTGGTGTGATGATATGACAAAGGAGCAGAGTGAGGCCTTTGGTGTGGGACTGTGATAGAGGAGCAGAGTGAGGCCTTTGGTGGGGGACTGTGATAGAGGAGCAGAGTGAGGCCTTTGGTGTGATGATATGACAAAGGAGCAGAGTGAGGCCTTTGGTGGGGGACTGTGATAGAGGAGCAGAGTGAGGCCTTTGGTGGGGGACTGTGATAGAGGAGCAGAGTGAGGCCTTTGGTGTGGGACTGTGATAGAGGAGCAGAGTGAGGCCTTTGGTGTGGGACTGTGATAGAGGAGCAGAGTGAGGCCTTTGGTGGGGGACTGTGATAGAGGAGCAGAGTGAGGCCTTTGGTGTGATGATATGACAAAGGAGCAGAGTGAGGCCTTTGGTGTGGGACTGTGATAGAGGAGCAGAGTGAGGCCTTTGGTGGGGGACTGTGATAGAGGAGCAGAGTGAGGCTTTTGGTGTGATGATATGACAAAGGAGCAGAGTGAGGCCTTTGGTGGGGGACTGTGATAGAGGAGCAGAGTGAGGCTTTTGGTGTGATGACATGACAAAGGAGCAGAGTGAGGCCTTTGGTGTGGGACTGTGATAGTGGAGCAGAGTGAGGCCTTTGGTGTGGGACTGTGATAGTGGAGCAGAGTGAGGCCTTTGGTGGGGTACTGTGATAGAGGAGCAGAGTGAGGCCTTTGGTAGGGGACTGTGATAGAGGAGCAGAGTGAGGCCTTTGGTGTGATGACATGACAAAGGAGCAGAGTGAGGCTTTTGGTGTGGGACTCTAATAGAGGGGCAGAGAGAGGTCTTTGGTGTGATGACATGACAAAGGAGCAGAGTGAGGCCTTTGGTGTGGGACTGTGATAGAGGAGCAGAGTGAGGCCTTTGGTGGGGGACTGTGATACAGGAGCAGAGTGAGGCGTTTGGTGTGGGACTGTGATAGAGGAGCAGAGTGAGGCCTTTGGTGGGGGACTGTGATAGAGGAGCAGAGTGAGGCCTTTGGTGGGGGACTGTGATAGAGGAGCAGAGTGAGGCCTTTGGTGGGGGACTGTGATAGAGGAGCAGAGTGAGGCCTTTGGTGGGGGACTGTGATAGAGGAGCAGAGTGAGGCCTTTGGTGGGGGACTGTGATAGAGGAGCAGAGTGAGGCCTTTGGTGGGGGACTGTGATAGAGGAGCAGAGTGAGGCCTTTGGTGGGGGACTGTGATAGAGGAGCAGAGTGAGGCCTTTGGTGTGATGATATGACAAAGGAGCAGAGTGAGTTAATTGGTGTGGGGTAAAGATAAGGGTGCAAGCTATCAATGTGGGAGCGTGATAGAGAAATAGGGAGAGGCCTTTGGTGTGGGACTATAATAGAGGAGCTGAGTGAGGCCTTTGGTGTGGGTGCATGCATTTTGATATACAGCTTACAAAAACATTAAGATTTATTGTTGGTATGAGAGGTGTTTGACTGGCTGTGACTTTTGATGCACATAAAATAAACTGCTACAACACATGTAATCCTGCTTGAAAATCAGGTTGTTTTTATTAAGTCATGAATCCTGAATATTTGCTGACTATAGACCATTTTTTGCTTCCAAAAAGAATCAACTGTGGGTATAGGATTCTAACTTTTTTTTTTTTAATGGAACTGGATGGACTTTTGTCTTTTTTCAGCCAGACTAAACATGTAACTATGACACTATCTTTATATCCTATAGAGAACTACCCATTATCAGAAACAGGCATAAAAATGAATGCATAAACTTCAGAATCAAACAAATCAAGTTTTTTTTAATTTAAAATGCATATATACCCAAAGGTTTGTGGACACCTGATTATCACGCGTAAATGAGCCGTTGAACGTCCCATTCCAAAACCATGGGCATTATTAGGAAGTTGCCACTGCCTCTTCTGCAGCTATAATAACCTTACTTTTTTGTTAAGGATTTCCAAAAGATTTTGGAGCATGTTTGTGGGAATCTGTACTTATTCAGCCAATAAAAAAAAAAACAGGTCCGGTACTAATGTTGGATGAGAAGATCTGGCTTACATTTGGCAATCAGTTCACCCTAAAGGTGTTCAGTACGGCTGAGGTCCAGGCTTCGCACTGGCCACTTAATTTCTTCCACACTAAACTCATCAAACCATGTCTTTGTGGACCTGGCATTGTACACAAGGAACAGAAAATGGCACAATGTTGGAAGTGAACAATTGTCCGAAAGGTATTTGTATGCTGTAACATTAACAGAACTATTCACTGGAAATACCCTAACAATAATTTGGGGGCATCTTATCTGTAAACCTTCTAAAAGCACAGTGGCTGTTTATCACAGCTTTTTTGTTTTACATAGACACTTTCTTCAAGAATAAGAAGACATTTTCTTCAAGAAGAATTGTGATATGGATCTTAATATTACTTTTTCTCAGGTGGACACATTCAGGATATGAACAATGAATCATTGCAATTAGTAGAAATGCAGAGCTTAGCAGTTGTTTCACACATGTTGTACAGGTGCTGGTGATAAATGGACATCTTAATTGGAAGGGAACATTAGCTTTTGCTCCTAGGTACAGTATATTTGTTTTCTGACTCATTGCTTTTGAAGTATGTGCTTAACATGGACAAGCAAAAATAATGACAATTAAACCACATATATGTATGTTAAAAATAACTTCTAATAAAAGGAATAAAAAAACAAATGGCCATGCTGTGTTAGCTAAACAGAACAAAGGGTATTGTTCTGTCTCTCCAATCTAAGCATTGAAAGTGTGATCTCTGTAACGTGCAGTTTTAATGAGATAGCAATAACTCCAATCTTAGTTGAATAACACAGGCAGTGACTCTATCGGATGATATCTTGTAGATCTTGTGAAGTTTATTCCATAAACTGAGAGAATCTTACAACAATGAACATCAGATAGGTCAAAAGATCGTAATGTGATCTGCTTCCATAAGACATGAGGCTAGAAGCTGAAATGCATTACTGGGAAAGGGGTGGGCTATCTATACAGCATGAACTAAACCAGAGGAAAGGGAGGAGCAGAGACAAAATACAAAGAACACTTAAAGGCATATGACAGTCATGGGAAACATGACAGGTATGTTTATAAAGGTATTCACCAGATTTAAAGGATAAGTTCACCTTTGGGAACATGTAACATGTTTTCGCTCCTTCAGTTCTCTCCCCAATTATCTCGCCTCCCTGTGACAGTGGGCCAAGTATCTTCTCCCCACACCTGCTGTCATAATTTGAAAAGAGCGTCACCCCACCCACATGGCTGCATCATTATATCACAGAATTCTGTGAATGAATGCCTACAAGTACCATCATCCTTTGCAGCTGACAGATTGTAGTTCTCAGTGAACTGCAAGGGCACTGCTGAGCGTTCTTGTAGTCCATTGCGCTTCCTGGATTGAAGTAACTGCCTGCTCGTATCAGAGGTACAGGCAGATAGCTACATGGACAGTCTGCAGAAGCATGACATTGCACCTACGATCTGCTGATTGGGGGCACAGTGCTTTACAGGCTTGTAAGAAAAAAATAAATATTTATTTTACCAGCAAAAAAGTGCATTTATTATTTATTTATGTTTAAATTGAACTTATCCTTTAATGGCACTGAAAACTTGATGCAGGTTTGCTGCAATTGTCATGCGATTTATTGCATGGCAATCCACTTTGTTCAAAGCTTGTCACCCAAAGAGGAGCATTTTTGGGGGGGACAAGCTTCACATGATGCAGTTTGTCTCAATAAACTGTGTGGCAATCATGGCAAAATTGTACTGCGTTTAGATGGCATTAAAAATGAATGGCACCCAAACACATGTGGTGGGTTTTGCCACTATTGCAGTGCAATTTGAAATTATGGGCAGAATCGTGGGGATTCTACCTGTGATTTCAAATCGCTAGATGTGAATGGGGCCTAAGTTTGGACCAAACTGGTCCAACTGAACTATTAACCTCACTAACAGATGTATAAACTCTATGTTGTTAGCTACATATAGCATACAGCACTGTGTTCCAGCAGTGGGAAAAGGACAGAGATGACAGAGTTTAGACAGCGCTCATGGCAGGCGCATCTGCTAGTGAAGGTAATAGTTCATTTGGACTAGTTTGGTCCAAACTGTTTTAAAGTGAAGGAAAGTGAGAGTTTTGGCTTTAAGCTGGTCATACACTGGCAGAATGTAAAGTGATTCTAAACATATATTTTATTTTTCTTCAAAAACACCAACATGCCATACTTGCCTGTTTGGTGCAATGGTTTTGCACAGAGCAGCCCCGATCCTCTTCTTGGGTTCCCAGCCAGCACTCCTGGCTCCTTCCCCCTTTCAAGTGCCCCCATATAAAGCTGCTTGCTAAGAGGGCACTATGAGGGCACTCATGTGGGCTTGCTCCCAAGTTTTACTGTTTGCGTCTATTAACATAGGTACTTGGCCTCACCCCCTGCTCCTTTATCACTGGCTGTAATTAAGCCAATAAGGAGGAAAAGAGCTGAGAGAGCCTCTGCTCTCATGCACATTGCTGGATCAAGACTGGGCTCAAGTAAGTATAAGAGGGGGTGGGGGGGGGGGGTGCTGAAGCTGCATGCAGAAGGTGTTTCGGTTAAATGCCTTTAAAACCACTTTAATTTGAAATTTTTTGTTTCATTCACTTGATTTTCTAATTGTTAGTGGGTCAAATTGATATCTATTTTTTACCAAAGTAATGAAAAATTTTGAAAGAAGGATGGAAATTTTTTCTCCAAAGAATGAATTTATATGAGCGTATGTTTGGTAAAGCCTGTTTGTTCCAAAATCGATTTTTAAAAGCAAACAAAATTCTGAACTGCTTTCAGATGACATTTGTCAAGATGTTACTGAGAATTTTTTTTTCTACAAATTCCTGGGAACGTTCATCCATAAATCTAAGCATGTATAGCCAGCATTAATGTCTGCAGTGCTAATTGTAGTTCTTAGGTGCAAAATTTATTAACTGATGTAAAACTTAAAAATGACATTTCGCCTTGTAGACACTACCACAGCCCAACACATGTAGTCTCATCTCACCACTTATCAAGAATAGATCGAGTATGCAACCTCCTGTCATGTGGCATCAGTGAACAAGGGAACAAAAACAGCTGGCTGATGGTTAGTGAATTGGTTTCATTGTACAGTTGATTTTGCCTCTTTTGTAGCCCATTTTGACTGCTGAAAATCAGCAGTCAGACTATGTTAACTATTTCAAGTGAGACCAAAGCATTTATCCATCTGATGGATTTCACACAGATGTGAATGGAGCCTCATTGTCCTGTGTAAATGCACCAATTTCACTTTCAAGCCTAATTCACACCGAGAGTAGAGGGAGTGCATTTTTCTTTGGCTCATTTTTCCAGTAACACACATAGGGCAGCCCGCTGATTTCAATGGATGGCGCTACATGTGGCAAAGTAACTCATGGGGCATTTTGGCGTGATGAGCGTTGCTCATTTTTTTACTGCACGTTTTGCTGCATTTATCACCCGTTTTTTCATGTGGCAAAATGTGTGCTTGTTTCTGTTTTTGGTGTGCCATTAACAATTAAAGACACTGAAAGTGCAACTAGTTCATTTTAGGTATATAAATGTGGCAATACACTATACAAACTGATTGTACAGTCTCCTTTAGATTTACCAAAACTATATAATAGGAGGACACCACATCTATCCAATCACTCTATATCCAATCAAGCAGCCCGCTGCATTACATCAGGGGTGTCCTGTGGGCTGAATGCAGCCCAAGCCCATCTGTTGAGACGCTGGGGTAGCCAGGCAAATGCACGTGGAGAGAGATCCCAGGGATGCTATAAAAAAATAGTTGATGGGTGAAGGTGTGTGCTAATGAGGTCAGTGCAGGATGTGTACTAATGAGGTCAGTGTAGGATGTGTGCTAATGGGGTCAGTGTAGGATGTAGTCAGTGTAGGATGTGTGCTAATGAGGTCAGTGTAGGATGTGTGCTAATGGGGTCAGTGTAGGATGTAGTCAGTGTAGGATGTGTGCTAATGAGGTCAGTGCAGGATGTGTGCTAAAGAGGTCAGTGCAGGATGTGTGCTAAAGAGGTCAGTGCAGGATGTGTGCTAATGAGGTCAGTGCAGGATGTGTGCTAATGAGGTCAGTGCAGGATGTGTGCTAATGAGGTCAGTGCAGGATGTGGTCAGTGCAGGATGTGTGCTAATGAGGTAAGTGTAGGATGTGTACTAATGAGATCAGATGGTAATCTGCTTCCGGGGTCCTACTAACTCCTCAGTCTACATTCCAGGAAGTAAAAACATTTTCTAAGAAATTTACCAAAGGCTAAAGGTAAGACCTTGCTCTCCAGATCAAAGAGAGCTTGAAAAAAAAAAAAGAGTGATTATAACCTTTAACCACCGCCCGCCCGCCATATAGTAATATGACAGACGCAAGGTGGTTCTCTCGTTCTGGGAGGACATCATATGACATCCTCCCACTCTAACCGCGCATGCACGGCTCCCGGAGCGTGGCGATCGGCGGTGTGCTGTGTCCCTCGGACACAGCGGATCACATGACCGAGCCGACATCTTCGGCTCTTTCCATGGATCGGTGATCCGCTGTGTCCGAGGGACACAGCACAGCGCCGATCGCCACGCTCTGGGAGCTGTCACATGTAAACAAGGAAATGCCGGTTATCGGCAGTTCTATCCTCTCGAGCTGTCATGCTGACAGCTCGAGAGGAGAGCCGGTAATCGGCATTCCGCAGAGGGGACATCTACACTGATCATCAGAGCACTGATGGTCAGTGTGCCCTGATGATCATCGTAGCCCCAGCAGGGCCACCTGTCAGTTTCCATCAGTGCCAGCTGTCAGTGCTCATCAGTGCCACATGCCAGTGCCACATATCAGTGCCTACCAGTGCACATCAATGCCACATATCAGTGCCCGTCTGAGCTGCCTTTCAGTGTCACCTGTCAGTGCCGCCTATCAGTGCCATATATCAGTGCTGCCTTTCATTGCCACCTATCAGTGCCTCTTCATTAGTGAAGGAGAAAAATCACTTACTTACAAAATTTTATAACAAAAACTAAGAAAAAACGTTTTTTTTTTCAAAATTTTCAGTGGTTTTTGGTTTGTTTAAGAAAAAATAAAAAACACAGAGGCGATTAAATGCCAGCAAAATAAAGCTCTATCTGTCACAAAAAAATGCTAAAAATTTCATATGGGTACAGTGTTGCCTGACCACGCAATTGTCATTCAAAGTTGGAAATTGGCCTGGGCAGGAAGGAGGTATAAGTGTCCTGTAGGCAAGTGGTTAATCTGCATTTACTGCCTATTGATTAGAGCAGTAAATATTCCCATTGCCAATACCGTACATTGCTTCATGACAAGTCAACAGTACACTGGTGAAGTTTTAAAAAGGTTTATTAGATTACCAATCGGAAAAGAAAATCTAGGGGTTAGCATCTAAAACAAATACACCAAATGAGAAATATATCCTCAAAGTGTATAATCTTTGGATTCACATATTTGTGATTTTTTTTTTTTTTTTTTTTTTTTTTTTTAATACATGGAAACACATCAAAGCACATGTCAGCACACACTGATGTACACTGTACAGCACAGTGCAGCAAGCGTTGACATGTGTTTTTAATTATTTTAATAAAAAATATGTTGGTAAAAAAATGCACCAACAAGCAAAGGTGTAAATGCAGCCTAAGGGATCTACCACATTCCACGCACAGCAGCTGGGATCTTTCATAGCGTGAATTATCTTACTAATGAGGAATGGTGTCTGCAGGCTATGGGTCAATTGGTTTTTCAGCATGTCACTTGTGCAAAAACTAAGGACATTTGGAGATGCTGCTAACAGCAACCTGATTCCAGTTTTTTTTTTATATGATGGGTCTTTTTTTTCCTTACATTTTGTAATCTGATCTATTGCTAGTAAAATAATAGCAAACTGGGTTAATAATTGGAATTATATTAATGACTGTGGAAAGTGGAAAAGATAACAAAAGTATTCTCAACTTTGGGTCATAAGAAGCCCACGCTTCTTAAAAAAGCACGATGGGGCTTAGGAGCGTTGGGATCTTATTTCTGTGACAGGCAAGGGAAGTAGTACTTAATATTGAGAGATGTTGCGGTCTGCAAAAGTCTCTATAATGATACTTGAATATATATTTCAGCTATGAAAGGTGCATCTGCAGGCAGCCCCAACTGTACTGCAGGAGCTTCTTTTTTGAGCCAATAATCTGTGAAGGCACTTATACAGATAGAGAGAGCTTTTGCTGGTGGGGCCCACTCTAGATTACTAAATGGTACAGTGGGGATATGACCAGAGGTTATGACTTGACTATCCCCCCTTATAACGCCATTTTCAAGAAATACAAGGTTTAAATATTATTTATTTATTGTGTCTCCTGCATTGTCACTAGACCACGAAAAGTACATCCTTTGGGATGCCAACATCTTCAGAGAAAATATGATGGTTTGGAAGCCCAGAGCAATGCAATAGAGTCTGATATGATTTTCATTCTACATTCTGGTGTGTTGGAGATTGTCAGAGGATAACATAAAGTTTTGGATGGTTATATTAGCTGTACTTTAAACTGAACCTGTGATTTGCTCAAATATACCTATACTCGATATTTTACCTTCTCTGTAGCAAGCAAAGCATTAGGGGAGCAAAGAAAAGTTTAAGCAGTTGGGGAAGCATGGGGAGCATTGGAAATAAAATAAAACTGCTACTTTTCACTATATGGGTAAAGAATAGGTTTACATTAGGTAAAGCATAGGTTTACATTAAAGAGGAACTAGGTTCTTTAAATCAACATTAAAGTGGACCTTCACCCTCTTCCACTACTTCCCTCCATTCCACCTCTCCAATATTATAACACACAATATTTGCGTTCCCACTGAAATGGGAAGCCCTACCTCAATGTGCAAAAACATGGGCGCCTGCACAGGTGTATTTTTATGAGAGTTCTGCTTTTAGGTAGTTTATAATCTTTTAAGTAGTTAACTTTTTTTAAGTATAGGTATAACAGAGATTGGATATAAAAATCTCATCAATGTGTGTTAATGAATGCAGGCTGTGTTTTCGGTTCTGTAGTGCATACAATAGTTGTAGTTTACCACACCATTTTACAATAAAAGGTCAGTTCATTTAAAACATGCAGTTATCTCAAGAGTTGTAAAACAAACAGGTTAGATAAGCTTGAGTCAATCAGAGATCCTTCTAGTGATTAAAGGATAAGTTCACCTTTGGGAACATATTAAATGTTCCCCTCGTTTTTAGGGTGGAAGATGTAACATGTTTCCACTGATGCAGCTGCTGCCTGATCCCTTCACCTCCCTGTGACAGCAGTACGGGGAGAAGTTCCCCGTAACTGGTATTTTTTTTTTTTAAACCAAGCAATCATACAGGGCTGCGCCCATACGGCTACGTTATTCATGCAGAGTTCTGTGAATTAATGAACTACAGGTCCCTTTGCGGATGTCTGCTTGTAGATCTCAATGAACTACCACGGTGTCGTTTAGCGCTGTGGCAGTTCATTGAGTCTTCCTGTCAGACTATATCTGCTTGCCTGGACAGGATGTACAGACAAGCAGATACACTGACATTTTGCAGGAGTCCTGCATTGCACCATCGATTTGCTGATTGCTGGTACAAAGCTTTCAAGGCGCAAAAAAAAGAAAAACCCCAAAAACCTCAGTTAGACTTACTGGTAACGGTATTTCTAGAAGCCTCTCAGGACAGCACCTGGAGAAAGTGTAGTTCCACCCCCTTCTCCCAGGAAATACTGCAGCCAAACTTCAAAAACCCAGCCTATTCGACCATGCCTTCAGTTGTAGACGAGAAACCCCAGCATGCTGGAAAAAAAAAAAACACAGAACAAGTACCACCATAAAAGATAACATATCAAGCAAATCAATGTCCCAGGGAAGGCAGTCACTGCTGTCCTGAAAGTCTTCTAGAAATACCGTTACTGGTAAGTCTGAGATTTTCTCACCTCGCCTTTCAGGAAAGCACCTGGAGATGACAACCGAGAAACTTACTCTAGGACCGGACCACTGCTTGCAGCACCTTTCTACCAAAGGACTGGTCAGCTACAAAAAGTAGGTCTAATTGGATGAAAGTAGAGAAGCTAGACCAAGTGGCAGCCTTGCATATCTAAGTTGATGAAGCACCAGCCCTTTCAGCCCAGGATACCGCCACTGCTCTTGTCAAGTGGGTTGCAATTCCCTCTGGTGGTTGTTTTCCTGCCATGTAAACTTCCCTGAAAGCCTGCCTGAGCCACCTTGCCGGGGTACTCTTGGAAGCCTTCTCAACCTTGTGAGCTCCCGAAAAAAGAACAAACAAGGCGCTTGATTTCCTAAAGCTTTCCTAAAGCTTTTAGTTTCCTCCAAATATTGTAGGAGGCATTTCCTTATGTCCAACATGTGGAACTTCTTCTCCCAGCTTAGACGGAGCTGGACAAAAGGTAGCTAAAACAATTTCTTGAGTGCGGTGAAATGCGGACTATATTTGTGGAAGGAAACCTGGGTCTGACCTGAGGATCATTCGATCCGGAAACACAACTAGAAACAGTTCAAAAATGGACAGGGCCTGAATTTCAATTATTTTTCTGGCTGAAATAACTGCAATTAACAGGATTTGTCTTAAGGACCAGATTCATTTAACAAGGCTTCCCTCAGGGGCTTGAATGGGCCTCCCGTGAGCCCCTATAACACAAAAGAAAGATCCCACCTGGGAAAAAATTTGTGGCACGCTGCACAGTGGCTAAATGGTTAGCACTTCCACCTGGCAGTACAAGGGTCGTTGGTTCGATTCCCAGCCACGGCACCTCCTGCCTGGAGTTTGCATGTTCTCCCTGTGCCTGCGTGGGTTTCCTCCGGTAACTCTGGTTTCCTCCCACACTCCAAAGACATGCTAGTAGGTTAATTGGCTCCTGTCTAAATTGTCCCTAGTATGTGTATGTATGAATGTAAGTTAGGGACCTTAGATTGTACGCCCCTTGAGCGTTAGGGACTGATGTGAATGTACAACATATATGTAAAGCGCTGCGTAAATTGCCGACGCTATTTAAGTACCTGAAATAAATAAATAAATGGCATGCCGGCCTAGCCCTGGCCACTGCCCTAAAAAAATCTAATAATTAAAGATAGCGTCTTCTCCAAGAACACAGACAAAGCTGCCACCTGAGCCTTGAGGGTACTTGCCACTAAGCCCATCTCCATTTCTTCATGGAGGAACTCCAAAACTGAAGTGACTTTCTTCAGCTCAAAACCCTTGGATGAACACCATGAATTATAACTTTTCCAAACTTTAAAGTATATCACTCTGGTTACTTTGTCCTGCTTGAAAGGAGGGTAGCTATAAGCTTGTCAGACAGTCTCTTTCCTCTTAACAGGTCCTCTTCAGATACTAAGCTGTTAATTTGAGGCGCTCCACCTCTGGATAGCACACTGGACCCTGCACCAACAAATGCCTTCTGTTCGGCAACCTCCAAGGAGGTCTTGTGGACCGGTTAAGGAGTGACGAAAACCAAGGCCTTTTTGGTCAAAACGAGGCAACAAAAATCAACTCAGTGGTTTCCTCTCTGAACTTCAAGAGCACTCGCGATATCAGTTGAAAGAGGGGGGGGCGGGACGCATACCACAGGGGGTTATCCCACCGATGAGCTGATGCATCTAGCCCCACCACCTGATCCTCTTTGCGCAGGGAAAAGAAAACAGGGCTTTTTGAGTTTTCTTGACTTGCGAACAAGTAGACCTGGGGAACCCCCACCGTTCTATGAACATCTGGAAAACCTCCTCTTTCAGATTCTAACACCTGCTTTCTGCTTAGGAAATCTGCCAAAAAGATTTGCGTGCTCTGTTTTGCCCAGGCTAGGATCTGAAGTGCCAGCTCCAGGAGACTCTTGCTTCTCATTCTGTCACATGGTCACGGCTGTCACATTGTCAGACAGGACTTGAACATGATGACCTTTGATCGATTGCCTGAAATGTAAGAAACCCAAGCTGGATTGCTTTTAATGATCTCCAGTTGGATGATCTGCTGGCCTCTTCCTTTTTGACTATGAACCCTGTGGCACTAGTTCTGCTAGATGGGCTCCCCAACCCCGTGCACTTGCGTCTGTGATTAAGCGGCTGGTTATGGGGAAAGACCAGAGCAGCCCCTTCTCTAAATTTGTCTGCTTTCTCCATCACCACAGGGCTCTTTTCACCCAAGTAGAGATCCTTTTAGGTTTCTCTAGAGAGTCTTGATTAGACCAGTTCTGAATAATTCCCAGATGGAGTGGAGCCTGGCCCACTGAACTGCTGGAATGGAGGCCATGAGAAGCCCGAGAGCTGACATTGCTATCCTCATTGATAAGAGACTGGCCTGAACCTGAGCCAGGGCTGACTTGATCTTTTCCATCTTCTCTTTCAGTAGGAAAATCTGCTGCACTTATTCTATTGTATAGCCCAAGAACCTCACCCTCATAGCTGGTGTAAAGTTCGATATCTCCACATTTAAAAGCCAACCCAACCTCTGAAGGTGTACTTGGGTCATCTGCAGCTCTGACAACATCTGACTCCTGGACTCAGCAAACAGGAGCAGGTCATCTAAATAAGGCACAATTGAGACCCCCCCTTGGCCCCAAGGGCTCTAAAGCCTCTTCCATCACCTTGGGAAACATCCTGGGGGAAGACGAGTCTGAAAGGTAGTGCTCTGAACTGCAAATTCTTGTCCCTAGATTGACTGACTGCCAAACGGAGAAATCTCTGCGATTAGAGGGCTATCAGAATGTGCAGGTCATTGTCTCTGAGATCTATAGACACCATGAAGCAACCTGGAGTCAGTAGTTTCCTCACCGAATAAATTGTGTCTATACAGAAACACTTGTACCGAATGGACCTGTTGACGATCTTTAGATTCAGAATTAAATGGAACTTCTTGGAGAGTTTCTTGACAAGAAACATATGTGAATAGAAACCATATAAATATATATATATATATATATATATATATATATATATATATATATATATATATAATGAATAAAATCAATAATTAATTTCTCCCCATAGGCAACATAACCATTAATATCTATCAGACAATAGTCTGTGTTTTATGGAATCTCAGCGGTTATTCCCCTGGAGAAGGAATAAGCGTCAAAATGCGCAAAACCATATGCCAATATGGTCCAAGAAGAAAATAAGAATCCTTTTAATACTAAAACTAAACTATATAAAGGTGGGTGGTTATTTTATCGTAGGGAGACAATGATATTACCACAAAAATGACAATGAGTTTATTAATTTTAAACAATTAGAATGACCAAATTAGAGATTATAGTTACCCTCCAATTCTCAGGTAAAGCAAAAGATGGCTGCCAACTGATGGGTGGAGTTGAGCTCTCACAAAATGGCATCTGGACAGGCTGGAGTTGTGTGCCAGATGAATAGTCAGATGGAAGGTTGTGTGTCCTGATGATATGAAGATGTCTTCTGATGATATTGAGTGTCCTCCTAATATGATCATCTGAGTGTGTCCCCGTCTACCTGACTTTCCCTTTTATCTACTGGTACACAATACATTCATAAAAATTTGAATATACCTGCTTTGGAGGTAGCCCAGTAGGTGTTATCTACTCTTCATTGGTGACTTTGACTCAGACTCCACCCATTGTTTGTTTTTAGTATTCTCACCGTTTTGCCACTCAGTGTCACTCTAAGAAGTCTTGACTATTTTTAGTTTCCTTGAAATTGAAGTAACTAATTTGTTATAGTGAAAGATTAATATTTCACTATAACAAGCTGGACTCTGTGACAACGGTATAAATGTCTTGCAGAGTAAATCATGTAAAATCTTAACTAAACAGATTTGTAGTTATATATACACTGCTCAAAAAAATTAAAGGAACACTTTTTAATCAGAATATAGCATCGTCAGTTAAACTCCTGGAATATTGATCTGGTCAGTTAAGTAGCAGAGAGGGTTGGTAATCAGTTTCAGCTGCTTTGGTGTTAATGAAATTACCAACAGGTGCACTAGATGGGCAACAATGAGACAACCGGCAAAACAGGAATGGTTTTTTCAGGTGGAGGCTGCTGCTATTTTTTTTCTTACTCATTTTTTCTGACAGTTGTTCACTAGTTTTGCATTTGGCTAGGGTCAGTGTCACTACTGGTAGCATGAGGTGACCCTACAGAGGTTGCACAAGCAGTCCAACTCCTCCAGGATGGCACATCAATACGTGCCATTGCCAGGTTTGCTTTGTCTCCCAGCACAGTCTCAATAGCATGGAGGAGATTCAAGGAGACAGGTAGTTACTCTAGGAGAGCTGGACAGGGCCGTAGAAGGTCCTTAACCCATCAGCAGGACCGATATCTGCTCCTTTTGTGCAAGGAGGAACAGGATGAGCACCTCCAGCTCGCCACTGGTGTGAACGTCTCTGACCAAACAATCAGAACCAGCCCTCATAAGGGTGGCCTGAGGACCCGATGTCTTCTAGTGGGCTCTGTGCTCACTCTCCAGTACCATAGAGTTCAATTGACATTTGCCACTGAACACCAGAATTGGCAGGTTCGCCACTGGCACCCTGTGCTTTTTACAGATGAGAGCAGGTTCACCCTGAGCACGTCACAGATGTGAAAGGGTCTAGAGAAGCCGTGGAGAACATTATGTTGCCCGTAACATCGTTCAGTATGACCGTTTTGGTGGTGGGTCAGTGATGGTCTGGGGAGGCATATCCATGGAGGAACACATATACCTCTACAGGCTAGACAATGGCACCCTGACTGCCATTAGGTATTCCTACTGATGCATGACAATGACTGGCCTCATGGCGAGAGTATGCAGATAGCCCCAGGTTGCATCTCAGACTGTCCAGCAGCTCAGTGATGCCCGGAGTACCATTTTGAGTTGCTGCAATGAAATTTCAGCAAAATGGACTAGCCTGCTGCATAATTTTTTCACTTTGATTTTTAGGGGTGTCTTTGAATTCAGTCCTCTGTAGGTTGATAATTTTCATCAAACGATGGGGGGGGGGGGGGGGGGAGAGAGAGAGAGAGTGTGTGTGTGTGTGTGTGTGTGTTCAGAGGCAAACTTCTGACGGGCCTGGACATGTGCTTTCTTGAGCAGAGGGACCTCGTGGGCACTGCAGAATTTCAATCCTTGTCGGCGTAGTGTGTTACCAATTGTTTTCTTGGTGACTGTGGTCCCAGCTTCCTGGAGATCATTGACAAGATCCTCACATGTAGTTCTGGAATGATTCCTCACTGTTCTCATGATCATTGACACTCCACGAGGTGAGATCTTGCATGGTGTTCCAGACCTAGGGAGACTGACAGTTGTTTTGTGTTTCTTTCATTTGCGAATGATTGCACCAACTGTTGTCACCTTCTCACCAAGCTCTTTGGTCTTTGCCATGGTGGAGAGTTTGGAATCTGATTGTTTGTTTGATTTCTCCTGTAGACAGGTGTCTTTTATACAGGTAACAAAATGAGATTAGCAGCACTCCCTTTAAGAGACTGCTTCTAATCTCAGCTGGTTAACTGTATGAAAGACACCTGGTAACCAGAAATCCTGCTGAATGATAGGGGATCAAATACTTATTTCCCTCATGAACATGCAAATCAGTGCATAATTTGTTAGACATGCATTTCTTTTGAATTTTTTTGTTGCTATTCTGTCTCTCAGTGTTACAATACACCTACCATTTGATTTTTAGACTGATTATTTCTTTGTGAGTGGGCAAACATTCAAAAATCAGCAGGGGATCAAATACTTATTTCCTTCACTGCAAACCTAATAATGCATCTACTTCAGTACTGATTGGTTAGAGCAGGGGTCTCCAAACTTTCTAAACAAAGGGCCAGTTAACGGTCTTTCAGACTTTAGCGGGGCCGGACTGTGGAAATCAGAAAAGAAAATGTCCTGGCTTCCCTGGGAGTAAACAATGCCCGATGTTTAGAATAAAGGGAGGAATAGTGCCCCATCGCAGGTGTCAGTGGGAGGAACAATGCTCCATCATTGGTGTCAATGGAAGGAATTGTGGTCCATTGTTGGTGTCAGTGGGAGGAATTGTGCCCCGTCATTGGGTGGAATAGTAGCCTGTCATTGGTGTCAGTGAGAGAAACAGTAAGCGAAAGAACAGGACGTATAATGCTCAGGCAAACAATCCAGATCAGTCCACGATAGGTGCAGGCTCTGGCTCGTAACCACACACGATGCAACAGGAAGAAGGGTCTGTCGCACACCGGAGTATTGATGAATCTAGTGTATTTTTATTGATCCATAGGACACACAAAACACCAGGACATGATTACAGGACCTGTTAACGCGTTTCACACAATCTCATGCTTAATCATTATTAAGCACAAGATCCTGTGAAAGGTGTTAACAGGTCCTGTAATCATGTCCTGATGTTTTGTGTCTCCTATGGATCAATAAAAATATACTATATTCATCAATCCTCCGGTGTGTGGCTGACCCTTCTCCCTGTAGAAACAGTAACCCACCATTGGTGTTAATTGGAGGAATGGTGCTCCATGGTTGGTGTCATTGGAAAGAATTGTGTCACAGCACTGGGGTAGTGAGAGGAATTGTGAACCAATGTAGGTGTCAGTGGAAGGAATAGTGCCCAACTGCTGGTGTCAGTGGAAGGAATGTGTTTTTGGGAGGAATTGTGCCCCATTGTAGGTGTCAGCGAGAGAAATGGTGCCCCCTGATTGATGTCATTGGGAGAAATAGTGCCCCATTGTTGGTGATATTGGGTGAAATTGTATACTGTCATTAGTGTAAATGGGAGGATTTGTGCCCCCTTGTTGGTGTCAGTGGCAGGAATGATTGTCCCATTGTTGAAGTCAGTGGATGGAATGGTGCCCCAATGGCCAGATAACAGCAAGAAAGGGTCACATCCGACCCTGGGCCACAGTTTGGAGACCACTGGGTTAGAGATATGGCATCATACATACACTATTTCTGTAATAAGACAAATTTAACCACACTAAGTATAATAGGATTACACATAACAGCCGGTGATAATATTCAGTGTTCCTTTTTTACGATGGGATCTTTTGTCCAGATAAACATTTATAGATATAGATATCTTCCGGCTTTATGTTATAATTTTAAAATCCTATATGTCCGTGACATTTATAATGATTTGATTTAGAAAGATTTAGTCATTTGGATATTTTATTTATATATCTATATCTATATCTATATATATATATATATATATATATATATATATATATATATGTATATATAGATATAGAGTTCAATGCTTTATCTGTTCACTTCCCAGAGCTGCTTCATGAGGTGTTCGTTTACTCTTCCCAGAGCTAGAAAATGTTAGTTATTAAGTGACCGAGATGCGAATTTGCTGAATTCACAAGTCTAAATATAAGATGTTTCCACAGCTTACATTTATGGGGCCTGGAGAGGCTGGTAAATACAGTTCATTTGCCCCAAGTGAAGTAAAAAGACAACCCATTGTTGTCCGGTGTCCTGCTTTGTCTCAATTTTGTACTTGTCAAATAGATTCTATATGCACAACAATCAGAGAAACATCAGTTGTGGAGCGATCCATTGTTCACAAAATTATCTCTGTAACATCACTTTGTTTGCAGACCCTCAGCAGTTCAATTAGAAAAACAGAGATTCTCTGATGGGCAGGTCAAACTTAAAATGAAGGTCTTACTTTGATTTGTTCAATATAGTCCAAGGATAAAATATACTTTTTTTTTTTTTTTAATAAAAGTTTTGACACTTTAAAGACATATATATAGAGAATATAGTATTATGGTAGCTGCCATTGCTTAAATTATTATAGGGTTAGTACTTTCTGAATTAACCCCGAACAAGCATGCAGATTAGAAAATCAGAACAAAGCCAGAACTTCATCATGTGGATACTTTGTTCCACACAAGATTCTAGATAAGCATGATAGTCGGCCAACTATCATTTTCACAAGAAGAGATCAGTAATGGCAGCATACAGTGGGGATCGAAAGTTTGGGCACCCCAGCTAAAAATTTGTATTAATGTGCATAAAGAAGACAAGGAAAGATGGAAAAATCTCCAAAAGGCATCAAATTACAGATTAGACATTCTTATAATATGTCAACAAAAGTTAGATTTTATTTCCATCATTTACACTTTCAAAATAACAGAAAACAAAAAAATGGCATCTGCAAAAGTTTGGGCACCCTGCAGAATTTATAGCATGCACTGCCCCTTTGCAAAGCTGAGACATGCCAGTGTCATGGATTGTTCTCAATCATCATCTGGGAAGACCAGGTGATGTCAATCTCAAAGGTTTTAAATGCTCAGACTCATCTGACCTTGCCCCAACAATCAGCACCATGGGTTCTTCTAAGCAGTTGTCTAGAAAACTGAAAATAGTTGACGCTCACAAAGCTGGAGAAGGTTATAAGAAGATAGCAAACCGTTTTCAGATGTCAATATCCTCTGTTCGGAATGAAATTAAGAAATGGCAGTCATCAGGAACAGTGGAAGTTAAAGCAAGATCTGGAAGACCAAGAAAAATATCAGACAGAACAGCTCGCAGGATTGTGAGAAAAACATTTCAAAACCCACGTTTGACTGCACGATCCCTCCAGAAAGATCTGGCAGACACTGGAGTTGTGGTACACTAATCCACTATAAAGAGATACTTGTACAAATATGGTCTTCATGGAAGAGTCCTCAGAAGAAAACCTCTTCTACGTCCTCACCACAAAAATCATCGTTTGAACTTTGCAAATGAACATATAGACAAGCCTGATGCATTTTGGAAACAAGTTCTGTGGACCGATGAGGTTAAAATTGAACTTTTTGGCCGGAATGAGCAAAGGTACGTTTGGAGAAGGGGCACAGAATTTAATGAAAAGAACCTCTGTCCAACTGTTAAGCATGGGGTTGGATCAATCATGCTTTGGGGTTGTGTTGCAGCCAGTGGCACAGGGAACATCTCACGAGTAGAAGGAAAAATGGATTCAATAAAATTTCAGCAAATTTTGGATGGTAACTTGATGCCATCTGTGAAAAAGCTGAAGTTAAAGAGAGGATGGCTTCTACAAATGGATAATGATCCTAAACACACCTCGAAATCCATGGGGGATTACATCAAGAGGCGTAAACTGAAGGTTTTGCCATGGCCTTCACAATCTCCTGACCTCAACATAATTGAAAATCTATGGATAGACCTTAAAAGAGCAGTGCATGACAGACAGCCCAGAAATCTCAAAGAACTGGAAGACTTTTGTAAGGAAGAATGGGCAAAGATACCTCAAACAAGAATTGAAAGACTCTTGGCTGGCTACAAAAAGCATTTACAAGCTGTGATACTTGCCAAAGGGGGCAGTACAAGATATTAACTCTGCAGGGTGCCCAAACTTTTGCAGACACCATTTTTTTGTTTTCTGTTATTTTGAAAGTGTAAATGATGGAAATCTAACATTTGTTGACATATTATAAGAATGTCTAATCTGTAATGTGATGCCTTTTGGAGATTTTTCCATCTTTCCTTGGCTTCTTTATGCACATTAATACAAATTTTTAGCTGGGGTGCCCAAACTTTCGATCCCCACTGTACATATTCTCTAAGTACAGATTCCCTTTAATTTATTAGATATATTCAATATATTAACACAAATAAGGAGGAGCAATAATATAGAAATCACATAAAACATGGAGTTAGACTTTTATTGTCATTTTTTAAAGGGAACTTAATTTGTGTGGGCCAAGCTGGTCCAAATTTTACTCTCCTTCACTAACGCATGCAGCAGCTATCAGCACTGTATATATTGTATGTAGCTTCAGCTATATAAAGTACAGAGTGCAACTGGATGGGGACTTCCCGTCCCTCTCCCAGAACAAAATTGGGTCGGGCTGAGCTCTGATCAGCCATTCACAGGAAGCTTAGTATTTTCTGAATAAGTAACAAAACTTCCTCTGATTGGCTGAGGTGGAGAGATGGGCAGATGATGTCACGATCACCATCTCAGCCAATCAAAGGAAGCCTTGTATTCATTTATAGAGTAGAAAGCCTCCTAGAAATGGCTAAGCAGTGCTTAGCCCAACTTGATTTTGTCCTGGGCATGGACAGGTAGCTCTAGCTTCCAGGACACAGCACTGTACACTATATATAATGGAGTCTTAAAAATGTCTCCTCCACCCTCTTGCCTATTTTTAGCCTCATAATCTGGCTCCCTTATGTCAGTCTGGCTGCACTGGAGGGGAGGGAGCACTGGCAAGGGATGGGAACATGGGAGGGGGACTATGGGTGATGTCACCACTCCCGGATTTACTGGCCACTGTCAAGTGCTCTATGGTTTCCCCTGACACGAGGGATCACGTGACTAAATCGGAGCAGGATGAAAATGGGTATAAACTTTTTTTTACACAGGTTAGTAAGCATAGGTACCAGGATAGGGGAGGAGACATTTTTAAACAGAGTTAGGCAGAAATTGTTTAGGGTAAAAGCTGCAATATAAACTAAAGATATGAACTAAATACAGTATACACTGCAGAAATGTATTTATGAGATATGTGACATATTTATAGTCTGTTTTTATTTCATGGACTTGATGATTAAACAATTTTTACCATAGAAAAGCATTTACGAAACTGCAATTAAGTTTTCTACAATACTTGAAATTAATATGGTTGAATGCTGGAAAGGCTTTTGTTTTGCAAAAAAGAAAAAATAAGTTTCACTAAAGGATTAACCATATGATTTAAATTACAAATCTGCTGTCCAATAGCAGCTTCCTTATTTCCTCCCACTCTTCTAACCGTCATTTCCCTGTGTAACCATGAGCCTAATTGGAAGCTATTAAGGATCAGAGATGGTTATTATTTCAGACACTAAATAAGTGAGGTAGTACAGGACCAAAAGGAGACTAAAAGGTGTAAGACTTCAGTCAGACTTCTATTTTTTTGTCAGAACAACCATTAGCTTAGTTTGAGAAGAGATATAATTATTTCTGCAGATACGAATTAAAACTACAACTTTGATCTCCTGACTTACTAATAAAATCAGAAATATAATTGGAGTATCTTCTCCAGTAGGCAAGCGAATGAGCCATTCAAAGAATGAAGTCCAAAAATGATTAAACTGTTTTTATTTCAAATAAACATGACATACCTTTTTATAATTTGTCATGACAAGATTAGTTTAGAAAAGCCCTGTGGATCCACAAGATCCATAACAATATAAAGCAAATTGTAAGTAAAGAAACCATCTTGGCTGTGTTCAATTAAAAAAACAAACAAATGTGTTTATGTCCTTGTGTCTTTCAGGATAGAACTGGCAGCAATGGGAGGGAATCCCTTCTGTAACCTGGGCACCTCATTCATTACAGTAAGAACTGCCATTGATGACAACACCTATCGGAATGGAGATGTCAGAAATGCTAAGATTATTTGACAGAGGGTTCATTGAACTGGAACGCTTCCTCATCGTAAAGGTCTTCTGGCAACTCTTCATCTCCATCAGCGAAAAAAGTAGGAAATGGAAGGTTTTCAAATCCTTTTTGTTTGACAGCGAGTTTTGTGTCAGTGACCTAGAAAACAGGATAGGAAAGGATGACATTTGATTATCATGTCCATTTTACATATAGGATGATCACGCATCTCTTCTGCATAAATTACAGCCCTAATTACTAGGTTTATTCATATAAAAAAAAAAAAGTATGTGACATCCAAATGTTTTGTACAATATTACCTATACTTTTAAATGTTTAGCTTGTTCAGTTAAGATATGTAGATGAAAGATTGAAGTGGATTGGTGGCTTTGCATATCTACTCCAGAATGCCTCCTCCATTTTGATAAATTCCCCTCATTAAATTGTGGGCAAAACTCGAAAGGTAAAACCTGCATGCAATTGTAGCACAGTAATCATATCAATTGAACTCCAATATGACGTGTCTGTCTAAGGGCAAGAAAGACACATTCCCTAAAGGTAACGACATGTACAAGCCTACTAAGTAGTAACGCAGAGCAAAGAGAAGCACTCCTGTGCAACGTGCCCATAATGGCCTATCGGATTATAGTTTACTGCAGTCATCTTCAGCTGGCCTACACTGATTGAAATTTGGCTGCTTCAGCAGGGACTGGCCAAATTCCAATCAGTGTGTGGCAGTCCCTGCTGGACATGTTTTCTCAATCATTGGCTACAGCTAATCCGTTGATGTTCAGTGTATCCTGACAGCTGCAGGTGCTGCTGTCAGAATACAATGTCCCATCAGGGGGGAAAAACAAAAAAAAACCAAAACCCTTCAACCACCTTATTTAAATGAAAGAATTAATCATTTACTTTTTTATGTCCAGCCCACTGGCTGAATTAAATAAAAAAGATTAATAGTGTATGGCCAGCTTAAAGCAGTATTCTTTTCTAACCAGGCACCCTGCAGGTTTATGACATAATATGCTAGTATGCACCGTAGAACAGGAGCAGGGAGAGTACTCATTTTTTTTTAAATATTTCAACATTTTTCAGTTTACTACATTGGTAATGGGTAATAAGAACCACTACTGCTAGTTCCATGAGACAAGAAGCAACTAAATTACTGGGAAAGGTAAGGTGCAGCAATAGTCCCATAATCACCCCTATATGTTAACACTCTTGCTTAGAGGTCTCAATAATGGAGAACACAGATGCCTTTCAGCACTCAAACTTTATCATGGCATGGCACACCTTCGGTAAGAGGGTAGAAATTGGGGACGAGGAGTATGCTCATTTTATTTTTAAAACTGTGTAAGAAAAAGGCTGTGGGAGAGAATTAGACTCCCATAGCAGATTTTTCAAACATTCGGTCGAATCTGCTTAGTACAAGGATTTAAGATGATGTTATTACATTGAAGGAGGTAGGACAAGTGTGCTTTGAGTACTATCAGCGGCACTGGTGGCCCTGCCTGAGACGGACTGCACCTGTATTTTGCGCAATTTGTTGTGCACAACTGAGGTGCACATTAATGTGAGTTTTTAAAAACTAAGTTGACGTTTGTGAACATATTACATCCATACAGGCAGTCCCTGAGTTATGAACATTTGAGCTACGAACAACTCATACTTACGAATGGAGGGAGAAACAGAAAGTGAGAAGAAAACAACCCATAGGAAGGGAAATTCACTCCTGTAAGAGTTACGGGAAAAAGGTGTCTCCACTGAAGGTATATCACCAATCCTTGTTTCCATAACAACCCAAAATTTTCAAAATCCAATTTTCACAGGGACAAAGTGAGGTGAAATCTTCTGAACAGGGGCACAGACAGCAAAACAAACATTACAGGGGTGTTATCTCTTTCCTATGCTATCCAAACGTATAAATGATTTCTTTGGCTGGAGCTACACTTGAAAAAATTTACCTGTTCCAACTTACATACAAATTCAACTTAAGAACAAACCTACAGACCCTCTCCTGCTCGTAACCCGGGGTACCGCCTATATTTAGGGTGTAACATGTTCAGCATTTGCCTCATTTCCCCCCCATCCCGTAACAACGGGCTAGGGATCTTCTCCCTGAACTCCACCTACATGGCTGCAACATTAATTTACAGAGTTCTATGCATTAACTATATGTAACGTCACCCATTGCGGCTGACGGCCTGTAGTGCTCAGTAACTGCCTGCTCATATTGGGAGGAGTGGCCAGACAGCAACTAAGGCAGTCTGCAGGAGCCTGACACTGCACCCGCAATTTGCTGATCGCAGATGCACTGCATTACAGGTTCCTAAAAAAATAAATGCACTTTTTTTTTTTTTACTGCAAAAAAATGTGCATTTTATTTTTAAAAGGTGACTTTATCCTTTTACCTGTTTTTTAAAATAATAATTATTTTTTTAAGCTGAAAGTGCTAGGGAATATTTTAGTCTTCTGCGCCTAAAGCAGATTTGCGTCTGTGGTATGTTAACCCCTAATATATAAATTCCATCCTAAAAGATAAGAATCTCTCCATTTAGAGTGGAGTGGAATAAAGTACCAAGAGTATACCTGCACAAGGAATGTATATTTGGACATACATAGCATATATAGATTTCAGTTTAATAATTTATATTGCTATGGATTGTATTGCAATTCTATTTGTTTTACATTTGATAACATAGTGGAGGTTTGCACATTTTTGTGCTGCGCTTTATTGCACTACTGTATTAAGGGAATTAGTAGAATTTAGCACTGCACTTGTTATAGTTTATTACTTACTTTACTAGCTGCAAGCTTATTTTAGCAGGGAAGCTCAATTTGTATTGCCTGACGTCTGGGCGGGTAGTTTTTTTTTCTACATTTAACCTACTGCTGCGGGCAAACAGTTGGGCTTACTTGTCAGTGTTCACCGTACCAGCTGTCTCTTTTTGAAAAGAGTGCGGCCGTGCCTGGTTCCACCTACACGGCTGCATCATTCACAGGGTTCTGTGAATTAATCAACTACAAGTAATGACAGCTTTTTATCTACCACGGTGCTTGTTGAGCTCTCTGGTAGTTCACTGAAGTAAATGCATTTTTTTTTCCCTGAAAAAATGTTTTTTATTTATTTTGAAGGTAAAACTTATCCCTTAACAGATCAGACACTGGAGTTTGATTTGTCTGCTCAGCAAGCGTGTACTGTGCACCCAAGTGCTTCTGTGTGGGACAGTAACCTGAAGGAAAAAAGTGTTTATTTCTCATTGGCCCCACATTTACTCCATCAGATGGACTTCTGCTGAGCTCGACTTTCCCCTTTCCTGATGAGCAGCGAATCGGTGCTCGTCACGCTGCTAGTCTCCAGATGCGGTGCTGGAGAGAGCCAGGGAGTTGAGTAGGAGATAAACAGCACAATGTTAAAAATATTAAGTCACCATAAATCCTCTGTTTTATAAAGCCCCAAACAGTCCTAAAAGCACCGCAGAATTAAATCTCGTTTTGGCTAAAATTATTATTTATTTTTTTATCAGGACAAGTATATTGTCATGGGGGACAAACCATGAGGGAAGCCAATTTAGTCCTATGGACAAATAGTTTTTAAAAAAATTTCCACACCCGTTTTAAGGTACAATTTTACAAGGAGCGTGTCAACAATTTAATATATCTATTTGCAGGTATACAAATGTCAGTGAAGAAATATTTGTGCAGCTGAATACTGAGTGTGACAGACATATAAAACCTCCAAAGAAAAGATTTAAATTGTTTTAGCGGGGAGATGCAGTTATACTACAAACCGCTAGAAGCAAACGTATTTAGCAGTGGTGGCCACAAATATTTTTTATCTGTGGACACGGTCTCTGAAATCGGATTTGTATTCCAGACTGAGTTTTTTTTTTTTTCTCTTTACGGGAGATGGAAGGCTTTGTGAACAATACTTTAAGCTGGATTACTTGTATACCTAAATCCTGCTCTGGGCATTTCCTTAGCCTCACATTTCCTTTGTTGTATGTTGCAGCGCTCTGCTTCTGGAATCGTGCCCTGTGAATCATTTGAGAAGCTTTTTGTCTCCTTTAGTGAGATTTCCTAAAGTGTTATTTCACATCGTACTTCGATGGCTTCTTCAGATATCCTACCGCAGAACAGAAGATGTTACTGCATATGTCTTTTTTTAATTGAAATGTGGGGATTTCAAATAAATAGGGGGCTTGAAATGTTGAATGTACCTAACAGGAATAGAGGCAAAATAAGCTAGGCCTGGGAAACATAACATTAGGAAAAAATATTACGGTACAGCAGAACGCTCTCAGAGTAATATTAAATCTCCCTGAGGCCTGAAGAACGAAGCACAACAAAATTAACACAATTAGATATCTACATAAAATTCCTTCCTCAGCTGTCCTTATCTGCACTCCAAAGGCCTAAAGAGGCTGCACAAGCAAAAGATGACTAATGGATTGATAGCCGTAATCAATGAACCACCGAGAGGTGGAAAGACTACAGCCAATGATAAAAATCAGGCTGGAAAGGTCTGCATGTAAGAACAGTGAAGACAAGGCGTTCTATATTAGGGCCAATTCATAAAAGCTTTATAGCATGTGTAAGGTGCCTTAAAGCCCGACTCCGGAAACGAGACTCCCCCCCCCCCCGGACCCCCTGAATTACTAAGGTTAAATGCATGTAAGGTCTATGAGGAGCTCAAGATGCAGAAGATGTACTTATCCTACACTTACTTCAGCCAACCCCAGTTCTCTCCTCTTCCCTCTCTGACAATTTATAGGCATTTCCTCTGTGTGAACATGTACAATGCAGGAATATTAAAGTGGTTCTAAATGCTTTTTACCTTTGTGCATTCTATGCATGAAGGCAAAAAGACCTTCACTGTACAGCTTGCCCGTCAGCCCTCCATGCCACCCCTCCTCCCCCTATACCCACCTGAGCCCCATCTCAATCCAGTGATGTGTAGAAGAGCAGAAGCTCTCCCGGGTCTCTCCCTCCTCATTGGCTGAGACACAGCATTGGAAGTCATTGGCTCCCACTGCTGTCAATCACATCATATGAGGAGGGAGCAGGAGGTGAGACCAAGCCATGCTCTATGTGTCTCAAAGACACATAGAGGCGGTTCAGGACCAAGCACGCACGAGTGCCCCCAGAACAAGCAGTTTGCTATTGGGGCGATAAGCAGGGGGAGGGGCCAGGAGCACCGGCGGGGGACGCATGAAGAGGAGGATCAGGGCTGCTCTGTACAAAACCGTTGCACAGAGAAAGTGTAACATATTTATTTAAAAAACTGAACCTTTACAAACCCTTTAACTCTGCGCATTGTATGTGGAGAAGGCAGGAGCGTGTCCTTTGCCAAGAGTGCAATAAAGAGGAAGCTTCTAGGACTGGTCCCAACACTGGAGGGATCCTCCTGGAATGGGGAATAAGGTAAGTAACTATTTCCTGAATCCCTAAAATGAGCAAGCAGTCAATCCTTGTAGTGTTGGGGGCAAAAGGGTTAGATTTTGTCTAGTCCCTGGACATGGGCTTACGCGTTCACGTGATATACAGTTAGCTCCATATATATTTGGACACAGGCATAATTTTAGTTTTTTCAGGTATTTACCAAAACATATTCAGGCTATAGTTATATAATGGATATGGGCTGAAAGTGCACACTCTCAGGTTTAATTTGAGGGTATGTACATCCAAATTGGAGGAAGGGTTTAGGATTTACAGCTCTTAAGAGTAGCCACCCCCCCTTTTTGAAGGGACCAAAAGTAATTGGACAATTGAATCTAAAGCTGTTTCATGGCCATATGTGGGCTACTCCATTATTTCTTCATCAATTATGCAGGTAAAAGGTTTGGAGTTGATTTTAAGTGTGGTATTTGTATTTGGAATCTATTGCTGTGAACCTACATCATGCATTTAAAGGTTTAAAAGAGCTGTCCATGCAAGTGAAACAGGCCATTGTAAGGCTTCAAAAATGAATCAAATCCATCAGAGAGATAGCAGCAACATTAGGAGTGGTCAAATCAACAGTTTGGTACATTCTGAGAAAATAACGCACTGGTGAGCTCAGCAACATAAAAAGGCATGGACGTCCACGGAAGACAACACTGATGGATAATTGTAGGATCCTCTCTATGGTAAAGAAAAATCCAATCATAACATCCAGACAAGTGAAGGACACTCTCTAGGAGGTGGGCGTATCATTGTCAAAATGTACAATCAAGAGAAGACTTCATGAGAGCAAATACAGAAGGATCACCACAAGGTGCAAACCATTCATAAGCCTGAAGAATAGAAAGGCTAGATTAGACTTTGCCAAAAAACATCTAAAAAAGCCAGACCAGTTCTGGAAAAGCATTCTTTGGACAGATGAAAGGAAGATTAATCTGTACCAGAATGACAGAAAGGAAAAAAATGTGGAGAAGGCTTGGAACAGCTCATGATCCAAAGCACACAACGTCATCTGTAAAACATGGTGGAGGTAGTGTGATGGCATGGACATGCATGGCTTCCAGTGGCACTGGGTCATTGGTGTTTGTTGATGATGTGACAGAAGCAGCCGGATGAATTCAGCAGTGTTTAGAGATATACTGTCAGCCCAGATTCAGCCAAATGCAGCAAAGTTGATTGGACATGCTTCACAGTACAGATGGACAATGATCCAAAACACACTGCAAAAGCAACCCAGGAGCTTTTGAAGGAAAAGAAGTGGAATATTTTGCAATGGCCGAGTCAATCGCCTGATTTCAACCCAATTGAGCATGCATTTCATTTGCTGAAGGTAAAACTAAAGGCAGAAAGACCCACAAAGAACAACTGAAGACTGTTGCAGTTAGAGCCTGGCAAAGCATCAGAAAGGAAGAAACCCAGTCTTTGGTAACGTCCATGGGTTCCAGACTTCAGGCAGTCATTGCCAGTAAAGGATTCTCAACAAAATATTAAAAATGAACATTTTATTTATGCTTATATTCATTTGTCCAATTACATTTGAGCCCTTGAAAATGGAGGGACTGTGTATAAAAAATGGTTGCAGTTCCTAAAATTTGTACTTGATATTTATGTTCAACCCCTTGAATTAAAGCTGAAAGTCTGCACTTCAAATTCATTTGGATTGTTTCATTTTCATTTATTCTGCTGGCATACAGAACCAAAAAGTATGAAAATTGTGCCTGTGTCCAAATATATATGAACTGTACATACATGTGATCCACGCTCCCACAGTGTTCATGGGCAGGGGGCATGCTCGCACGCCAGCCCGACAGTGCTGTAATTCGGTACAGCACTGATCACTCAAAAGATTCAGGCCAATGATGTTTGGGCATAGACCTGCTGATGGGCTGTACCGAATCAGAGCTCAGCCTGTGTTTACATTACACAGGCACAGAAAATAATACAATCTTCTGTCCCAGGAGCACATTTTGTTCCAGAGAGAGAAGAAAGCCGATCCACATGAGTCCAAGCAGCACACTTTTACAGTAAAAGCACAGCTAGGTCACATGTAACACCCTGGTCACCCCCTAAGTAACCCTTCACTGCCCTGTCACCAGTGTCATTATTACAGTGTACAGATTTTTTTTTTTCTTACTGATCACTGTATTAGTGTCACGGGTGACTTCAGATAGTGCTAGTGTCAGTTAGCGTCCCTCCCAGATAGTCAGTTGATCGCCCGCCACTACATCTGTCATCACATTTAACCCTTTCACTGCCAGGAACACGCTCATATACACAATAAACCTCCATTGCTAGTATAGTGTATGAACGAAACAATATCTTTGATCAGATCAGAACTATACCAGCGTTCACAACAGTATAGTGTCCCCAAAAACACAGCGTTAGCAGGATCAGCCCTGACACCTGCCAGCACCTGTGTTTAGCCTCTATGCTTAACCCCTGCCCCCCTTTCTCCCCCAGAAAGTTCAGTGTCAGTAGACCACTGTCACTTGATACACTGTACACAAAACTTTGGGGTTAGAAAGATCAGACCTGATCTCTGCCAAGTAGTCCCTGACAGTCAGGTACTCTTTTTCTCATGAGTCGCACTAGGTACCTATAAATTTAGTGGCCAAAATGTCCAATGAAAGGTACTCTAGTGAAGAGGCCTACAGGATTCTGAGTATGTCAGATGAGAACGAAGGGGAAGCCTCACTGACAATCAGGCTTAGAATACAAACCTGTATAGAGCAGTGGAACCATGAAAGATAGCACAGACAATGGAGCAGAGGTCCCTGCTAAGGTCAGGAGTACCCAAACCCATTCCCAAGTTGCTGAGGTGTTACAATTGCAGGAAGATTCTCATATGCAGCAGTGTGCCAGTACTAGTGCCGCTCAACCTTTTGGTGAACTGGTGAGCCTAATACATTCTGGTATTTTACATACCAGCACTGCAGTATCACTTGGTGACTTGACGAGTCCCATAAGTGCAGTACAAGCTGGTGTGGTGGCTAGCATAAGCAGTGTCCCACAGCCACCAAGAATTCAAGCACAGGCTCGTAGAGCCCATAGTGTCCTTTCAGATTTGCTTGCAAATCCTGATTTGCAGCTCACAAATTCTGCAACACTCGTACTTTTCCCATTTCACTGCTCAACCCAGAGTTCAGGTGGAAACAGCAAATTTAACTACCCCTTCATCTTTTGGAGCGGTTTTTCATGGAAGAACTGTATGGATTGATTGTGGATCAAAGCAATTTATATGCACAACAATTTAAAATTCAAACCTTGCCAGACCATTTGCACAGAAACCTATTTCAGTTCCTGAATTTAAAGTTGTTTTGGGCCTAACCTTCAACATGGGCATTATTAAAAAGAATGAGTTGTGGTTGTATTTGTCTACAGATCTGATTCATCATATGCCAGCGTTCTCTGCTGCCATGGCCAGGTATAGATATGAGAATATAATGTGTTTTATGCATTTCAATGACAATATACGCTGTCATCCTGAGGGTGACCCTGCATATGAAAGGCTCCACAAAATTCGGTCCCTCATGTTGATTATTCCCTCATTAATTTTCCTAGCTGCCTTGCATCAATTTCTCCCCAGCAAGAGTGCCAGATATGGGGTCAAAATATATAAGACCTGTGAGAGGGCAACAGGCTATACATCTAATTTTTGGAGTTACGGGGGGGAAAAGATTTTGTGGAGCCTCCGGATGCCTAGACTACATGGGGTGCAGTGGCAAAATAGTTTGGGACTTGGTGTCACCCTTTTTCCATATGGGGTATCACTTATACAAGAGTGCCACTATTTAGACATTTGTACAATCTTGGAATTGGCAAATGTGGCACCATGCGACCTAATCACTGGGGCTTCCCCCAACAGCTTATAAATACCCATCTTGTTTAGCCTGCTTGAAAAATGATGTATTGCTCGCAGTGAAGTGGAAGGGAAAACGGGATGTTTTTGTCCTGTCTTTCAATCATACAGACATGACCAGGCAAATATCCACAGCAGATGGTGTTGTTGAGAAGCACCTCTGTATCCATGACTATAACCTTAACATGGAAGAGGTGGACTTCAACAACCAGATGATGAAGCCATACTTAGTGTCCAGTTAAGCCAGATGCTGGTATAAAAAGTGTCTGTATATATATTTCAATTGGTTCTGTGCAACGCTTTTGTGCTTTACAAAGCAACTGGGCGAAGTGGATCCTTCCTAAAATTCCAGGAAGAGATCATCACAGCCCTTTTGTATCCAGAAAGTGCTGTGGCCCAAACCCCCAACCCAGATGCAGTGAGGAGACTGCATGAGGCATTTTTCTGATGCCATTCCTGGTACCCCAATCCAAAAGTCCCCCCCCCCCAAAAAAAAATGTGTCTGTAGCAAACACAGAATTAGGCCTGACACCCTCTTTTTTTGTCCCTCCTGTCCTGGCCAACTTGGTCTCTGCCTCAAGGACTGCTTCTGTTGCTATCACACACTAGAGGAGTATTAGTATAGGGTACAGCACGGCACAGTCTAGGGCACATACACTGATCAAAAAAATTAAAGGAACACTTTGAAAACACATCAGATCTCAATGGGGAAAATATCATGCTGTATATCTATACTGATATGGACTGGGTAATGTATTAGGAACGCAATGATGCCCTATTGTTTGATGGAAATTAAAATTATCAACCTACAGAGGACTGAATTCAAAGACACCCAGCAAATCAAAGTGAAAAAATCATGCAGCAGGATAGTCCATTTTGCTGAAAGTTCATTGCAGCAACTCAAAATGGTACTAAGTAGTTTGTATGGCCCCCGAGTGCCTGTATACATGCCTGTCATCAGGGCCTGCTCCTAATGAGATGACAGAGGGTGTCCTGGGTTATTTTCTCCCAGATCTGGACCAGGGCATTACTGAGCTCCTGAAACAGTCTGAGGTGCAACCTGGCGGTGTTAGGTGGACCAAAACATATTCTAGAGGTGTTCTATTGGATTTAGGTCAGGTGAGCATGGGGGCCATTCAATGCTATCAATTCCTTCATCCTCCCAGAACTGCCTGAATACTCTCACCACATGAGGCCGAGCATTGTCGTGCACCAGGAGGAACCCGGGACCCACTGGCAGTCAGGGTACCATTGTCTAGCCTGTAGAGGTCTGTGCATCCCTCCATAGATATGCCTTTCCAGACCATCACTTACCCACCACCAAATCGGCCATGCTGAATGATGTTACAGGTAACATAACGTTCTCCATGGCTTCTCCAGACCCTTTCACATCTGTCACATCACATGTGCTCAGGGTGAACCTGCTCTCATCTGTGAAATGCAAAAGGCACCAGTAGCGAACTTGCCAATTCTGGTGTTCAACAGCAAAGCTAATCGAGCTCTATGGGCTGAGCAATGAGCACAGGGCCCACTAGAGAAAGTCAGGCCCTCAGGCCACCCTCATGAAGTCTGTTTCTTATTGTTTGGTCAGAGACATTCACACCAGTGGCTTGCTGGAGGTCATTTTTAGGGCTCTTGCAGTGCTCATCCTGTTCCTCCTTGCACAAAGGAGCAGATACTGGTCCTGCTGATGGGTTAAGGCTCTTCTACGGCCCTGTCCAGCTCTCCTAGAGTAACTGCCTGTCTCTTGGAATCCCCTCCATGCTCTTGAGACTGTGCTGGGAGACACAGCAAACCTTCTGGCAATGGCACGTGTTAATGTGCCATCCTGGAGGAGTTGGACTGTCTGTGCAACCTCTGTAGGGTCCAGGTATTGCCTCATGCTACCAGTAGCGACAAAAACCCTAGCCAAATGCAAAACTAGTGAAAAAAAGTCAGAAAAGATGAGTAGGGAAAAAAATGTCAGTGGCCTCCACCTAAAAAACCATTCCTGTTTTGGGGGTCATCTCATTGTTGCTCATCTAGTGCACCTGTTAATTTTATTAACACCAAAGCAGCAGAAACTGATTAACAACCCTCTCTGCTACTTAACTGACAAGATCAATATCCCAGGAGTTTAATTGACTTTATTTATTTATTACAGGTACTTATTTAGCGCCGTCAATTTATGCAGCACTTTTCCATATATATTATACATTCACATCAGTCCCTAACCCGCAAGGGGTGTACAATCTAAGGTCCCTAACTCACATTCATACACATATTAGGGCCAATTTAGACAGGAGCCAATTCACCTACCAGCATGACGTTGGAGTGTGGGAGCAAACCAGAGTACCCGGAGGAAACCCATGCAGGCACAGGGAGAACATGCAAACTCCAGGCAGGTGGTGCCATGGTTGGGATTTGAACCAATGACCCCTAGTACTGCCAGGCGGAAGTGCTAACCATTTAGCCACTGTGCTGCCTTGAAAACTTAATAATCCCCCAAACTTTGCCTAAAGATACACTTTAGTTTAAATATACCTGTCCCTACAGCAATCTTAGCAGAATCACGGCAATTATTTATATTCATCAGCTTTATGTTTTGTTAGAGGATTAGCACATTCCATAGAGGAAAATCTGAACAAAAGCAGTATTTTTGTATTGTTACAATCCACAGCAATCTCCACAGCCGTGTCTCTTTGCAGCTCCCAAGACCCAACTGCTTAGAATGTGACAGCAAAGGGAAGCCACTTTTCCCAGCTGCCAGAGAACAGCTTGTGCAATTTAAAATCTATTCACTTCTGTCAGGTCAGGAACTTTCATATGCTCGTGAATGCAACAATTTTCTTTTTCTGTAAGGCACAACTTCAACTACAGAACCCTGGAAGGCTAAAGATAATCGCATGCAAACACTGCAATGAACAACATCCTACAAAGAACCCCAAACATACAAGTAGGGTCACAGCAAAAGGTGTGTGTGTGTGTTTGTGTATATATATATATATATATATATATATATATATATATATATAAAACTACAACAATGCATGAACTACGACTACCGTCAACCAGTGCGGCAGACAGCCTGTAGCTCTCAATCAATTACGTGGATGATGATGAGTGCTCTCGTAGTTCATTGATTATTCTTTCCATTCAGTAACTGCCTGCCCATAGTGAAGGTAAGGGCAGACAGCTGACCGAGAGTATGCAAGATCCTGGCACTTGCACTCACGATCTGCTGACTGCGGGTGCAATGCCCTACAGATTGCAGTGTAAAAATAAATAAATGCACATTTTTTTTTAACCAGTACAAAGATGTGCGTTTATTATTATATTATTTACAGAAGGTAAACTTAGCCTTTAAAGTATGCAGCTTTCATACAGAACACTATGGGTCTACTGATGAATGTTTGCTGGACATTCATACAGCATTCAGCTATCATTTTCAACAAGTATTTGCCCATCAGCATAGACGATATGAGAGCAATTCCATTTACAAACAAGATTAACCTGTCACAATTAAAACCAAACAAGATTTGCCTATCAGCATACGCATACAGCATAATAGTGATTCCAATTATGAACAAGATTTGCCCATCACTTTTAAATTTAAACAAAATTCAGCCACCAAAATGCACCCATTAATCACAGGACAAATCCTCTTGATATGAAATTGAAATGATAGCTGAATGCCATAAAATGCAGATGGATAAATGTCCAGCAAACATTTACACAGTGAATCCTTTATAATTAGGCCCTTGCTTCTTTTTTCAGCAAGTGTAGAAGTACAAAATAAATTCCGTATTAGTGAAATAATGTCAAAATGTGAGGGGTCATGGAAATGGAATATTCCTTTAAAAGAAAACTAACTTTTTATGATTGATTTTAGATATATGTTCAATGCACAAAGAGGTTATTTTCAAGTAAAAATGGGAGAAAAAGAGAAATGACACTTGCTGCAATTTGTCAATAGCATTACACATTGGTATATTCTTTTTCAAAGATCCACCTGTAACAGATTTATTTCCTGCTGATCCTGCTAATAGATTGGATATTCTTAGATAGAAATATAGTTTTAGACTCTGGTTCATTCATGCCAGGTGACTTGGGACTGCGCCAGGCAAGAAAAAGCAAAAAATAGCCTTGTTCTAGATCATGCCAGTTCACACCACTGTGCTACACAAGAGAGAGAAAGTGGTTGTAATGAAGGTAAAAGCCTTCTGTGTGCTGCTCCCCCCCACCGCTCCCCTAATACCGAGCCCCCTCTCGATCCAGCAATGTGCATGGGAGCAGGGGCTCTCATGGGTCTCTCTCTCCACTCCCACTGCTGCCAATCACAGCCAGTGAGGAGGGAGAGTCTTATGGACACACAAGGCTGATTCAGAAGTGAGCACACACAAGTACCCCCCAGAGCAATCCGCCTGCACTGGGGGCACTCAGCAAGGGAGGGGGGCCAAGGGCGCCAGCAGGGTCCTGAGAAGAGGAGATTCGGGGCTTGTCTGTGCAAAATCATTGCACAGAGAGGGCAATTATGCCTTTTTTACGTTTTCTAAATGGTAAAATATCAAGACATATCCACAACTCATGTCTCAATTATTCTTGCATTATGATACTTGAAACGGAGTTCCAGCCTTTTTAGTGTTCATTAAAAATCAGCAGCTGCTGACTTTTAATAAACACACACTTACCTGTCCCAGGGTCCAGCAATGTTCTCACCCGTGCCGTCTCTTCTCCCCTTCTCTCTGCCATGGCGCAAGCATCTCAGCTGTGGGCACCAGGCTGTGACAGCTTCACAGCCTGGTGCCCACTGTGCATGTGTGAGTCACGCTGTGCCTCCTAATTGGTCTGGCAGTCTCCTGGGACCTTTCACTGTGGAAGGGAAAAGGGGAATGAACTTCCGGCTCACTTGGCCGTGGCGAACTGAGCCGGAAATGGGAGAAGGTACCTGTCAAAAAACAGGTATTTGCTCACCCCTCCCTTCCAAAAAGTGCCAAATATGGCAGTGGAGGGGAGGAGGAGGCAAACAAGTGGAGCTTCCACTTTTTAGTGGAACTCCGCTTTAACCATTTCAACATAAATATAAAAAGAAGAAAAAACACATGCTGTCATGTTTTGTTATAAAAAGAAAAAAAATCCAAAATTGAGCCTTTATTGTTACTTTAACCACTAGCCTACAGGGCACTTATACCCCTTCCTGCCCAGGCCAATTTCCAGCTTTCAGCGCTGTCACACTTTGAATGAAAATTGCGTGGTCATGCAACCCATATGAAATTTTTATCATTTTTTTGAGACAGATAGAGCTTTCTTTTGGTGGTATTTAATCACCTCTGGGATTTTTATTTTTTCTTAAACCAAAAACCACTGAAAATTTTGAAAAAAAAAATTTTTTCTTGGTTTTTGTTATACAATTTTGTAAATAAGTGATTTTTCCCCTGCACTGATGTGCGCTAATGAGGCTGCAGTGATGGGCATTGATAGGTGGCACTGATGGGCACTGATGAGGAGGCACTGGTAGGTTGCACTGATGGGCACTGAAAGGCAGCACTGATACATGACACTGATATATGGCACTGATAGGCAGCACTGACTGGCACTGTCTGGTACTGTTAGGCGGCACTGACTGGCACTGTTAGGCGGCACTGACTGGCACTGTTAGGCAGCACTGGCTGGCACTGATAGGCGGCACTGATGCACACTGATAGGCGACACTGACTGGCACTGACAGGCAGCACTGATTGGTGGCACTGACTGGCACTGATGGGTGACATTGAAAGGCAGCTCAGATGGGCACTGATATGTGGCATGGATGTGCACTGGTAGGCACTGATATGTGGCATTGATGTGGCACTGGCACGTGACACTGATGAGCGCTGACTGCTGGCACTGATGGACACTGACAGGTGGCACTTCTGGGGCCACACTGATCATAAGGGCACACTGATCATCAGTGCCCTGATGAAAAGTGTACATGTCCTCTCCGCGGAAAGCCGATTACCGGCTCTCCTCACCTCTCGAGCTGTCAGCGTGACAGCTCAAGAGGAGAGAAATGCCGATAACGGGCATTTCCGTGTTTACATGTGATCAGCTGTGATTGGACACAGCTGATCACATGACCGAGCCGACATCTTTGGCTCTTTCCGTGATCCGCTGTGTCCGCGGAACACAGCACACCGGCGATCGCCGCGCTGCGTGCTCCCTGAGCCGTGCATGCGCAGTGAGAATGGTAGGGCGTCATATGACGTCCTATCAGAACGAGAGAACCACCTTGCGCCCGTCATTGTACTATATGGCGGGCGGAAGGTGGTTAAGGTAAAAAGTACTAGACTAAATTTCACACTTGCTAAAGCAAGTTAGCTGTGCTTTCCCATAGACTTACAGTTAGGTCCATATATATTTGGACACAGGCATAATTTTTATGTTTTTTTCAGGTATTTACCAAAACATATTCAAGCTATAGTTATATAATGGATATGGGATGAAAGTGCACACTCTCAGGTTTAATTTGGAAGAAAGCTTTGGGAACTGCAGCTCTTAAGAGTAGCCACCCCCCCTTTTTCAAGGGACCAAAAGTAATTGGACAATTGAATCAAAAGATGTTTCATGGCCAGATGTGGGCTACTCCATTATTTTTTCATCAATTAGGCAGGTAAAGGTCTGGAGTTGATTCTAAGTGTGGTATTTGTATTTGGAATCTATTGCTGTGAACCTACATCACACATTCAAAGGAGCTGTCCATGCAAGTGAAACAGGCCATTGTAAGGCTTCAAAAATGAAACAAATCCATCAGAGAGATAGCAGCAACATTAGGAGTGGCCAAATCAACAGTGTGGTACATCCTGCGGAAAGAAGAACGCACTGGTGAGCTCGGCAAAATAAAAAAGGCATGGATGTCCAGGGAAGACAACACTGATGGATAATCGTAGGATCCTCTCTATGGTAAAGAAAAACCCATTCACAACATTCAGACAAGTGAAGGACACTCTCTAGGAGGTGGGTGTATCATTGGCAAAGTCTACAATCAAGAGAAGTCTTCCCGAGAGCAAATACAGAGGGTTCACCATAAGGTGCAAACCATTCATAAGCCTAAATAATAGAAAGGCTAGATTAGACCTTCCCAAAAAACATCTAAACAAGCCAGGCCAGTTCTGGAAAAGCATTCTTTGGACGGATGAAACGAAGATTAGTCTGTACCAGAATGACGGGAAGAAAAAAGTGTGGAGAGGGCTTTGAACAGCTCATGATCCAAAGCACACAACGTCATCGGTAAAACATGGTGGAGGCAGTGTGATGGCATGGACATGCATGGCTTCCAGTGGCACTGGGTCATTGATGTTTGTTGATGATGTGACAGAAGCAGCCGGATGAATTCTGCAGTGTTTAGAGATATGCTGTCAGCCCAGATTCAGCCAAATGCAGCAAAGTTGATTAGACGGTACTTCACAGCACAGATGGACAATGATCCAAAACACACTGCAAAAGCAACCCAGGAGCTTTTGAAGAAAAAGAAGTGTAATATTCTGCAATGGCCGAGTCAATCGCCTGATCTCAACCCAATTGAGCATGCATTTCACTTGCTGAAGGCAGAAAGACCCACAAAGAACAACTGAAGACAGTTGCAGTTACAGCCTGGCAAAGCATCAGAAAAGAGGAAACCCAGTCTTTGGTAATTTCCATGGGTTACAGACTTCAGGCAGTCATTGTAAGTAAAGGATTCTCAACAAAATATTAAAACTGAACATTTTATTTATGATTTTATTCATTTGTCCAATTACTTTTTGTCCCTTGAAAAAAAGGGGGGGGGGGCTACTCTTAAAAGATGTAATTCCTAAACCCTTCCTCCAATTGGATGTGCATACCCTCAAATTAAACCTGAGAGTGTGCACTTTCAGCCTATATCCATTATATAACTATAGCTTGAATATGTTTTGGTAAATACCTGAAAAAAACTAAAATTTTGCCTGTGTCCAAATATATATGGACCTAACTGTACATGAGGATCTGTGGTTTTAGTGTGGTTTTCAGAAAGTGCCTCAAAACTCCTGCATACTGCATCTTTAATAGGCTTTCTGAAACTGCACCAAAACCACAGGACCTCAGAAGTCTATGAGAAAGCGCAGCTAACCCACATGAAAACCGCAGGTTAGCTGCATTTTTAAGCCCCTCCCCTACTGAAAAAAATTATGTGATTTGGTGATACTGTACCAACATGTGGCCAGTTGACTTGTAAACTGTGAATTTTAATAATAGGTCCAACTTGAGATTGCAGGGAAACATTTTTCTTCTCTGATACAGTATATTTAGCTATTAACTGGTAAAAGCAGAGTTTTGAACAAACTGGGTCTACCTGGTGTAAGTCATAATTTAAAAATACATTTAATGCATTTACTTTAACTACACTGGCAGCAGTGAGAAAGTGGAGAGGTCAGCAGACATACCGTACTAACGATACATAGGTTGGCTTCGTTCTCACAGGCAGGAAAGTAAAATCATTTCATCATCCCCATCAAATGGCAAAGCTCAACATATCACAGAACAGAGGGAAGAGAAATTCTGTCTGTATAAAGAATCAAAAGATGTGGATTTTTTACAGAATGCATCTTCTGATGACACAGTCTGAAATAGGAGGAAGAGTCCTGAACTGTCACTCACCAAGTGAAGGTCTGACAGGAGATTGACAGCTTTGTATTCATGAGGTGCATCTGAATAGACTGCTGTACTCCAGCACAGCTAGCAATTTGTATACCTCAACATTCAACATTTACCAGCTCTAGCAGATGGAACGGTATCAAAACAATGAAGGTGTGGCAAGCTGTACACAAGCTTGATTTATAGATTTAAACAGTGGATATTTTTAGGAGAGCGGTCTGTTATCCTGACATATATATTTTTCATTATAGGCCTGTTCCAATATTTCTCAGGTTTTCCAAACCACAAGCAGACAAGTACACAATACCCATGAAATGTATGCTTTGGCACAGAAACATTCTCTGGGGCTGACTACAAATAAATGTTTGCAATGGGAAAAAATAGGACAATTGCCCATTGTAACCAATCAGGTGAAATCTCTCACTTCATTAAATTTAAAGTTGATTAGGTATCTGTTCGACTAGAAATGGCATTTCCAGTTTAAAATTAGCAGGATTCATTAGTGGAGTGACTGATCCAGCAAATGAATCTGGCTGCTACTGTCAGAGTTGAGAAGGAATTATTTTTCCCTCTGCGAGGATACAATGGAAGATATTTTGTTTAAGCCTTCTTTACCAACCAAAAGTGGAAGCTCAGTCAAAATCTAAGGCTAAAAGTACTTCTATCCCCATTCTAAGCCTATTCTATCTAACCCTGCAAAGAAAAGATCTTTATATTTGTATGACAATGGCTATAAGTGGTTGAGAGATGACGTCAGCCATAGGCTTACTATGGGTGCATCTGTTGTTGGCTGTCCCTACTCAGCACTGAAGCCGCTGCTAACAGCTGGTCATGTGACAGGCCTGGAGCAGCTTCAGAATAGGTAAGTATACACGTCTTTTCTCTACAGGGTTAGATAGCATAGTCTTAGAATAGGGGTGGGACTAGATTTATCCTTAGATAGATTTTATAAAATAATCACCCAACTCAGCGCTGCAGACATCAAATACCCCCCCCAAAAAAAATTACTAAAATGTGCAATCTTGACACAGCCTTCAATTCAATATACCCAAAATATGTAACACAACATAGCAATAAAAAAGGTGCTGCAAACATAAAATGTGTGTTAAAAAACACCACTGAGAAAACCAAAGTGACCAGGTGTATGACAACTAATGATTAGTCTATACTGCCATAGGAATATAAAGTGGTCCAAAGCTCAAATAAAGAGTAGTCCATCCTGCAACAGTTTAAGTAAACTTTCCAAAGTAGTTAATTCTCCAGCGTGAATAGAAAGTGCTCCAGTGCTCAAACACCTCTCCCCAGCATACTAGGACTCACAAGACAACAGTGCCTCTCTTTTTTTTACAGATTGGCATCTAACACATATGACTTCCATCTACTATGACTTCCGGCCCTGACTCCTCTCTCTTGTGGAACCCATCATATGGTGAAGAAAGAAAAAAAAGGGGCTCCAATAGTGTAAAACTGTTTAACTAAAAATATCTATATTTAGCAGATATCCCTTGAGACTGAGACCATGGTTTAATGTTCCTTTTGGCACAATACATCAGGCAGGCAGAGAACAGATTCCTCCTTCAATCCACAACCGAGGTGGGTAGAGGAATCCTCCCTGCTGAGACACTGTGGGGTTTATTTATTAAAGAGTCCAAAATCAGACTCAGTTCTGCATAGAAACCAATCTGCTTTAAACTTCACCTTTTTCAATTAAGCTTTGGCAATAAAACCCAAAAACGGATTAGTTTCTATGCAGACGTGAGCCTGATTTTGCATTCTCTAGCTTTAGTAATGAATCCCTGTGTTTGGACAGTGGGGATTCCCAGCTGTCAGAATACACTGATCAGTGGCTGCAGCTCCTGCTCAAGGAAAATGTTCCAACATGCCTGTTCAACAGAAGTTGATCAGGAACAGCCACACATGATGAATCAAAGTTTGTCCAGTCCCTGCTGAACCAGCCAAACGTTGATCTATCTATAGCCAGCTTTAAGGCTAACGCACACGGGCATAATAAAATACCAATATCTACACAGGATCTTGCTGTTGGAAAGCTGGCAAAAAAAGATCCTGCATTAAAAAAAGAAAAGACAAAAACCAAAAAAACCCATGCGTTTTAGACATTTTAATGTTCGTAAAATATTCACATGCAATAAATTCTTTTTATAATCCTTTATATTATTTTTTAATCCCAGCATGCATGCAGGTACATGCGTTTAGATGTGTACACACATAATATTCACAGAAATATTAACTGCAGATGCAGAATTTTCTACAGCTAAATGTAGCACTAGGTTATTAAGCACAACACAGCTTTGTAAAAAAGGTCCATAATACACAACACTGTTGTGTGCAGATCTGAAAAACACACACACACTACAGTGTACAGAACTGAGAGGGTGAAAGGGGGAGGTTGAGAGGGGGAGAGGGGGGGGGGTTGAGAGGGGGAGAGAGGGGGGGGGGGGGTTCAGTGGTAAAGGGAGGTCAGAGGGAGAAGAGAAATAATTGTGGACAGTATAGCCAAGACAACATACGGTTTAAACCCTTTTAGATAGTGTAAGGGTTAGATTATAATACCTTGTGCATCACATTTTACCAAATATATGAGTACAATTTCTACTAGCAAAGGTAAGCTTATACAGAGGTAAAATGTTATTTATAGAGGTTTTCCGGCCATGTACAGTACACCCAGAAGACTTCAATTTCACATCTAGTGTAGAAGGCAGAGTAGAACACAAATAACCTTTCATGTCTAGTGGACACTTGTAGTTTAGGGCAGAGCCAAAAAAACATGAAGGTGGGAGCCAGTATCAAGTCCACAACAAAAGCAGACAGCTGGAGTACCCAGGTAAATAATTGATAAAAGTTGGGGGGTATAATAAACCTTGTGAATAAATTTCAGTTGGAAAAATTGATCCCTAGAGAAGATCATGTTCTTTAAAAATTGGAGGAGGCAGTCTTCCCAGTCATCTTCTGTCAGGGAGGGAATATTATCATGCCACTTTTGATATAGCACTGTCATCTTAGGTAGAGTCAGGGGAGTCAGTTGATAATAGATGATAGAGGGTTAGGTAGATCATCCGACAACAGTGTCTCTAGCTGGTCAGATAAAAGAGTTATGGATCTTGGAAATTGTACGTAGGGTGCGTGGCGCAACTGTAAAAATCTAAAATACATAGGCAAGTGGTAAGCATTCCGAAGTGCATTAAATGACAGTAGAAGCCCTCCTGACATTATATGTTAAAATAGCACAATTCCATGTCTGGCCCACAGAGTGGGATCCAGGATAGTGTGGAAATTAAGAAGATTGGGATAACCCCATAAAGGAGTGTAAGGAGAAGAAGTGTCAGGGGCTATGTATCGGGCTCTAGCTTGTCTCTAAACCAGAAGTGTTGTTTTCATTTGGACAGTAACTGTGGGGTTAGATTGGGGTCCTCTGAAAGGCAGATTCCTGAGCTCCGCATAAGATCCCAACAAGGCCGCCTCCAGGGCAAGCCTTCCTGATCTAGTGACAATTGCAGGATGGATTTGTCTATTCTAGGGGGCCTTCCTGCCCACACAAAGGAGGGGTGATCATTTTTTCCCCTTTGGTAAAGAAAGATTTAGGTACAGGTGTTGGGGTATGTCTGTCTAAACACCATTTTGATAAGATTTACCCAGCTGAGAGGAAGTGATGCCCACGCAGATCACTTCCTGGTAAAGGTTTGAAGAAGGGGAGTAAGACTGTCAGGCACCTAGAGGTGTGGTTTCCTCTGTACCTCCACTGCAAGATAGCGAAATAGCGAAATCTGGTAACAACTCGAAGTGGAGCAAACGATATAACCGGTGGAGGGCCTGAGGTAAGGGGGAAAATTAGGGAGTTATCCCAATTGAACCAGAAGCTGGTAAAACCCCCAAATCTATCAATAATCGCCAAGGCAGACCGTAGAGACAAATCAGGATCTCCGAGATACATAAGAGTATTGTCGGCGTATGATGATATCTTCTCATCATAGTTGCCTACAGGTAAATAAGGAATAAATTAGGAATAACCACTATGACAGCTTTAGACATAGATGCAGGGAGAGACTCTCCTTTTAAGGTTTCAGTCAAGGTACTATGTAGGTATGGAGCTAAAGAGTCAAGGTATGGAAGGCTGGCCGGCCTGGGGGTCTTGCCAGATTGCTGGCCCACTACAGCCATTTGCATCTCATCTAGGGAGATCGGCTTCTCCAAGTTTTCCCGCTGTGAGTCAGATAAGACAGTGATCTCAAAAGTATTTAGGTAATGTAATCAATCAGCCTGGTCAAAATTGCAATTAGCGGAATATATTTTTATACCTCAAAATATTAAGTTATTAATATTAATATATTAAGGTATAAAACCAAAAGTGGAAGTAATGAGGAGAGCATCTGGGTAGAGGCAGGAGGAGGGATATACAGACCAACAAGAACCAATTCAAATCGATCAATCATAGCATGGATAACAAATTTACGCTCCAGATCCAGCTTGAAATGGAGAAGAGTGAATGATAAAGATATGTGGAAAAGCACACTAATACGCCGAGCATAAGAGGAATATGTGGCATGATAGTAACTACCCACCCAAGCCTTTTTAAGACTCATCACTCTACGACTCAGTAAGTGGTTTCCTTGCAATATACAAATATGGGGGTGGTAAGTTTTCAGACATTGAAAGACTAGGAAACGTTTGATAGAGGTGTTGCGGCACCTCACATTCTAGGAGATACATCTAAGGGGGTTGGCCATAGTCGGGAGAGAAGTTTGGAGTTTGGCCTTAACAGCCTCTGTTTCCACTAAATAATACGGAAAAACCAGCAGTTTAGTATTATTGTTGCCTGTCTTTAATGGACATCATGACCATCCGGAAGCATTGAAGTGCAGCATATGTTTTGACAGCAGGTGAGACAGTTTGGGGTTTATTTACTAAAGCTGGAGAGTCCAAAATCAGACTCCCTTCTGCATAGAAACCAATCAGCTTCTAACCTCAGCTTGTTCAATGAAGCTTTGGCAATGAAACCTGGAAGCTGATTGGTTTCTATGCAGAAGGGATTCTGATTTTGGACTCTCCAGCTTTAGTAAATAAACCCCTTTGTGTCCAGAGTCACATGTCTGTCAAACTGAGACCAGTGGCTGTGTCCATGTAGCTGCTACATCCCAATAGGATTGACTAAGCTGCAGCATCTGGCAGTTGAAATTGCGTAAACAAGGCACTTACTAATGAGCTATGGGTGTCAGCACCCACCTAAATGAGGCCTTAGTTCTTCTGCCCACGTAGGCAAGAATTTTACATCAGGCCCCATTCACACCTTCACGTAGCAGGAACAATTATTCCAGTTTGCGATTTACATGTAATTTTGAGTGTCATCTAGGGCAGCCTCTCTCAACCAGGGTGCCTTGAGGTTTCTTCAGGGGTGCCTTGGAAAAAGGTCTAAAAATTGCCCAAAATGTGTATACAAGCCAGCGGGTGGAACAAGCCTGCCTTTTAGTTATACAAAGCCACAGGATTTCATTGTGCACCATTATGACCTAGCCGCTGGCGTCCTGACAACCAATGACATCATCTGTTGATAAGGAGGATGTCAGCTGCCTGCACAGCATCCTAGTTTGACCCTCCCCTGCCCCTCTCTGTCAGTGTTGGGGTCACATTAGCTCAGTGATAGAGAAAAACTGAGGGAGAAGAGAAACACTGGAATACTATTCAGTACCAGCGTGCAAAAGTGATTTGCTTTGGAAGAACAAATCCCCTGTGTTGGGTGTCCTACATGTGTGGATGTTGCTGCGTTATATAAAACTATTTGAATTGTTTTTCACATTTTATATTGGGGTGCCTCAAGACTTTCCATAATTTTAAAAGGTGCCTCGGGACTGTCCGTAATTTTAAAGAGTGCCTTAACTGAAAAAAGGTTGATAAACACTGGTCTAGGGCCAGCCTAGTTACTTGAATAAAGCTGCCCTACACATTTTGTTGTCTGAAAAGAAGCTCCTGCTCCAGTCTAAATCTGTATACAGACTGAATTGAGCAAATGTTAAAATCCGTAGATTTAAATGTGTATAGATTATTTTTTGTCAACAGGAAGAGCTGATGGGATACAAATTAGCAGCTCTCCGCACATTTGACAGATTTTGTGCCTGTGACACTTGTGCTTGTGTCAGCAGCTCAACAAAAAAATCAAATCTGGTATCAGCAGGATCTCTACGGACAAAAACTTCTAGCATCTACAGCTAGAAAATGTGCAATAGACAGTCCTTGTAGAAGGCAACAATTCAGAAGTATAAAAGAAATCAAAAGTAAACCCCCAACTGTGCCAGATGCTAGTGCCTGCTGACTTATTACATTATGTTATGGATGAGCCCTAAACTATATTGTATAAATACTGTAAACTAACTGTAAACACTATAAATAACATTTTTGGGATAGAAATTACAGTAGAACCTAGAATTAGTATTTTGTGGCAACAGATGAGGCAATCCCCTCCCCTCCAGAAATTGGCACCGGTATCAAGATTTTTATTTGTGGCCCAAAAGCAGATAACGCTGAAATGGACATCTACTAATCTCCCCACCTTTAAAGAATGGCATAACCAAATTAATACTAGAGAAGCCAGTTTTCTAGCATAGAAGTTGTCCAAAAGTGTTATAAATTGTGGGACTCATGGTAGTCTATACCTGGTTTGGTTCCTCAGGGGCTTATTACACAGCACTTCAATGTGAATAAGGTTGTAATCATGTAATGATCAAAGAAGAAATAAAGATGGCAACCGTTTGAGATTAAGAGAGAATTTAATAATTGATAAATACATATAATCCTAAACCTTTTTAGGTAGTTCTTCAAATGGGTAGATTTTAGTTAGTAGGTAGTCATCTTCAGAAAAAAGGTGTGGTGACACCAATAGATTTGCATGAAATCTTTGTAGACAAAACCAATCTCCTAATCTATATATACAGTAAACTGTAATACAACTGGATCTGAACATGTAACTGTAAACGTTTCGTAATAGGCTACTTATTGTACTGAAAATTGTGAACACATACTATGCACATATGTTTTGTTACTGTAAAGAGGTTTGATTTGTAGATAGTAAACTTTTGTGTAAAACGCAGTAAAAAAAAAGTATTTAATATAGAAGTTTCGATGAAAACAGTTCATATGCCAGGTAAGACAACCAGCCATACAAACTCTCAAATGTAAACATCTCTATGTACCCCTAGGGAATTGGGAACAATGTCACTAGCTACAAACTCATGCACTGTGTGTCAATTATTGGATGGACAGATGACCGATATCTAGAGAACATTAAAATACACCACATTACTAAGTGGGTTGTCAGTTCGTGAGATGACCTCTGACTCATTAAAGTGCAGTTCCACTGAAAAGGGGAAGCTCGTCTTGTTTGCCTCCTCCCCCCCTCCATTGCCACATTTGGCACCTTTTGGGGGGAACAGGTACTTGGTTTTCACTGGTACCCTCTCCCACTTTTGGACTCCTCTGTTGGTACTTCCGGCGATTGAAGAATCGGCTCAGGCGAGGACAACGCTGGATACCTGGACAGATAAGTGCCCTAATATTAAAAGTCAGCAGCTACAGTATTTATAGCTGACTTTTAATTTTTCTTTGGAGGTGGGGGGAACTCCTCTAACTGTAACTTTACTGTGGCATTAATGCCAGAATGCAAAACATTATGGAGACCAAGGTGAAAAGGTGAATGCTGTAGACCAGCAGTTTAGAAAGTCAAAGGGCCACATGTGTATCTACTAGTCACGTGGAAGGCTGCATACAAACCAACACGAGCCATACCCCATCCAGGCTGTACAAAGATTCATGGTAGTGCTAGTGCTCTAGCAAGGTGAGGTGGCAAAAGGGCCCCTGAACGTTTTCATTCAATGACACAAAACAATTTTTATAAGCCTACATAAAAAAAAAAAGCTGTTTTTGGACACCCATTTAAAAGTTTCTTTATGATAGATATATCTATCCATCTATATGCACACACTGTGTATAATCTAATATATATATGTATAAAATATACACATACATACAGTGCCTTGAAAAAGTATTTATACCCTAAACCCCCAAATTTTCCACATTTTGTCATGTTACAACCAAAAACGTAAATGTATTTTATTGGGATTTTATGTGATAGACCAACACAAAGTCGTACATAATTGTGAAGTGGAAAGAAAATGATAAATGGTTTTCACATTTTTTTTTACAAATAAATATCAGAAAAGTGTGGTGTGCGATTGTATTTAGCCCCTTTTACACCTTGCTCCAAATTATTATGCAAATTCTATTTACGTGTCACAAAGATTACATATTTTGTTTTTCAGTTTAACTCATGGATGGCATTGTGTCTCAGGGCTCTTTTGATCACTGAAAACAATCTCGGACACCTGTGATAATTAGATTGGCCGGTGAGCCCAATTTAAGGAAAAACTACTAAAGGAGGGTGTTCCACATTATTAAGCAGAGCACCATTTTTAAGCAATATGGGGAAGAAAAAGGATCTCTCTGTTGCCGAAAAGAGTGAAATAGATCCAATGCTCACAAGCAGAAACGGCTGCATTGGGCAGAAAAATACATGAAGACTCATTTTCAAACAGTCCTGTTCACAGATGAGTGCCGTGCAACCCTGGATGGTCCAGATGGATGGAGTAGTGGATGGTTGGTAGACGGCCACACTGTTCCAACAAGGCTGCGATGTCAGCAAGGTGGTGGTGGAGTCATGTTTTGGGCCAGAATCATGGGAACAGAGCTGGTCAGCCACTTTAGGGTCCTCGAAGGTGTAAAGATGACCTCTGCAAAGTATGTGGAGTTTACGACTGACCACTTTCTTCCCTGGTACAGAAGGAAGAACTATGCTTTCCGTAATAAAATCATCTTCATGTATGACAATGCACCATCTCATGCTGCAAAGAATACCTCTGCATCAATGGCTGCTCTGGGGATAAAAGGAGAGAAAGTCATGGTGTGGCCTCCATCCTCCCCTGACCTCAATCCAATTGAGAACCTTTGGAGCATCCTCAAGCAAAAGATCTATGATGGTGGAAGGCAGTTTACATCCAAACAACAGCTCTGGGAGACTATTCTGACATTTTGCAAACAAATTCAAGCAGAATCTGTCCAAAAACTCACAGGTTCAATGGATGCAAGACTTGTGAAGCTGCTATCAAATAAGGGGTCCTATGTTAAAATGTAACGTGACCTGTTAAAATGTTTAAAAAGTTAAAATGTTGTTAAAAGTTTGATTGAAATAGCTTTTGATTTCAGTAAATATGCTGCAAACACAACAAATGAAAATTTTCAGTTCTTTACAACCTATAAAGTGTTTTGAAACTTACTGTGCGTAATAATTTGGAACAGTGCATTGTAAGTTTTTTATGTTTAAAAAAAATACTGTTATCGGGAGGTTTGTTCAGTAAAATTTGAATTGTACTCTTAATAGTTGATAACATGAGAATTATGCTGACTGTTATTTACATCAATTATTTAGGTAAATGAGAAAAATATCACTTGCATAATAATTTGGAACAGGGTGTACTCTGATACCCCTAACTAAAATCTAGTGGAACCAATTGCCTTCAGAAGTCACCTAATTAGTAAATAGAGTTCACCTGTGTGCAATTTAATCTCTATATAAATATAGCTGTTCTGTGAAGCACTCAGAGGTTTGTAAGAGAACATTAGTGAACAAACAGCATCATGAAGGCCAATGAACACACCGGACAGGACAAGGATAAAGTTGTGGAGAAGTTTAAAGCAGGGTTAGGTTATAAAAAAAAATATCCCAAGCTTTGAACATCTCACAGAGCACTATTCAATCCATCATCCACAAATGGAAAGAGTATGGCACAATTGCAAACCTACTGAGACATGGTCGTCCAACTAAACTGACAGGACGGGCAAGGAGAGCATTAATCAGAGAAGCAGCCAAGAGGCCCATGGTAACTCTGGAGAAGCTGCAGAGATCCACAGCTCAGGTGGGAGAATATGTCCACAGGACAACTATTAGTTGTGTACTCCACAAATCTGGCCATCATGGAAGAAGAAGGACATTGCTGAAAGAAAGCCATAAGAAGTCCCGTTTGCAGTTTGCAAAGCCATGTGGGGGACACCGCAAACATGGAAGAAGGTGCTCTAGTCAGATGAGACCAAAATTGTGTGGCGGAAAATTAACACTGCAAATCACCCTACCACATCATCCCCACCGTGAAGCATGGTGGTGGCAACATCATGTTGTGGGAATGCTTTTCTTCGGCAGGGACATGGAAGCTGGTCATAGCGGATGGAAAGATTGATGGAGCCAAATACAAGGCAATCTTAGAAGAAAACCTGTTAAGAGTCTGCAAAAAAACTAGAGACTGGGCGGAGGTTCACCTTCCAGCAGGACAACGACCCTAAACATACAGCCAGAGCTACAATGGAATGGTTTAGATCAAAGCATATATTTATGTGTTAGAATGGTCCTGTCAAAGCCCAGACCTAAATACAAATAAAATCTGTTTCAAGACTTGAATATTGCTGTTCACAGACACTCTCTATCCAATCTGACAGAGCTTGAATTATTTTGCAAAGATGAGTGGGCAAACACTTCACTCTCTGGATGTGCAAAGCTGGTAGAGACATACTCAAAAAGACTTGCAGCTGTAATTGCAGCAAAAGGTGGTTCTACAAAGTATGGACTCAGGGGGGCTGAATACAACTTCCATTTGAGGATGCCACACAGATGCTCAATAGGGTTTAGGTCTGGAGACATGCTTGGCCAGTCCATCACCTTTACCCTCAGCTTCTTTAGCAAGGCAGTGGTCATCTTGGAGGTGTGTTTGGGGTCATTGTCATGTTGGAATACTGCATTGCGGCCCAGTCTCCGAAGGGAAAGGATCATGCTCTGCTTCAGTATGTCACAATACGTTGGCATTCATGGTTTCCTCAATGAACTGCAGCTTCCCAGAGCTGGCAGCACTCATGCAGCCCCAGACCATGACACTCCCACCCACCATGCTTGACTGTAGGCAAGACACACTTGTCTTTGTACTCCTCACCTGGTTGCTGCAACACACGCTTGACACCATCTGAACCAAATAAGTTTATCTTGGTGTCATCAGACCACAGGACATAGTTCCAGTAATCCATGTCCTTAGTCTGCTTGTCTTTAGCAAACTGTTTGCGGGCTTTCTTGTGCATCATCTTTAGAAGTGGCTTCCTTCTGGAATGACAGCCATGCAGACCAATTTGATGCAGTGTGCGGCGTATGGTCTGAGCACTGACAGGCTGACCCCCCACCCCTTCAACCTCTGCAGCAATGCTGGCAGCACTCATACGTCTATTTCCCAAAGACAACCTCTGAACATGACGCTGAGCACGTGCACTCAACATCTTTGGTCGATCATGGCGAAGCCTTTTCTAAGTGGAACCTGTTCTGTTAAACCGTTGTATGGTCGTGGCCACCATGTTGCAGCTCAGTTTCAGGGTCTTGGAAATCTTCTTATAGTCTAAGCCATCTTTATGTAGAGCAACAATTCTTTTTTTCAGATCCTTAGAGAGTTCTTTGCCATGTTGAACTTCCAGTGACCAGTATGAGAGAGTGAGAGCGATAACACCAAATTTAACACACCTGCTCCCCATTCACACACCGGAGACCTTGTAACACTAATGAGTCACATGACACTGGGGAGGGAAAATGGCTAATTGGGCCCAATTTGGACATTTTCACTTAGGGGTGTACTCACTTTTGTTGCCAGCTGTTTAGACTCTAATGTCTGTGTGTTGAGTTATTTTGAGGGGACAGCAAATTTACACTGTTATACAAGTTGTACACTCACTACTTTACGTTGTAGCAAAGTGCCATTTCTTCAGTGTTATCACATGAAAAGATATAAAATATTTACAAAAATGTGAGGGCTGTACTCACTTCAGTGAGATAGGAGATACTGTATGTGTATATACACACACACACACACATATATATATATATATATACACACACACACAGTGTATATATACATATACACACACGAATATGCATTAGTTATACTAATGTGTTTGTACACTGAATTGCCTGCATAAGCGTACAATGAAAACGGATTTTGAAGCAAGAGAGCATGATACACCTGGGTTATCTTGATCCATCTATATTGGGTGGCTATATGCTTAAGATAAAAACACTGATTCTGGAACAATATAATCCTCATTGTACTTTTGGATATGCAAGGATGTTTGCGACCATATGGAGGACAGGAAATTAGCAACATTATGAGTAGATAAATAATGCTGCTCATTTTCTGTCTACCACGTGATTGCAAATATCTTTGTACATCCAAAAGCAGCGTAATGGAGATTATATAATTCTAAATCTAACATTCTTTTTATGTGAACTGTCACTCACCCTTAATTGAACAAGATTATTACCAGATATATTATGATTTGTTCACAAAATGAATACAGATAGAACTACACTCACGTTGCCAACATCTGTTAAGATAAGGATGTTGTTTACGGGTATTGGAGTAGAGCTAACCCTAACTGGAGTTTTACCTGCCAAACAATTTGTATTTCTGTCCATTAAGTTCTGATATTTACACAGACCTGTCTTGTCTTGGATAGGCGAAGCTCGGATTTTCTCTGCTGCAGTTTACACAGATCTTGACCCAAGCTAAGCCTGTGACTGGACTGTGAAAGGAGAAACAGCAGACTGATGAGCTCATCTTTGCAACTCTGCCCTCTCCTCCTATCAGCAATTCCTTTTAAGTGCATTAGCAATACATCACGACTACTTGGTGCTTCTGTACAAGAGACTGCAAGAGGCTAAAACAACGTCAAAATCAGGTACATGCACTTCTTGCATTTAAAAAAAATACCGTACATGTGTCTATTTTTTATCTGCTATTTCTTATCTAGTTTTAAAGGACAGTAACATGAAAAATTGCCATTTTTCCCATAAAATACGGGTTTCACATTTTTTTCTATCTCTGTGCTGATGATCTCCTCCAGCTTCTTAAACCACTCACAGACTGCCCTATATACATATACCATCCTCTGGGAACTGAGCTCCTGTAATCCCTCCTACATATGTACAATCTTGTGATCTTGCTATTATTGGACACAGCTAATCACAGGCAAAAAAGAACAGAGCTAATGAGAGTATCTGTACCATAAGATCATTGTAACAAATCTCAAAAAGTAAACAAAAACCACCATTAGCAGCAATGTCTCACTTACTGGCTAGTAATCAGGAAGCACTCTATACTCTCACACAATGATCAACGTATTAGCAGAAAGAAAGTCTCCTGTCCACCATCCCAGCACCACTGTAATCCAGTAATTGTGTCAACATTATAAACATCTAACTCTCTATTGTCATTCATCTCACTACAGCAGAGGTATAACTAAAACCTTCAGAGCCCAGGTGCAAGAAACCATGAAGGTCCTCCCTAAACCCGCCCCCTCCTTCCCTCCAAGCCAGGACCCTTTATTACGGTCCAGTAGTGGGACCCTTTCACATGTTCTGCAGCGGGCTCCCTTCCTGCCATCTTGGGTAGGCTTGCCACTTTTTCTTCAAGCCGAACCCAAACACTTTAGTAGTGCACAGCAAATTTTTTTTTTGTAGTATACACTATACATATATTTTGTGATTAAATAACATTTCTAATCATATGGATTTAATCACAAGAATTCAATTTTACATCAGAGTCCATAGAATTCCCTGTTTACATCTTAATCCGCAGTTTCCCCTTTACATCTGAATTTGCAGAGTTCTCTTACACTGTAAGGGAGAACTCTGGGGACTCTGATTTAAGGGGGAACACTGAGAATTCTGATGTATAAAGAGAACGTAATGTAAGGAGGAACACACTGCAGGCTATGGTATAAAGGAGAACTCTGATATAAGGGGGTCTCTGGTAACCAGAGACCCCACTTACATCAGAGTTCCTAGCACTCCCCTTTAATCAGGGTTCCCAGAGCCCCCACTTACATCAGAGTCTGCAGAGTTCCCCCTTACATCAGAGTCCACAGAGTACCTCTTACATCTGAGTCCCCCTTACACTAGTATACTCATTCAAAAGCAGGAGAGAGAAGGTAGAGAGGGGGGAAGACTTCAGTCACAGTGGATGGACGGTGAGCTCACTCACCCCAGGATAGAGGTTCAGGCATTGGTAGACAGCACCTTTCATCATCCGGCATCTGGGCTTCAAACTTTCCACCATGTATCCCCTTTTCTGAGGCAGACACAGAAGGAGGAGGAGCAGATCCAGCTCTCTCCTCTCCTGTCCAGGACAGGGGAGGGACTATCAGTGCTGGCACTGGGCTGTGTGACAGAGACACACTCTCAGCTCAGAGCACTGCAGCCAGCAACCCCCTTGGGGAGCCACAGTAAAGGCTTTCGAAGTGCCAGGAGCGCCAGCGGGGGACCACGGAAGAGGAGGATCAGGGTTGCTCTGCACAAAACCACTGAACAGAGCATGTATGTATGACATGTTTAATAAATAAAAATTCCTTCAGAATTACTTTAATGTGAAATCTTAAAACAGTGTAATGAGGTGGCAAAATAGACTGTAGCATCAACAGCAGAAACATCTTAGTACTGGAGTTTCAAAAAGTTAAAGTGGCCCATGCTGAGACTACTATTCTGAAGGTTTGCTGCTGTTGTAAGAGACTGAACGTGTTGCTAAACCCACAACAGTAAAATCAGTCTGTATATGCAATAAAGCATTCTTGTTATACTCTTCTGGAATCTATTCTTGTGGAATCTAAGGGGATAATCCTCCAAATTGTGTAAAAAGGCTGTGTGATCCTGTGTTCTCTGATCCTCCCCTTCTTCCACAGTCCCCAATCCATCTGCTGATAGTACAGAGCCCTAGAAGGCACTCTGCACATGCACCAAGTTTGGTGTGTACTGCAAGAGAGGTTTGTTTTTTTTTGGGGGGAAGGGTGCATGTGATCGGCAGAGGGCCAATCAGCACTGTCCAGACAGAGGGTCAGGGGTCATGCAGCCTCATAAGACATACAGAGGAGAATGAAAACTGCTCCTACAAGCTTTAACCAGTGCTCAGTAGGACACTGATAGAAGTCACAAGACTGCTATATACTGCTGATGAGCTATTTACTAAAATAATTGCATTTCCATGTTCTGTGCACTGTGGAAGACTGGATATAGTAAATGCAGGGTCCTGGGGTTAGTTACACTTTAAAATTAAAAATCTGGAAGCACAGTGGTCTATTAAAATGTATTTTTATTTGTGCCTGCTACAAAAACTGAATTGTTACTATGGGTTACCACTTTTTATTGCTCTACTGCAATCATCTTCAAACAGACAAGAAACAGATTCAAATTAGTTTAAACACAGATGTTATTTTCCAGTCTTAAGAAACAAAATACATATAATACAGTTACATCTATTTTCTGGCCATATTATCCTCTCTCTTTTCCAGTGGGATCAGGTTTCTATACCATATGTATATCCAGTTCCCAGAATACAAACAGTAAGCATTTATAAGGTCCTTGAAAAGGCAAAGATACTACCCTTCAGCAAAACCGCATGTGGGGAAAGAGATTTGCTGAGCTGAACCTAGTTAAAGCGGCCCTTGTACCAAAATGCAAGGTCTGCATATGTGGCTGCCCACACCCCCTGTTCACAAAACACTGCATTACGGAAATCAAAATAAACATAAAAAGACATGGGAAGTAAAACAGTTCAAAATAGTGTGCTTACTCCAGGTTCTTATCATTGGACCTCATAATGGGATTGTGGGAAAGTTCAGCATTGCAATTCTTGCAGGACTTCTTTATAAGGTAGAGTATTCTCACCGGGATCTGGGATCCTTATATTTTCCATAATTTCACAAGAATTCCCACTGATGTCACCTCATCTAGGCAAGCCTGCTAGAAGCCTGGGAGTAAGGCAAGTCTTTTTAAAGGATTTTTGCTCAGTGTTTTTTTTTTTTTTTTGTTTATAACTGTAATACAGCATTTTTACAGCAGGGGGTGGGGACCGCACATAAGTGTACCTTATATTTTACTGCAAGATCATTACAGTGTTACATCACAGTGTATTGCCAGCTTAAAAGAGAAGTTTTATCACCGAAACTCAGGCGGGGCAGGCTGCATTGATTTAGGTGACTACTTTACAGCCATTCGCCTAGATCAAATTAGAGAATGGTTTCACCAGACCTCAGACACCCCTTGGGTGGGACTTGAATCTATGCTAGTCCCAGGACACCACCTGGCTCATGTCTTACTAATAGACGCCTGGAAACCTTGGACACAAAATACCTTTCCTCCGCTATACAATCCATTCTAATAGCCTGGAGAACACTGATGACCAACGCCCATACTAAAGCTCATATCTCCTCATTACCCTTCCCTTTGAAAAGCATGGAGCTTCTTATCCCTTATCTAACACCACAGACATACCTAGAAAAAGGACTTCGACTAATATCTGACCTCTATCTATCCAACAAAATTAAGTCTTGGCAAACAGTGAAGACCGAATTTCGACTATCAGACAAAGAGTTACCAGTATTATCAAATTGCACATGCGTTACGCAACCTACCTTTTGAAATTAACTGGATCTCTGATATGACCTGGGCTAAACTAACGACTACCAGAACCCCCACTAAATCGACTTCCTTTTTTTATACTAGCCTACATGAGAAACTATAATTTGTCAAACACCCAGCTATGCTCCAATGGGAATCTGACCTGTTGAAAAAATTCTCAGAGAACAAATGGAAATCTGCCATTAGATCCCAATATAAAACATCTAGCTGCATAGGCCACTGGGAAATGCCCCTGAAATTACTACACGTTGGTACTATACCCCTTATCGAATTTCCAAATTTAGTGCACTTCACTCTCCCCTATGTTGGAGAGATTGAGGAGCAGTGGGTACACTTTCACACATTATGTGGTACTGTAAAAATATTACTAGTTTTTGGAAAAATATTTTTCAAATTATATCAGAGGTTATAGGACTGATCATAGAATCTAATCCTGCTCTTGCTCTGCTAAATTTGGGAATCTCAGACATACCGCACTTCTCACATGTAGTGATTTCTCATATCTTAATAGCGGCTAGAACTGTAATAACCAGAAACTGGAAAAACCCACAAGCGCCCAATCCCTCTGAGTTTATACAGATTTTGAAATTAAACTGAGTACGAACAGCTTCTGGCCATAAGCAGTAGTAAGTTCTCTAAATTTCTTCAACATTGGAAGCCATGGCTAACTTGGACTGATAGTTCTGTTTAACTTACTGTACTGTATTTACCAATGTACCTGATTATACCGTTTGATTTGTTACTGCCATTTTCTTTGTTTCTGTAACAAAACTTATGACATATGGACCATGTTAATGTCTATCCTTGATTCTTAAGGTCTAGTGTTAGACCTTATCCACTGTAATGCCTTAAAATCCTAATAAAAATCTATTTAAAAAAAAAAAAAAAAAAAGTTTTTTTTGCCATACTTCTCTTTGGGTCACAAGAGTGCACTTATTTCTGCACTCCTGTGATCCAGATATTTTTTTTCTTCACTATATCTCACAGAATTAGCTGTCGCTTTCCCTGCAGTTAATGGAAACTTTGTTTCTTTTAAGAAACTAAAAGGAAACATTGTTTTTGGTGAAATAAACTAAAATAAAAAACTTTCTTTCTTTTAGCTGGGGAAAGACAGCTAAATTTCTGAGCTGTAGTGAAGAAAAAAAAAAAATGTGAATTACATTTAAAAACCGGCACCATAATAAATAAAAAATTGGAGTGGGGTCCCCCTCCCATCCATACCAAGCCCTTCAGGTCTGGTATGGATTTTGAGGGGAACTCCCACACCAAAATTTAAAAAAATTAAATGGCGTGAAGGTCCTCCCTCTCATACATACCAGACCCTTATCCGAGCATGCAGCCCGGCAGGTCAGGAAAGGGGGGGGGCCGAGACACATGATGCCACATGGGGTGGGGTCACTCGGGTGATGTCCCCGGGGTGCCTTGCCCGTTACATATTTAAGAACTGTCAAACCACTGGAGCAGACAGAAGGCTGGAAGCCATCGTCGGGAGCGGAGCTTTTTTTTTTTTTTAATTCTTTATCGGGGTGACAGCGGGCGTCGTGATTGAAGTTAGATCTACTGCGGGGGGCATTCTTTTAGTTTTTTCTTTTAATAAAGGACTTGTCAAAGATGGTGTCCTGTCTTTTTTTTCAAACTACACTTCTTGTTTTTTGTGAATGAGTATGGGGTACCATGTACCCCATACTCATTCACATGGGGGGGGGATTTGGGGGCCCCCTTGTTAAAGGGGGCTTCCAGATTCCAATAAGCCCCCTGCTCACAGACCTCCCACAACCACCGGCCAGGGTTGTGGGAAAGAGGCCCTTGTTCCCATCTACATGAGGACAAGGTGCTTTGAGGGGGGGGAGCCCCCTCTGCCCCAAAGCACCCCCCATGTTGAGGGCATGTGGCCTGGTATGGCTCAGGAGGGGGGGCACTCGCTCATCCTCCCCTCCTTTCCTAACTTGCCGGGCTGCATTTTTTAAAAAATTTTGCTGTGGGAGTTCCCCTTAAAATCCATACCAGACCCCGAAGGGCTTGGTATGGATGGGATGGGGGACCCCATGCCGTTTATTTTAATTATTTTTGTTAATTGCCAGCAATCCTTTTACATTCAGCTGTCAGTGGAGAACCCCGCTGACAGCTGAAACATTAACACATGGTTGTCACTACTAAAATACCGCATGACTTGATAAAATAACTTGTGCGGTATTTTAGTAGCGTTTACTTTTTTCTGATCTCCGGAACGGATTAATTGGTTTTCAATGCATTCCATGGGAAACGGCATTCGGTTTACAAATTTTTCGCTATACGAAAACTCCTGCAGAACGAATTAAATTTGTAAACCGAGGTATTACTGTATTTTACGAAAGTAAGCAGTGCTTTACAAAGTACCATTCATATCAGTCCCTGGCTAAAGGACATTTTATTCAGTGTACACACATACCAAGGATCAATTTGGTTAGAAGCCAGGCTGTTTTTGGGGGTCTAGGGGAAACTTTGAGCATGGAGAAACACCCAGAGTTAATTGTCCCTGGTAGGATGTGAACTGAAGAGCCAGAAAGTTGCATGAACCAGAACCACTGTGTCGGATACAACCCTAGCTGAAAATATTTGTGACAAGTACAGTAGCCTTCAAACACTGGTATGACAATTCTTCCATATTATTTTCCCTTAACTTAATCACTAATTGCTGGTTTCGCTAGAGCAAACCTCATCATATACACATGTACATGTTAAAAAATATATAACATAAGATTACATAATGGTTATGTCTAAAGTGGATTTTTACATAACTGGACCATAAGAACCCTTTCAGAAAGGAGCGGAATCTGTTCGCTTATTAAAGCCGAGAGTGCGGGTGACAGGTCCGTGTCTGTTCAGTTTCTGCAGAGTGGATACGGACAGAGCCTGCTCTGTTCTATAGACCGGCAGATGTAAAAGGACTCTGTTAACACCCACTGGTCAATAGGGGTGAATGGACTGTCTAATCAGGTCCACCTGAATAACTGACAGGTGGACCTGATCAGACCCTTCGTGTGAAAGGGGCCTAAATTACAATTTCTTGAACATATTCCGGTAAGGACGAAAGCTTACCTTAACTAAACAGTTGCTGTGCCCAGGAATAGAGCCGTTCACATAAATGATGTTGTGTTTTGTATTTATTCTCCACACCTGTTATGAATATATATATATCATTACTAAACAGAAAGGTGACACATTGAACAATGACTATGTGCTAAGTACAGTAACCAACAGCAAAGGCATGTAAGAAACAGCAGATATGGAGTAGAGTCTTAATGACAGTAATTACTAATAACATTTTCATCAAGTATAAATGCCAAGTCTGTTAATTACCCAATCAGGCCCAATACGTTTCTGGGTATATCCTCTAATTATTTTAGTACTACAGCAATCTCATGAGGTTCATGAAATGTTCCTTATATATTTACTGAAGATACAAGATAACTAGCCTACAGTTTATATGAAGTTAAAAAAAAAATATAAACTGAAATAACAAAAATAACTAAAAATGCAGTATTCAATCAGTTTGGTGGTCTAGCTTTAGGTTTAGAGACCAAACCATTTCCCTTTCAAAAAGTGTATTCTTATTGTTTTTATCCTCTGTTATAAATACTTTTTCAGAATATTTTGTAACATTTGCAAAGGAAAATATCTAAAATATGCAACAAAACTGAAATTCATTTATGTATTTCCCATACAGTATCTATAAAAAAACACAGATGTTAAGACATTTGAAAATGTATATGAAACAAATGGAAATCCATCAATTCAATGAATATTTAGAAAATTAGTAGAATAGGAAGCAGTCTCTTATAATTGTAACATTAAGGGAATTAAATCGACTCAGACATCATGACTGAACAAAATGGGATCACACTATTCAGGGCCTAAAAGGCTGGCCATGGATTACGCTATTCTTTTTGCAATCACCCAAACAAATGGGCTCCCCAGTCCACATAACCAAGGAAGATAGAGGAATCCAACCCGCTGTTTCATTGTATTCTGATAGTGGGACTCTTCCACTGTCAAAACACACTAGTCAGCAGCTGCAGCCACTGACTGAGAAACGTTTTTCAATATCCCTGATCAGCTTGTGTGGAGCAGGAACGGCCGTACATTGATCGAAATTCATCCCTGCTGAACTGGCTGAGTTTCAATCTATCTATGGCCAGTAAACCCAAAATATATTTCTAAGAAAATTTGGCATCATATCTCACGGTTTCCCTATAATGTATTTCTACCTTTGCAATCAAATTTAAGAAACCATATGTTCCCATTCATACCTAAAAAATAATTTTAAAAATATAAAATAATTACCGCTCTAGTTATTTCTGGAGCTTGGTTTGCTCAAAATAGCTTGCAATGTGCAAACTTGGGGACACATTTGTTTAAATGTTCATTAAAATACAATGTACCACCCAAGCCTTGAGACATTTTTTCATTTGTTAGGACAGACAATGTACACCGCGTAGCTGTTGCCTCATAATTAGCAGCAGGCCTGCCACATACACTTCTTTAACAGAGGACTGTTGGACCTCCTATCAGGTCTTTCAGGCTGCCAGCCTAATGGCCAACTGAAAGAGTTTGCACATGATACCAGTCCTCTACTAATCAGAATTATATACAAGTATTAGAGTTCCTGCACCATCCAGCATCACCTACCCAAATTAATAACCTCCTCCCCATACTGGGACAGACAACGATAAACTGGTGTTTATGCATTGTCCACAGGAACCAAATTTCAGATTTCTGTAGAACAGTTAGATTACTGAATGAAGAACGCTTATAGACAAGATTTTACAAAAACCTGTTAAACAGTTTAACATAAAACAAAAAATTCTGCTTCTCATGATAGGTGCCAATGAACAGAATAACGTTCCAATAAAGAGCTGTAAAATATTACTAAGTCTTAATTAAATAAGTAGCATTTTGATACCAACAAGGTATAAATGTGGTTCCCCAGAAAAAAAAAAAAGCGTTCAAAAATAAAATTAACCAACAAACCTTAAGAGCATAAGCTGTCCTGTAGAAGTTCCCCAAAGGCCCGGGCATTTTTGTTCCTGGAAACACTCGCGCTGGATCCTATTTCAAGATATTAATATTTAAACTTCTTGAGACTTAGCAAAGAATTAACTGTGATACAGTTTTAAAATACATTTTTTATATTATCTTTTAGTCCCGGTTCACATACAGTATATGCGTACTGGATGTGGTTTGAACTGCATCCAATCCGCATGACGTGAAAAAAACATTGCTTCCTATAGTGCATGTTCACATATGTCTAGTGCACTGGCAGTGCAAATTCTATGAGTACGGTTTGAAAAAGAGTCCTGTCCGATTTCTGAGCAGTGCGGTCCGGTTCAGGTGTGGATTACATGCTATTGACTTCTATGGGAACCGTTTTAAACCGCCAATGTGTGAACAGGATAACCCTGAGAGCTAATCCTGTCCTGAACCTGGTGTAAACCTGATATGAACCGCTGAACTACTGTATAAATTTAGTGCAGTACTATAAACTCAAATAAAGTGCTAAATAAATCACTGTACATATGTGAATACAATTGTGCTTTGTGACAATAATATGTGCTACATCAAATAAATATCAACACATATATGTAAATAAACTGCATACACCAGTGCAAAATAATGTATTAAAATACCAAATGAATCATATACATGGTGAACTGTCCCTTTAATACTCCAAAATCTTCACATGTACTTAGGTGATATACCTCCTGTGCATCATATACCATCAAGCAAGTGTCCCAATGTTATGGTATCAAATTACTGGTGAACTGTCCCTTTAAGACCGCTGTGCTCCAAGTGAATTTGTGTGATCACTCTACTACGCGTATACATGTATATTGCCGCCTCAACCTCAGGAACATTTCCAAAATCTGCCCCTTCCTAACCAATGACACCACAAAACAACTTATTCACGCCTTGGTTATATCCCACCTTGATTACGGCAACTCCCTCCTCACTGGTCTACCGTTACACAGGCTATCCCCCCTTCAGTCTATTATGAATGCTACTGCTAGACTCATACACCTTACCAACCGATCAGTGTCTGCTGCCCCTCTCTGCCAATCCCTTCACTGGCCTCCAATAAGCCAACGTATAAAATTCAAAATACTAACCACAGCTTACAAAGCCATCCACAACACTGCCCCTAGCTACATCACTGACCTCATCCACAGATATCGGCCAAATCGCCCACTCCGCTCCTCCCATGATATCTTCCTCTCTAGCTCCCTCATCACCTCCTCCCATGCTCACCTCCAGGACTTCTCCAGAGCCTCTCCCATCCTCTGGAACTCCCTACCACAGCATGTCCGGTCAGCCCCCACCCAGTCTGCCTTTAGGCAATCTTTGAAAACGCACTTCTTCAGGGAAGCCTACCCCACCTCCACCTAAGAACTGTACTTGAATCACCTCCACCAGATCATCCCCCCGCAGCTATCACCTTTTGTATCATCTCCCCCTGTCTTAGATTGTAAGCTCAACGAGCAGGGCCCTCACATTTCTTCTGTACTGAAATGTATTGTAATTGTACTGTCTCCCTTATATTGTAAAGCGTTGCGCAAACTGTTGGCGCTATATAAATCCTGTATAATAATAATAATATATATATGGTGCTCCTGTGTCACCCCTCAGTGCTTATCCACCTCCGACACACTATTGCGCTTACCTTCTGGTTTGACCTGAATACTCAGGTCAAACTGCAACTTTCCCTTAAACCCAGGAGGGTATGCTGGTACAAAAGCTCTCCGCCTCCTTCAGCACCTCTAAGCTCCAAAACGCTCCGCAGATAAAAGAAAACAAAACTTTCGGTTTTGGCTAAGGGACCAGAAGTGAAAGGAATTCCCCCCCAATGGGACACAGATGGCAAAAAAACTGAAAAGGTTATGACCTTCCCTTAATCTACCCAAAATGGAAAAGAAGATTTTCCTATAGTTCTACTTTAAGTTTTACATGGCTAGAGAAAGCACAGCTGAACACTCCTGGTATATAATACGTTGTTCTCAATATCAAACATAAAAAGGAGAAGCTAATTTGTTACTCACTCCAGCAGCAATAGCACCAGGTCTACGGTGTGTTTTTGTTTGTCCATGCGATGCTGGCTGTCCGCTAAATCCCCATCTTTTCATCACTCCTTGAAACCCTTTACCAATCCTGCAATAACAATAGACACAAAAATTTAAAAAAATATCACTCCGCAGTCACTTATTTTAAAATCATGGGTCAAGTTCAACAGATATTCCAAGCTATCTTTATAAGCAACCGCATCTAAAATGCTGATAGCAAGGGTAATAGAAAAAGTAACAGATATTACAAAATGAATAACGTTAAAGGGTAACTGCAGTTTAAAAACACACACACTTAGGTCCATATATATTTGGACACAGGCACAATTGTTTACAGGTTTTTACCAAAACATATTCTAGCTATAGTTATATAATGGATATGGGCTGAAAGTGCGCACTCTCAGGTTTAATTTGAGGGTATGTACATCCAAATTGGAGGAAGGGTTTAAGAATTACAGCTGTTACGAGTAGCCATGTCCCCTTTTTCACGGGACTAAAAGTAATTTGACAGTTTAATATAATCATAAATAAAATGTACATTTTTAATATTTTGTTGAGAATCCTTTGCTGGCAAGGACTGCCTGAAATCTGGAACTCATGGACATTACCAAAGACTGGGTTTCCTCCTTTCTGATGCTTTGTCAGACTCTAACTGCAGCTGTCTTCAGGTTGTTCTTTGTTTGTGGGTCTTTCTGCCTTTAGTTTTGCCTTTAGCAAGTGAAATGCATGCTGTTTGGTTCTCTTTCACAAAACTATTTTCAATGCAAGCAAAGTGACTGCATGGAACTGGATGCAAGTAATCCCCCACCTACGTTCCAATCATGGGTCCTAGAGGTGAAGCTCACCCTCCCATATATAAACTTAATTTACTTATAAAAAGGGTGTCCTGCTAAATAATTGGATTTTTTCTACATATTTAAAATCCATTTCTTGCAGTACATCATGGGACACAGAGCAGGCTATAATCATGACTATGTGGGTTATATGCCACCTATAGGTGAATGCACACTGGCAGATCAATCAAGCACAAAGTCCTCCCCTATATAACCGCTCCTACACAGTAAGTACTTTAGTTTTGTAGCAAGCAATGAAATTGCAGAAAGAGGGGAGGGACCTCTGTGTCCTGTGATGTACTCCGAGAAATGGATTTTACAGGCAAGTATATAGAGAAAATCTAATTTCCTTTATTGTACATCACAGGACACAGAGCAGGCTATAATCATGATTATGTGGAATGTCCCAAAGCAATAAATAAAAAATCTGAGGGGTGGGTGACACCAAAATAACCACCGCTATCAATTCCAAAGGACCTACTCAGCCATTCATAATACACTGCGGCCAAAGGCAGAATCCTCCGCAGCTCTGACATCCATGCAGTAAAACTTTCTGAATGTATGAACCGAAGACCATGTAGCGGCCTTGCAAACCTGAGCAACTGATGCCTGATGACAGATAGCCCAAGATGCCACCACACTCCAGATAGAGTGCGTTCTCACCCGAAATGGTGGTTCCTTGTCCTTCAAACTACTGGTTGAATGATTAACTGGTGGATCCAATGTGAAATAGTTGACATTGATGCCGCCTGCCCTTCCTGGGCCCTTCTGGCAGCACAAACTAGGATTCCTGACCTGTACCGACAAACAAGTAAATCCTGACTGCATGAACTACATCTAGAGTATGCAGTGATCTTTGCCCTGCTGACAGTGGACTAGAAAAACATAAAGGCAAGACACTGCCCGGATTCAAGTTAAAACTAAAAACCACTTCAGCCAAGAAAGAGGGATGAGGACGCAACATCGCCTTATCATGATGCAAGACCAAGAAGGCCATGAAAGAGCCGCCAGCTCTGACACTCTTCTTGCCAAAGTGATAGTAACCAAAGAAGCCACCTTCCGAGTCAAGGGACTAATGGAGTATCTTGAATTGGTTTAAAATGTGGCTTCTGAAAAGACAGTCAAAACCAAGTTCAAGTTCTAAGGACACAAGGGTGGCCTAACAGGCTGGACTATTCACGTTGCACCCTGGACACCATATGAATCAAGGAGTGAGAAACATGCAGTCTCTGGAAAAAATGGCTAGAGACTAAATCTGACCCTTAAATGGTACTTAAGGCCAAATTCATTTCCCTTCCCAATTGGAGAAAGGACAAAAATCACACAATCGCATATTTCTGCAGGTGCCACTTCCTACCTTCAAACTAGGCAAATAAGATTTCCACATCCTGTAATGGAAGCTCCCTGAAGTCGGCTTCCTGGCGCTCAACAATGTGGAGAAAACAAGACCCAAGACAATAGGTCTGGCTAGACCTGAAGTGTCCAAGGTGCACCCACTGCCAGATTCACTATCGGTGTACCAAGAACTACCTGGGGGGGGGCTTAGATTAGGGAGAACTGGTCCCTAAGGTGTTACCAGTGCATCTACCCCTATTGCCTGTGGGACTCACATCCTGGACAAAGCCTGTCCAACTAGTTGTAGAACCTGGAATCTAGCATATCCACATCCAGACTTCCCCAACACTCGCAGATTGCTGAGAGTGTCTCGAGATGCAGGGACCACTGTGCCGATCTTAGCAGCAGATGACTGGGGGGGAAAAAAAAACCCTGCCAGTTTTCTATACCTGGAGTATGTACTGCTGACAGAGACAGCACATGCTGTTATACCCCAGACAGAATGTGGTTCACCTTTTTCTGAGCTGCACGACTGCTGGTGCAATCCTGGTGGTTGATATACACCAGTGGCATTGTCGGGACTGAACCCTGACCAAAACCTGTGCCACTGGTTTATCCAATAATCCAGAACAAGGTGTACTGCCTGAAGTTCAGACACTGATGGGAGGTATTCTCTCCTGTGAAGAAAAGGTCCTCTGAACTGTAGCCACCTCCGAAAACAGCCCCCAACCAGAGAAACTGGCATCGGTAGTTACTATCTTCCATATCACTGGAAGGAAAAATTTCCCTTTCTCTAGATTCTGAACAATCAATCACCAATTCGAACTCTGCAATACCCCGGGGACAGAGCCCTCTGGCAATCCCATGCTTGGACCTTCATGTTCCAGACAGACATAATGTTCCTCTCCTGTGTAGGAGGGGTAACATAGGGGAAGGCTTCCTGTTTGATTGATCTGCCAGTATCCATTCACCTAAAGGTGGCATATAACCCACATAGTCCTGATTGTAGCCTGCTCTGTATCCAGTGAGCTACAATAAAGAAATAACAAAATTTGGGCTAGATGGTTAGCGCAACCTGCCACATGTTTAAGGCGATTCCCCGAGTGTTTTCAAAATTCATGTTATTTAATGCTGTGAATTACTGAATGCTCCACTCTGTGGGCCATCAGTAATTGCTGATAGACCTGCTATCCATGGGCTATTCCCCTGTGGCACTTTCCTCATTGGCAGTCCCAGGGGACATTACTATATGTACAATTGATACATGTAAGTGGTTTGTTTACACGCATGCCATTTCCGTAAGCAGCAAAATATTATGTTTCTTGAAAACTTTTCTTCCCATTTACGGATGTCTTCCCCTTGACACCTCTAATTTTATGTAATATTCATTCGCATTATGTTATGCAAGATTGGCTTATATCTAACAGCTGTACTATGTTGTCCTTGTATTGATCTCAATAAAGTTGTTTTTGACCTGAAAATGTAATATATTATGGCAACCTGGAAGTGGTTTGTACACAGTTGGTGTACAGATTGCCCCTCAGAAATGGCAGCGTAGTGTGTTACTGATGGTAGCCTTTGTTACGTTGGTCCCAGCTCTCTGCAGGTCATTCACTAGGTCCCCCCGTGTGGTCCTGGGATTTTTGCTCACCGTTCTTGTGATCATTTTGACCCCACGGGGTGAGATCTTGCGTGGAGCCCCAGATCGAGGGAGATTATCAGTGGTCTTGTATGTCTTCCATTTTCTAATTATTGCTCCCACAGTTTATTTGTTCACACCAAGCTGCTTGCCTATTGCAGATTCAGTCTTCCCTGCCTGGTGCAGGTCTACAATTTTGTTTCTGGTGTCCTTCGACAGCTCTTTGGTCTTCACCATAGTGGAGTTTGGAGTATGACGGTTTGAGGTTGTGGACAGATGTCTTTTATACTGATAACAAGTTCAAACAGGTGCAATTAATACAGGTAATGAGTGCAGGACAGAGGAGCCTCTTAAAGAAGAAGGTACAGGTCTGTGAGCCAGAAATCTTGTTTGTTTGTAGGTGACCAAATACTTATTTTCCACCATAATTTGCAAATAAATTCTTTCCAAATCAGCCAATGTGATTGTCTGGATTTTTTTTCTCATTTTGTCTCTCATAGTTGAGGTCTACCTATGATGCAAATTACAGGCCTCTCACATCTTTTTAAGTGGGAGAACTTGCGCAATTGGTGGCTGACTAAATACTTTTTTGCCCCACTGTAACAAACTATAGTGCACTGAATTTAGAAAGGGAATCCAAATGTACAGCACCATAAAATGTATTAAAACACAAGATACAAACAGGGTTCTGTTAGCTAAAGTTCAACATTTTCGTTTTGTGCAATCTATTAGCTCTTTGCTTGCTCCGGTGTAAAAAATAAGTCGCTGTTTACACAATTTCTTTATCAAAAATGATTGAGTTCACTCAACAGAATGCACATACATTTCTCAGGTGTAACTAGGCTGGTATCAGGTGTCGGAAATTAGGTCAATACCAAAATATGCATAACCATTAAAATGCTCATCGCAACATCATAAATTTGTTGTCAAATGAACTTTATTCTCAGGCTGGCACTAAGCTGGAACAGTCCTGGGCAGCAGAAAACTGGCAATTAAAACGACTCACTGGCTGTGGTAGTTAGCAGCTGCTTCCTGAAATTTATGGATGCGTTTTAGCAGGCATGATGCTCAGTGGGACAGCTCACCTGATGATGCCAACCTAAGCAAAGTACATGCTCTTTATGTAATATTACAAACATATTAAGTGGAAAGTAGGTTAGCAAACAATGCTCGTCACCACTTAATTGGATCTCTCCACAGCTTTTCTTAAAGTCTCTGCAGAAATGTTCACTTGTATTAGGCTTTGGTTTATGGCCTTTTTAAAGATGACCTTGCAATACAAAAATAATTAAAAACAGGGGCATTTTTTTTTCCAACTCCAGACTTCAGCTTTAAGAATTGCTAGTGACACTGTCTGGTCCACAAACTCCATACATTACCTGTATACATTTATTCTGGAACAGCCACAATTGAACATACACAAAGAGCATAGAAAATGTTTCCTTTCTTGTTTCATGTGCCCTCGCTGCACTGAAATCTCAGTAGGCAGCAGACAGAGACATCAAGCTGAGAGACTGATGACATCACATGTCACACGACAAGCATACAAAAACCTGCTGCAAATAGGCTGCAGCCATTAGGCCATATTCACAAAGTAGTACTGCAGTAACAGGTTATGTGTTTTAATTGTGGATGGCACCCCAACACACCACAATGCACTACCCTGCGTAGTAGTGCTCTTCTGTGTTGCTTAAGTTTTGATGCTCCTTAATTATTCAATCACAGGCATAGGGCCGGCATTGCACGGTACCATTACACTGTAATTGAAGGGTGTTTTGGTAATGCCCCCTATGAATGAACCTAGAATACCCAGAACTTACAGTATTGCCCTCGATCTTCTGGGTAGAATGATGTTAGGCTTCATTCAACCCAAAAACTAGGCACATCTTGTAGCAAAAAATACCTAGTTCAGACACCTCTGAACCAAAGGTGAGAATTGCAGCATAAACTAGGAACCTTTGAACAGATTACAAAAAATTCCCAGAGTCTGGCTTTAATTAACAATCTAGGACTAAAAGTAATAAAGCAACTTGCAGTAGAAACCTCACATTGTCTATATGGAGTTAGGCAGCCCATACATGAGTCAGATTTGCGGGCTGAATGAGAAAAAAACAAAAAAAAACAAAAAAAAAACCAGTCTCGTTTCCTCCATCCATATAGAATCTTCCCTGCTGAACTATTGTATTCTAAGAGTGGGGAAACTTCCCTGCCATCAGAATACACTGATCAGCTTTGCCGGCTTGTTTTTATTTAAATAACAAGCATGTCATACTTTCTTGCTCTGTGCAATGATTTTGCAGAGCAACCCTTACCATGTTCTTCTCCGATCCCCCACCAGCGCTCCTGGCATCCGTCCCTTGACCAGTGCCCTCAACAGCGAGCCGATTACTATGGTGTGTGCTCGCTCCCAAGTCCCACTCTATATAGAGCCACGGCTTGGTCCCAACCCCTGCTCTCTCCTCATTGGCTCACTGGCTGTGATTGACAGCAGTGGGAGCCAATGGCTCCCACTGCTCTCTCTCAGCCAATGAGGAGAGACAGACCTGGGACAGCCGAGGCTCCAGTGCTCAGCACTGAATCGAGAGGGGACCAAGCTGAGTAATCGGGGGGGCTGTGGGGGGAACAGCGCACAGATTTTTTTTTTTTTACCTTCATGCATAAAATGCATGAAGATGAAAAACCTTCAGCTTTTCCAACCACTTTAAATAGCACCCCTAAAACTATTCTTAAATGTTACTGGTGTGTAGGTACACTGAGTGCGGTGTAATAGGTTAATCGCGTGCATCTATCCATTGTATTAGGTATGTAAATTTATATTTTTATGACAACTTTTTTTTTTACACTTATCCCTATTGCCGTCATAGTGCTGTAACTAGAGAAAAGCGATACAGAGCCCAGTCTTCTTACTCTGTAAAAGTACATTCACAGGAAAAGAACTAATTGAATTAGTTCCAATGAACCAAATGTATTCTAATAACATTAAGCATTACAATTATATACCACTGGATTTCATATTACAAATAAACCTATCTGCATACTTGATTACAATGAGAAAATATGCTCTAAAAGCTTTGGAAATTATGTAGATTTTTTTTTCCTCTGACATATGAATGACAATCACTTCATCAATGAGAGGTTATTAATGATGCTTTGAACTGAATCCCCAGCCAATCTCACCACCAGACTGCAAGAACCTGACATTGCAACAAAGGGGGAATTTGTGCCTTAGTAACATATAGCAGAACTAAACTCATTTAAAAGAAAAGACTATCCTCCAGATATATGGGTTCAGTATTTGTCCTACACAGCATCCCAGGAGCCTTGAAAACCTAGTGTGCTCTATAAGTCGGAAGTTTCTGTTATACATATCAACTGGGAAGTCCATGCCTGAGACCAATTTCTCTCACCCCTCATTTTTAGTTAAGCTGGCCATACCACTAGTAGAATTTTGTTTGAAATATTTTTGTGGGGGCGCTCGTGAGCAGCGCATGATGATGGCCGCCTGCTGATCCCGCTCCTCCACCCCCAGGAACATCAGCTCCTTCCTTGCCTCCTGGGGAGCCTGCTTTGTCCCCACCCTTGCCGTCATTCTCCGCTGACCCCTTGCCATGTAAGGGGAAGAAATCCGCGGCCTCCAGTGCTCGATTGCCAGGCCAGTCCGGCGATGCGGCCTACTCGCCGGCCACTTCCCCGCCGCTACCCTCGGGCTGCCCGAACACCCTCTTGGACCTGGAGAGCCTGCCTGACATCCCTGCAGACCTCCAACAGCCCCCTTTGCGGGACACCAACCTCCCACAGCCCCCCTTGCGGGCCGCAGACCTCCACAGCACAGCCTTCCTTGCAGGCCGCAGACCTCCCACAGTCCCCCTTGCGGGACGCAGACCTCCTGGCCAGGTTTAAGACCATGCAGCAGGAGCTTCACATCGCCACCTCCAGACTAGCGACTCATCTCACCAAGGAAATTCACGAATTGGGAAGCCGTTCTGATGTTCTTGAAGATAAGATGGACGCCACGGCTGCGGTGATCGAAAATCATGAACAGGACCTTTCAGACCTGAAAAGAGAGCTTGACGGCTCTCTTGCGTCTGTAAGATTTTGAGAATAGGTCCTGTTGGGGTAAATCTTCGCCTGCGTGGCCTGCCCGAAGCCATCGTTGACCTCACATCGACTTTTTCAAGAGTTGGATCCGGCAAGACCATCTGGAGTATGATCGCATTCATCGGGCTCTGGGTCCGAGGAGGTCTGAGGGTCCTTCCAGGGACATCATAATAACTTCACCTATTACCGTACAAAAGAATCGCTCCTTCACTCTGCGCTAGACAAGCAGGATCTTCGCTTTCAAGGTCATCCGTACCAGCTGTTTGTGGATCTGGCACCATCCACCACACACAAACATCAACATATGAAACCCTTCACGTTAGTCCTCTTGAACCATCAAGTACCGATGGGGCTTTCTGTTTAAGCTTACGTTCGCGTACCAAGGTCGAAGCCATGTTGTCCACAATCCGGAAGAAGCCAAGTCGACCCCGGAGGTGCTACACCTTCTGCCCTCGTGGAATACCTCCGACAGACTGGTGCGGCCCTCCGGTTCACATCCTCCATCTCAGCTGGGGCGTATATGGGAGAAAGTTGGCAGCTGTAAACGCTCCCTCCCTAGTACCCCTCCGTTGTCCGGATCCTCCCGCTCCGATCCAGGTTGAGTACGGTTGGATGGGTAAGCTTTTTCACTTTTCAGATGGCTTGATCCACTGCCGTGACTCTCGGCATTTCTGATGGGGAGGAGACCTTGACTGGACCTTGTTGGGCAAACTTTTCGTATATTGCTTGTTTTTAGTGTTACAGTTTGAAATGTTCTTCTATGCAATACTGGTCTGTACTGGTGGTGATCTTCGGCCCCCACCGGCTCCTCGCGGTCAAACTTTGAGTTGAGAAAAATTTTTTTTTTTGGGTAGGCCAGGGGTGGGCAACTGTGTCCCTCCAGCTGTTGTAGAACTACAAGTCCCATGAGGCATTGAAAAACTGACAGTTACAAGCATGACTCCCAAAGGCAGAGGCATGATGGGACTTGTAGTTCACCAACAGTGCCCACCCCTGGGGTAGGCGATATGTTTGTAAGCTTTGTAGATTATTGTGTCTTTTTATATATACACAAAGAACAACCTGAAGACAGCTGCAGTTAGAGCCTGGCGATGCATCAGAAAGGAGGAAACTCAGTCTTTTGTAATGTCCATGGGTTCCAGACTTCAGGCAGTCATTGCCAGCAAAGTATTCTCAACAAAATATTAAAAATGAACCTTTTATTTATGATTATATTAAATTGTTCAATTACTTTTAGTCCCTTGAAAAAGGGGGGATGGCTACTCGTAAGAGCTGTAATTTCTAAACCCTTCCTCCAATTTGGATGTACATACCCTCAAATTAAACCTGAGAGTTTGCACTTTCAGTCCATATCCATTATATAACTAACTATAGTTTGAATATGTTTGGTCAATACCTGGAAAAAATCTAAAATTGTGCCTGTGTCCAAATAATATATGAACCTATATGTACCTGTGTGTGTATAAATTTTATATATATATACATACACTGTATATATACACACATACAAACACCCAAAAAAGTATTTGGACGCCTGCCTTTACATGTACATGAGCTTGAATAGCATCCCAGTCTTAGTACATAGGGTTCTATATTGAGCTGGCCCACCCTTTGCAGCTATAACAGCTTTAGCTCTTCTGGGAAGGCTGTCCACAAGGATTCAGAGTGTATCTTTGGGAATGTTTGACCATTCTTCCAGAAGCGCATTTGTGAGGTCAGGCACAGTCGGAAGAGAAGGCCTGGTTTGCAGTTTCCATTCTAATTCATCCCAAAGGTGTTCTGTCAGGTTGAGGTCAGGACTCTGTGCAGGCCAGTCAAGTTCCTCCACCCCAAACATGCTCATTCATGTCTTTATGGACCTTGCTTTGTGCACTGGTGCGCAGTCATGGTGGAGCAGGAAGAGGCCACCCCCAAACTGTTTCCACAAAGTTAAGAGCATGAAATTGTCCAAAATGTCTTGGTATGCTGACACCTTAAGAGTTCCCTTCACTGGAACTAAGGGGCCAAGCCCAACTCCTAAAAAAAAAAAAAAAAACCCACACCATAATCCCCCCCTCCACCAAACTTTACACTTGGCACAATGCAGTCAGGCAAGTACCGTTCTCTGGGCAACTGCCAAACCCAGACACGTCCATCAGACAGAGAAGTGTGATTCCTCACTCCAGAGAACACATCTCCACTGCTCTAGAGTCCAGTGGCGGTGTGCTTTACAGAACTGCATCTGATGCCTTGCATTGCACTTGGTGATGTAAGGCTTGGATGCAGCTGCTCGGCCATGGAAACCCATTCCATGAAGCACTCTACACATTGTTGTGCTAATCTGAAGGCCACATGAAGTCTGGAGGTCTTTAGCTATTGACTCTGCAGACATTTGGCAATTTCTGCGCACTGTGCGCTTCAGCATGAGCTAACCCCGCTCTGTCATTTTACGTGGCCTACCACTTCGTGGCTGAGCTGCAGTTGTTCCCACTTTGTTATAATACCACTAACAGTTGACCATGGAATATTTAGTAGCAAGGAAATGGATGGACTTAATGCACAGGCGGCAACCTATCATGGCACCACGCTTGAGTTCACAGAGCTCCTGAGAGTGACCCATTCTTTCACAAGTGTTTGTAGAAGCAGTCTGCATGTCTAGGTGCTTGATTTTATACACGTGGCCATGGAGGTGATTGGAACACCTGAATCCAATGATTTGGAGGACTGTCCCAATACCTTTGGCAATATAGTGTATCAAGACCATCCTTAATGCAAAAAAGATCAGTAAATGCCACCGAGCACTCTGCTGGTCCAACCTCAAGTTAACATCTCCAATGCCAAAGAAAATATTGAGCTTGACATTTGAACTAAAAACCACCAGGACTGTAAATGACTGGATTACTTTAAATTAATGTAGCAAACACTTGTATTAAATTTGAGTACCACTCGAGTCTAAGCTCCAGGAAACAGAAAACCACTAATTGGCTTCATATCTCAAGATTATCTTTTAATGGATTTGGGAGAAATCCATGCACAAACCTTAACAGCAACTAATGAAATCTATTAGATAGTACACAGCATGCACATCTGCTTTGAGTGTACATTGTCCTTTTCCTAAAACCTAACACTTTGCCTGATGACATATTTTAAATAGGTTGCCTTGGCAGATCTGTACATAGCCAACTGCCATACAACCAGTTATGTATACTGTTAGCCAAGAATTATGCATCGGAATACACTAGAAAAGCAGGAGATCATCTATTAGAAATTAGACTAAAAATGTATTTCACCTAGGTTTACCCACTTGACCTCTGGAAGGTTTTACCCCGTTCATGACTAGGGCATATTTTGCTATTCGACACGGTGCTAATTTAACAGGCAATAGCTTGATCACGCAACACTGTAACCACATGAAATTCTCCCCCCCCCCCCCACATATATAGAGTTTTTTTTGGGTGATATTTGATCACCCCAGGGTTTTTATTATTTATTATATAGATGAAAACAGACCACAAATTTTGAAAAAAACAAACTATATTTTCTACTCTCTGTTATAAAACATATCCAATAAAATCTAAATTCTTCATAAATTTAGACCAAATGTATTCTGCTATTGGTCTTCGTTAAAACAAAATCCCAATAAGTGTATATCTGGTTTGTGTGAAAGTCTACGAACTATGGTACAGTACTCAGCATAAATGAGTACACCCCTTTTGAAAAGTAAGATTTTAATCAATATCTCAATGAACAGAGAACAATTTCCAAAATTTTGACATTACATTACAGAACATTTGTTTAGCTCATTACATGAAAGTAAGATTAATAATATCTTAGATTACAAAATCTTTCATTTTACTCAAATTAGTTGATGCAAAAATAACTACACCTAGTATTTTGTATGACCTTCATGCAAAATACCAAGTCTTCTAGGCATGGAATGAACAAGTTGCTGACATATTACATCTATCTTTTTCCATTCTTCAAGAAGACCTCTTTTAAAGCCTGGATGCTGGATGGGGAGTGATGCTCAACTTGTCTCTTCAGAATGCCCCATAGGTGTTCGATTGGGTTTATATCACAAATCACTTTCACCCTGTTCTTTAGAAACAATTGAGTACTGTCCGTGATACTTTTTTTATTTGCACTAACATACAATTTTGAGGACAAGCTTTCGGGGTATGTCCCCTTCTTCAAGGTCTAAGCAGTACTATTATACCCTATATACCCTGTTCTTTAGAAATGCAACAGTGGCCTTAGATGTGTGTTTTGGATCATTGCCATCTTGGAAAAGTGCATGATGACCAAGGGCATGGAGTGTTGGTAGCATCTTCTCTTTCAATATAGAGCAGTACATCTGTGAATTCATGATACCATCAATGAAATGTAGGTCCCTGACACCAGCAGCACTCAAACAGCCCCACAGAAGGACACTGTCACCACTATGTTTCACTGTAGTCACCATTCAATTTTATTTATACTCCTCACCTTTGCGACATCGTACAGTTTTGAAGCCATCAGTTCAAAAAACATTTATCTTGGTCACATTACACCAAAGTGCAGAGTCCCAGTAGTCTTTTTTAGAATGGGTCCTGGTAAATTCTAGGCTGGCTTTTTTGTGCATGGGCTTTAGGGGAGGCTTCCTTCGTAGACAACACCCATGCATGCCATTCCTCTGCACCGTATGCTGTATTGTGTCACAGGAAACAACCACCCCAGTTTGGCTTTCAAGTTCACTGCAGTTAGCTAAAGAAGTATCTTTAGTTAACTGCAGTGAACTTGTATGGCGATTTTCTTCGATCCTTCTCATCAGAAGATGCTCCTGCTGAGGTGTTACCTTCCGTAGACAGCCTGGACATCTCTGTGTTGGATGCAGTTCCATCTTTGTAAAATTTTTGTATCACTTTTGCTACAGTATTATGACTGATAAGTAAAGTTTTGCTGATCTTCTTGTAGCCTTCACCTTTCTTGTGTAAATAAATATTTTCTTTCTCACGTCTTGTGACATTTCTCTTCCATGTGGTGCCATTGTTGACAGAATGAAATGGGAAAGGGTTTTCTTTGTTGAGTTACACCTTTTTATAATCAACTGTCTGTTAGACACCTGTTTAATGAGTAATTAGACTCACTGTAGTTGAATTCTTGTTAATCAGGATTTTGCTGTCTAAAATGTAGCTTAACGCCTAAGACTTTCATGGGAGTGTATTCATTTTTTCAAGATGTTCTTAAATTAATTTGTTAGGAAAAACACTTTGTGTGTGCAAATTATCAAATCTTGTTTGCAATCAATGGCCTGAATTTGTGGGAGTATTTTGTAGCATAGTGTCCCATAGAAAATGTAGATTCTTATAGGAAAGTAAAGCTTTTCTGACAAATCTGTTTGGGTGTACTCATTTATGCTGAGCACTGTATATATACACTGGAATTTATGCGTCGATAACTGTGATCAGAGACTTATAATGTGACTGTGATAGTGTGATGGGCAACCTGTCACCAATAGACACTGGCTGGGAGGGACACTAACTGATACAGATGTTGCAAGTAATACTAATACAGTGATAAGTGATAATACTGTGCACTGTACACTCTATTACTGACACTGGCTGGGAAAGAGTTCACATCAAGGGGAAAATCAAGGGGTTAACTGTGTGCCTAACAAGTATGTGTACTGCGCTTACTCATACATCTGGCTGCTTTTTCTTCCTAAATTTAGTTCTGATTTAAGGAAGGACAAACAGCCAGATTGATGTCTGTATACAGAGTTCTATGTTTGTAAACACAGAATTCTGTGCTGTGATTGGCAACAGGCGATCAGCAGGTTTCAGCCAAAATCATTGGCTGAAACCTGCTGACAAACTTGTGCTGTGTCCTATCACAGCATAGGTCAGCAGAGGCTGCGCGTACACATGCCTGAAAACAGGCAGTGATGTACAGGTATGTCGCCTAGCCCATAGCTGCCACCAGCCTGCAGTAGACATACTGTGGATGGGCGGCAAAAGGTTAAAAAAAATATTAATTCAACCCTATATATTGTGACAATCTGTCATAATACAAATACAGTATTTTTACAATGTTTCTAGGCAGTGAGTGCAAACATGGCATATTTTCCAAATAAAAACATTATATATCTACAAATGTATCCACAAGTATCAGCCTTGAGGCAAACAAACACTCTCTATACCTGCCCTTCAAGGCCAAGTAATGAGTTTCCTAGATAGCAGGATCCACAAGGTGTTCATGCATAAGTTATTTACTAAAGCTGGAGAGTGCAAAATTTTGTTGCAGCTTTGCAGAGAAACCAATCAGCTTCCAGGTTTCATTGCCAAAGCTTAACTGAATAAGCTGAAGTTAGAAGCTGACTGGCTACCATGCACCAGTTTTAGTAAAATTTCAGTGTCCTTTGCTCTCCCATTGCAAAAACTGCCAAGAAACTGGAATATCTGGGTATGAAAGAACACATGCCACTAGCCCCTGTTTTTCCAAAGTGCAGTGCCTAGTGGTCCACTGACAGGCCAATGGCTGCTACATGGAAAGTGGTCTGTCATGCTAATCTAATTGTTTTAATGCTTTAAGTGCCTGACCCAGAGCAATATTAGGAGTCCTGACTTTAGCTTGGCTGGCATGATGTTCCATGGTGCCAGGTTTCAAGCACTTTAGAGTCACTGATCTAGAATGAAAATAGGAGTTTATACAAGGCTCTAATTTGCCTTGCTGCCTGCTTGTTCTGAGTCAACTACTCAAAGTACTGAAGCCAGAAACAACCAATATCTTCAGGCCTGTTGATGCTGAAAAGGCTAGTTGCCTGGCAGTCTTTGGTTCCAGTATTTTAAACAATGACTCAAAACAAAGCATGCAGATCACAAACGTTGCACGAAGTCTTAACTCATAATCTGTACCCTATGTCCTAGAGCTACAGGATTTGTAAAACTCCAAAAGGAAAAGAAAGGGTCCTCCAAACTTCATCTAAAAAAAAAATGAGACAAAAATAATTTCAGAAATTTTTCCACCTTTAATGTAACCTATAAACTGTACAACTCAGTTGAACAAACTGAAATCTTTTAGGTGGAGGGAAGTAAAAATAAAAAAGTAAAATTATATGGTTACTTAAGTGTGCACACCCTTAAACTAATACTTTGTTGAAGCGCCTTTAGATTTTATTACAGCACTGTTTTGGGGTATAATTCAATCAGCATTTCACATCTTGACTTGGCAAAAATGTCCCACTCTTTCTTGCAAAAACACTCCACATCTGTCAGGGCATCTCCTGTGCACAGCCCTCTTCAGATCACCCCACAGACAGATATTCAATCGGATTCAGGTCTGAGCTCTGGTTGGGCCATTCCAAAACGTAATCTTCTGGTGAAATCCACCCTTTGTTGATTTGGATGTATGCTTTGGGTTGTTGTCATGCTGAAAGATGTTCAGCTTTCTAGCAGAAGCCTGAAGGTTTTGTGCCAATATTGACTGGTATTTGGAGCTGTTCATGATTTCCTCTACCTTGACTAAGGCCCCACCTCCAGCTGAAGAAAAACAGCCCCAAAGCATGATGCTGCCACCACCATGCTTCACTGTGGGTATTCTGTTCTTTTGGTGATGTATAGTTTTGTTTTTGTGCCAAAAAAACAGTTTGGAATTATGGCCAAAAAGTTCAACCTTGGTTTCATCAGACCATAACACATTTTTCCACATGCTGTTGGGAGACTTTAAATGTGTTTTTGCAAAAGTTTGCCAGGCTTGGATGTTTATCTTCATAAGAAAATGCTTCTGTCTTGCCACTATACCCCATAGCCCAGACAAATGAAGAATATGGGAAATTGCTGTCACATGTTCCACACAGCCAGTACTTGCCAGATATTCCTGCAGCTCCTTTAATGTTGCTGCAGGCCTCTTGGCAGCCTCCCAGACCAGTTTCTTCTCCACTTTTCATCAATTTTGGCAGGATGTCCAGTTCTTAGTAATGTCACTGTTGTGCCATATTTTCTCCACTTGATGATGACTGTCTTCACTGTGTTGCATGGTATATCTAATCAATACAAATGTAAGTGCAGCACTAAATATAAGTGTCAAATGCAATCATATGATTATGATTGTATTTGACACTTAAATTTAGCACTGCACTAACATTTGTATTGATATATTGTAGTTTGTTACCTTGCCCTTATTGTGCTAGCAGCTATCCTATTTTCTGTGCTCGCTTTATATCTTGCGTTATATGGTATATCTAATGCCTTGGAAATTCTTTTGTACCCTTCTCCTGACAGATACCTTTTAACAATGAGACCCCTATGATGCTTTGGAAGCTCTCTGCAGACCATGGTATTGCTGTAGGATGCAACTAAGAAAATGTCAAGAAAGACCTACTAGAACAGCTGAACTTTATTTGGGGTTAATCAGAGGCACTTTAAATGATGGCAGGTGTGTACTGACTCCTATTTAGCATGATTTTGAATGTGACTGCTTAACTCTGAACACAGCTACATCCTCAGTTATAAGAGGGTGTGCACACGTATGCAACCACATTATTTTAATGTTTTATGTTTACTTCCCCCCCTAAAAGATTTCAGTTTGTTTTTAATTGAGTTGTACAAGTTATAGGTCACATTGAAGGTGGAAAAAGTTCTGAAATGATTTATCTTTTTCTCATTTTTTTACATCACAGAAACCTGACATTTTAACAGGGGTGTGTAGACTTTTTGTCTCCACTGTACATCATTTTACATGTGTATGTTCTTCCTTTGTGTATTTACCCCTTTGGAAGAAAAAAATGTTCCATACATTTTTTTTGGCCGGTTTCTGGAAATAACTGAAATTATGACTTGTATATAAGTACACTAAAAGAAACATGGAGGCTGTCATTGCTGACTTCTCCTGAAAGAGTACACTGTTAGAAAAGAAATATTTACAGTGCATCCAGAAAGTATTCACAGCACTTGACTTTTGCCACGTTTTGTTATGTTACAGCCTTATTCCAAATTGGATTAAATTAATTTTTTTCCTTAACATTCTACAAACAATACACCATAATGACAATGTGAAAGAAGTTAATTTTGAAATCTTTGCAATTTATTAAAAATAAAAAAAAAAACACATGTACATAAGTATTCACAGCCTTTGCCATGACACTCAAAATTGAGCTCTGGTGCATCCTGTTCTCACTGATCTTCCTTGAGATGTTTCCACAACTTGATTGAAGTCTACCTGTGGGAAATTCAGTTGACTGGACATGATTAGGAAAGGCATAAACCTGTCTATATAAGGTCCCACAGGTAACAGTGCATGTCAGAGCACAAACCAAGCCATGAAGTTCAAGGAATTGTCCGTGGACCTCCGAGACAGGATTGTATCAAGGCATAGATCTGGGGAAGGGTACAGAAAAATTTCTGCAGGATTGAAGGTTCCAATGAGCACAGTGGCCTCCATCATCCGTAAATGGAAGAAGATTGGAACCATCAGAAATCTTCCTAGATCGGGCCACCTGGCCAAAATGAGCAATCGAGGGAGAAGGGCCTTAGCCAGGAAGGTAACCAAGCACCCGATGGTCACTCTGAAAGAGCTCCAGTGTTTCTCTGTGGAGAGAGGAGAACCTTCCAGAAGAACAGCCATCAATTAGGCCTGTATGGTAGAATGGCCAGATGGAAGCCACTCCTAATTAAAAGGCAAATGGAAGCTCGCCTGGAGTTTACCAAAAGGCACCTGAGGGACTCTCAGACCATGAGCAACAAAACTCTCTGGTCTGATGAAACACAGATTTAACTCTTTGGCCTGAATACCAAGAGACATGTCTGGAGGAAACCAGGCACTGCTCACCACCTGGCCAATACCATCCCTACAGTGAAGCATGGTGGTGGCAGCAGCATGCTGTTGGGATGTTTTTCAGCAGCAGGAACTGGGAGACTAGTCAGGATCGAAGGAAAGATGAATGCAGCAATGTACAGAGACATCCATGATGAAAACCTGTTCCAGAGCGCTCTGGACCTTAGACTGGGGCGATGGTTCATCTTTCAACAGGACAATGACCCTAAAGCACACAGCCCACATAACAAAGGAGTGGCTACAGGCAAACTCTGTGAATGTCCTGGAGTAGTCCAGACTTGAACCCAATTGAACATCTCTGGAGAGATCTGAAAATGGCTGTGCACCGACGCTCCCCATCCAACCTGATGGAGCTTGAGAGGTACTGCAAAGAAGAATGGGAGAAATTGCCCAAAAATAGGTGTGCCAAGCTTGTAGCCTCATACTCAAAACAACTTGAGGCTGTAATTGGTGCTAAAGGTGCTTCAACAAAGTATTGACCAAAAGCTGTGAGTACGTATGTACATGTGTTTTTTTTTTTTCGTTTTTTATTTTTAGTAAATTGCAAAGATTTCAAAACAAACTTCTTTGGGGTATTGTTTTTAGAATGTTAAGGAAAAAAATTAATTTAATCAATTTTGGAATAAGGCTGTAACATAACAAAATGTGGCAAAAGTAATACACTGTGAATACTTTCTGGATGCACTGTACATTGCAAATCTCATTTTAATAATTTGTAATATTAATTGAAGCTACTGAATTCAATTGAACCCGATTTGTTCACAGACCAATAGATTTTGGATATGCCAGGAAGAACATTTACAGTGAGTTATTTACAAGGCTTGAAATTTTGCAAGTATACCACCCAAGTGACACAGATCAAGAATAACATTCCTGGAGAAGGCATTAGTTTTTTTAAATACATACATGCATATCTACATATGGAAGTCAAAACTCTTCTTGGGTTTCAGCTAAATTGTCTTGGATCTTATACTTTCAGTCAGCCATTCTTATGTCAATGAAACTATTTTTAGTCTGTTCAGCATCATGGCTTTCTGTATACAGTTTTGAGCAAAATGGTTAATTTATTACCTAGGGATTCTCATAGTATAAGCACTTCCTCTTACAAAAGCTGATAATGCTAAGACTCGGCCTCATGTGCTCTTTCAGTTGGCCTTTGAGTGCTTATCAAGTATATTCAATAGACAGCCCATTGGCAAACTAATGGAGTGAGCAAGGAAGGCTGACAATGCTTCTGCTAATTGCAGTTGCTACTGAGAACGGTCAGTCTGCAACAGGAAATGCTGTTACTGGCAGGATGTTGGGGTAAGAAATATGGAACAAAATTACAAAATCATTTACTTAAGAAAATGGTACAAGTGGAGGCATAATGACAAACATACTTCAACAGATTTAGGGTTTATATACATCATAAAGTAGAATACCAGGAAAAACCCTAAACTGGCCTTAAAACTGTTCCCTCCACCTTCTAACACCTATGCTAACTAACCTGTGTAAGAAAGATGTATACACTTACCCATTTTCAGCCCACTGTGGTCCAGTCACATGATCCAGTTCCCACATCAAGCTGGTTACAAGTAAGAGGAGGTAGCGCCGATGACAGATGGGTCATTATAGCCTATTGGTCAAATCACACTCCCAAGCATTACCAGTCATTGTTGGAGTGCTCTCTTCGCTTCACTGGAGCCGCTGGCTGGCACAGGAGACCATGTGGCTGGACCAAAGTGGACTGAAAATAGGTAAGTATATACTGTACATCTTTCTTCCACAGGTTAGTCAGAATAGGTGTTAGAAGGGGGGAGGGTAACTTTTAGGGCTAGTTAAGGTTTGCTTGGAATTCCACATTAAAGTGTATGGAAATCGCGAACCTAAATTTTTAAGTATGTCTGCCATTATGCATCACTGTAAACATTTTTGTAAACAATTTTTGTGATTGTTATAGTTTATTTTTTTTTCTTTTGAAATTCTTTATTTATAAAAACAGAGGTTTGCATACACAGGGACACGATTTCAATGTGAAGATTTAAATCATCATACCATAAATGAGATGTAAAACAAACATCCCAACCTCGTATATGGTAGAGACAAAGATCCATTATGGAAAGAACATACGAGTGTAGCACTGTTCCTAAGATGGGAAATGTTGTAACCCTCACTGGAGGGGTGTGTAAAGCTTGATGATGTACAAGCGATAAACTTGGATCTCTATGGCAAACAAAAAAACTTCCCGTGCTACAGGACACCTACCCCCTTCGAGATTAATCAATAAGAGCGATGGGGGATGAAATTGAACATAGAAGGTGCTCCTAGGGAATCTATCCTATAAAGTCCCTCCCTATCGAAGAGTGGGCCAGGTGGGTGGGTGAAACCCACTAACGACAACAGGAGCCTCCTCACTTTTTCCACAATGCGAGTATATAGAATGGAGTATGGAGATTTCCTCCCTCTTTCTGAGAAACATTGAAGTGAAAAAGGACTATTAAAAATATTATGCTACAAAACACCTTCCCCAAAACATGGAATGTCCAACATCACTAGTACTATATGCAATAACACCTATAATACAACAAAATCAAATGCAAATAAACAATAAATATTGAATAGTGCTATAATACATCTCCCCCAACTTTTAAACTCAAGTGGAAATGTCCAAACAGTAAGTAATAAATGAATGAATGTTAGATGGTGCTATACTACACCTCCCCCAACTTTCAGACTCAAATCCAAATGTCCAAACAGTAAGTGATCAACAGTAGTTGTGACTGAACTGTCCATGCATGTGACAATTTCAAAATCATATGCAAAATCTGTCCATCAAACATATATTATTTGTGCTTCTGTGCGCTGTGAGAAAAAACAGGACTGGTGCTTCCACTTTTTCGCTGCAAGATTAGACCCCTGTTCCCAGTGGGTCCAACATGCTATGTGGTTCTCCACTCTGCAACAAATGTGCTAGATCAGGGTTGTCAAACTGGCGGCCCCCCAGCTGTCGTGAAACTACAAGTCCCATCATGCCTCTGCCTTTGGGAGTCATGCTTGTAACTGCCAATCTTGCAATGCCTCATGGGACTTGTAGTTTGGCAACAGCTGGAGGACCACCAGTTTGACACCTGTTTGCTAGATGATCCTCCAATAGAGATTCACTTATCTTCCACAATCAGACCGTGAAGGCATAGCCAGAGCTATGGTCTGCACAGTAAAACTTCGCAACAAATGCAGCAGAGTATTGAGGCTTTTAAAATCTTCTTCCATTATGGTCTAGTCAGAGGTGTAAACAAACCTAATACAAAATCCTTTTATTGAAAATGGAATATGATGTCAGAAAAAAAAAAGGGGGGGGGGGTGAGAAAAACTGAGATGGTAGAATAGAAAACTGTGAAGAAAGGAAAAAAAACTCAAGCTTTGGCTGTGTTCAACAGATGGCAAATCATAGATTTCTTGTATGTTTCTTACCTAGAGATCCTGCCAGTAACAGCATTTCCTGTTGCAGAATGACAATTTTCAGTAGCAGCCCAGCAGAAGCATTGCCAGCCTGCTGTGTGCACTCCTTTGGTTGGCACATGGGCTGCCTATTGAATACATTGCATAGAGGCAAAAAAGGCCAAATGAAAGAGCACAGGAAGCACATCAGAGACAGTGTTGAGTAGTTCGAATTTCATCCAAAACCTAAGAAAAACACATTTTTGCTAGTCCTGGTTTAGCATGAATTCTTCCTAGGTCAGCTTTACTTCTTCCTAGGTCAGCTGGTTGTTTATAGAAAAGAGGTGATCATGCTGATTCACTGTGTGGGAGGTGGAGAGGTGACAAAGGAAGCTGCATTGCTGAAGCAGGAAGATGAATTGCTTAATCAATGACTGTGTGTATCATCAGTTTGGATTTTGCAGTGTGGAAAATGTGTATAGAACATAAGAATAGCTTAGCTTTTTTTTTTTTTTTTTTACAAAGCAGGACCAACATTTTTATTTTGTTAAAGGTATTGCAATCTGCATTTATGCAATCTATAAAATGATATAAAGCAGAAAGAATTGTGCACAGCTATACGAAAAGGACACATCATTTGGATCATATATTAGAATTCTATCACTCTGTCAGCTAGACACATATCATTTGATATTTCAAAGAAACCAGGGTTGTTATACAAATTGCTGACAGGTTCACTTAAAGTGCAGAATGTCAAATTTGTAAAAATCCATATGCTTGATATAACCTGGGAGAACATCACAACAGCCTAATCAATTACTGTCAAGCTTTTTTTTTTTTTTTCCACTCCCCAGGAGACAGACTAAATAGGTTCCCCAGGGCACTAAATGCATTTAGATTTAAACTTAAACTAACCAGACCTTTAGACAAAATGTACTGATAGCTATATGGTATATGCTGAATGGTTGTGTTGTGGCCAACTTTAAATGAGAAAATTACAAAACCGTGTTTACAATATGCATTAAAGTACAGTATATACGTAATAATATTTTCATGAAAATACTGAGCCCAACTTTGCCCATTAATACTTCTGGAGTCAATGTAGCCATCTGTTACATCAAAGAAACCCTGTTCTGTGGAAGCTGTGCAAAGACAAGCAGAGGGAAAAAGACTAGTCACTAACATTACTTGTAAGCTTCATGTATCAGGTGTTTTCCCAATTACTGACTGACCATGCATTGTTGTACAGTGTCTGTGTATAGGTGGGCATTTCAGAAGAGGAGCAGGACTTTGCCTCCTGTCAAAGCTGCTCCCCTGATAATTGGTAGGGTGATTTTTCAAGAAGCAGCAAAGGTCTTGAAAGCACACAATTTACAGAATACATTAATCAATCAGTCACAGAGAAACCCTTGCATTGCAGTTTTTCAGGTGCAGCTTTCTCTCTGGCAAGAAAAACAATGAGCAGCACAGTAGTGATTACAGCAAATCTCACAAGACTAGAATCCAAAGGCAGATAATCTGGTACTACAGATATACAGCTATTAGACTACAGAACAGGAGTGCCTATGCACAGTCATATGTCAAGATATGTGTTGTTATAAAAAGAATAAGGGGAAAAAAAAAAAAAAAGGTACTTTAGGCTACTGCTCAACATCTTCCCACCCAGCCTATAGAAGATTGATGGCTGGGCAGGACACTCCTCCGTGTGACTGGGCATCATATGACGTCCTGTCAGAAGGAGCCGTGCAGCGGCGCGATCTGTCACCGGCTGTGTCCACAGGGCACAGGCGATGACATATCACTACCCTGGCCCATTGCCAGTGTCATGTGACTGCTGTGACCAATCACAGCAGATCACATGTCAATTGTATACAATGGATGGCTTCCCGTCATGCCATCCATTGTATACAATTCTGTTGTTAGCTGTGATTGGTGAAAGCAGTCACATGGTACAGACGGGGCCAATCAGAGCCCATCTGTATCATGTGATGAACGTTGGCCAATCACAGCTAATCACAACAAAAGACTGAATGAATCAGTTTCATTCAGTAACAATGATTGCAAATATTAATGACATACATTGGTATTAGCAATCCATGTGTAAAAAAAAAAAAAAAAAGTCCTGATCACTTGCCCAGAGTAGGTAACGGTTGCTTTATTGCTTTGGTCACAGTGTGCTGAAAAAAAAAATAGCAAAAATAAAAATTATAAAAAATTTTTTTTACATACTGTCACCAGTCAGTGTCCCTGATCACCACCACACCAGTTATATAATGACGATGCACTGGACTGGTAACAATATGTAAAAAAAAATAAAATAAAAATTGTAACAAAAAACTCACCATGCCGCTTACTAAAGTACCTTAGACCGTCTATTTTCCAAAAATGGGTAATTTGGGGGTTATTTGTACGATCCTGTTGTTTTTGGACCTCAAGAAATGAGACGGGCCGTCAGTACATCAGGACTGTTCGATTGTCAGATATATAAACCATGGTTTGTGGATTCTATAATTTTCCTACAGACTAAGTAATATACACTAATTTGGGGCATTTTCACCAAAGAAATGTAGCAGAATACATTTTGACCTAAATTTATGAAGAAATATTGTTGCTAAATTTTATAACAGAAACGAAAAAAAGGAAAACATAACTATTTTTCAAATGTTTTGGGTTTTTGTTTGTTTATTTAGCAAAAAATAAAAAATGTATGGGTACAGTGTTGCATGACCACAGAACTGTCATTCAAAATGCGACAACACTGAAAGCTGACAATTGATCTGGGCAGGAAGGGGGTAAAAGTGCCAGGTATTGAAGTGGTGAAACTCATTTCTAGATGCTCCCCCTAGGATAGCACTTTGAGTTCAGATACACTGTAAAGGACCAACATCGAAATTTAGGGAGTAGGGGGTTCAACTAAAGCTTGCTTTTACACTCCGCCCCCACCACTTGCTCCAGGGCGACTGAAAAAAAAAGTGTCTGATTGGGCCCCATAACTTTGAGGGTGCTGCACCACTGCTGATTAATTTCATTGCGGAATAAGCAACATAGGCAGCTTCTCTGTGACAGGGGACAAGCCAGTCTCTTTGAGCACACTTAGCTCAGCTCTGGTTAACCATTCACCCACACTAAGCCAGGGCATCCTCAGAGCAGCAGTGAGAAGCAGCTATGAAATCTTTCCCCCCTTTACTTTCCTTTTTATACCCTCTTTCCCTTCTCTTTTTTCCTCATTTGCCCTGTCACATTCTTTCAAACCACAGGTGCATCTGATTCTTCAGAAAATGGTAATTGATTGATAGCAATGTTTGTCAGTTGTGTTTAAAAGTTTACATACCCTGGCAGAAATTGTGAACTTTTGGTATTGAGATTGAAAATATAACTGATCATGCCAAAAAATGTTTTTTATTGAAGGATGAAGATCATATGAAGCCATTTATTTTCAAATAGTTGTTTTGGCTCCTTTTTAAATCATAATAACAGAAATCACCCAAATGGCCATGATCAAAAGTTTACATGCCCTGGAATGTTTGGCCTTGGTACAGACAGACAAGGTGACACATACGGGTTAAAATGCCAATTAGAGGTAAATGTGCCACATCTGTGGCTTTTTAAATTGCAATTAGTGTCAGTGTATAAATAGTCAATGGGTTGGTTAGCTCTTATATGGAAGCACTGACTAGGCTAGATACTAAGCCATGGGGATCAGAAAAGAACTGTCAAAAGTCCTGCGTAACAAGGTAATGGAACTTTATAAAGATGGAAAAGGACAAATTGCATGCCAAGTCCGCAATTGGAGCGGCCAAATCGGTGCGGTTGATTTCAAAACTAGTACATGCACTACTTCTGGTGTGATTTGCATAAACATCTGTATCAGATGTCTTGCAAATCGCACATGAAATCGGTGGGTCCACCGACTTTGAAATCGTGCAACTTCACTGTAAGTCGCATGTTTTCAAAGTTGGACTTGATGTGAACGGAGGGTAAGATATGGTCCTTGCTTACTGTAGCTGTAGACTGAGGCTCCATTCACACTAGCTTTTTCAAATCGTGGGCAGAATCGCTATGATTCTGCCTGTAATTTGAAAATGAGGCGTAAAAGTGTGAAAACGCACAATCGCGGTTTCAGGTACCATACATTTCAATGGGAAACCTTTTTTGGGTGTTACACTTCCCACAATGTTGTTTGCGTGATCGTGGCGTGTTTGCCGCACGGAAAAACATGCCACAATCGCGGCAAAAACGCCCTGCATTTTCAGGTGTCATTAAAATGAATGCACTGATCCTGGACATACCACCTGTCTCCCTTTTGCAAGCATTAGCATTTTTGGCATTTACTTTGGAATTTTTTTCATATATACATTTGTTTCACATTTTTGCACAGGCATTATTTATACTTAATTTATTGGGTGGGATGGTGTTATTTATTTGTGCTAGCAAGCTTCATAAGTTTGTACTTTCACATCATTCACATCTATACATACAGTGATACCTCAGTTCACAAACTTAATCCGTTCCATAACTCCGATCGCCAACCGAATCGGTCGCAAACTGAGGCAAATTTTCCCATAGGGTTCAATGTAAATCAGGTTAATCCGTTCTGACCCCTACGAACATGGTTGTGAACCGAATTCGATCGTTAACCGAATCAAAATTTCCCATAAGGTTCAATGTAAATAAGGTTAATCCGTTCTGAAATTTTTTTTTTGTTTTTGAACCATAAAAATATGAAACAAAGTACAGTACAGTACGAAGAGAGAGAACACTAACCTTGCTTGAGACGACTTCTGGCATGGAGGACAGGAAGGTGGGTGGGAGGTGGTTATTGTTTGGAGGGAGAGCCCCCCTTCATAAGGACATTGGGAAAATTTCCTTCTTCTTGTTTGCGCTGCACATTCTTGTCACCTTCATTACCGCTCTGCACGTTCTTGTCACCTTCATTACCACTCTGCACGTTCTTGTCACCTTCATTACTGCTCTGCACATTCTTGTCACCTTCATTACAGCTCTGCACGTTCTTGTCACCTTCATTACTGCTCTGCACATTCTTGTCACCTTCATTACCGCTCTGCACATTCTTGTCACCTTCATTACCACTCCGCACTTTCTTCTTACCATCATGCTTGCTCTGAACATTCTTGTCACCTTCATTACCACTCCGCACTTTCTTCTTACCATCATGCTTGCTCTGAATTTTCTTTGGAGCCACACTGGATGTCCACTACAGTATGTGCTAAAAAGCACACAAAAAATCTTTACAGCAAGTGTGCACAGGGATGTACAGTAATGTACAGTATATGCTAAAAGGCACACCAAAAAGCTTCTCAGTACTGTAAGTGTCTTCACAGTACACTTTAAGTGTGTCTGTGACCGCGATCTCCCCTACAGGAATTTACGACCATGTATCAGAGCAGGGAAGATGGCCGCGGCTCGTGTTCATGAACCGAAGTGGCGTTCGCAAACCGAAGCAAATTTTTGCAAACTCTTCTGTTCGAGAGCCGAGTTGTTTGTGAACCGAGGTATCACTGTATATTGTATTATGCAAGGGCTCATTTACACGAGCTTTGCCTTCTGAAAAGCGTTTTGCGCGTCACCTTTTAGAGGGTGTTTGACAGGCAGTATGCTGTCTCCTCTCTGCCTTGTTTAACCCCTAAAACCCTGAACCACCCCGCTGCAATTGCGTGAAATGCTGCAGATAATTTTTACTGTGCCATAAAGCACTAGAGCATTTGTACACCCGTCTGCTGCCTTTGCACCTTAAAAGGGAAGGGGAGATAAAAACACAACTGGATTAAAGGACAGCACAGGACAGAATGCAGCGCCTCCTCTGGCAGGAAACACACACCCACAGACTTCAAATTGGAGGCCTCTCCCCACAGTTGTTGAAGAATAATCCCGGCCCATCTGAAAAACATAAGTACAACAGCATAAACAATATCAGGACGGGCAATTATTGCTGTCCTGAAAGACTACTAGAAAACAAGTCACCAGTTAGTCTAACTTGGATTTTCTCAAAACGTCTTTCAGGACAGCATATGAGAGGATAAACGACAACTTACCCCCTTGGGAAGGTACCACAGCGTGCAAGACCTTCCTACTGAATGCCTGCTCTCTCACAGACAACAAATCCAGGCTATAATGGCGTACAAAGGTGAACATGCTTGACTACGTCCCTGCCTTACAAATTTGTTGGGATAGTACTGGCCTTCTCTGCCCATGTGGCTGCAAGAGCTCTTGTGGAGTGAACAATGCCCATTAGTGGAAGGAGATCAGAAAATGTACAAGCGGATTTGATTGCCATTCTCAGTCATCTGGCAATAGATGGTTTAGTGGCTTTTTGACCTTTTTTATATCCCACAAATAAAATGAAAAAAAGATTTAGAACTCCTGAAATCCTTAGTTACTTCTAAATACTGTAAAACAATTCTTCTCATGTCTAATGAATAAAAATTTCCTTCCTTCTCCCCTTGAGGGGTTAGGACAAAAGGTTGGCAAAATAATGTCTTGAGAACGGTAAAAAAAAAAAAACTACATTACCTTTGGGAGGAAGGCTGGATCGGTTTTCATTACAATCCTATCTGGATAGATCATTAGAAAAGGCTCTCTGACTGATAACACCTGCAGATCACTAATTCTGAGTGCGGAGGTGAGAGCAATTAATAGAACGGTCTTCAGTGTGATATACTTAGGGGTCGGAAAATCCAAAGGCTCAAGGGGAGATTTGGTTAGAGTTTGCAAGGCTAGTGAACAATCCCATTTAGGGAAGGCTTTTGCTTTAACCGGCCTGGATCAAGACAAGGCTTTGAAGAATCTGATAACTAGGGTATCCGAGCAGATCGAGCACTCCAGAAAGACCCCTAAAGCTGCAACCTGGACTTTTAGTGTGCTGATTGCAAACTTCTTGTCAGCCCCTTGTTGAAAAAACTTCAGGACTGAGGTGGTGTCTTCCAAGGACCTTGAGTTGGGTAGGCACCAGAAGTTATATATCTTCCAAACTCTTCCGTAAATAGCTCTCGTGACCCCCTTATGACTTGGTAGCAGAGTGTCTACTAAGTGTTTTGAGAAGACTTTCTTTTCTAGCAGTTGCCTTTCAAAAACCACACAATGAGGCGCAGATTTTCCACTTTCGGATGACAGAGAGGAACCTGTAGTAGCAGGTCCTTCAAGAGTGGAAGTGTCCGATATGGTCTGATTGATAACCGGAGGTATTTTCTGCATCTTTTCTTCTGGAAATATAATTTTCTGTTCTGTCGAACAGATGCAACAAAACCTTATTGTACGGGGTCAGATTGGATTTTTGCCCATTGATGAGCCAGCCCAGACTTTCAAGATGGCTGCAGGCTACCTGAAGGTCCTTCCTTAACGGTTTTTCTGAGTTTGCCAAGAACAGAAGATTGTCTAAGTAGGGGATTGCCATCACACCTCCGAGCCTCAAAGGAGCTAGGGCCTCCACCACTACCTCGGTGAAAATACAGGGAGATGACAGCCCAAAAGGCAGTGACCTGAATTACAGGTGTTGAACCTTGTACCCTGACCCCCAGCTTCAAAAATCTTTGGAAGCACTCTCTGATTGGGATGTGCAGATAGGTGTCCCTTAGATCAATTGATGCCATGAAGCAATCTGGAAACAGTAGGTTTTTGACCGAGAAGATTGAGTCCATTTGCAACCGCTTGTATTGCACCGTTTTGTTCAAAGGATTTAAGTTGAGAATTAACCAGAATTTTCCTGATGGTTTTCCCACCAGGTTCTTCATAGCAAGAGCTTTTACCAGATTTTTCGCAATATTCACGACAAAATACCTTCTTTTTTGGGGAACCTCAGCAAACTATTTCATAACTCCTGTCAACCAGATTTTGGATATACAGGCTCAATGTTATCTTCTCCTATAGTGGAAGGAACGCCTGTGGTCTTCCTCCTACCGGAGGTAGTGGGTTGAAATTTTTCAGGCTGTGCAGGAGTACGGAAAGTTACTTTTTTTTCCTCTTCTTCTCTGTGATGCTCAAACCTTTTTCTTCCCTTGCTTATCTCCTTGCAAGCTTCCTTGGGGACGAAAAAAACATTTTTGAACTTGTTTTTTACTTCTTCATGGGAAAAGCCTTTTTCCTGTCCACTGTGCGATCCAAAATTTTATTTAAGTCTGGCCAAAAAAGAACTCCCGAAAAAGGGATTCCACACAGCCTGACTTTTGATGTTGAGTCTCCCTGCCATGTCTTTAACCATAGGCCCTTCTCACCGAGTTAGACAAGGCAGCTGTCATGTGTATGGATTCTGCAGATGCATCTGCTATATACCCTAGAGCTCTTGAGATTGTAGGGAAGGAATCTAGAATCTCTTCCTTTGGGGTCCCAGCATTGATATGCGCCTTAAGCTGGTTTAGTTAATGCTCTGGATTTCTTGCTACCCATGTGACTGCCATAACTGACTTCAAATTCTCCATTGTGGAATGCTATCTGCTCTTCAGCAGTAGATCTATCCTTTTGTCCATTGCCTTTTTCAGGCTCCCCATGTCTTCAAAGGCTATGTCTGTGCTTTTTGAGACTTGGGAAAAAGCGGTGTCTACCTTAGGCACTTTGTTCCATACTGACGCAGAGTCTGTTTCAAATGGGAACCGTCTCTTGTGAGACATAGAAAAAAAATGGGTAGGCTCAGAAGCACCAACATATGGAAGAAGATGCCAACATATTCCTAGATGACTGCAGCGTTGCACTCCATTCAGCCTTCATGGAAGCCAGAAAATCACTAGAAATTGAAGCTGCCTCCTCTCTCACTAAAGCAGAAACACACTCCTTACATAAAGGCTTTTTCCAAGCATCTGACAGTTTACTCTTGTATGAAGGACATCTCCTCTTGCTAGATTCCTTTTCACTGCTCTTAGCCCAAGACAAAGTAGCCTATAGGAAGCTTTCTCCTACCTGGGCTTTGTCGGTGCCTCTGCTTCTCCCCGAAACTGCAGTCGCTCCTGACTCCTCCATTGCAGAGCCTGCAGTGGTCCATGTTTCGCCACAAGTCCGACCAGAAGCTCTGCCACTGCCCAGAAGTGACCTCACAGGCATGCCCAGACGTTGCTGGACACCAAAATCATGGCCGCTGTCATTGTCCACACAGGAACATCAGGGATACAGCCTATCCGGCAGTACAGCCCCCCCGGACCCCTGAGGCAATAAAATCTGTAAAAAGAAAAACAGCACCTGACAGAATGAAGTCCCCACAATTCCTGTGTGTTCCTATCTGGCAGGAGGAAAACCGATAACCGAGGACTGTGGGAAGAGGCCTCCAATTTGAAGACTATGTGGGTGTGTGTTAACTGCAAGAGGAGGAGGAGTTGCGTTGTCTCATGTGCTGTCCTGAAAGATGTTTTGAGAAGTCCTTTTATTTTTATGTCTGCTTGGAGTTCAGTTTTAATATATGGGACATTAGATATTTGCGTTTGTCAAAGTAGCAGTGCTCCAAAATAATGTTCAAGCCAAGCATCAGCAAAGTTACACTAGTTAATTAACAGAGACAATTACAATAAGGCCATGGATGGGTTAAGAGTGAGGAGTGTTCTGCAACCCCAGCATCTTTAAGTGCTTTGCAAGTAATTTGTGTTGAGATGGAAATGGGTGAATTATTAAAAACTCTTACAAGGTAATTCTCATCAAGCGATTTTTCTTCTGCTTAAGTGGCTAGCAATTCATTGTTCTAAAATACTGCTTGCTTATCCATTTCAAGCCCCTCCATCTCTTCAGTATTTAGCAACAATGGCCACCACAGATACTTTTCATTGGGGACTGGAAGGCTTAGCTTAATCTATTCACCAATTTAATACAAAAAAACTGCCTTACAGAAAACCAGTCAAACTGTACATTCAAGTACTCCCAGTTATAGCCTCTATATAAAAAGGGATTATTGGCTCTGTCAGAATGTAAATATAATGATCCTGCTGTCATACCCCTTGTTCTACAGATTTGTGCTGCCATGATGGACCAAGGTTGACCCCAACCATACCACCAGAGAGCCGATAAAAGAATTACTACATGCAAAGTCTTTAAAAAAAAACCTGAACTAAATATACTGTGAAGAGTCTTCTGCATATAAGGAATTTATTTTACCTTTTCAAATACAACAATTGCAACAGAGATCGAAAAACTAAATCATGCTAAATGGAAAAATGTATATATAATTGCAACACTAGCTACCTTGTAATTTAAAGTGTATCTACACCCAAAATCAAAGATGTAAAACATTGCAGCTTACTAGTCCTTTGTGTGGTGGCTGCATTAGTTTTTTCCAAGCTGCTTTTGCGTTATATTCACCTGGCACTTCTCCAAATAACACACTTCTACTTCCTGGGTGGCTACATCACTCCTCCACTGTATCGATGAGGGAGCCAGCCATGGTTGACATCCTTGTCTGCTTTTCTGATATGGACTGCAAACATGTCCGTCTCTCTTTATCTCCATTACTCTGTATCTGCCACCCCTCTCTACCAATCCCTCCACTGGCTCCCAGTTGCCCAACGGATAAAATTCAAAACACTAACTATGACATACAAAGCCATCCACAACACTGCCCCAATTTACATATCCGATCTTATCTCTAAATATCACCCAAACCGTGCACTCCGCTCCTTGGAAGACCTCCTACTCCCTAGCTCCCTTATCTCTTCCTCCCATGCTCGTCTCCAAGACTTCTCCAGGGCATCACCCATCTTCTGGAACTCCCTACCCCAATCTATCAGACTATCACCTACTCTACGTACCTTTAGGCGATCATTGAAAACCTCTCTCTTCAGGTAAGCCTATCCTGCCCTCTGCTAATACTGGAATCCTCTACGCTTCCAACCACTCCACCCCCCACAGTTTTACCTATTGTACCACTCACCCCTCCCTCCTAGATTGTAAGCTCCAAGGAGCAGGGCCCTCAATTCCCTCTTGTATTCAACTGTATTGTCTCCCACTGTAATGTAAAGCGCTGAGCAAACCGTTGGTGCTATATAAATCCTGTATGATAATAATAATTCGAAGGTGGGCACGGTAATTGGTAGATGACAGAAGATGCTAGGAAGGTAGGTATTCTTATGTGCAACTCACAGGAAAAGATTAAAAAAAAGTGATCATCTTGGAGAAAAAAAGTAAGGCACCCAGCACATCCGAGGTCTGTACACTGCAATATATAGCATTTTCAATGTTTAGTTATCCTTTAAAGCCCAACTCTGGGATATTAGTGCTCTGTGTGCTTTATATTTTACAGTCACCCAAAAAAACACATATTGGTCAAAATGACTAAAAGTAATGTCGGCAAAACAGTTCCCAGTAGCATAATACTCAGTTCCTAAAGTACTGACCTCCCAAAGAACATCTCTCTGCAAACTATTAGTACCCCAGTCCAGAGTATCTGATCCTTAATCAGATATAAAAAAATACAAGTTTTTACCCTCCAGCTATTTTGACAAAGTTGTTTACAAGATTCATGCAAGTAAACAATTCCAGCAGTGGCACACAGGGATAGTGATCTTCTGTGCTGCTGTACATCAAAGATGTTACCTGCTAAATGTCACTTCAGTGCTATCACAATGTTTCCAAGCACGGCATGAAGCTGGCACAATCACACTCGCCCAGAAAGAAAGAACCACCACGGGGATATGACCTTTCTGTTTTATGCCTTCGCTGTAAATAAACATCTGCTACATAGAAAGAAAACGAGCAAGAAGAGTATATTTTATCTTCTTTTATATATAAAAAAACTAATAATACATATTCATTAATAACACTCATTTTTAAAGTTTAAAATGTTAAACTGAGATTTCTTTTTTACAAAATTATTCTTTTACAAATAAACGTTCACGGTGTAAAACAGAATTCACAGAACATTAACTTTTTCTTTTTTTTTCTTTATGCTACAGCGGCACAGAAGTAGTTCACTTTCAGGCACCCTGTCACCAATTCAAACTTGGTACAGGACCTGCCTGAAGAGTATGGGATTGAGTAACTGCTCTGCCTGAATTCAGCATGTACAATGCAGCTGGAGGTATACAGGGGTTCTTTTTCAGAAAATAGGAGCAACATGGAAAAAAACATAGACCTGTTTGCTGCAGTGATATTTAGTGTGTTGCAGAAAAATGAAGCATGCCTGCCTTTTTCTGTACTCCACCACACATCACAATATTTCTGTGCCCTTGTCATGATAGGCGTTTATCCAGTGTAGAACACACACACAAACACAGCATGGACAATACCCTAGTCTCCATCGGAAGCACATGTGAAAGTATATAATAAATAGCAAGGAAGGCGCCTCTAAGTGCAGTATGAAGCATTATTGAGTAGTAAAGGTTAAAGCACTTACAAGATAGCAGTTGGATAAAAGCTCATCATCAGGTATAGTGCCAGGGAGACACACTGAGCTGACCAGCAGTAGTAAATGTAGTGGAACACACGGGAAAGATGGCCGCCGTACTTCCAGGAGAGGCGTGGAACACACGTGGCACATGCACTTCCAGTTTACAGCTTGACGTCATCGGCGTACCCTACGCGTTACGTCACTTCACTTCATCCTGACCAGAAGTGCAGGTGCCGCCATATTGGATAAGGGATCCTTGCACTTTTATTCAACAATGATACTGTATAGTGAGTCTTTGATCCTGTAGTGTCCCAGGTGGACACTTTTAAATATGAGTGTATTTTGATCAGTATTTTAATAAAGTTGCTTGTATTTGGCTATACTTCACTATATGGAGCATTTTTTTCATATGTCTGTGGAGCATTTTGGAGATTTGAAGTGCTGATGGTGGTGAAGATCTCTGTACCTATACCCTCCAGGGTTAAAGGGAAAGGCGTAGTTTGACCTGAGTATTCAGGTCAAATCTGAAGGTGAGCGCAATAGTGTGTCAGAGGTGGATAAGCACTAAAGGGTGACACAGGAGCACTGTATATGTGTATGCAGTAGTGTGATCACACAGATCCACTTGGAGCACAGCAGATTTAAAGGGACAGTTCACCAGCATTTTGAGACCATAATATTGGGACACTTGTTGATGGTATATTTGGAACAAAATGCACAGGAGATATACCGCACAAGCATATGTGAAGATATTGGAGTGTTAAGGGACAGTTCACTATTTTGTATGGTTCATTTGGTATTTGTATACACTATTCATTTAGCACTGGCAAACTTTCACAATTCCCACCTAGTCAAGAGCTGGCACCTGTTAGAAAGAGATACCAGCTCTCAGAAAAAAAAAAAGGGGGGGGGGAACTTTCACTTTAAATTAAAGTTCCACTTTAACATGTTAAAACTTATATAGGATTGTAGCATTTGTGTTTGATGCTTTAAGTGGGATAAGTGTATCAAACTGAAGAGGTTTAATATAAGGGGTTTTAAAGGATGTTATGTACATCTCCAATAGCTGCAAGATAGAAAGTCACATGAATACTTGTTGCCTGCCAAATAAATGATTCTTTCCACTGCATCTCTATACAGTCTTGTGGTGTGATGGATACGAAAGAAGCCACATTTTCTTCTCACTGGTTGATACAGTGCGTTTATTACAAAAATAAGGAATATCACAGGAATTACGACAACTACACAAGCAGCTGGAAAAAGAAAGTAAAATATCTTTGAAACATTTTTGAATTAAAATCAAATGGGCCCAGTTCTTCCTGAACCATCTTTACTGTGCGATTTGTCTGGCTTGTTTAAACCAAAAAAAAAAAAATCAGCGTTCACTCTGTCAGACTGAAAACCTTCATAAAATAGAAATGATCTGCCACACTCAATCAATCACTAGACCCCGCTTACTGCTGCTCTTGTCCTGTGTGATTCAGGGATAATAATCAAGGAAACAGCACGGAGCCAAGAATATTCCAAGAACCGGTGATAAAATGTTCACATCAGAAATTAAGGCGGATTTTGGATATAAATTTTTTTCCCAATTTTTTTCGTTAGAATTACAGCAGACAGATCTGCAATTTTAACTGCATTACAGCAGAACTAGAGTCTGCAATACCTCTGTTGGAGCAATGCAATGTCAGCAAGCTCCCTTGCCAGTGCCGAAATCCACTCCCTAGCTTCTTCCAGGTGCGGGGTCTTCGGCTGTCTTGACTGGTATGCGCATAGGGTTAATTCATCTTGGCATCCAGCTGATGCTGAAATTGTATATTGTGTAAAGAGGATTGTGAGGAGGAAGGTAGGAAGCTTTTATTGCAAAAGAGGCATGATATGTCTCTTCTGTAATACATTTTCTTCCTGCTAGCTATTGTTTGTTTTAAGGTCACAGCTCTGCTTTATCAAAGAAACTCAAAAATCTCAGTTTTGTGCATTAAAGTATAACCTCAACTTATCAAAAAACAATTAAAAAAGTGAACACTTCTTTCCTTTGGGGATCCAGAGTTAATTTAAAGTTGCTGCTCTTCTCCCTCTTCTCTATGCAGCATTTCCAGGACAAACCAGAGCGATTCTGATTGGCCAGCACTGGTGCAGAGCATTGCTCTGATCTATCCTAGGAGGCGCTGCACAAAGAATAGAGAGAAGAGCTGGGATTTCAAAAGAAAAAGGTGAACACTTAAAAGGTGCATAGGAAATATAGTAGAGATTCACTTAACTGCTATCCTCCCCAGCTGAGTTTGCTCAGATTTCCATCACTTCCCATTGCTCTGTTTACTATAGAAACAGAGAAGTAGTAGAGAAATACCTGGTACTTCCAGGAATGGAGACGCATGATGGGAGCATCATGGGTGCCAACGGTGTTCTTTATTCATACACCTGTAACAGAGATGCAGTTGGGCCTCTAACATCATCTAGGGGGAGGGGCTGGTGTATGTACAAGGTGCTCTTTGCTGCAGGGATTTTGAACAGCATTCGCATTTATGATGCTGGGAGCAAGCCTTGACCTGCTGACTTTGGAAGGACATGTCACCACTAACTGGGAGTCATCTCAGGTGTAAAAAATTTTTTTTATTTTAATATTAATTAAAAAAGTTTATGTTTTAATTAATTAAAAAAAAAAGTTACAAATCTCAGTATATGGTGCATTCAAGCCTATTGGTACAGATGTGGCCAGCACTGAACAGATTTTCATGGGTAAAATGTAAACACCAGAGACTTTTTTTTTTCTTCTTTGTGACTCGGATGCTCTCTCTTTCTTTCTTACCCCGGTCATCTTACATGAAAACGGGTAACTTTTAATGTATATTATTACCTCCATGATAATATTACCAATGTAGGTAACCATCATGCTCTGCATTTACCACTTAGTACTAGGGTCGTTGGTTCGAATCCCAACCACAGCGCTACCTGCCTGGAGTTTCCATGTTCTCCCTGTGCCTGCGTGGGTTTCCTCCGAGTACTCCGGTTTCCTCCCAGTACTCCGGTTTTCTTCCACACTCCAAAGACATGCTGGTAGGTGAATTGGATCCTATCTAAATTGTCCCTAGTATGTGTAAGTTTGAATGTGAGTTAGGGACCTTAGATTGTACGCCCCCTTGAGGGTTAGGGACTGATGTGAATGTACAATATATATGTAAAGCGCTGCGTAAATTGACGCCGCTATATAAGTACCTGAAATAAATAAATATATAATAAAGACACAATTGGTTTTTTTTTTCCCTTTTTTTTTCTGCAGCCTAGCTGTTAATACTATAGAGATGCAGTACGTAGTCTTTTTACATAATTTCTTCTCTGCATTCAAAATACCACTTACACTTGCAACTCGCCATTGTTTGGTTTATTAAAAATAAATAAGTGATGTAGGGCTGCTAAATAATAGTGACAAAAATTAAAAAAGAGTGACACAGCTGAATAACACGTCCATAATGAGTCCATATATATATAAAATCAATTTGTAATAAAGATTCTTCCATAATTCATGTGCTTTCTTCTTGTGCGGGTATCCCAAACACCATCAAGTAAAATAGTGCACATAACATATAATGCCACCTCAGTGCTCACAGAACTCTCACCTCAGAGCACATGGGAAATGAGCTTTATGATATCAAATAGACAAAAGGATTCTTCACTTTTTCAATCCATAGCCATGTGATAGTAATCAAACACCTTTGAGCTTTCAATAGATTGCCAAACCAGAGCCAGGGATCGGTCCCTTTAAGGATGATGGAAGTCACACATTCCTATCCTTAAAAGGGAACAAAGGACACTCCCATGGTGCAGTATATACAAATATAAAAATGTATTAAGAAGCAGTAATACACTCACATGTAGCAAATTAATAAAATGCCATAAAATGATCAGATGCCGGCTTCACTAGCTGTCAGCTGAACTCGCTATTCATGTCTGCCCAGAGCCAAGCTCCTTACGTGTTACATCACGCACATGTGACTTCATCAGAGGGATAATTTATTACTGTCAATGTTGTTTGTAGATCTGTCACATACTGACCATCCCTTCTTTTTTCTATATTGTTAGTTTTCACTTGAACTTACAGTTTTACAGTACAACAGCTGACTACTGTTATATCTTTATGCCTATATTGTGAATACGCAAACATGCGCACTACATTTTGAATACTTATTGTATTATCTTTATTGCAATTATCAAAATAAATAAGCTTTTCAAAAAGAAAGCACTTACTAATTCTACAATTAACAAATTGCAGTATTTTGAGCCTCTGACACTTCTGGGAGTGTCAGAGGCCTTCAGTACAAGAAAACCTGCATGTCCCTCTGCGCCACCCCCCCCAGGGAACTGACGGGTGGCTTTCCACTAACTATAAAGCTGTTGGCACACTGGAGTGACAGCGCTGGGTCTCTAAAAGTAGAGGTGCACAGTTTTCTCCTCCTGTGCCAAGTATTAGAATCTTTTTTTTTCCCCATCACAGTCACTGGTAGTATACAGCTGCTCTCCCTCCACACAGAGACGGTAAATAAGACTGAATACAAAAAAAAAAAAAAAAAAAAAAAAAAGAACAGTTACATCATAAAAACATTTTTATATGAATATTGACAACAAGCAACAAACATTGTCTGCTAGAAGGAAATCACAATTCATGGTTTCCAGTTACCAAAACTATTCATGACCAACTTTGGCGGTATTACAAATTGCAATCAGCCGACAGGAAATGCAAACTTTGCACATCTCTCTTCATATTCATTATAAATACCAGCATAGCTGTCATTACTGTCACATAGGAAGACACATATGAGACTTCTATAGAGCAGGAAATGAAGATACAAAGCTGCATATTGCAGATTTTTTCATCTAACAGCCCTCATTTATCTAATTAGACCGGACACAACACAACCAGCAGAATATAATAAATGGTTCTCCTTTCATACAATTCAATGGTAAAGAAATGCTAAGCTGGTCAATCATCAACATTTTGAGCCTGGCAGGAAGATTTATATTGAGATCACTAATAGACAGAGACATTTAAACAACAAAGGAAAGGTGGCAACCTTTGGATTCTGGAAACAAGGCGATATACTTTTGTCTTGTATTTATCAAAACATCTTTCAACACTATTGATTTTAGAATATCCGCAACCTTCAAACTGTTGGAATTTCAGCAGTTTAAGGGCAAAGAGACATGAAAATCTTTATTTCAGCTTCGGAAAGAATAACTATAGTAATTACCTAACAACTTAACCAGAAAACACTAAGGCAAATGTGAAGTTCAGACCTACTTTAGTATAATATACAGGAACAAAGATATGGGGGGGGGGGGGGATAGTTACTAAAGGCAAATGGACTGTGCACTTTGCAAGTGCATTTACACTCATTTTCCCCAGTGCTTAGTAAATGTGGTGAAGCTTCACTTTGTAAAGATTACCCAATTAGGTGCAAAGCAAATAGACAAAAAAAACACATACTGTAATTGGATAATGAAAATCAGCATAGCTTCACCATATTCCCCAAGCTCTGAGGAAAGCGAGTGCAACTGCACTTGCAAAGTGCACAGTCTATCTGCCATTGATTAGTAAATCAACCCTATTGCGTTGTTCATCAATATTCACATACTAGCATTAATTGCAGTACAAATTTTATAACTGTGGAATCCTAATAAATTATAACCATTAACAGGATAAAAAATGTTTACAATTTAGCACAAAATTGTTCTTCACACTAAGAAAGCTCTACATGGGTTACACATACCAGTATGACCAATACTCTTTACAGAGATGTTGCAGTATTTATTTATTAGGGCTCATTCACACTAGCAGTGGGTGGTGTCAGTAGTTTTTTTTTCTTTTCTTTTTTATTTGTTTTTACAATTTTTTTTATTACTATTTAATTTAATTTTTTTTTTTAACTTTCCTGTTGGGGGTCTTTGGTGAGATATCAGGGACCTAAACAGACCCCTGAAGTCTCACTTTTGAGATAGAGAAAGGGAATGTAAATGAATAGAAAACTGGCAAAAAGATTGTATTCAGAGAGTAGTGGGTAATGATTCATACTCTGAATGGTCTGGAGTTTTTAGTGGTGTACCCCAAGGTTCAGTGTCGGGACCCTTCCTTTTTAATATATTTATAAATGGTATAGGGTCTGGGATTATAAATCCCATTTCAGTCTTTGCAGATGACACCAAGCTGTGCAGTGGAATAACGTCCTTACAGGATGTCTCCAACTTACAAGCTGACCTCAATGCACTATATAATGCAATATTTAATTGGGCAACTATGTGGACAATGAGGTTTAATGTTGATAAATGTAAATTTATGTACTTGGGGGCTAAGAATATGCATGCATCATACATACTAGGGGGGATACAACTGGGGGAATCAATGGTGGAGAAGGATCTGGGGGTTCTGGTAGATCATAAGCTTAATGAACATGCATTGCCAAGCTGCGGTTTCTAAAGCAAGCAAAATCCTCTCTTGTATTAATATGTATAGACTCCAGAGAGAGAGATATCATATTACCCCTGTACAAATCATTAGTAACACCTCATCTGGAATATGCAGTTCAGTTTCGGGTACCAATTCACAAAAAAAACATTGGGGACTGGGAGAAAGTACAGAGAAGGGCAACCAAACTGATAAGAGGCATGGAGGAGCTCAGCTATGAGGAAAGATTAGAGGGACTGAATTATTCTCTCTTGAGAAGAGGAGATTAAGGGGGGATATGATCAATATGTATAAATACATCAGTGGTTCATATAGTGAACTCGGTGTAGAGCTATTCACCCTGAGGTCATCACAGAGGACAAGGGGGCACTCTTTACGTCTGGAGGAAAAGAGATTTAATCTCCAAACACGGAAAGGTTTCTTCACAGTAAGAATAGACTCCTTCAAGAGCTAGTTCTGGCCAGCTCAGTGGATTACTTTAAAAAAGGCCTGGATTCTTTCCTAGATACACAGAATATAACTGGATACTAACATTTACAGGTAAAGTAGATCCAGGGAATATCTGATTGTCTCTGCTTTGCTGGGTTTTATTTTTACTTTCCTCTGGAACAACTGTGGGTATAGGATTTTAACTTTTTTTTATGGTTGAACTAGGTGGACTTTTGTCTTTTTTCAGCCAGACTATAACTATGAATGAGGGAACATTCCCCAATTCCTTTCTCTGTAGCCTCAGCTGCATTTTAGATGAATGAACAAGAGACAGAGGCTCCTGTTCATTCATAAACTGAAGCATAATTTACTATGCTTCAGTTCTAAATGGACACAGGCGTGATCACTCACTGTGTTCATTCAGAAAAGGAAGAAGCCAGTAAATTACATATTTACTGGCCCCTTCCCCCGCTCTCCAGGGCCTTAATGCTGGGAATGCATTAAGGGGAAAATTGTTTTACCTTTATGAGCACTTTAATTCAGGAGCTGAACCAAGACCTAACAGTTATAAAATCAGAAACAAAAAAAAAAAAAAGCTGAGATGCTAATCAGAGTAACCAAATCAGATTTTTCATTCTCTACCTTGCACTACAAGATAGAAGCTAGAAGCCAGTTTACGGATGGGTTTCTTAAATCAATACCACTGTGTCAGATGTCAGAAAAACTAACTACAACCTCTGCATAACTAATAACCTGCACATCAATGTTTATTTTTCAGCAGTAAGCACAATAAAATTCTAAGCCAACTAAGCAAGAGGAACACTTACGTTTTGGCTGTGACATCCACGTACTGACCAGGACGGAAATGTGCAGCATAAAGGGGAGTACCTGCATGTTAAAGACACAGAGAAAGTATTTCTTCACTAATCCTTTGAAAATACTGTCATTGTTACTATGACATGTCTGAAGACTTGTTAAATGTATGTAACCCTGATCACCAAAATCTCATATTTAAAAAATTTATAAATACCCAATAACCCTACCGTGAAGGTCTTTGTTTAGGCACTTTCTGTCACGGAATGTACCCCTTTCCTAACTGTGCTTGTATACTCTCAACCTGTCACACAGGCTACTTTAAGAATACAAGTGGCCACTGTAATATAAATTATGAAGCATGGTCAACTGGTGACCCTATCATAAAACCCAGCCCAGAGAAGTGCCATGTGTCACAAACGTGCGCAGCACACAGTGAAGGACGCAGACTCCATTTTGTTAAGAGTATCCATTTTCTCCCTTCACTCCCTCCCCCTCCCTCTCTGAGAGGAGAAATTTGGCCAGCGTGTGTGTGTGTGCTGGTTGTGGGTCACTGGCAGGCAAAGGCATCTCTGAGCTAGGTGCCTAGCTGTCTTTGAAAGCTGTACCATTTCACACCTCGGAAGAGATAAGGCAAGCTTTCTCCAGAGTTGGGAGAGATTCCCACCTCATAAAACTTAACTCAGTGTAGGTGACAGAATCAGATAACCTCGGTTAAAACTATTTTTCCCCTATGTCTCATATCTTGGAATATGAGAGACTTTCATAAAAACCGAACATATTGTCAGATGGACGATGAGCAGGCGAACAGTTTGATGGGTCACTCGCCTTGTCTCGGACACACAGGAAAGCAGAAAAACAGATCTCGTGAACCGTTAAGTGTACACTTTCATAATTCATATCTAATCAATCCTCAGACTTGTCTGCATAATAATCTACACGCGGGTCGAATGTCACTTGTGCAGATGAAAAGTTATGGGCCGAATATGAGTTATGGGAGATTTTTGCTCTAGTTGAGGCATCCACCCATCTCTCCACGCCCTAATCAGAGATTGGTCCTGGACTGCAGAGCCACCCCCTGCTGGGGACTACAAAATTGGCTGTCAGGCCTAAGAGAGGAAGTTGAAGACATCTCCCATTTTAACATCAATACCAGCTGGGGAGACCCATGCCCTTTTGCTCTGAAACTTGGATCTTCTAACACAGGACTTTGGTAAGTATCTTAACCCTTTCACCTCTCTCTGATATCTCTTTGCTGTGCTGTTGGTCTCTGTATGTACAGGTGAAACTCGAAAAATTAGAATATCGTGCAAAAGTTCATTTATTTCAATAATGCAACTTAAAAGATGAAACTAATATATGAGACTCATTACATGCAAAGCAAGATAGTTCAAGCCATGATTTGTCATAATTGTGATGATTATGGCTTACAGCTTATGAAAATCCCAAATCCACAAGCTCAGAAAATTAGAATATTACATGCAATCAATAAAACAAGGATTGTACATAGAACAATATCGGACCCCTAAAAAGTATAAGCATGCATATGTACTCAGTACTTGGTTTGGGCCCCTTTTGCAGCAATTACTGCCTCAATGCGGCGTGGCATGGAAGCTATCAGCCTGTGGCACTGCTAAGGTGTTATGGAAGACCAAGATGCCTCAATAGCGGCCTTCAGCTGTTCTGCATTGTTCGGTCTCATGTCTCTCATCTTTCTGTTGGCAATGCCCCATAGATTCTCTATGGGGTTTAGGTCAGGCGAGTTTGCTGGCCAATCAAGCACAGTAATCCCACGGTCATTGAACCAGGTTTTGGTGCTTTTGGCAGTGTGGGCAGGTGACAAGTCCTGCTGGAAAATAAAGTCAGCATCCCCGTAAACCTTGTCTGCATAAGGAAGCATGAAGTGCTCCAAAATCTCCTGGTAGACGGCTGCGTTGACCCTGGACTTAATGAAGCACAGTGGACCAACACCAGCAGATTACATGGCTCCCCAAATCAACACAGACTGTGGAAACTTCACACTGGACTTCAAGCATCTTGCAGTGTGTGCCTCTCCATTCTTCCTCCATACTCTGGGTCCTTGGTTTCCAAATGAGATGCAAAAGTTGCTCTCATCAGAAAAGAGGACTTTGGACCACTGAGCAACAGACCAGGTCTGTTTTTTTTAGCCCAGGTAAGACGCTTCTGATGTTGTTTGTTGTTCAGGAGTGGCTTGACAAGAGGAATACGACATTTGAAGCCCATGTCCTCCAGCCTCCATCTGACTCCAGCCTCAGTGCACTCCTTGTGAAAGTCCCCAACACTTTTGAATGGCCTTTTCCTGACAATCCTCTCCAGGTTGCGGTCATCCCTGCTGCTTGTGCACCTTTTTCTTCCACACTTTTCCCTTCAACATAACTTTCTATTAATGTGCTTTGATACAGCACTTTGGGAACATCCAACTTCTTTTGCAATTACCTTTAGAGGCTTTCCCTCCTTATGGAGGGTGTCAGTGATGGTTTTCTGCACAACTGTCAGGTCAGCAGTCTTTCCCATGATTGTGATTCTTACTGAACCAGACTGAGAGACCATTTAAAGGCTCAGGAACCCTTTGCAGGTGTTATGGCTTAATTAGCTGATTAGAGTGGGACACTTTGAGCCTAGAATATTGCACCTTTTCACAATATTCTAATTTTCTGAGATTGTGGATTTGGGGTTTTCATGAGCTGTAAGCCATAATCATCACAATTATGACAAATCAGGGCTTGAACTATCTTGCTTTGCATGTAATGAGTCTATCTCATATTTTAGTTTTACCTTTTAAGTTGCATTACTGAAATAAATGAACTTTTGCACGATATTCTAATATTTATTTATCTATATCTATCTTAGGTACATCTTTTTCTGTAAATATTTTTATTGCACCCATTTGACCTTTTAGTAATAAATCTTTCCTTCTGAAAGTGTTGAACTGTTTCTATAGCGCTTTATTGCAATTTACGAATTCCTGCCTCTAAAGAGAACGCTACTGTGTTTGTTTAAACCTCTGTATAACCGGCCTGCGGACCGTTTTATACAGACGATTATCTCAATCATTATAGTGTTGTAGCCGATAACACCGAGTTTCTTCTTTCTCTGTACAAAAAGAAGGTGGCGGCAGTGTGAAGGGTTAATTGCGTAATTAACCTGACCCAGTAACAATCGCTCAGGCTGTCCTGAGGCTCCTTGTATGACCCTGGAAAGTTTGGGATTGCTGGTCGCTGTGTACTTCCCTCTAGCGGGCAGTGTACCCCGGTGCCAGCCCTCATACAAGTGCTGTGAGGAGAAGCCTCCGTGGGACGTGAGCGGCTGTAGGGCACACGCTCTGCGGGTAACCAGATCCCACCCCCCGGAGACAAAAGGGGGGCCCGCCTCACATCTATCCAGCTGTTGTGAGCAGCTGCCCGCCCGGGGAAACATGCAGCAGGTGCAAGGGCAGCCAATGGGCGGCAGCAGGGCACCTCTGACCCGCCCCTTGCAGGGGAGGAGTCTCCAGCCTGGCCGGCCGCTCATAACGCACAGGGAAGAGGGAGCGGGCCAGTCAGTGTGCTGTTGTTCGTTCAGCGTGAGAGGCTCTGCAGCAAGCTGGGTAGTGAGGGACACCCTACCGAGCCCCTCCGGCCGCCCTCACCACTACCTCATAGAGTCTATCTGCATGTGGGCGGATCCACCTGGAGAAGGATAGAGGAGCGGTGTCTCGGTTCCTAAAACCATTGGAAATGTGTTTTGCGATGGTCTTAGGCGAACCCTGTGAAAGGGTCTTTCGACCCCCAAAGGGGTCGCGACCCACAGGCTGACAACCGCTGGGACATAAGATGGTGATTGATGGAGGCATCACCTTCATGTTAGTCCAATTAGTCAACATTCTCTGCAGATGCATAGAGCACACGTCAGCAGAGTACTAAAAAGTCCTCCCTCAGATATTACCCTATGGACAGGAAAGATCTGGAAAATCTCAAGTGACTGCTGAACATCGCTGATTTAAAAAAAAGTATTTTTTGTGTATTTTTTGTCTCCTGCAGACCTGTCAAAATATCCGCTTGCCATACGGGATGTACGGGCAAGCAGATATTCTGACAGGAGGTTTAAATGAACTACCACGGCGCTTCACAGTGCCGTGGTAGTTCATTGAAAACTACAAGCCGACAGCCACTAAAGCTGTCAGGACTTTCAGTTCATTCATTCACGAAAATCCGTGAATGAATGATGTGGCCGTGTGGGCAGAGCCCAGCACAGCCGTGCAGTTTTCAAATTTGACAGATAGTACGGGGAGAAGTCTATCAGACTGAGAGGGGGCGGCGGGCGGGTATGGGAACATGTTACATGTTCCACCATAAAAAAGGGGGAACATGTAACATGTTCCCAAAGATGAACTTGTACTTTAACCATTACATGTTTAATATCACTTTAAATGAAAAGAAATGCTAGGATTACCTTCCTGTATACAACATCAGTAAATATTTCACAACCCCTACACTCAGCACATTTCCTGTTGAACATGCTTCTAGACACTTAATTGGAGAAATGTGCTTAGACTGATTAGGCTCTCAATCAACCAAGCCAAAGGAACAAGGTAACAGTTAATTTTAATTTACAACAGAAAGGTGCTCCTTTTCTTTAACCAGTTCCTGTCCAGTTCAATTTTGATATTCATCTCCTACATGTAAAAAGCATTTTCGCTAGAAATCCACTTGGAACCCCCAAACATTATATATTATTAAAGTAGAGGCCCTAGATAATAAAATGGTGGGTGTTGCATATTTTTTTGTCACACGACATTCGCAAAGTGGTTTTTCAAATGCAGATTTAAATAAAAAAAAATACACTTTAATGAAATTTAATGCACAAAAACACAATAGAAAAGATGTTATGCCAGGTAAACAGATACCAAAAAATGTCACGCTTTAAAACTGCGCCTGCCCTTGGAATGGTGCCAGACTACGGTACCTAAAAATCCACATAAGCGACACTTTAAAAGTCTTTACAGATTACCAGTTTAGGTTTACTCAGGAGGTCTGGAGTGAGAATTATTGCTCCCACTCAGACATTAGCAGCAATATGTCACATGTGTGTTAAGATCACCGTTTACATGAGTTTGGTAGTGCTGCGTACGGTCGCATTTGTGCGCAAGCATGGACTGATGGGGGCGTGTTAAACTTTTTTTTCATGAAAAAAACCCCCACATTTTTCTGCTATTTATTTTTTTTACTGCTATCTCAAGGGATGAACAACATCCCTTGTAATAGCATGGGCCATGACAGGAGAGATATGGGATCTATTAGACCTCAAATCTCTCCTCTAACCTCCAATGAAGCCGCTTAGACACAGATCGGTCCGGTGGTCTGCGTCACTGCCTGGTAATGCTCAGGTAAACAAAGAACCAAAACCGGAAGAGACAAAATCCTTGTCGCTTCCAGTTTCTAACGTCACACTGTTGAAGGAACAACACTAGTTCCTTTCACTGTGTGTCTGGAGGAGGATCCCTCTGATCTCATCCTTACCGCGCTCCCCGATTGCTCAGAAATGCCTGGTAAAGGCAACGATGGGGAGGGAAGGACCCCCTTCCACTGCCTGTAAAAGTAATCCACCGGCTCTTTAGCTACTCAGATTACTTTTACCGGCTTCAGAAAAGCCAACTGAAAAAAATTACGCATCAGTAATCACTGCAGCGGATATCACCCTTTCTATCTAACATCGTACTGAAACATCACTGGACTGTAAGCAGTTAAATGTAGCCCCATTATTGAGAGCTGCATTGCTATAAAATAAATCCCAATCTTTGTCATGTGTTAATTGTTTATTGTAAAGCAAAGGATTCCCAGAGGACTCTGGGTTAGCTAAGAGAAACCACAGCAATAATGGATGCCTGCTTTAATGCCTCCGTTTAACTGATTACAACTTCAGGCTGAGATGAATCACAGCTCACTGGTATGAATCATTTATTCACCGAGTAATGAAGCCTGTGAACAACTTACAGGCAAACCTGGATAAAACACTCCAAGCTATAGAAAAATAAATAAGTAGGTGTTTAAATAAATGCAACTTTTGCTGAAGTATACTCCACTCTTCTCCACTGCCTTCCCCACAGACTCTGCAATCTATCCCTGTTGCTACTGGTTTTCCAGGCTCATCACCATTCAACCAAACTGCTGTAAAACCAGAGCATTATGGACATTTCATGTGCCATCACACCTTGAATTACAGTATGGATGCACAGAAAAGCACTCACGCTTCATTACAGGATCACTGCTCTGTGCAGGAGCAAGGGGTGCCCACGGGTTATAGGAAGTGGACCCCAATTATCATGTGAAAGGAGAGATGATGTCTGGAAAAAGTTATATTAAAAAATAAATGTAAAACGGGTCCAAGAGCATAAAGCTTGCACCCAGCCTAGAATTTTAGCTTTTAATGACAAGTACAATTGTTCTACCCCCCTTGGATGTAATTGTTTGCGTTTTAGGAACAGAAAGTTATTTTTGTTCTGCAGTATGCTGACATTTAGTGTTTACATGTGTGATTTGGTAGTTTCCTCTGTCCTCCTCTTATTTAGTGCTAGTTAGGCTAAGTCCTAGCTAGACCATCCCATGGAAAAACAACCTCTGTGCAGTAACTATTTGAAGTAAAATTGTTTTGGATTTAACCTTTGGTTCTTATTGAACAGTTAAGCAACCTGTGGATGTTGTCAAGTCAGCACATACTGGCTGGACAGACAAGGTCTAAGGTCGGAGGTATTTCAATGCATAATACAGCATTTACAACAGAACAACCATTAAACTACATACAGTTGTGTTCAAAATAATAGCAGTCAGACATCACTAACCTGATCAATCACTGTTTTTGGTAGGAATTATATTTCTACATGGCAAATAATTTACTAGTAGGTGTAGTAGAGTAATAGAAATCCAACAGACCCAACAGTCATGACATGCATTCTGCTGATTCTGTGTAATTGTATCACTAATTGAAAGGGGCATGTTCAAAATAATAGCAGTGTGGAGTTCTATTAGTGAGGTCATTCATTCTTTGAAAAACAGGTGGCAATTATTACCCTTATTTAAGGAAGGAAGGCAGCAAATGTTGTACATGCTGGTTACAGTGCATTTCTCTCTGAAATTCTGAGGAAAATGGGTTGTTCTAGACATTGTTTAGAAGAACAGCATACCTTGATTAAAAAGTTGATTGGAGAGAGGAAAACATACAGTCATGGCCGAAATTGTTGGCACCCTTGATATTTCTCCAGGAAATCATGTATTTCTCACGAAACGTATTGCATTAACACATGTTTTGCTATACACATGTTTATTCCCTTTGTGTGTATTGGGACAAAACAAAAAAAGGGAGGAAAGAAAGCAAATTCGACATAATGTCACACAAACCTCCAAAAATGGGCTGGACAAAAGTATTGGCACCCTTTCACAACTGCGGATAAATAAGAATGTTACAAGCATGTGATGCTCCTGTAAACTCACCTGGGGCAAGTAACAGGTGTGGGCAATATAGAAATCACACCTGAAAGCAGATAAAAAGGAGAGACGTTCACTTAACCTTTGCATTGTGTGTCTGTCTGTGCCACACTAAGCATGGACAACAGAAAGAGGAGACGAGAACTGTCTGAGGACCTGAGAACCAAAATTGTGGCAAAATATCAACAATCTCAAGGTTACAAGTCCATCTCCAGAGAACTAGATTTGCCTTTGTCCACAGTGCGCAACATTATCAAGAAGTTTGCAACCCATGGCACTGTAGCTAATCTCCCTGGTCGTGGACGGATGAGGAAAATTGATGAAAGATTGCAACGCAGAATAGTCCGGATGGTGGATAAGCAGCCCCAAACATGTTCCAAAGACATTCAAGCTGTCCTGCAGGCTCAGGGAGCATCAGTGTCAGCGCGAACTATCCGTCGACATTTAAATGAAATGAAACGCTATGGCAGGAGACCCAGGAGGACCCCACTGCTGACACAGAGACATAAAAAAGCAAGACTACAGTTTGCCAAAATGTACTTGAGTAAGCCAAAAGCCTTCTGGGAAAACGTCTTGTGGACAGATGAGACCAAGATAGAGCTTTTCGGTAAAGCACATCATTCTACTGTTTACCGAAAACGGAATGAGGCCTACAAAGAACAAAACACAGTACCTACGGTAAAATATGGTGGAGGTTCAATGATGTTTTGGGGTTGTTTTGCTGCCTCTGGCACTGGGTGCCTTGACTGTGTGCAAGGCATCATGAAATCTGAGGATTACCAAAGGATTTTGGGTCGCACTGTAGGGCCCAGTGTCAGAAAGCTGGGTTTGCGTCCAAGATCCTGGGTCTTCCAGCAGGACAATGACCCCAAACATACGTCAAAAAGCACTCAGAAATGGATGGCAAAGAAGCGCTGGAGAGTTCTGAAGTGGCCAGCAATGAGCCCAGATCTAAATCCCATTGAACACCTGTGGAGAGATCTTAAAATTGCTGTTGGGAAAAGGTGTCCTTCCAATAAGAGAGACCTGGAGCTGTTTGCAAAGGAAGAGTGGTCCAAAATTCCGGGTGAGAGGTGTCAGAAGCTTATTGATGGTTATAGGAAGCGACTGATTTCAGTTATGTTTTCCAAAGGGTGTGCAACCAAATATTAAGTTAAGGGTGCCAATACTTTTGTCCAGCCCATTTTTGGGGTTTTGTGTGACATTATGTCATATTTGCTTTTCTGCCTCTGTTTTATATTTGTTCCAATACATACAAAGGGAATAAACATGTGTATAGCAAAACATGTGTTAATGCAATACCTTTTTTGTGTGAAATACTTGATTTTCAGGAAAAATATCAAGGGTGCCAACAATTTCGGCCATGACTGTATAAAGAAGTGCAGAAAATGATAGGCTGCTCAGCTAAAATGATCACAAATGCTTTAAAATGGCAACCAAAACCTGAAAGACGTGGAAGAAAGCGGAAACTACCATTCGAATGGATAGAAGAATAGCCAAAATGGCAAGGACTCAGTCAACAATCAGCTCCAGGAAGATCAAAGAAGGTCTAAAGTTACCTGTGAGTACTGTTACAATTAGAAGACGCCTATGTGAAGCCAAGCTATCTGCAAGAAGCCCCCGCAAAGTCCCACTGTTGTAAAAAAGACATGTGCTGAAGAGGTTACAATTTGCCAAAGAGCACATTGACTGGCCTAAAGAGAAATGGCGCAACATTTTGTGGACTGATGAAAGTAAGATTGTTCTTTTTGGGTCTAGTGGCCGGAGACAGTTTGTCAGACGACCCCCAAACAATGAATTCAAGCCACAGTACACTGTGAAGACAGTGAAGCATGGTGGTGCAAGCATCATGATATGGGGATGTTTCTCATACTATGGTGTTGGGCCTATTTATCGCATACCAGGGTTCATGGATCAGTTTGAATACATCAGAATACTTGAAGAGGTCATGCTGCCTTATGCTGAAGAGGAAATGCCCTTGAAATGGGTGTTCCAACAAGACAACGACCCCAAACACACCAGTAAACGTGCAACATCTTGGTTCCAGACCAATAAGATTGACGTTATGGAGTGGCCCGCCCAATCCCCGGATCTTAATCCAATAGAAAACTTGTGGGGTGACGTCAAAAATGCAGTTTCTGAGGCAAAACCAAGAAATAGAGAACAACTGTGGAATGTAGTCCAATCATCCTGGGCTGGAATACCTGTTCACAGGTGCCAGAAGTTGGTTGACTCCATGCAACACAGATGTACAGCAGTTCTCAGAAACAGTGCTTATACAACTAAAAATTAAGGGATTCAAAGGAAAGCAAAATCTTCAAACATTTTTCAGTTTATATAGTGAATGTTTGAGTTTGTAAAGAAGAATACAAACACTGCTATTTTTTTGAACAGTCTAATATTCACTTTTCTTCAATTTTTTTTAGAGGAACAACACAAATTTGATATAATTTTTCTTCATGTTTTGATTTGGAGTTCTGTCATAACCAGACGTCTTCCAGTGGACCTGTTATGACGAAACGCATCATATGGAGCCTCCCTTTGCGACGTCATCGCGTAAGAGTTGCCGTTTATGCCGATCTATGCGGTTTGATGATTTTTACTTATGCTTGAGATTTTGTAAGTGTGATTCCTTCTTTTATACAAACTGTCTGCACTATGAGAGGCATGTTTTTATTTTTGCATGGTTACAAACTAACCCCAAGTGATTGTGACAATTAAAAAAAGACACATATGGTTCAGTTGGTGGCATGGCAGTGTGCATTGATGGTTTTCAACAAAGCGATTGTTGACCTCCTATAATCAAGGGGTCAAAAGGATCTGCTAAGCTTCCAATTTGTTGTTACAGTGGTGTAGTGGTGACATTGGTGAGCGCACATCAGAAAGAGGATTTGGAATCATTCACTTAAGGAAAGAAAAGGGGACTGTTTCATATACGTGTACTATTTTACACTTTGATTAGTATTGTGCATTTTATTGTTTGGTTATTGACATTTCAGAGCACTATTATTTATTGTATAATTGTACATTTAAGAATTATTTAAATATGTATTAGAGATCACTTAGCGCAACAACAGATATATTTTTTAACATGCTTTAACAGGTGCTCGGTTGATAGATGTCACAAGACTGCTCTAACTGCTAATGAGAAAAGGTATTTAGCAGTTTGTATTTATTTATTTAGTGAATTTTAAAACAAAACACGTGTTTTATCAAAGACATTTTTAGATTGAAAACAGCAGTCAATTTGGATAATACCTGGCTTTATTATGGCATTGTCGGACACCTTGAACTGACTGACTTTTTGCTTTGGTGGTACCCCAGCTTCACTGTAGAACTCCATAAAACTTTCTGATTTCTGCAAAATAAAAAACAACAACTGAGTGGGAACTTCAACAAAGTGGAGCATTGAGTGTGCATATGGCAACCCGATATTAGGTACTGACACTTATGTTCACCATAGAAAAAAAAGTTATCACTTCAGTGAAACCTATATACTTTGATTGAGAAGGAAATGCCGCCAAAGTCACAAAGAGGAGACAGCTTCCATTCATACTTGAAGTCTCTGTGTTTAATCTAGATATTCTTTTCACATGAAGCAACAAATGCCTTCACTCAACACAAGAAGAGAGGTAAATTGATTCCTATATCAGGCTTTAACTGTTTTCGGTCTACAGACAATTTACTGTCAATTACAATGTCCAAGCTCCTAACAGGAAACAAAAAAATAAAAAAAAATCTACATCACCTCTGTAACAGCAAATCATATGGTGACAGATATATACTCAAAAGGGCCCTGACATTTTTTTTGAGGCTTAAAGGGTAACTTTAGTGGTGTTGGATCAACATTGTTTGTTTTGTTTGTTCTGAATGTTTTTAAATGTTTATGCGTGTATGTGTGCATACATTCATGATTTGTTTTGCATAAATTATTACAGGGTTAGTTCACTTTCTCAGAAAAAATGAAAAAGTGAACACCCTACAGGCTTCCCCCAGTCCCCACTGTAGGGGGAAGGCTGGTGAGCTGTCAGTGCTCACACAACAGGTGCTACGAGAGAGATATGAGATATGAGTCCAGAGATATGAAATCCCCACTCTTTTCTCCCTGACTTATGTAGGGCTTCCGGAAGGATCAAAGCGATGTTGCATGCTGCCACTGACCATTCAGAATTGCTGTGATCTGTCCTGGATGCCCTGTAGAAAGTAGAGGGGAAAGAGCAGGAATTTCAAATCCTTGGATCGCTACACCGGCTGTGTTGGCATTGAAAGCTCATCACCCAAGGAAGCAAATACTGTGGGGATCATGCATGCTGTTGGGTGTTCAGTTTTTCATTTTTTCCTGAAAAAAACACTGAACATATACAATTACCTCTCCATTTTGAAAAGTTGTATAGGTTCCACTCCTTTATAAAAAATACTTAGTCTGATTTATTCACACTGTGAGCTTAGAAGCTTCTTAGAAGCTGCAGCAAGTCAGATAGAGCTAACCACATTTTCCCACTGAAGAACTGTTGAGAAAAGTATTGAGGCAAGGTGATGTGCTGTTTCACTGCCCTTTTGACCACTTATGGTCAACAATGACATAATTGGTTATACCCAGATTAAGGCCTCTTTTACATGGGCGATCCGATCAGGTCCGTCTGTAAGTTTTTCAGGCAGACCTCCAGGTCCAATTCGGTCCGCTAAAAACAAAAAAAAAAACCCCACACAGAACAAAAAGGGGATCCGTTCTCTTCCGTTTAGGCAAATTGGAGGGTAGTCGTGTAAACAGACAGCAGATTCCATTTACTCCCAGCTGTCCCTAGAGTGGAACATGTTCTGCACGTGTCCGCTCTGCAGAAACTGAGCAGACATGATGTGTCACCCGCCTTCTATGCTTCGCTCTGCACAGGATCTGTGAGCAGATCACCTGCTGACTGGAATGAAATTTGCCCTATGTAAAAAGGAACCTAAGGTATGACTCAAAGCAGAAAGTTGTTTTCCCATTAGCATGTTGATAGAGAAGGACGTTGGGGAGGAACCAAGGAAGGCAAATTATAATGAGATTAAACTTCATAGATTTTAGGGTTACCTAAAGACAGAGCAAAGCAAAAAGAGCTCATTTAGCAGTTTACTTTGTTGGATTAAAACCTCCCAATAAGACATCTGATAAGAAAGGGTTCATTGCTTGATGAAACATTGGAGTTTTTTTTAACTCTAAGGAACTTTCAGCATAGCTGAAAGCTGAAATAGTTCAATATTGGAAAGAAGACCAGAGCTCTATCAGACTGCATAACATTAATATGCAATATTTTATATTTATTGGACTAAATTGTGAATTTGGAAAATGTAAAACCAACATTTTCAAAGTGTTTCAAGAGAAAGGAAGGCTTTTTATCAACATAGCAAAATTACTTTGCATGTAAAAATATATATTTTTCTATTGAGGGTTTAGTACTACATTAAACTTGCGCAGTGAGTTATAGAGCCAGTGCATTTGGATTTGGAAGCAAAGGAATCCTAATCTTACAGAAAGCAATTTAGTGGGCCGTCTGTAAAGTCACACTTGGATAATCCCATTTATTAGGTGAGGTCACATGAAAGAAAATCCCATTTTATTTCTGCAAGACCATTTTAAGACATAATGAGACTTGTTTATAAAACTGAAAGCCAGGGAAATGTAAGCTATTTCCCATAGCAACAAATTAGATCCTAGCTGGATCTAGCTGTATATTTTTATAGTGCAGGTTAGAAAATGAACTTGAACATCTTGCTCGTGAACAGTCTCATTTTTCCTTTATGACATATCTAATAAATGTGCCGTTATAAAAAAACAACATTCATGCAATTATGTTGTGGAAGCAAACAGGTCAACAAAATAGTAAAATAATACCTTTACTAAATTTAAAATGCCAAATAAAAATATAGTAAACCTTAACAAAAGGAGATAACATACACCTAAACTATCTAACCATTTACAATTGGTAAATATGCCTAAGGAACACCCTGAAAATGCATCTTTTATCTGAATTTCCTTCTAACAAAAAAAAAAAAAGCAATGCACCTAGTATGTGAGGGTGTCTAGGCAATCCTTTGTCTATAGACATATAGCTGTATATCTACAGTGTGATATCTAAAGCAAGTTTGTCTCTAACTGCTAGTCTCAGGAGATCTGAAGTAAGATTTGGTGATGTTGCTACTGTGCTGCTCACTGTTCTCCTTGCTGGACAATATGGACACCTCTGAATAGAGACGCCTGCAGAGCAAGGCAAGGGAAGTCAGTAATAGGGGAAAGATCATCTACATGGAGACCACAGGCAATACTGGTGATTAAAAATGTGTGTGTATAATAGTTTTGCCAATTAAATGTGCAAAGCCTAAGTTTGAAATAAGTGCAAATGTATATCATGTGCAAGTCCAATCCTTGTATTGTGCAAATCCTATTGTTTTACTCCCAGGAGTACAACAATATGTGTCCAAACACAAATCCTCAGCAGTGTGAATCAATGAGTAGCATATGCAGGTGGTTCTTTTCTTAGAAATCTGTTCCACCACCATCAATATAACCACAAAAAAACAGGGAGTCGACCAGATAACTGAACACATTATTAAATCCAGCACTGGTCTCCTTCCTCCACAGGCTTTGGCATAATTCATATACAGTATTATGCGCACTCTTACGCCAACCTACTGCAGAATGTATTTGCACTACCCTTTTGTGTGTAATGATATCATTGTGCCAAAGCCTCCTCAGCTCAGCACTACATCACAGGGGGAAGACCGCATGCTTTGGCACACGGGATGTGCAGTGCTGTGAAAAAGTATTTGCCCCCTTACTTATTTTTGTTTTAGCATTTTTGTCACACTTAAATGATTCAGGTCAAACAAATATTATTACACAAAGATAACACAAGTACTGTAAACACAAAATGCATTTTTTTAAATTATTTTATTTACTAAAAGGAAAAAAAAAAAAAAAACAACAAACTGTCCAAACCTGCCTGGCCCTGTATGTAAAAGTAACTCCGCCACCCCCTTGTTTAATCATTTATGAACTGTAATTAACCAAATATTTTGGAGAGTTAATTTGTATTTGCAGCACCCAGGCCATTGAATCAAGAAATCACTTAAACAGTAGCTGTCTGACAAAGTGAAGCACACTAAAAGATCTCAAAAAGCAACATATCGAGCCACAATCTAAAGAAATTCAAGAACAGATGAGAAAGTAATAGACATGTATCAGTCTGGAAAAGGTTACAAAGCCTAAGGCTTTGGGACGCCAGCAATGGAGAAAACTTGGAACAGTAGTGAACCTTCCCAGGAGTACCTGGCCTAATAACATTTCTCTAAGAGCACAATGAAAACTCATCCAGGAGGTCATAAAAGAACCCAGAACAACATCTAAAACAACAAGGGTGCCCAGGAACCCTGGGGTGCCTTCAGGCTTCTTCAGGGGTGCCTTTGCAAAATGCCAAAAAATTGTATACAGGCCAGCAGGTGGATAAATCCTGCCCTTTGATACACAAAGCCACAGGTTTTCATTGTGCACTTTTATGACCTTCCAGCTGCCAGCATCCGAACAACCAATGACATCATCAGCTGATAATGAGAACATCGGGTGCATGCACATCATCCTTGTTTGCCCCTCTCTGTATGCACTGGAGCCACATTAGCAGAGTGAGGGAGAGAAACAGAGAGACACACTGGAATAGTAGTCGATACAAGTGTGAAAAGGTGTATTTGCTTTGGAAGAATAAATCACCTCTAATGTTGGGTGCATTTGATATGTGTAGAATCATTTTTTTACATTTTAGAATGGGGTGCCTTGAGATTGTGCATAATTTTAATGGGTGCCTTGACTGAAGAAAAGTTGATATACACTGATCTAAAGAACTGCAGGATCACTTGCCTCAGTTAAGGTCAGTGTGCATTATTCAATAGGAAAGAGACTTGGCAAAAATAGCATCCATGAGAGAGTTCCAAGGTGAAAGTCACTGCTGACCAAAAAGAACACAAAGGCTCGTCTCAAATTTGCCATAAAACATCTTGATTATCCCCCAAGACATTTGGGCACATATTCTGTGGACTGAGGAGACAAAAGTTGAACTTTTTGGAAGGTGCGCATCTCATTACATCTGGCGTAAAACTAACAGCACTTCATAAAAAGAACATCATACCAGCAGTCAAATATGGAGGTGGTAGTGTGATGATCTGGGGCTGCTTTGCAGCTTCAGGACCTGAATGACTTGCCATAATTGATGGAGCCATGAATCCTGCGCACTACCAAAAAATCTTGAAGGAGAATGTCTGGCCATCAGATTGTGAGCTCAAGCTCAAGAGCACTTGGGTTATGCAGCAAGGGGTTTAGGAGGCAATTACTTTTTCACATACGGCCAAGCAGGTTTGGACAACTATTTTTCCCTTAATAAATGAAATCATCATGCTTTTCATATTTATCGGGTTATCTCTGTGTAATATTATTTGATGATCTGAATCACTTAAGTGTGACAAATATGAAAAAAAAAAAATCACTGTACACCGTGACAAAGATGGGCTGAGTCCCACCAAAATGCTTTTCAGCAATAAGATTTCCATGAAGGCCACTTTTGACCTAACATCTAGGAGACTGTCAATGGGTGTACTCAGGCTCCCACTGATTTCTGGCATGTCTTAGATGATCATGTCACTGGACATCTGACTTCAAAGGGAAGTCAGCCTTATGTGTTTTCATTTGCTGCAATACGCTTTCTTGGCCAATCACCACATTTTTGGGTCCTCTAGGTTGAACAATTCTTTGTGTTTCTGCAAAGGACCTTGTACAGGAGCTTAGACATCAAATCCAGAAATAGTGATCCTTCCTTAAAATGTCTGCCTGTGAGAAACCTTTCTTGATTCAGTAAGCAATATTCAGTATGTAATATTTTTACACTGAACTGTCTTCAAAGACCCCACATTTTTAGTAGAGCATTATCCCAGTTTACCCCTCCTACAAAGCAGATTCTGTTTGAGTAATTGTATTCAGCTTACATATTATCTTTTTGATCATTAGCACCTGTTTGATAATAATGTTCAGTCATGCATGGGACTATATGACTGCAAAATCCTTAAAGGATAAGGGCACCTTTAAAAAATAAATAAATAAATAAAATGCACATTTTTCTGCAGGTAAAAATATGTGCATTTATTATTTTCTTAATACAAGTCTGTAAAGCATGATACCTGTGATCAGAAGATTGCGGGTGCAATGCAGGGCTCCTGCAGACTAACAGTGTATAATGTCTGCTTGTACTTCTAACAGGCAGGCGGTTACACAATGACAGGAAACATTGATGAACTACCCAGAGCGCTCACCAGCACTCTAGTAGTTTATTGAAAACTACAAGCTGTCAGCTGCAAAGGCTGTTGTTGTTTCCCAGTCACAGAACTCTGACGTTTATTTTTAAGATTGTGACGAGTTTGGGGAGAAGATCCCCAGCTCGCTGTCACTAAAAATGGGTGGAACATGTAACAGGTTTCCAAAGGTGAACTTATCCTTTAAGGGCTTGTCCACACTTAGTTAATGCAGCCCACTATGAGTTACCCCAAAAATTAAACCGTTTGTGGCGCTAAAACAGCCATCACACTGCTCTCTGCCGGAGCTCATACTGATACCTGCTCACACAGTAAAACACTACATTTTACCATGGAAGCTAGCCCTCATTGTATGCAAGTATACCTAGAATAATTATTATTATTTTACAGGATTTATATAGCATCAACAGTTTGTGCATTGACTTACAATATAAAAGGAGACAGTACATTCACAACACAATTTGATACAAGAGGATTAGGAGGGCCCTGCTAATGACTAGGACCCTCTTGTCTTGGATTGGATAGTAAATGTAAAGTGCTGCACAACGGTTGTTGAGAGATAATAAATAAATATATATATATATATATATATATATATATATATATATATATATATATATACACACACACACACACATATACAGTCATGGCCGAAATTGTTGGCACCCTTGATATTTTTCCTGAAAATCAAGTATTTCACACAAAAAAGGTATTGCATTAACACATGTTTTGCTATACACATGTTTATTCCCTTTGTATGTATTGGAACAAATATAAAACAGAGGCAGAAAAGCAAATATGACATAATGTCACACAAAACCCCAAAAATGGGCTGGACAAAAGTATTGGCACCCTTAACTTAATATTTGGTTGCACACCCTTTGGAAAACATAACTGAAATCAGTCGCTTCCTATAACCATCAATAAGCTTCTGACACCTCTCACCCGGAATTTTGGACCACTCTTCCTTTGCAAACAGCTCCAGGTCTCTCTTATTGGAAGGACACCTTTTCCCAACAGCAATTTTAAGATCTCTCCACAGGTGTTCAATGGGATTTAGATCTGGGCTCATTGCTGGCCACTTCAGAACTCTCCAGCGCTTCTTTGCCATCCATTTCTGAGTGCTTTTTGACGTATGTTTGGGGTCATTGTCCTGCTGGAAGACCCAGGATCTTGGACGCAAACCCAGCTTTCTGACACTGGGCCCTACAGTGCGACCCAAAATCCTTTGGTAATCCTCAGATTTCATGATGCCTTGCACACAGTCAAGGCACCCAGTGCCAGAGGCAGCAAAACAACCCCAAAACATCATTGAACCTCCACCATATTTTACCGTAGGTACTGTGTTTTGTTCTTTGTAGGCCTCATTCCGTTTTCGGTAAACAGTAGAATGATGTGCTTTACCGAAAAGCTCTATCTTGGTCTCATCTGTCCACAAGACGTTTTCCCAGAAGGCTTTTGGCTTACTCAAGTACATTTTGGCAAACTGTAGTCTTGCTTTTTTATGTCTCTGTGTCAGCAGTGGGGTCCTCCTGGGTCTCCTGCCATAGCGTTTCATTTCATTTAAATGTCGACGGATAGTTCGCGCTGACACTGATGCTCCCTGAGCCTGCAGGACAGCTTGAATGTCTTTGGAACATGTTTGGGGCTGCTTATCCACCATCCGGACTATTCTGCGTTGCAATCTTTCATCAATTTTCCTCATCCGTCCACGACCAGGGAGATTAGCTACAGTGCCATGGGTTGCAAACTTCTTGATAATGTTGCGCACTGTGGACAAAGGCAAATCTAGTTCTCTGGAGATGGACTTGTAACCTTGAGATTGTTGATATTTTGCCACAATTTTGGTTCTCAGGTCCTCAGACAGTTCTCGTCTCCTCTTTCTGTTGTCCATGCTTAGTGTGGCACAGACAGACACACAATGCAAAGGTTAAGTGAACGTCTCTCCTTTTTATCTGCTTTCAGGTGTGATTTCTATATTGCCCACACCTGTTACTTGCCCCAGGTGAGTTTACAGGAGCATCACATGCTTGTAACATTCTTATTTATCCGCAGTTGTGAAAGGGTGCCAATACTTTTGTCCAGCCCATTTTTGGAGGTTTGTGTGACATTATGTCGAATTTGCTTTCTTTCCTCCCTTTTTTTGTTTTGTCCCAATACACACAAAGGGAATAAACATGTGTATAGCAAAACATGTGTTAATGCAATACGTTTCGTGAGAAATACATGATTTCCTGGAGAAATATCAAGGGTGCCAACAATTTCGGCCATGACTGTACATACACATACATACAGTATACACATACACACTGTAAAATAATAATACTGCAGGAGGTGAGGAGTGCCACATGCCTTCTGGTACTTTATGTAGATTTAAGCGGTGTTGGGAGTCTTCTTGTATTTGCTGCCACAGATCTACTTTCGGCCAATGTGGCACCTCATTGAATGATATCAAAAGCATCCATTTTCTCATCTACCACCACCCGGTATTTAGATAAAACCTAAATACACATGTTTAGACTTACATAGAATGGGGATATATTTTTCCCTCCAACTGTAAGAGTGGCACTTCTACCACCAGCCTCTTCTTTTGGTGTATACTTTATCACATGGCAGTCTCGAACCTGATTTAAAAAAAAACAAAAAAAAAAAATCATGTTTTGAGCAAATGTTAAACATAAATTCAAGCTGATCATATGTCAATGAAGCTTACATTTCTTTTTAGGCTTAACCCACTCATCTGTGAATACAGAGGTGACAACAACACTATGGGACAACAAACAAAATGCACAAATACACTTAATAGTAATATTTTCACACAAAGCATTTATGTTTCCTATAAAAGTAATGTAATGTGGATAATTTAAAAAGGAAAAAAAAAATTATTTAAAGCAGAACGTTACCCATAACAGTTTGATAACGATTAATGTTCTTTAAGAAAAGAACACACATTCCAAATTGTAATTATGCTACCAAATTAGTGTGTGCTGTAAATTGCTTCCAGGATTGCTCTTGTTTCTTCTTGCTGGAGGCTGCCATTGTTGTTGAAGCCCAAAACAGTCACTTCCGTATCGGAAATTCTCCCCCTCTCCTTGATCTTAAAAAAGTTACATCACTTTCTTCAGTTAAAATATGTAAATGTCCAGCCTTGACTGCATGTCTTGGCTCAGTTATAGAGTAAAGCTGACAGAAGCTTTACAGTACTAAAGTTCACAGGCTGCCATGAGGGAGAAAGAAGAGAATATCATGAAGATAGGATAAGACACCATCTTTATAAAGCCGGCTATACATGCATCGCAATTTGGCAAGTTCAGCAGGGACCAGCCAAATTTTGATTCATGTATGGGCTATTTGGTTTTACACTCAAGGCTCCCCACAGTCAGCATACAGTGGGGCAAAAAAGTATTTAGTCAGCCACCAATTGTGCAAGTTCTCCCACTTAAAAAGATGAGAGAGGCCTGTAATTGGCATCATAGGTAGACCTCAACTATGAGAGACAAAATGAGAAAAAAAAATCCAGACAATCACATTGGCTGATTTGGAAAGAATTTATTTGAAAATTATGGTGGAAAATAAGTATTTGGTCACCTACAAACAAGCAAGATTTCTGGCTCTCACAGACCTGTACCTTCTTCTTTAAGAGGCTCCTCTGTCCTGCACTCATTACCTGTATCGATGGCACCTGTTTGAACTTGTTATCAGTATAAAAGACACCTGTCCACAACCTCAAACAGTCACACTCCAAAGTCCACTATGGTGAAGACCAAAGAGCTGTCGAAGGACACCAGAAACAAATTTGTAGACCTGCACCAGGCTGGGAAGACTGAATCTGCAATAGGCAAGCAGCTTGGTGTGAACAAATCAACTGTGGGAGCAATAATTAGAAAATGGAAGACATACAAGACCACTGATAATCTCCCTCGATCTGGGGCTCCATGCAAGATCTCACCCCGTGGGGTCAAAATGATCACAAGAACGGTGAGCAAAAATCCCAGGACCACACGGGGGGACCTAGTGAATGACCTGCAGAAAGCTGGGACCAACGTAACAAAGGCTACTATCAGTAACACACTACGCTGCCAGGGACTCAGATCCTGCAGTGCCAGACGTGTCCCCCTGCTTAAGCCAGTACATGTCCGGGCCCGTCTGAAGTTTGCTAGAGAGCATTTGGATGATCCAGAAGAGGATTGGGAGAATGTCATATGGTCAGATGAAACCAAAATAGAACTTTTTGGTAGAAACACAACTCGTCGTGTTTGGAGGAGAGAGAATGCCGAGTTGCATCCAAAGAACATCATACCTACTGTGAAGCATGGGGGTGGCAACATCATTCTTTGGGGCTGTTTCTCCGCAAAGGGACCAGGACGACTGATCCATGTCCATGTACAGGACAGAATGAATGGGGCCATGTATCGTGAGATTTTGAGTGCAAACCTCCTTCCATCAGCAAGGGCATTGAAGATGAAACGTGGCTGGGTCTTCCAACATGACAATGATCCCAAACATACCGCCCGGGCAACAAAGGAGTGGCTTCGTAAGAAGCATTTCAAGGTCCTGGAGTGGCCTAGCCAGTCTCCAGATCTCAACCCCATAGAAAACCTTTGGAGGGAGTTGAAAGTCAGTGTTGCCCAGCGACAGCCCCAAAACATCACTGCTCTAGAGGAGATCTGCATGGAGGAATGGGCCAACATACCAGCAACAGTGTGTGCCAACCTTGTGAAGACTTACAGGAAACGTTTGACCTCTGTCATTGCCAACAAAGGATGTATAACAAAGTATTGAGATGAACTTTTGATATTGACCAAATACTTATTTTCCACCATAATTTGCAAATAAATTCTTTCCAAATCAGCCAATGTGATTGTCTGGATTTTTTTTCTCATTTTGTCTCTCATAGTTGAGGTCTACCTATGATGCCAATTACAGGTCTCTCTCATCTTTTTAAGTGGGAGAACTTGCATAATTGGTGGCTGACTAAATACTTTTTGGCCCCACTGTACAATAGCTCAGAGGGAGGTTAATTTTTTTTTGTGGAACCTGCTGGTGGAATGGAAAAAAAAAAAATCATGTTTGATCTGCTTAGGTTAATTCTTTGGTTCTCCTTGGTGACAGAGTTTGTCCTGCCACCTCTCCTGCTTTTCTTTTCTCCCTCCCTAATCTATGTTCCCTCTGTACAGTCTGTGTCACTCCTGTTGTTTCATTCCCCTTTCAGTAAATCTTAAAGTGGTCACCTTATCAGCCTCTAGTGGCTCTGATATTAGGCACAGGGCCAAGAATAGAGAACAACTTAGAATGTGCAGAGCAGGATGAGACAGCGTATTACTGGATTTTAAACAAACTGGGAACTTATTTGTATTTTTTTTTTTTTAGATAGTTCTACTGGCAAAAGGGGCCAGGCCGTAGTGAGCGATCAGAAATTTCTGACTAAAGTTCCACTTTAACTGAATTCTATTCAGTGGGAGCTTGATGGTGAAAAGTAGTAAGACAACAAAAATGGGTACACAGGAGGAAATCCAAATTGAAATTAATCAGGAGCACCAACTGAAAAATGAATCACCTCACTACTGTCATACGTTTTAAAATAGCAGTATGGTATATGTGTATTTCTAGAGCGCCATGTACAAATGGTACTGCAGAAAATGCATATGGGCAACCAGTGAGCCAATGAATAGCTGTCATTGGGCAGCTCAAATCACAGGCACAATATAGAGAGGATCGGAGTAGCTTGTGATTGCGCTGATGACCAATTACAGAAATTACAAATGTAAACAATCAGGTGTTTACATCTGAGAGCCCCGCCCCCCTCCTCTCACAAAAGAAGAGGACAAATAAAGAGAAATCAATGAAGATTAATGAATAAAAGGAATAGCAGCAGTAGCATAGAATGGATACAATTTTTTTTTAAACCAGTTGAAACATCATGTTTATTACAGTACTGCAGTCAGGCTGCATAAAATAAATGTGTTTTTTTTTTGCTGTCCTATTGTGCTGCACCTAGGGTTAAAATGCCCTCTGTACATAGTAGTTCGCTACAGATCAAGACTAATTCCCAACACAGAACACAGCTCTGAGTAGTGCTATTGATTGAAGTATTGTGCAGGAGGATGTCAGACAGCCATAGACGAGAGCCAGTCCACTCTGCACTGAGCAAAAATGTGTGAATCTGATTAATGAGATATTTCTATTGATGAGTAAATAATGCACAATAAAGCAACATGTCTACAGAAAAGCAAAGGAAGCAAATAACCAAAGAATAATCTGAAACTGTGATCGAGCTGAACTTGGCATATTCAATACAGTTTTGTATTTATTTTGAAAAACAAAGCATATTTGGAACTCGTTCACATTGGTATACTTAAGTGTACCCCTGTGAGAGCTGTATTATCTCTGCACAGGTGTTCCATGCATCTATATGGACGCAGTCCCATTCATTTCAATTGCCGCTGCTTTAATTTGACATCCGTGTGGGTCTATGTCTCCAAACTCACACTAACTGCTTTTGAAGACACACAGCTGCACCCACATGTCAAATTGGGAGTAGCTGCTACATCCCAATGGACTTGAATTGGACTGCCTGTATGTGGCTGCAAGGAACACCTGTACATCCATAAAGGGAAAAGATGGCCCTCACATGGGATTATGCTTAACTATACCCATGTGAGTGAGACCGTAAAACTTAAAACCTTTTTTTTGTCCATTTTTAGATAACATGTGGAAGGATTATAACCCTTGTAAGGTTTACATTGCTGTCTGTTCCCATGCTGGGGAGACGACTCTACTTGTTTTGTTTTGGTGACTATTGCACTGGAACAGAAAATCATGCAAAGTTCAAAACTTTTTCAGTGGTCACCATAGCAAGGACCATTGGCAAAGTTATCACTATGTTAAAATTATCCAAGAAAGGACTATTTTGCACAGATTTCTTCTTAGTTGCGGTTTTGTCTCCAAACAGGCAGAGACAGGATTTTTCAAATTCCCTCTTTCCAAAGCAAGCAACAATGGCTTAACCTGTACTTAAACCAGTTGCCGATCGCAGATAGCCAAATGACGGCTACACTGCGGCCGGCAAGTTCTGGGAGGGTGTCATTGACGTCTTCCCAGAACGCGCTCTCCTGCGCGCACCCAGCGATTTCCGTTATCGTTGTGTCGTACGGACACAGCTGATCACGTGATGTGGTAAAAGGCCAATCACATCAGCCTTTTACCACGTGATCAGCCGTGTCCAATCACACGCTGATCACAGGGAAATGCAATTGCCGGTTCTGACAGATCGTGAGGAAAGTACTGCCGAGAACCGGCAGTTGTCAGAGCAGGGATCGGCACCGATCATCAGTGCCCTGATGATCAGTGCCACTGACCAGTGCCCATCAGTGCAGCCCAGCAGTGCTGTCAGTCAGTGCCACCAGTCAGTGCCCAGCAGTTGCGCCAGTCAATGCCTAACAGTGCCGCCAGTCAATACCTAGCAGTGCTGCCAGTCAGTGCCCAGCAGTGATGCCAGGCAGTGCCACCTATCAGTGCTGTCTATCAGTACCCATCATCAGTGCCGCCTATCCGTGCCACCTCATTAGTGCTTCCTATCCATGCTGCCTATCAGTGCCCATCACTGCTGCCTCATCAACGCACATCAGTGAAGGAGAAAAATGACCTGTTTGCAAAATTTTATAATAGAAACAAAGAAACTTTTTTTTTTTCACATTTTTTGCACTTTTTTTGTTTATAGCACAAAAAGTAAAACACCCAGCAATGAGTAAATACCACCAAAAGAAAGCTCTATTCGTGAAAAAAAATTATAAAAATTTCATATGGGTACAATCTTGCATAACCGCGCAATTGCCAAAGTGCGACAGCGCTGAAAGCTGAAAATTGGCCTGGTAAAGAAGGGGGTATAAGTGCCCGGTAGGCAAGTGGTTAAAGGTCACTAGGGTTGTTTTTTAAAGCTGGCTCCTGTAATCTCTTGCACAGCAGATCTCAGACTGGGAGAAAAGGTGGGCCAGAACTAGAAGCTACTCTGCAGTGTATGTGTGCTGACAGTAGAAGACAGTATAGGGTACAACCTCGTTTACTACTGATCCTTCATCAGAAAGATGGGTTCTGTTTTGCCCCAATTCTTTAGTGCAAATTGTGCTTCTGCAGTGATGGTCGATTACATGGCCATACAATATGACAGCAGTGCATGAATCGTAATACTGGCTGCACAGCAAGAGGGACAGCATTTGGCCCTTGGTGAGGTGGCATCCTTTCCTGTGGACAGTCCAACATTGTTCTGCATGAAAAATACAAGCAGACATTTGGTATTCAGGTGTAGTTACCCTGCCCTAAGCATCAGTGTCATTTAATTGCAGTCCTCCCTAGCTCTATCCAGCTATTGATTATTTATTTATTAGAGGTACTTATATAGCGCCGTCAGTTTACGCAGTGCTTTACATATATATTGTACATTCACATCAGTCCCTAACCCTCAAGTCAAGGGGCGTACAATCTAAAGTCCCTAACTCACATTCATGCATACATATACTAGGGCCAATTTAGACAGGAGCCAATTAAACTACCAGCATGTCTTTGGAGTGTGGGAGGAAACCAGAGTACCCGGAGGAAACCCACGCAGGCACAGGGAGAACACGCAAACTCCAGGCAGGTGGTGCCGTGGTTGGGATTCGACCCCAGTACTGCCAGGCGGTAGTGCTAACCATTTAGCCACTGTGTAATTAACAGATTGTGCTGCTTTCCTGCGACTTCCCCAATTTCAGCTTGAAAATGTACTACTGCTGTCTATCAGGGAATGCCTCTGGTAGCAGAGTAGAGAGGCAACAGGTCTAGAGGATATTTGTGTGCTTTTCCTGCCAACTGATGGCAGCTTAGTTATCAGTGGTGCATGCTGTAAAGGATATAAATATTTGGTTAAATATTGGGGAGAAGGTCTTTCGCCCCCAGGCTTACACCTGGGAAGGAGTCCTGTCAGTGCTGTTAACCTTCTAACTGCGCTGCCTAGGGAGGCCTTACACGTTTGAAGGTCAGGCCTGGATTAAAATCTGGAGTTGTCCTGCCTGAATGAAGGAAGCTAAACTCAAATTGGAGTAAAAAGGGAAAAGATCAGGAGGTCTCCTGGATAGCTAGGGGCAGCTGAGGACTGGCAAACCAATTGAGAATGAACAGACCCTTCTATTCACCAGTCAGATACTTCCAAATTACAGGAACGCTGGTGTCAGCTTAACCGCCACCCGACCACAATGTACTGCAGCTGGGTGGCAGCTACAGGCAAAGCGCCGTACCCGTATGTCACTCTGGCTGTACTAAGACAAGGGGGTGCAGTGCGCCCAAGCGGGCACGCAGCACTCCCCCGCCGTGACTGCTGTGTCTGCCGGACACAGCGGAATGAATATCCCGGCAAACGGGACCCTGTGATCATGTGATCGCTATGCGATCACATGATCACAATGTAAGCAAAGCTGTTATGAATCAATCTCATTCATAACAGCTCTGCTTCTCTTCCTAGTGAGCTGTGATTGGCCCACAGCTGATACATGGGGCAAATCTCAGCATCCTGTACCATATGACCAGCTCCAGCCAATCACAGATCACTATTTTTGATGACAGTTCATAGATGAGTTAGGTTCATGACTCTTTGATCTTTATTTCTTCTGCAAAGCAAAGTGTAGAAAAAAACAAAAAAAAAAAAATCCCTGATCAACCCCCCCCCCCCCAACAGTAGTACATTGTACTATTCTCATAAAAGTATTTAAAAAAATGTTTACAAAAAATAAGATACATTTTTTTTTTTAATTCTCAATATGGTATTTTTTAATGTTTTTTTTTTTTTTTTTTTTTAACTACTTGCCAACTGCTTACCCGCATTTTTTGGGCGAGCAGCAGCTCTTGGCAAAGTGAATTGATCAACCTTTCGATCACCCAGTCACCCAGCCAGTGCCATTAGTACAGTGTCAGTATATAGAATTTTTCACTGATCACTATATTACTGCCACTAGCAACATCAGATAATGTCAGGGTCAGTAAGCGCCACTAACAGCCAGGGTCAGCTAGCGTTAGATTGCCCGCACACTACAGGTTGCTGGTCACTGCCATTACTAGTAAAGTATTAGTATAGATCAATATATCGATCACAAACAGAACTATACTAGTGTCTCCTTTGTAGTGTCCCCAAAAACGCAGTGTTAACAGGATCGACCCCGTTCGCTGCCAGCACTAGCGTTTAGCCTCTCCGCTGTTCTTCACGGAAGATTTGTACCAATTGATAGTGGACCAAGGCAACAACAATACATTTATATGCACAACAATACATTGCCCACCCAAATTCAGCTCTTGCCAGACAATTCACATGGAAACCCATCACGGTTTCTGATTTTAAAACTTTTTTGGGACTTACATTCAACATGGGCATTACAAAAAAGAATGAATTGCGGTCATATTGGTCCACAGACCCAATTCATCCTATGCCCATGTTCTCTGCTGTTACATATATGCCCAACATGGACCAGCAATGTACTGGTACATCACTGGACTTTGAGTGGTTATACCGGGATGATGCCTGCAGCTACAGGCATAATCCTGGTATCGTATTTTCAGCTGGCGGTGAGCTTTCATTTAAAAGCATTCCTAGTGGCCAGTTAGCTGCTGAATTGTTTTTACTAGCAGCAGGAAGGGACATCCCCCCCTCCTGCTACCTTCCACAGTTTTCTTGGGCTCTCCTGTCCCACAGGTGAATACAAGAATGCAACTGGCAGTTCTGCTGGCTGACTATAGAGCGGATCAGAGGCCAGAATGATTTCAATCATCTCTAGAGTCTAAGAAATCTGAAGCTACAAGCATTTCATCACTTCAGTTTCGCAGGATATAAACAACTCCATTTGTAAATTGAGAAAGCATCTGATCACACTGATCTTCCTGAGATCAGATGTTGTAAGGGCAGAGGAGATATCTAGAGTCTAATAGACTCCAAATTTCTCATAAAAGAATACCTGTCAATGCCAATTGCAGTCAGAGGGGATATTTACATTGCCTATGACAAAAAAAACAAAAAAAAAAAAAAAAAGGAGTGTAAAAATAATAATAATAAAAAAAAATCAAAATAACGAAGGGAAAAAACCCCAAAAAAGCACCCTTGCCCCCCTGCGCGCGCAAGCGTTGACCCCATGGCGGTATGTAAACAGTAGTTGCACCATGCATGTGAGGTAGCGCCGCGAGCGTCAGATCTACGGAAGTAATTCTAGCACTAGACCTCCTCTGTAAATAGAAATTGGTGGCCTGTAAAGGCTTTTAAAGCGTCGCCTGTCGATAATAAAAATGTATGTAATTTGTTGCCATTGCTCCAGCATGTACAATTTAAAGCCATCATGTTTGGTATCCATTTACTCGGCGTAACATTATCTTTTATAATGTATCAAACAATTGGGCAATACATTGTGTTTTTGTACATTAAAATTCTAAAAAAAATTTATTTTTCCCAAAAAATTTGCGTTTGAAAAATCACTGCGCAAATAATGTGTGACAAACAATTTGAACACCCAACGTTTTATTCTCCAGGGCCTCTGCATTAAAAAAAAATATATATATAATGTTTGGGGGTTCAAAGTAATATTCTAGCAAAAAAACAGTTTTTACATGTGCACTAAAAGTGTCAGAAAAGGGTTGATCTTCAAGAGTGGGTGATGTGTGGCATAAGCTTCTAATGTTTGCCTCGAAATAACAGGATAGTAGAAGCAACCCCTCAAAATGGCCCCTTTTTGGAACATAGACACTCCAAGGTATTTGCTAAGAGGCATGGTGAGTATTTTGCGGATCTCATTCGTTGCCATGTTTTTGGAAAAAGAAAGAAAACAAAACTCTATTTTTTCTTTTTCAAATACATGTGACAAAAATATCTGTAAAATATATACAGTCAGGTCCATAAATATTGGGACATCGACACAATCATAAATCAAACTTTCACTTTTTAATACTTGGTTGCAAATCCTTTCCAGTCAATTACAGCCTGAAGTCTGGAACGCATAGACATCACCAGACGCTGGGTTTCATCCCTGGTGATGCTCTGACAGGCCTCTACTGCAACTGTCTTCAGTTTCTGCTTGTTCTTGGGGCATTTGCCCTTCAGTTTTGTCTTCAGCAAGTGAAATGCATGCTCAATCGGATTCAGGTCAGGTGATTGACTTGGCCATTGCATAACATTCCACTTCTTTCCCTTAAAAAACTCTTTGGTTGCTTTTGCAGTATGCTTTGGGTCACTGTCCATCTGCACTGTGAAGCGGCGTCCAATGAGTTCTGAAGCATTTGGCTGAATATGAGCAGATAATATTGCCCGAAACACTTCACAATTCATCCGGCTGCTTTTGCCAGTAGTCACATCATCAATAAATACAAGAGAACCAGTTCCATTGGCAGCCATACATGCCCCCGCCATGACACTACCACCACCATGCTTCACTGATGAGGTGGTATGCTTAAGATCATGAGCAGTTCCTTTCCTTCTCCATACTCTTCTCTTCCCATCACTCTGGTACAAGGTGATCTTGGTCTCATCTGTCCATGGGATGTTGTTCCAGAACTGTGAAGGCTTTTTTAGATGTCGTTTGGCAAACTCTAATCTGGCCTTCCTGTTTTTGAGGCTCACCAATGATTTACATCTTGTGGCGAACCCTCTGTATTCACTCTGGTGAAGTCTTCTCTTGATTGTTGACTTTGACACACATACACCTACCTCCTGGAGAGTGTTCTTGATCTGGCCAACTGTTGTGAAGGGTGTTTTCTTCACCAGGGAAAGAATTCTTTGGTCATCCACCACAGTTGTTTTCTGTGGTCTTCCGGGTCTTTTGGTGTTGCTGAGCTCACCGCTGCGTTCCTTCTTTTTAAGACTGTTCCAAACAGTTGTTTTGGCCACACCTAATGTTTTTGCTATCTCTCTGATGGGTTTGTTTTGTTTTTTCAGCCTAATGATGGCTTGCTTCACTGATAGTGACAGCTCCTTGAATCTCATCTTGAGAGTTGACAGCAACAGATTCCAAATGCATATAGCACACTTGAAATGAACTCTGGACCTTTTATCTGCTCATTGTAATTGGGATAATGAGGGAATAACACACACCTGGCCATGGAACAGCTGAGAAGCCAATTGTCCAATTACTTTTGGTCCCTTAACAAGTGGGAGGCACATATGCAAACGGTTGTAATTCCTACACCGTTCACCTGATTTGGATGTAAATGCCCTCAAATTAAAGATGACAGTCTGCAGTTAAAGTACATCTTGTTCGTTTCATTTCAAATCCATTGTGGTGGTGTATAGAGCCAAAAATGTTAGAATTGTGTCAATGTCCCAATATTTATGGACCTGACTGTATATATAATATATATACCATAATTTGAAAATGTCTGTGCGCCTTATGGAGCGAATATAGAGCGGCTGGACCGGCATCCCCGCAGCCGCCATGTTAGAATACCGGGCTGGCCACTCGGCTCTACTGTGCAGAAGAACCTGCTCCTCGTTCCTACCTGTTCCTCGGTCCAGCGGTGTCCTGCTTTCACCAGCTGTCTTCTCTTCCCGGCACCGGCATCTTCAGTGTGGGCACCCGTCTGTGACAGCTTGTGGCTTCACAGCCGCTCCCCAAAGGGCTGCAGTCTCTGGTCATCTCCTGTACTGTGTCTGCAGTCTCTGGTCATCTCCTGTACTGTGTCCGCAGTCTCTGGCCATCTCCTGTACTGTGTCCCCAGTCTCTGGCCATCTCCTGTACTATGTTTGCAGTCTCTGGTCATCTCCTATACTATGTCTGCAGTCTCTGGTCATCTCCTGTACTATGTCTGCAGCCCATTGGTTCAGAATATTTTTTTTCTTGTATTCCTCCTCTAAAATCTATGTGAGCCTTATGGTCAGGTGTGTCTTATGGAGTGAAAAATACGATACATGTATTGAGATTTTGTTTTACCAAAGACATGCAGCAGAATACATTTTGGCCTAAATTTATAACTATGTTTGAGTTTATTGGATATTTTTTATAACCAAAAGTGAAACATTGTTTTTTTTTTTTATGGCGTAAAAAGTAAAAACCGCAGAGGTGATCAAATACCACCAAAAGAAAGCTCCATTTGTGTGAAAAAAAAGGGACATAAATTTTGTTTGGGTACAGTATTGCATGACCATGCAATTACCAGTTGAATTAGCACATTGCTGAACAGCAAAAATGGCCTGGTCATGAAAAGGGGGGGGGGTAAATCTTCAGGAGGGCAAGTGGTTAAAAGCACCTATTCTGTGAGTGGAGCCTGGAGTGTGTGTAACTGTGCTTTGGGTATCTAATGTCCTAAACCTATCTGCTCTTGGTAAATTGCTGCCAAATACAATTTCTATGTAAAAATGAATGATACCCAATGTCTAACAAACTACGTTACCCATGGACTCCGTTCTTGTGTGAAATACTAGTCCGCCTTGTATCTGAGGATTCTTAATATGCCTCTGGGGTCAGGGGGTGCAATAAAAATTAGATACACTTCACTGCTATCATTAAGTATTGTAGACATGACAGAGAAATGTTCATTTAGTCCAATTACTAACATTGCCACAACATCTAGGTAGAACTTTCTGGTCTGGTTAAAATATTTTTGTTGTTTGCACAACCCAAAAGTAATTTTATCAATGACTCATATATTGTCCTTCCTTTAACCCCCATCTCTTTTTTACCCCCATCTCAGACATTACTTACCCAACATCATCGCACATCATACTTGGAAAATAAGCCTCTGAGTTATTGTATCCCCCCAACTCTACCTCCCCTCATTTGTACACATTTTATCTCCCCTTCTCAATTCTATAATCCAGACATTCCAGAGTTCCATACCCAACACTATGGAAAAAATAGATTTTGAGTGTACTATGCTACTGTATTATAATTTAAAATAGATTCTTACTTCCTGACTGATATGCATATCATGGCCCTGAGTACTATCTATGCCTGCACAATGCTCCGAGGCTTCATAGAAAAAGTTCACAAAAAAAAAAAAGTTGGCACCTCTTTATGCCTGAAAAAGATGGCACTTTTGTTTAAAAGTTATATAGCTACAAGGGTCAGTACCAGGGGCGGACTGACCATTTGGAAACTCGGGCACTGCCTGAGAGCCCGGGGTCAGTAGGGGGCCCCATGAGATGCCCCGGTACATTTTTCATAGGCTTTTTTGAGTTTGGGCAAGGACACGGGGGCCCCATGATCCCCTATTGCCCGGGGGCCCCATGAGTTGTCAGTCTGCCCCTGGTCAGTACATACAAGCAGTTTTAAATCTCAGATACCGATGACAAATATATGCTGGTCTAGACAACATACACAGCTCATTATTTGTAAGCATGCAGAGTAAGGCGCATGCAGAACTGTATCTGGGGGTGGTGTGAAATGTAAGCAAAATGCATCTGGAGTGTGTTTTTTGTGGTGTGAACCGGTCCTCACAACAGAAAAATGGAGGCTGCTGACTAGTTCTTGAATGTGCATAAATCAGAGATATCATCTGTACCTTGTTGAGTAACTGACCCAGAGGAAAAAAAAGTATGTATAACAGGTACACCACACTATGCCTGGTTCAAGCCACTGACTCACTGTAATGAAGCCAGGAAAAGGATGAAAGCTCTGGAGCATATACCATAAAAAGAAGTCAGCAGTGGAAGCCCCATAATCCTATCCTGAGGTCTTTTTTTATCAAGATTGTCTGCTCAGTGCATTGCTCTGTTCCACATTTTAACTTGTTTATTTTTTCTGAGTGACATCTAAGGCCCACAGACAGTCTGGGATTGTAGAAAAGGTAAGGAGAAAAAAAAAATTCGTATGTGGCTTCTAAAACACAAACAGAAAATCCACTGAAAAACAACCCCAGTAAAAATACAAAGTCACACTTGTAAAAGTGCAGGAACACAATGGTATGTCATACCATTGAAGCTCACATTCAGACTTTTACAAACAGTAGAGCAGCATTCAAATTGTTTTCCATTTAAAATGTGTATTTTAGAACCACGTCTGAACACAGATCACACAGGTAGGGGGCACTGTTGTTATATATATTGTTAGACGGTTCTGATAAAAACAAAATGTGGAAAAACCAGATTACCATTCAAGTAACTTTGAGTTAAATTTTGAATAAAAAAAAAAGAATATTTTACACAGCGTGCACTGTGAACACACCTAATAAATTCGGACTGCCAATCATATGCAGTAAGTGACATGTTATGAGCCATACATAGAAACAGTTATTTAGTCTTCAGTAAACAAACTTGTCATCTTTAATTATGGTTTGTCGTAGGCAAGTTTTTCATACTAATGTATTTTACTGTTTTTTAAGGCATACCTTATCAAATAACCAGGATAATCAATGAATAAATAAATGGTTCTCCAACTCAACATCTGTTTCCATGGTGAAATTAACATACCTACTCCTTCTGAGATTATTACAAATGGCAGCAGAAACAGCCAATCAAAAGAATAGCATGGAATACACAAATTATGGAAATTATAGTACATGAGAGAAAATAGAAAACTCAAGCTGGCAAAACCTGGATCAAAATTCGGCTGGTTCAGCAGGGACTGGCCGAATTTCAATCCATGTATGGGCACCCTAGTTGTACAAAAGTTGATCTGCCAATTGACATTTGTACAAGCAGCCTGTTTCCCCCCCGATTGATCAGTTCCGCCAGCTATAGCAGGAAAAGGAGAGAAAGCGGCACTCCAGTAATAAAAATCTTGCATGTTTTATTAAATGTAGTAACAAAAAGATACTATACTCCATCAGTGAAACAGCTGACGCGTTTCACGCTCTTACCGCTAAGAGATAAAAACGAGACAACTGTTTCCCTGATGGAGATATGTATAGTATCCTTTTGTTACTATATTTAATAAAACATACATGATTTATATCGCTGAACTAGAGCTCCTCTTCCTCTTTTCTATTCCTGTGATGTTTGCAACTGCGGACCAAGCTGGTACCCGGAAGTTCAGCAGTACTGTACCATGTCGTCCACCTGCAGGAGTACGCACCCAGCTGGCAGCGCTGATCCTTGTATTCTGAGAGCAAGGAAGGCTTCTCACCATCATAACACAATAGCACAGTTGGAGGGATTCCCTCATCCACCTTGCATGTGTGGATGAGGAAATCGTATAATTTTTATTTTATTCAACCCGCCGGTTGAACGAATAAATGATGATAAATGTATGGGCTGCCTTAGAATGGAGTAAGGTGTAAATGGATTCAAGTAAAGTTTGAGCAATCTAACCAACACCACACCATTGCAGATTTCGAAAGACAAAGGGGGAAAAAGTAAAAGCCTGACAATAATTATAACCACTTTCCACTGTGCTTTTATTGGTGTCTATGGGTGACCACATACCAAATGAAAAAAATGCCCAAATAAGCATATAAACAATAAAAGTTATGAGAAGTTCTGAAGACAAACCAAAAGATGTGCTATGTTCTTGGATACCTGCTATTGGTTTGGTTATCTTTTCTCTTTCGTACTTCTCCTCCCCCCCCCCCTTATTGAGTTATTATCAGTGTTATATTTATGTTTTGTTATTTAAGTGCCATTGATAGCCCCTGCGTGGGCGATCTTTTGCCCTGTTGGTGTTAGAGCACTGATTTCTTTAATTTTCTACTTCTTTTATGTGCAATTGATAGCCCCTGCGTGGGCGTGATTTGTTGCTCCTGTGTTAATTGTTATTAATTAATAAAAACCATTGAAATACAAAAGATTTATTTTTAAAATCTCTTTAGTCGGGCATTTTTTTTTACACACGTTTATTAGTAATAGAACACTACCAGGAGTTAATTACACTTTAAACTTTTGGAAATGAAAGCTAGAGGCATACCAATTGCCCCTCACAATTGCTTCAGATTCTGCCAGCTTCATTAATTCCCCTATTTTTGCCTTCAGGGAGTATGTGACAATGCTCGGATCAAGGGGCTAATTGGTTGTAATATGACCAGGGGCCGACATCACCACTTCCTCAGTTTCTGACACCAGCCAACACTGGGTATTTTGGTGCTGTCTGTGACAGATGAAGGGGAAACCTGAATGTGTAAAGTCACTGTCTCTTTAAACATCAGAGAACTTCTGCATTTATATAGCAGCCTTAAATCAAATCACTGCTGTTCCTCAGGACGAGCCAGTTTAAAGTTTGACAATCAGACTAAGAACTGCAATAAATAAGCATCATTCAGGATGCAAAATATGTATTTTTAATGAAGAGGTTCAAGGCTGGATAATGCCATTGTTAAAACAGAAAAAAAAACACTTTACCTGCAACATGGTAGCGGCATATTTTACACCTGATTTGGTCCAGAGCGCTATCATTCCAAGCTTAACTGCTATTACACCAACCCTGTTTGAGCCTGGAAGAATAGACATAGAAGACATGTGAGTTATAACTTGTCAGTATATATAATGTATATAAACACTAGAAGACAAACACTGTAATAAAATACTACATACAGAAATACATCACAAAAAAAAAAAAAAAAAACCTCTGCACCAAAACTGTGAAAGGCTTGTTCCACTCATAACGTTTAACTAAGATGACGATTTACACATCTTATGCCTTGTATATTTTTGATGTTGGGGAAAGAAATCCCAGCAAAAATAAAAATGCCATAATAAATATGAAATGAGAATTTTATTTTCCGTTTTAGGTAATCATATAGAAAACAGAAAAATTTATGGAACTCCTGAACTTTAACCTCTTGCCGACCGCGCATAGCCGAATGACGGCTTCACCGCGGCCGGCCAGTTCTGGGTGGACGTCATATGACGTCCTCCCAGAACGCGCCCTCCTGCGCGCCCCAGGGGGCGCGCACCCAGCGATCTCCGTGATCGCTGTGTCCTACAGACACAGCTGATCACGTGATGTGGTAAAAGGCCAATCACAGCGGCCTTTTACCACCTGATCAGCGGTGTCCAATGACACGCTGATCACAGGGAAATGCAAGTGCCGGTTCTCGGCTGCACTTTCCTCACACTGTCAGATCGTGAGGAAAGTACTGCCGAGAACCGGCAGTTGTCAGAGCGGGGATCGGCACCGATCATCAGGGCACTGATGATCAGTGCCCTGATGATCGGTGCCCAGCAGTGCCACCCGCAAGTTCCGCCCAGCAGTGCGCCCACTAGCTCCGCTCACCCGTGTCCAGCAGTGCACCCACCTGTGCCCAGCAGTGCACCCACCTGTGCCACTCTGCAGTGCCACCTACATGTGCCCAGCAGTGCCACCCACCTGTGCCCACCAGTGCCACCCACCTGTGCCCACCCACCAGTGCTGCCCACCAGTGCCACCCACCAGTGCAGCCCAGCAGTGCCACCCACCAGTGCCCAGGGGTTGTGCGCCAGTCAGTGCCCAGCAGTGATGCCAGTCAGTGCCGTCTATCAGTACCCATCATCAGTGTCACCTATCAGTGCTGCATATTAGTGCCGCCTATCCGTGACACCTCATTAGTGCTCTCTATCAGTGCCGCCTATCCGTGACACCTCATTAGTACTGCCTATCAGTGCCCTTTAGTGCTGCCTATCAGTGCCCATCAGTGCTGCCTATCAGTGCCCATCAGTGCTGCCTTATCAACGCACATCAGTGAAGGAGAAAAAATACCTGTTTGAAAAATGTTATAATAGAAACAAAGAAACTTTTTTTTTTTTCAAATTTTTTGCACTTTTTTATTTATAGCGCAAAAAGTAAAGCGCCCAGCGGGGAGTAAATACCACCAAAAGAAAGCTCTATTTGTGAGTAAAAAATGATCAAAGTTTCATATGGGTACAATGTTGCATGACCGCGCAATTGTCAAAGTGCGGCAGCGCTGAAAGCTGAAAATTGGCCTGGTAAGGAAGGGGGTATAAGTGCCCGGTAGGCAAGTGGTTAAAAAAAGAGAACTTAGAAAAATAAATGGGTATTTATTCTGCAATAGTTGTACACAGTGTCCATACAAGGCAAAATGAATGGTCAGGTTTTGGTAAAGGATGCAAAGGACCCCAGGAAAGTAGTTTTGTATTTTACAGTTGATCTTTGGAGATTTTCTTTTCACTTTCAATAGTTTCTTATTGAAAGATTATGAACAACATTAACATAGTCATAGAGAGAAAGGATTTTACAGTGAGTACAAAATCCTAATTTTGTCCATCCAGTCGATTTAGGGACAAAGGAAAGCTTAAAGTCCTAAAGCCACCTTCATATGGGCGATTAGGATTACATCAGACTCCAGAGGCAAGAATCAGCAGATTTGGGTCCACAGGTGCATGCAAACAGTGGTAGTTGTTCAGCCTGTACAGTAAGTGATGACAGGCTGAGAGAAGCCATAGCTGTTTGCATGTATCTGCACATGCAGTGGTTACCTGCGATTAGAGACATACAGTTGTGTTCAAAATAATAGCAGTCAGACATCACTAACCTGATCAATCACTGTTTTTGGTAGAAATGATATTTCTACATGGCAAATAATTTACTAGCAGGTGTAGTAAAGTAATAGAAATCCAACAGACCCAACAGTCATGACATGCATGCTGCCGATTCTGTGTAATTGAATCACTAATTGAAAGGGGCATGTTCAAAATAATAGCAGTGTGGAGTTCTATTAGTGAGGTCATTCATTCTTTGAAGAACAGGTGGCAATTATTGCCCTTATTTAAGGAAGGAAGGAAGCAAATGTTGTACATGCTGGTTACAGTGCATTTCTCTCTGAAATTCTGAGGAAAATGGGTCGTTCCAGACATTGTTCAGAAGAACAGCATACCTTGATTAAAAAGTTGATTGGAGAGGGGAAAACATATAAAGAAGTGCAGAAAATGATAGGCTGCTCAGCTAAAATGATCACAAATGCTTTAAAATGGCAACCAAAACCTGAAAGACGTGGAAGAAAGTGAAAAACTACCATTCGAATGGATAGAAGAATAGCCAAAAAGGCAAGGACTCAGTCAACAATCAGGTCCAGGAAGATCAAAGAAGGTCTAAAGTTACCTGTGAGTACTGTTACAATTAGAAGACGCCTATGTGAAGCCAAGCTATCTGCAAGAAGCCCCCGCAAAGTCCCACTGTTGAAAAAAAGACGTGCTGAAGAGGTTACAATTTGCCAAAGAGCACATTGACTGGCCTAAAGAGAAATGGTGCAACATTTTGTGGACTGATGAAAGTAAGATTGTTCCTTTTGGGTCTAGTGGCCGGAGACAATTTGTCAGAGGACCCCCAAACACTGAATTCAAGCCACAGTACACTGTGAAGACAGTGAAGCATGGTTGCACAAGTATCATGATATGGGGATGTTTCTCATACTACGGCGTTGGGCCTATTTATCGCATACCAGGGATCATGGATCAGTTTGAATACATCAGAATACTTGAAAAGGTCATGCTGCCTTATGCTGAAGAGGAAATGCTTTTGAAATGGGTGTTCCAACAAGACAACGACCCCAAACACATCAGTAAACGTGCAACATCTTGGTTCCAGACCAACAAGATTGACGTTATGGAGTGGCCAGCCCAATCCCCGGATCTTAATCCAATAGAAAACTTGTGGGGTGACGTCAAAAATGCAGTTTCTGAGACAAAACCAAGAAATAGAGAAGAACTCTGGAATGTAGCCCAATCATCCTGGGCTGGAATACCTGTTCACAGGTGCCAGAAGTTGGTTGACTCCATGCAACACAGATGTACAGCAGTTCTCAGAAACAGTGCTTATACAACTAAATATTCATTAAGTGATTCAAAGGAAAGCAAAATCTTCAAACATTTTTCAGTTTATATAGTGAATGTTTGAGTTTGTAAAAAAGAATACAAACACTGCTATTTTTTTGAACAGTCTACTATTTACTTTTCTTCAATTTTTTTAGAGGAACAACACAAATTTGATCTATTTTTCTTCATGTTTTGATTTGGAATAGAATGTGTAGTGTTCCCAATGCATTTGTGTGTATGGAAATAAAAGCTATTAGAAGGATTTTGAGCTTTATTCACTTTTTTTCAACACTGCTATTATTTTGAACACAACTATATATCCAAGCCTGGACACATCTATGAATTCTCTGATAAACAGCATAAGATTTAATGATCATCTGTTTAAGAAACCTACAAAAAGGTAGAACGTGAAGCCAGGGTGCCATATCATGGGCCATTTGGAATGAGAAAAAGGGAATTATTCTTTCTGAAAGATGCAGTAGCTAAGAGGCAGCCATTGCCCAAACCACATCCAGACAATGGAGGGAAATTTATTTTTGATGAACTAAAGACATGCAGAAGGATAGAAGAACAATGCCTTGACTGAGGTGAAAGGCAGAAACCACCTTAGGCGGTAAAGAAATCCTGACCCTAAATACCACCTTGTCCCTCTGCAAGACCAAAAAAAGTTCTTTGCAAGGCCACCTTTCCAGACACTGACTTCACAGAGATGAAGGAAAAACACCTTATGAGTTAGAGTTGAGAGGAATGTGTCCAATGGGTTCAAATGGTGGTTTCTGCACTGCAGAGAGAGCCAGATTCAGCTACCACAGAGTCACTGGCGAATGAATGAGAGAGGGTACATAAAATACCACCTATACAAAGGTGTAACACAAAAAGTGACGAGCCAACAGTCCCTGAAATAGAATGCAAGGGGCTGTAATTTTCAGAGAAAGAAGGAATAAAACCTAAAAAAGAAAAAATAAATGTAGCCACCAATTCTGATTGGTAAGCTGCAATATATTAAATTTTTTTAAGATCACTTTAAAAGCATCAGTCTTCTTATACCTTCATGCCTTTGGAATGTGAAAGAGTCAAACGAAAAGATAAATTATTGCTTGTTCTACAAAGACATTTTACAATGGGCAGATTTGTTAGTACCCCTATAAAAATATAAATAATTGTACTACAGTAATATGTCAACTGTTCTCTGTAACTAGTGTCTTCAAATTTGTAATAAGTCAATCTATTTAAATGGAGAGAAGTAGTTACTCTGCAGGTTGGTATCTTTGGTGCACCACCCAGAACATACACCAGTGAAAGTAACGGAGAAGATCAGAAAGAAAATTATAGGCCAGCAAGTCAAAAGAATAAAAAATTGTGAAACATAAGAAGCTTAAAGTAATATTAAAGGCTTAAATCGAGCACTTGCCCTCCAGAGGATTTATCCCCCTTCCTGACCAGGTCATTTTTTGCGATACGGCGCTGCGTTGCTTAAACTGACAATTGCGCAGTCATGCAAAACTGCATCCAAATGAATTTATGTCTTTTTTTCCCCACAAATATGCGCTATAAACGAAAAAATACCGACAATTTTGAGAAAAAAATATTTGACTTTTTGCTATTAAACATGTCCAGTAAAAAAAATGTAAAAATCAAATTTTGGCATACATTTAAGCCAAAATGTATTCTGCTACATGTCTTTGCTAAAAAAAATCCCAATATGTGTAAATTAATTGGTTTACGTGAAAGTTAGAGCGTCTACAAATGGTAGTATATATCCTGGAATTTTTTTATATACCAGTAATGGTGGCGATCAGCGACTTATAGCAGGACTGCGGTGGGCAGACACTGGGGGGGTAACTGTTACGGACCTCCCCAGTGACACTAATACAGTGATCAGTGCTAATAAAAAGCAATGACACTGTACTTATGACACAGGGCAGGAAGGGGTTAACATCTGGTCTGGGGCTATCAAAGGGTTAACTGTGTGCTGTTTTACTGTGTGTTTTACAGTGTAAGCACGCTGCTTTGTATTACTCTGCTATGCAGAGCAATACAAAGCAGCGTGCTGGAGCTGACAGGGGAGAGATCTGTATTGTTCACAGTGATACTCAGCGATCGCCGGGTGCCGGCGGGGTATCTCCGGCCGGGACCTGGTGGTCGGCAGCTGAAGTGGTGTGGGTAGGGCATGTGCGCTCGCCCCCTACTAGGCAATGCAAAATCACGTATATATACACGTGATTTTGCGCAGCTCTGACGCCCTGTAGCAGTATTTCTGGCTCCCGCTGCTGTCTCAGCCAATGAGGAGAAGGAGTACCGGGATTGCCGAGGCTCCAGTGCACACCGCTGGAACGAGAGGGGGCTTAGGAGAGTGTAAAGGGGGGCTGCTGCACAGAGAAGGTAAAAAACCTTGAGCCTTTATGGTCCATGAAGAATTGCCACCCTGGACTTATCCATGAGAGAGAGAAAACAAAAAGGCAGTGAGAATTGTAGACAAGTAGCCAAGGAGAGAGATACAAGCTTACATCCAAGGTCAAAGTACATCAGTACTTTCATCATATAGTATTTCACCATCTGTTGCTTTTTGAGCGACAGTATACTTAAAGGGAAAAGAGCCAGGAGGTCTTCAGCATTAAAGGAAAAACATAAAAAAGCCAGACTGGAATTTACATATTGATAAGCTACAATGCTACTGGGAGAATGTCCTTTGGACAGATCAAACAAAATGGCCTTTTTGGCAGGACACATCAGCTCTATGTCCACAGAAAAACATGGAGGTGGTTTGGTCATGTTTTGGGGCCTCTTTGCTGCATCTGACAAAGGGCGCTTTGAATTTGTGCAGTCACATTAACATCTCAAAACTAGCAATGATTTATGGAGTGAAACATACTGCAGGATAAAAACTCAAAAGAAGCTAAAAGAACCCCAGAATGGCTAAGAACCAAACATTGGACTATTCTGAAATGGCCTTCTATTAGCTCTGAATCAACCATGGAAAGACCTGAAACATGTAGTCTACAGAAAGCACCCTTCAAACCTCAGACAGCTGCAGCAGTTTGTTTAAGAGTGAGCTAAACTACCACCAAATAGCAGGTTCAGAAGTCTCACTGAGAGCTATAGAATCCACTTGATTACAGTGATTGCCTCTACAGGTTGTGCAACAAAATATTAGGTTATCATACATTTTGTATATGCCATCACATTTTATTTAAAATTTTCTACTGATGCCCTGATGAAGTCAAGTGACAAGCGTGACGATACGCGTTGGCGGTGACGCACTTCCGGTCGGAAGCCATCTTGGGACACCTTGGACACCCATGCAACTACATCTGATCTGAGGTTTGAATTAAATGCGATGGGAAAGATGATATATAATGTGAGAGCATATTAGATTGTATTACTGCTGTATCAGTGAATAAATGGTTTTACACTATGCAAGTATTTACTTATATTTTCTGAGAGATTGAGTGGCTATTTACCATCTTATTGCCTGGAGAGGAGATCTGCTGTCCTGTGAGCCTGTATTTGAGCCTGTACTTGAGGGGAGACCAGTGTGGAGAGCTGTGGAGGAGTCCCGGGTATAAAGGATCCAAGTATTAGTGATCCTATCTTATGGTATACTCTTTTGGGGAGTCATGTTATCTGTGCCGATGCTAATTGTCCAATATATGAGTCTGTATTCATATTCATTTATATTTGTTTTTATTCTTCTATGTTTGTATATAATGGTTCTCCTCATTAGTGTGACATATGTCATGTGATGGTGCTGGGTGTGCTACGGCGCTCATTTATGGTCTTGACTGGGTGGGGGCTCATGCCTTCTTCCACTTCACCGTCTCCATTGGGGATAGAACATTTTGGGGCATATGGGGAATATAATTATTGAGCACTGGTTCATTAATTATTTTTTGGTTTACGGTATTGATAATCTATACACAGAATGAGAGCCTCTGGCTATGGATGACATCTGGGAGACTGGACGATTTCACTCCACGATCTTCGAGGTGGTGGAGCTGAGGTGTTGGTTGCCGGGTTTTGGCCCCAATCGGCCATTGTTTGTCGCTCCGTGTGTGCTGTCTGCTGTTATTTTCTGCAGGCATTGGTTTGGTGCGGCTACGTGACTTATTGAGGAGGGCGTGAATGCGTTAGATGTTGTGGATGGTTGCACTTCCGCCCAATGGTTTGCTTGGGCGGAAGTGACGTTTGTGCGCATGCACGATTACCGCTGGGAGGGGCGGTTTGTTTTCACCCTATGGATTACCTGGGTGGAATTACGGTCCCTGATTGATGACATCATTTAAGCACCCTGTCGCACGCTATTGTTGGCACCACTGAGGAGACACACACAGTGGGCGGTTGGACGTGACATAGTGGCTTGAGATATGGTGTTTGATTTTTTTCATTAGATACAGCAGCATTTAGGGATTACTAAGCATGGCTATGTGTTATATGATTGTAGGAGCCACAGGTAGGAGACTTTATGCACTGGCACATGCGAGACACTGGATATTGGATATTGTACCTACACTATACAATAATTTGTCCGGTAATGCATGTTCCTTATACATTTCCTGTGGAGGGGATTACTAAGCAACAGCTTGGAAATGAGTTGTTGAATACTGCTATGATTCTTTAAAATGTGGATATTTCCACATTGATTTTCATTGTTATATCTAGATTATCTTCTGGAACGCATCCATGGAATGGCTTGCATACGGATAGTACTTGCATACGGATATTTCCACTGATTGTCTCTTGTGTCAGTGAGTGACCTACTATTAGCTATGCCGGGGATATATTATCCCCCCCACCCTTTTTTTTTTTTATTTCCACTTTCCCCTGCCCTCTTTTTCTCTCTCTTTAGTGGGATTGTATTGTTGTTCTTCCTGTAGGGTTCCACCTGATTGGGGATGAGGGGGCTCTGGATGTGGACGCTCCCCCAAGACCATAACTTAACACTCTATATGGGTGCTGTCACCCTACATCACCGTCTATGGTGGCATGCGAGTTTGCGGAGAATGATGTTTTCGGAATGGTTTATGATGTTTTTGTGATCTTGTATTTGTATTATTAATGGCTGATATATATGTACATTTTCCAGCTAAGGCATTTGATCTCCTTGCCTCCAGTTTGGGGTCCTGAGAAAGCTAACAGGCGAAACGCGTCGACCTCTGGAGTATATTTATGCCATGGAACATGATACTTTGATCTCTTGGGCTTATTAGCCAAGTATTGATTTTATATTATTTGTTTGGAAGATGCATTTCAATAAATATTTTTACTGTATAACATGAGGTTCTCCGCTTTTTGTACCAGTAAAGTCCCATCAGGTTTTGTTTTCTCTTATTGTACTATAGTTAAGAAAAAAAAGAGTCGGTAATTACATTTAAAAAGCAGCACTGACATATAGTGACAGCCAGTGAAGGAGCCTCTCTGTATACACTGCTGCTTCCTGGACCTGTCATTTATATGCTATCACATAGAGGACTATTGGTCCCCTGTGATAGCAATAAAATCATAAGTTAAATAAAACAAAAATAAAAATATACATTAAAGTAGAAAAAAAAATAAAAAATTGGAGCCTCCCCACCCTCACATACTCAGACATTTAGGTTTCGGTTCAGTTTTCGGCTTCATTGCACTTTACTTGTCAGTCTTCTTACCAACAAATTTGTCCACAGCTATATATTAGAAGTAGTAACAATCCCTTGAGAATGATTTAACATAAATCTCTTTCCTTTACCTAAAAAGTGTTTCAAAGAAGAGCACTCAGCCTTGCAACACTCCCTATAGACATGCAGATGAAAATGTAGAAGCCGAAGTACTACATGTGCAGTACCTACAGTTATCAGTCTTCTGAGTGACTGACAGGTGAGAAGTAATTTTGCTGGAGAAGATTCAAGAGATTTAACTAAGACATTGGACCTGCAACGAAAATTCAGCAAATCAGTTGAGATGCTCATGACTTTCTCAATGCAAAATCAATCTGAAACAGCACCAATTGTAGAAGAGCTTATGTAAATGCTTACTAAAGATATTTCCAAACTGCGGTTCAAAAAAAAGACAATAGACCTGGGGGTTGGGCAAAGGTGTGGGGGGGATAATTGGCTGAAGAGAGAGAGAGAGAGAGAAAAAAAAAGGGGTTTGTATAAAAAGAGAGAGAGAGATCAAAACTTAATAAATGAAGGGAATGAGTATAATTTTTGTTCTCCAGTATGATAAAAGGAACTTCACACGAAAAATATATTTTTTATGATAACTGCATGCATGTTATGCAACAATGAAATATAACAATTACAAGCTTTTTTTTTTTTACATCTCATTTACTACACTGTGTGTAGTAATGATCAAACGTCATTTACACAGTAGCCCCCTGACAAGGTTTTCATCTGCTTTTCTTGTGTTCACCAAAATATGACACAGATCAGATCCTGCTGCAGTCCCTCATCTTGTGATTTACTACAAAGTTACAGTGTTGAAGCCCAACAACTGGCGGAAAATAGACGGATGACTAATCATCTCAGCCTTGGCAAAGTCACTTGCCTGAAGCTCAAGGATTGCTTTTTAATGACAAAAAGTACAGCTTATTTGATAAATGAGTGTTACTATATATTGCAGCATGTCAGGAATTTATTAAAGTGATTCTAAAGTCTACAATTTAATTTTTTTTTAATAAACTGGTTTATACTTACATGCTGCATGCAATGGAATTGCACACAGTGGCCCTTAACCTCCTTCTGAGATCTCCCACTGGCACACCTTGCTCCCCCTCTTCTCACTGTGCCACCATAGGAGGCTGCTTTCTATTATGGCACACTTCTATCCTGAGCCTCGCTGTCTGTGTCCATTGACACAGACAGAGAGGCTCTGCCCCTGCTCCCTCCTCACAAGACTTTAGTGGTGCACCGAAATGAAAATTCTGGTGCCGAAAATGAAAATTCAAAATGCACTTGGCCAAAAACCAAAATGCGCAGTTTTTAAAAAGAGAATATATATTTTGGGGGAAAAAATACACCGATTAAAAAAAAAAACATATATATATATATATCTCCCAATTTTTTTGTAAAATATGAAAGAGTATGTTACGGCGAGTAAATAGAGGTCACGCTTTAAAGTTGTACACGCTCGTGGAATGGCGTGAAACTGCAGTACTTAAAAATCTCCATGGGTGATGCTTTAAAAATTTCTACAGGTTAGCAGTGTAACGTTACAGAGGAGGTCTAGTGCTAGAATTATTGCTCTTGCTCTGACATTCGTGGCGATACCTCACGTGCGTGGTTTTAACACCATTTACGTATGTGGGCATGGCCTACATATGCGTTCACCACTATGTGCGAGCATGGGGGCACTTCAAACTTTTTTTTTTTAATTCAATTTTTTTCTCCACTGTCCTTTTAAAAAAAATTTTAATGCATGCATCTCTTGTGATAGAAATAATTAGTGTCAGGTCCTCTTTATGGAGAGATAACTGGTCAAAAAGACCCGACATCAATCCTCTACAATGTCAAGTATTGGATCAAAAAAAAAGCATTGATCTAGTGCTTTAAAGAAAAACAAAAATGGCAGGAACGGGAAGCTTCGGTCCTCCAGGGGCATAGAGATGAGTGGCAGCCACCTTTCCTTCACTCATCTCTATGCCCAGCGCCGGTATTGATGGTTTCTAAGGTAAGGCTGAGAACTACCAAGCGGCGGCGACAGCAGGCAGGTGGGCGGCGAGCACCAGGGTTTTTTCGGCACCTGTATCGGTGCTTTTTCTCATTTCGGCCAACGGCCAAAAGGGGTGTTTTCAGCCAAAAAGTTTCAGCCACCGAAATTTCCAATTGGCCAATCAGTGATCACATGCAGAGTAGTAAGCAAGATGTCACTTGTGACATCATTGCTTACTACGTGTGAAATCTGTGAATGATCACAGAGGTCACATGGTACAAGGCTATCCACAACAGCCTTGTACCATGTGACAAGCTGTGACCAATCACAGCTCACTCAGTAGTTCTCAGTGGCTACAAGAATGCAGCCAGAGAAGGAGAAATGATTGCTTTTACATGCTTTATGGGTGTAAAAGCAATCAGTGTAAAAAAAAAAAAAAAAAATCGTCATCACCCCCCACAAGTAGTACAGTGTCACCATGGTGACACTGTACTGCTAGGATGACAGTATATATATAAAAAAAAATAATAATAATATAAAAAAAATTTAAGAAAATGTTTAAAAATTATAATTTTTGGTTATAAACTAATTTGGGCTATTTTTTTTACTAAAAATAGAATGGAAATAACTGTGGCCAAGATTTATGATGAAATATTATTTATTTGCAAAATTTTATAAGAAAAACTTTTTTTTCAAAATTTTTGGACTTTTTAATTTACATAGCAAAAAAAATAAAAATCCCAGTGGTGAATAAATACCACCAAAATAAAGCTTTATCTGTCTCAAACAAATGCTAAAAAATTCATATGGGTACAGTGTTGCATGACCGCGTAATTGTCATTCAAAGTGTGATAGCACTGAAAGCTGAAAATTGGCCTGGACAGGAGGGGGGTAAAAGTGTCCGGACTGGAAGTGGTTAAGATAAAAAGTGCTTAAAGTGCTCACTCACTGTATACAATGCTCCTCTCCTGCCCCCTTCCTTGCACACACTGCCCACCCCCTCCCCCCTACAAAGAGGACCTGTCACTTATGATTTTATTGCTATCACATAGGGTACCAATAGTCCCCTATGTGATAGCATATAAGTGAAGGGTCCTCTTTGTAGGGGGAGAGGCAGTGTATACAGACAGACTCCCTCACTGGCTGCTGCTAAATGTCACTGACAGTTTTTAAATGGAATTACTGGCTTTTTTTTCTTCACTATACTGTAGCTCCAAGAAGGAGCTGTCATTTGCCTTGCCGCTAAAGTAAACAAAGGGGCGGTGGTCACCCAGTAACCCCGCCCCTTTGTTCACTTTAGCAGTGGGGTGAATGGCAGCTGCTTCTCAGAGTTATGAAAAAAAAAAAGCCAGTAATTGCATTCAAAAACAGTCAACAACATCGAGCACAGGCCACTGAGGGAGACTGTCTGTATACACTGCTCCCTCACTGTATGCACTGCTCCTGTCCCCTCCTTGCACACACTGCCCCCACCCTCACCCCCTCCTTCCTACAAAGAGGACCTGTCACTTTTATGCTATCACATAGGGGACTATAGGTCCTATGTGATAGCAATAAAATCATAAGTTTCCCCACAGTCTCCCCACATAAGCAGACATTTCAGTTTTCGGCCCAGTGGATCCTAAATTTTCGGTAGCAGAATTTTCATTTCGGTGCAGCAGTACAAATAAGTAATATTTTTTCTTAATTTATGTGCACTGATGGGCACTAATGATCAGTGCTCTGATAATCAGTGCAAAGTGCTGACAGCCTTGATGGGTATTGGCTGTCTCTTCCTCACACAGACACTGCGTGTGAGGAGAAGAATGATAACTGGCAATCTGATGAGATCAGCTGTGATTGGAAACAGCTAATCACATAGTAAATGGCCGCTGTGATTGACCCTTTATCCCGAACTGTAATCAGCTGTGGCCAAAGGACACCCCAAGGAGAGGCGCATTCTGGCAGCATGTCTATAGAACAAGAGAACCACACTGTAGCTGTCTTTTAGGTATAGTGCGGTATTAAAGTGGTTAATTCATACTTGTAAATTTACTAAAAAGTCCAATTTAACCACTTGTCTACCAGCACCCCTTTCTAAATGGCAGCTGGTAAACCCGGGATTTTAAACAAACTGTTTAAATTTGTTCAGCAGGCCATATGATTTCAGGTGGAAGTGTTTAGAGAAACTTCAAAGAACTATACTTATACGTGAACAGTTCTGATGGAATGCATAAACAGTCTAGGCATTTGATCACATGATATTGCAGAGTAGTTTCTGCCAATCAGATGTATAATTTTCCCCTTCAGAAGAGATTCTGGGACCAAATGTAAGACTGAATTCACACTGTTCTGTAAGTGTTGCAGAAAAGTGGTATCATACATAAGGAGGTATGAATGGGTTGATCTGGTTTTCCTTTTCATTTAATAGATGTAAACTAACCACAAATGAAAGAATAAGATTTCAACCTAAAATGCATTTTCATACAGCAGAAATGAAGAAATGTGAAAAGGTCCTTAAACGTCAGGTCACATGACAAAAACTAGGGATACTCTGGGACATCGTAGTGTGCTGGAAGCATTTCAGCCTGTATTCATCTCATAGCAAGATTGTTAACCAAGTTTTTAAATAAAAATTGAGTATGCATTGCTTTAAGCTAAACATGTATTTCATCCATCAATATATGCAGCTAACGATAACATGTCTGCTGGCCCTCAGTAAAGATGTGAGGAAAAGTGTGTGAACTCTTGAATGGACTTTGCACCTCCTATGGTGATATATTTGTCAATTCCCCTTTACCATTTTTGCTGTTAAATGCTCAGAAAGCATTTAATCTGCATTCTGCTGCTGCACGCATGGCCCAGGGGGCACCATCTTTCTTTCTTATGTCGTTGGGAGCAAGCTCTTTCTTTCTGGTTAGTGCAGCTCGCCGATTGATGAATTGGGGATGCAGAATGTCAAGTTTATACATTGTCATGGTGTTGGCAATGTCAGCATGGTCTCATGTAATGACACTATGGCTGTAACTAGCAAAAATACAGTACTTTGTGCACAAAAAGGAAAAAACAATTTAATAGTACACTAAACAAGCCGATAATAAAATCTGTTAAATTTCTTTAACGCCTCCCGCCCGCCATATAGTACACTGACGGTCGCAAGGCAGTTCTCTCGTTCTGGGAGGACGTCATATGACGTCCTCCCATTCTAAGTGTGCATGCGTGGCTCCGGGACCGCGCAGTGTCGCGATCGGCGGTGCGCTGTGTTCCTCGGACACAGCGCATCACCGATCTAAGGAAAGAGCTGAAGATGTCGGCTCGGTCATGTGATCAGCTGTGTCCAATCACAGCTGATCACATGTAAACAGGGAAATGCCGATTATCGCTGTCACGCTGACAGCTCATGAGGAGAGGAGAGCCAGTAATCGGCATTCCTCAGAGGGGACATGTACACAGATCATCAGAGCACTGATGATCAGTGTAGCCCTGATAATCTGTGTAGCCCCAGCAGTGCCACCTGTCACTGTCCATCAGTGCCAGCTGTCAGTGCTCATCCATCGTGCATAAAATAGTGAAGCGCTCTCAAATTAACTAAAAAAATTATTCAATAAGTGAAAAATTACATAAACACTTCACATATATACCCATATACTATTAACTCTTAATAGATCTGTGATAAAAAATACCAAAATATACAATTCATAATATATAGTGATAAAACCAATTAACATAATACTACTGATTCATAAAAATGTGACAAATCGTGATACTTGTGACACAACTGAATATCAAAAAAAGGTATATAGTGATGCTGCGATAGGTAAATACATATGTCTGTGGTAAACCCTATAACAAATTAGAAAAAATTGCTTCTTAGATCAAAAAAATATAAATAAATATAATACTTGTTGTAGTGCTCATTCATGCCACCTGCCAGTGCTCATCAGCACCACATCAGTGCCACATTTCAGTGCCTACCAGTGCACATCAATGCCACATATCAGTGCTCATCTGAGCTGCCAGTCAGTGCCGCCTATCAGTGCTGCCAGTCAGTGCCGCCTATCAGTGCTGCCAGTCAGTGCCGCCTATCAGTGCTGCCTGTCAATGCCCATCAGTGCCACCTACCAATGCCTCCTCATCAGTGCCACCTATCATTATCTATCAGTGCAGCCTATCAGTGCCCATCACTACAGCCTCATTAGCACACATTTGTGAAGGAGAAAAATCACTTCTTTACAAAATTTTATAACAAAAACTAAGAAAAAAACATTTTTTTTCAAAATTTTCAGTGGTTTTTGGTTTGTTTAAGAAAACATAAAAAACCCAGAGGTGATTAGATACCACCAATATAAAGCTCTATCTGTCACAAAAAAAAGAAAAATTTCATATGGGTACAGTGTTGCATGACCACGCAATTGTCATTCAAAGTGCAACAGCGCTGAAAGCTGGAAATTGGCCTGGGCAGGAAGGGTGTAAAAGTGCCCTGTAGGCTACTGGTTAAACATTTATTTCATAGGTTTTAGGACAGGATGGTAGTATTGCATTCAGATGGTTTATCCAGCAAGTAAGATGGAGATTTTGGCCGCAGAATGTGGGCGGGATGTTGTATAAATAGAGTCCGGTGGTGTCTGACGCTTACTGCCTATGAGAAAGTCGACTGAATGACGAAACGCATCAGAAAGATGTGACGTTAGACGCAACCAGAAGTTCCGCGGCAGCCATTCTGGAGATTGGTTGAATCAAGCTGTTTGTACCTCAAACCTATGTAGGAGCAATTTTGTATTATTAAATTGATCTTTCAAGTAATACTGGGAGCATGTTTTATCTTTTATGATCACTGAGAATACATGAGGAAATTGAGCACGCTGATTACATGAAAAGGCTATTCACAAGACATGCAGGGTAAGGTGCATGCCTGAAGGGGAAGGGATCGAGCACGTTTGATTTGCGCACACAGGTGGTGGATGGAGCAAGGTCCAGGGGTGTGGAAATTTCTTAAAGAAACTACTTGTCCAAGGGACAAAATCAGGTTCCCAATCTACTTGTCCCCCATGACATTTCACTTGTCCCAATAAAAAAAAAAAAATGTATATATATATATATATATATATATATATATATATTTTTTTTTTTTTTTTTTTTTTTTTTTTTTTAACACCTCCCTGCCTGTCTGCAGCACCGCATATGGGGACTAGCAGGGAGGGGACAGACCTTGCAGTGTGATGAGCACCGATTGGGTGCTCTTCAGGAAAGGGGAGTGTCAGGCTCTCTCAACGAGTAATTGAGAAAAAAAGCCAAAACGCTTTATTTCTTCAGGTTATCCTCGCACAAGGAAGCACTTGGGTGCTCAGTAAAAAGTGTATGCTGAGCAGCCAAATAATACTCCAGTGTAGCATGAAGATGTGCATCCTGTGAAGATCTGTATCTCCTGCAGCAACTGTGCATGCGCCAGAATCAGGGAACAAGAGCTGAGCACTGAGCTAAAGCCGAAGAGGTACCTGAAGTCACTTAACTCCTTACATGCCGGACTACAGCACAGGCAGAGGAGTGGAAGGGGGAAACAAATTGATCATTATTACACTCAGCTTCAGTGCTGACAATAAACCAGGCTAGAGCTGCTCATATCCCCTTTAGTAAAGTGCACGGCTCCTCGAGGCTGATCATCTGCTTGCCTGCAGCAGGGCTGTCAAAGAAAACCACCTACCCGGCGCCCTGAACTCCATGTCCCGGGCGATATGATTTGCACATCCCTGATGGTCACATGTATTTTGGATGTCATTCACATAAAGAGTGAAAAGCACATTTCCACCCTAAGAGGGTAAGAGTATTTAGGAGAAGAGTGGTGGACACTTTTGTATTTTGTATATTATTTATAGTGCACAGGTGCAAATGCAGCATATTTGTATCAGAAATACTACACTATATTAGTTTTTTTTTTCTTTGGAGATTTGGATCAACATTGGAAGATCAAAGGAGAGAGAGATCTTTATGGCATACAACATATTCTGGGTAAAGAGATATTGGTGAGAAAACAGGAGGATTGGAGTACAAAGTGATGCGCTGTTTGCATATACATTCATTTCATAGACATATTTATTACTCCTCCAAACTTACCGGGCTCCCATGGTTTAATAGGCCAAGGCTCATCTTTGAGGGGGTTCAGTTTGCTAGCAGTCATAGCATCATAGTCCTGTCCTGCTACATGTTTTAGATAGTCTTTGTTTTCCTCCGAGAGGTGTTCATCCCACCATGTGACAGTCTGCTTGCATCGTACGAACAGCACCGCGGACATATAGCTGTTGGCAAACAGGATAGATTAATATTACATGAAAGCTTATTTAAAGTGTTACTAAACCCAGGACCCTGCATTCACTACATCCGATTTCCCACATTACACACTACATGGAAATGCAATTGTTTTAGTAAATATATAACTGCTAAATACCTTTTCTTATCAGCAGTTAGAGCAATCTTGTGACTTCTATCAGTGTCCAGAAAAGCACTGGTTAAAGCTTGTAGTAGGAGTTTCCCTTTCTGCTCTAAAAGGATACAGAACCCCTGACCTCTGCCTGGACAGTACTGATTGGCCCTGTGCTCATCACTTGCAACCTGCCAAATAAAAAAAAAAAAAACCTCTCTAGCAATACACACCAAACTGAGCATGTGCAGAGTCTCCACACAATATGTCTGATCAGGAGATAAGGAGACACTGTAAGAAGGGGAGGATCAGCAAAGTCGGGCTCAAACAGCATTTTTACACAATGCAGAGGATTAACCCCTTAGGTTCCACAGTGAGTATAACAAGCATACTTTACTGCATATGCAGATTGATTTTACTGTAGTAAGTTTAGTAACACTTTAAGTTCTACTATTTTATAGCAAAAAGTTAAAAACATTGTTTTCTTTAAAATTTGTCAGTCTTTTTTTGTTTATATCGCAAAAAGTAAAAACAGCAGAGGTCAAATACCACCAAAAGAAAACTCTATTTGTGGGTAAAAGGACATAAATTTCATTTATGTACAGCATTGCATGACCGCGCAATTGTCAGTTAAAGTAACGCAGCACCATATCGCAAAAAATGGCCTGGTCAGGAGGGGGGGGGGGGGTACATCCTCTGGAGGGCAAGTGCTTAAAGTAAAACTAAAGGCAAAACCTTTTCTTTCTTTTTTTTTAATACAGTGGAGATGGATCATAATACCGGTCAGGCTTTTATTTCTGTCTGTGCCCCCATTAGGGAGATTCACCCTATTTGTCCTGTTTACTTTATCATCAAAAGTGAAAGTAAAAGAAAATCCCACATTTTGGATTATCCCTGGGACAGTAACAGAGGGGAAATCTTACAATAGGGTTCTGATGATACCCAGGGATTCCCATTCATGTCCTGGGACAAGAAGTGAATAGAAATCTCCTCAATGGGACCCCCCCCTCCCGGACAGCTGCCATCAAAACATTTTTCCCATTGAAAGATGTCCCTCTAACCTCTGTACTGGTGACAATCAAAGTTTTGATTTCCGGTCATTTTCTGCTTCAGCGACAATGGTCATTAGAACAAAGCTGGTGAATCTCCTCAGAGGGGTCACAAACATCAATAAAAACCTGACTTGTGGTTCTAAACCCTACCTACCTTATCCAAAATAGCAAAAATTATAAGAAATTCAAAAGTTTTAGGATATCAACAATAAAAATTTGTCATTATTATTCATATGCAAATTTTAATCAGCATATTATATAGCAATGAAAGCATTATTGAACCATCTTAGAAGTTAGAATATGGTTCATAGCATATCCTCTGGGTAGAGCTGTGTGCTGACGTTATCGCGTTCCTACGTTCCCGGAAGTGTGAGCGGTATGTGCGTTCTTGCTGGCTAAGAGGATTTTATATTGCAAAAGTGTGATTTTCATTTTAATAAATGGTATGAGAAAGCATTTACACTATGGACGGGTTTTGCCCTTATACTTCTATATGAGTGTGGAGGAGATACGTGGAGTACCATCTTAATGAGACCGGGTCCTCTTGGAGAGCATCCTTAGCGGTGTAGTGATCTCTACCACAGTTGATATCTATGAGCCTTTGCGACCTTTCTGTCACTAGAAGGTCATTTGCAGCTGTTAAGCGTGCAATCTTACTATTTTAGCGGCAGTCTTCATATTACTGTCCATTTGATCCTATTGGTGATGAGCTTTTTATTCACATTCAAGAACACTTGAAAATAGTGTATTTCACATATGTCGACTCTTTCATTGAGTGGATTTGTCATTAAGCACAGTTAATATTATCTATGTATATTTTCAACTTTTTTAACACACTGGTTTTTAACACTCTGGTTATTTACCGTATTTTTCGCTCCATAAAACGCACTTTTTTCCCCTCAAAAAAGGGGGGAAAATGTCAGTGCGTCTTATGGAGCAAATATGGAGCAGCCGGTCCGGTATTTCCACAGCCGCCGTGTCAGAATACTGGGCCGGCCGCTCAGCTCTGCAGCGGGACCTTACCTGTTCCTCGCTCCATTGCTGTGCAGTCTTCCCGCGCCGGCTTCTTTAGTGTGGGCACCCGGCTGTCAGCCGGGTGCCCAGTGCGCTTGCGCGAGTAGCGCTGCACTTTGTGAATGGTACGGCGTCTTCTGTGACACATGACAAGTCCCGGAAAACGGCGGACCAATCACAAAGCGCAGCGCTTCACGTGCATGCGCACTGGGCACCCGGCTATCAGCCGGGTGCCCACACTAAAGGGAGGACAACTCGGCGCAAGTGTTCTTTCCTCCACCAGTAGTCTACAACTGGAGTGGGCGGAGTAACTGGGTGGAGTGGCTTGTCACTCTGCTGCCTGCTCACACACCTGGGTTCCTATGGCAACTCACTCTACAGCAAGGGCAGAGAAGAGCGGTTAAAAACAAACTGCTCCAACTTGCTCACTTCACTGGCGGTTGCCATCTTCAAACGGTTGTAGTTTAAAAATTATAAATCCTACACCAAAGAGCTTTATATTGTGAGAATCACAAGACCCAGACCTATTTTTTGATTTAGTATGTCTCTGAAATATTAAAAATGAAGGCACAGTCGCAGTTTAGAAATTGCCCTTCAAATTTGAGGTGGCTAGAGTGGAGTTTCAATGAATGTCAATGGGCGGCGTGAGTTGCAAACAAATGGTCATATTGTAAAAACTATCAGGACTATGGCTTAGCTTTTTAGTGGCAGCAGGGATAGCTGAACGTTTTGATATAAGATTTGCGTAGATGGGCTTGAAAATGAGGGAGTGATGGCAGTTTAGAAATCATGTCCTGATTTTTCAGCTCACACTCTAGCTTTTGTCAGCTCCCACTCTAGTTTTGAACATTCCGCCATTCATTCCTATGGGACCAATTTCACCACAAAAACGCCGATATTTCGTGCACCATTTGACGAAACGTTCCACAAAGTAATAGCACACCAATCAGGAACAATCCGCACGTTTCGGTGTATTACTTTCTATGTAGTGTAAAAACTGTGGGAGGAGTTAGGGTGGTAAATTTGGCTATAATAATAATATATATGTGAGATAACAGTAAGTGGTCTTGCCATGCAAGAACATTTAATAATGTACTAGACATGTGATCCAGCGCAGAGGCCACATTGCCGCCATACTCCTATGTAATTTCAGTTTCCTACTGTTTTCTGAAAGCTCAGATATGCTGTCATAATACTGGACTTTGAACAGATGTAGAGAAGACTGCAGATACAACGTATGTAGATGATTTGTTTGATTTCTGTGTTACCTGAGGCCAGTCACTTCACTGGGCATATGTAAGGGCTCACAACCAGTTTATACTTAAAGTGGAGTTCCAGTGAAAAGAAAAAAAAAAAAAAAAGAAAAAAACTGTAGCTGCTGACTTTTAAAAAACAGCCACTTACCTGTCCCTCGATCCCCCTGCAGCCCATTTCACCAGCCATCCTGTGTTCCCGGTGCCGGCATCTTCAGCTTGTGGCTTCACAGCGGGGTGCCCACTGCGCATGCGTGAGAAGCGCTGCTCTTTGTGAATGGACCCGTAGTCTTTTGGGATCTATCACGTCTCTGAAGACTATAGGGATGGAGGCCCACGTCTGCTTCCGATCGCCTTAGGCGATCGCAGCAAAAGTGGGTATCTGTCAATTTTGGGTACCCACTACCCCCAACTCCCCAAAGGTTCCAATATTTAATGGGGAGCGGGTGACAAGTCCTTATAGAGGAACGTCCCCTTCTGGGTGGAGCGCCGCTTTAACGGTCAAGCTGCAAGTGCACATATTGGGTGGGGGCACACACTGTTGCAGGAAGAAGCAGTTTGGGGTGGGGGGTCTGATTTCCATCATGCTACCCCTTAAATATGGGTGGAGCATGGTCTAAAAGGTGGAGCTAGCCTTTAAGCCACCTCTAAAACTCACTGCCAAACTTCACAGTGGATGTGACAGGAAATCATGCATCTATACACAGCAGAGGCGAACTCCTCTCAGCAGCACACACACTATCCCTCCATACCCGGACACATCCGAGCACTCACCTACCTGTCAGTCACAGAGGAGCCTCGGGCCACACACACCAACCTCCGACCCAGCACTGCCGCCATGATCCCCCGATCCACAGGCACAGTCCTCCGGTAACAGCAACAGACTCGTCCTCTACACAAGCATGAGAATGTCACTAGCCGCTTCCTGTACGCTGGCTAAAGCTTCCCTCCGGAAACCTTCCGCGTAACAAGAGTTCCGAGGTGAGGAGCGCACTGCACCCTCTCACCGAGTGCCTGGAAGCTGTACTGAAGACAACTCCTGCTCATTTCGGGACATTCCTGTTTGATGTATTCAGCATTTGCTAGATAAAAGGTGATTGGTTGCTACAGGAAACAATTCTACCTTTGAGATCCATTTTCTTTTTACCAGATATATTTTTTTTCTAAACTAAGGGGTATAATTATATTATATTGCAGCCTGGAATGGGACAACAAATAGGCCCGGGCATTTTGGACTGAGGAGCCCTAAGTCCGGGGACCCTTTCCTCGGAGCCCGGTGGTGGAATGCCAGGGCCCGGTCTCAAGAGCAACTTTTGTGACCCTGGTAGTTCTGCCACTAATGTCAGTAGGTTTTATGTTTTTTTAATTTTTTACTATTTTTTTTTCTTTTTTAAAATTTTTTGTAGGAGAGAAAGAAAGAGAAAAGGAGGAAAAGAAAGAAAGAAGGATGGAAAGAAAGAAACGAGAGAAACAGGAGACAGAGAGAGAAAGAAATAGAGAAGTATAGAAAAAAAAGAAGAAGGGGGAGAGAAGATACAAGGCTGGCGGGGAGTGTGGGCGGGGCACACACAGGAGAGGGCAGGGGGGGCAGGACCAGCTTTCTCCTCTCCCGTTTGTGGTGGGCAGGGAACTGTCAGCACTGGGCACAGTAAATCCTGACAGATCCCCCACACTGCAGGGAGGGGGGAACCCAGCGGCAGCACTGCAGGAGATGAGGGGGGGGGGCTGTCGCAGGGGAGCATAGAGGAGCCCAGGGCAGCAGGAGATGGACAGGAGGGGCGGCACATAGAGGAACTGAGAAATGCAAGGTGCGGTTCCTATATGTGCCTCCCCTCCTATCCAGGCTGCCCAAGCCAACTGGGCAAATGCCCGATGTGCCCTATGGCCAGTTCAGGCCTGAGTGCAGCTTACAAGTCCTCAGGCTCCATGCAAACTGGGTGCTGGTAGCGTTAGCTGTGTAAAGTCACATTAAAAACGTGAGTTTTTTTAGTGTTTTTGCATTAGCATTTTTCCACGTTTGCATTTTTTACAGAAAAAAAAATTTTTTTTTGCTAAAAAAATGTCAGTTTGCCATGTTTTGCCACATTTTACCACATTACAGAGTTTTTACAGTTAAAAACTGCTCTAGAAACCCACTAGTTCTGGGGGGGTTTTCCAGCCAAAAAACACTGATTAAAGCCTATGTGTGCATGAACACATAGGATACCATGCTGAGGAGTTATCACATCTGGTGATTCTGTAAATAGTACCACACCTCCCAACTTTAGAACCCGAGGGCATTGGTTTGTACAAAAAAACTGACAACTTTGGGCACCACAAAGAGAGTATCAATGTGGCAGGACACAATGAGGTTAATTTACTAAAGCTGGAGAGTGCAAAAGCAGGCTCACTTCTGCATCGAAACCAATCAGCTTCCAGGTTTTATTGCCAAAGCTTAATTGAACAAGGTGAAGCTAGAAACTGATTGGCTACCGTGCCCAGCAGCACCAGATTCTGAGTGCTCCAGTTTTCATAAATCTTCCCCACTGTGTGGTAGCGGATATTTGGTGTGGACAAACTGATAACAGTCCGAGCAGCTTAGCTACATAGTTAACTGCTTGCCGACCGCCCTTGTGCATTTTACTGCCTGTCCACCCACCCCTGTTTGAGTCCCGTGATTGGACAAAGCAGGATTTTGTCAGCCAGTTTCAGCCAATGTTTCATGGCCCTTGTAATCTCCACCCATGCTCGCCTCCAGGACTTTTTTTGAGCCTCTCCCATCCTATGGAATTCACTGCCCCAATCTTTCCAACTATCTCCTACTCTGTCTACTTTTAGGCAATCCCTGAAAACTTTTCTCTTCAGAGAAGCCTATCCTGTCTCCACCCAACAACTGTACATGTACTTTCTTCATCAGGCCATCCCCCAAAGTATTTTTCGCTCTATAATACGCACCTAGATTTTAGAGGAGGAAAACAAGAAAAAAAATATTCTGAACTACCGTAATAGATTGCAGACATAGTACAGTAGATGACCACAGACTGCAGACATAGTACAGGAGATGACCATAGACTACAGACATAGTACAGGAGATGACCAGAGACTGCGGACACAGTACAGGAGATGACCAGAGACTGCAGACATAGTACAGGAGATGACCATAGACTACAGACATAGTACAGGAGATGACCAGAGACTGCGGACACAGTACAGGAGATGACCAGAGACTGCAGACATAGTACAGTAGATGACCACAGACTACAGACATAGTACAGGAAATGACCAGAAACTGCAGACATAGTACAGGAGATGACCAGAGACTGCGGACATAGTACAGGAGATGACCAGAGACTGCGGATGTACTACAGGAGATGACCAGAGACTGCAGACACAGTACAGGAGATGACCAGAGACTGCAGACATAGTACAGGAGATGACCAGAGACTGCGGATGTACTACAGGAGATGACCAGAGACTGCAGACACAGTACAGGAGATGACCAGAGACTGCAGACATAGTACAGGAGATGACCAGAGACTGCGGACACAGTACAGGGGATGACCAGAGACTGCGGACATAGTACAGGAGATGACCAGAGACTGCGGATGTACTACAGGAGATGACCAGAGACTGCAGACATAGTACAGGAGATGACCAGAGACTGCGGATGTACTACAGGAGATGACCAGAGACTGCAGACACAGTACAGGAGATGACCAGAGACTGCAGACATAGTACAGGAGATGACCAGAGACTGCGGACACAGTACAGGGGATGACCAGAGACTGCAGACATAGTACAGGGGATGACCAGAGACTGCGGACATAGTACAGGGGATGACCAGAGACTGCGGACATAGTACAGGGGATGACCAGAGACTGCGGACATAGTACAGGGGATGACCAGAGACTGCGGACATAGTACAGGGGATGACCAGAGACTGCGGACATAGTACAGGGGATGACCAGAGACTGCAGGCATAGTACAGGGGATGACCAGAGACTGCAGGCATAGTACAGGGGATGACCAGAGACTGCAGACATAGTACAGGGGATGACCAGAGACTGCAGGCATAGTACAGGAGATGACCAGAGACTGCAGACATAGTACAGGGGATGACCAGAGACTGCAGGCATAGTACAGGAGATGACCAGAGACTGCAGACATAGTACAGGAGATGACCAGAGACTGCGGATGTACTACAGGAGATGACCAGAGACTGCGGATGTACTACAGGAGATGACCAGAGAATGCGGACACAGTACAGGAGATGACCAGAGAATGCGGACACAGTACAGGAGATGACCAGAGACTGCGGACACAGTACAGGAGATGACCAGAGACTGCGGACACAGTACAGGAGATGACCAGAGACTGCGGACACAGTACAGGAGATGACCAGAGACTGCGGACACAGTACAGGAGATGACCAGAGACTGCGGACACAGTACAGGAGATGACCAGAGACTGCGGACACAGTACAGGAGATGACCAGAGACTGCGGGCACAGTACAGATGACCAGAGACTGCGGACACAGTACAGGAGATGACCAGAGACTGCGGACACAGTACAGGAGATGACCAGAGACTGCGGACATAGTACAGAAGATGACCAGAGACTGCGGACCGCTGACCTTGGGGGAGCGGAGAGGGAAGGCGGCTACCCGAATTTGACAGGTACAGGTACCCCTCCCCGTAGTCTTGTGGGACACGTGCCAGGTCCCAGAAGACTACAGGTGGCCATTCACAAAGCGCAGCGCTTCTCGCGCATGCACAGTGGGAACCCGGCTGAGATAAAGGAGAAAAAATGTTTTCCTTCCATTTAATTATAAACTATATACAAGGCTTATGTTCACCTAAATTCAGCGTGCTTAACCGCTTGCCGCCCTGCCACTGTGTATATACGTGTGCAGGGCGGCAGTGGAGCGCAAAACCACGTTTAAAAACGGGTTCCGTGCTCCCGACACTTTCGCCGGCAGGGGGCGCGCACGCGCGCTCCCGCCGACCCGCGGGTGACACTATTTGATCCAGGAGGGATCAATCATTAGATTTCAGCCAGTGATTTCTGGCTGAAATCACATGATCGGTCCCTGTCCTATCCTGTCCTGTGTTGACATACACACAGGGCAGGATATGATGTCATTCTTCTCTGCCTGGACACATTCCGTTCCAGACGGAGAAGAAGACATCCAAAAAGTGAGTACACAAGCACTACACTACAGTTAGAACACTCTAGGACACATTTAACCCCCTGATCGCCCCCCCCTCCAGTTAACCCTTCACTGCCCTGTCACCAGTGTTACTGATCAGTGAAGCGATTTTTACTGATCAGTGTCGCTGGCGACTTCCGATAGAGTTAGCGCCCCTCCCAGATAGCGCCAGATTGCCCGCCAGTACACCAGTAATCCCGTTTAACCCCTTGATCGCCCCCCCCCCTCCAGTTAACCCCTTCACTGCCCTGTCACCCAGTGTCACTGATCAGTGAACCAATTTTTACTGATCACTGTATCAGTGTCGCTGGCGACTTCCGATAGAGTTAGCGCCCCTCCCAGATAGCGCCAGTTTGCCCGCCAGTACACCAGTAATCCCGTTTAACCCCTTGATCGCCCCCCCTCCAGTTAACCCCTTCACTGCCCTGTCACCCAGTGTCACTGATCAGTGAACCAATTTTTACAGATCACTGTATCAGTGTCGCTGGCGACTTCCGATAGAGTTAGCGCCCCTCCCAGATAGCGCCAGATTGCCCGCCAGTACACCAGTAATCCCTTTTAACCCCTTGATCGCCCCCTCCCCCCTCCAGTTAACCCCTTCACTGCCCTGTCACCCAGTGTCACTGATCAGTGAACCAATTTTTACTGATCACTGTATCAGTGTCGCTGGCGACTTCCGATAGAGTTAGCGCCCCTCCCAGATAGCGCCAGTTTGCCCGCCAGTACACCAGTAATCCCGTTTAACCCCTTGATCGCCCCCCCCCCCTCCAGTTAACCCCTTCACTGCCCTGTCACCCAGTGTCACTGATCAGTGAACCAATTTTTACTGATCACTGTATCAGTGTCGCTGGCGACTTCCGATAGAGTTAGAGCCCCTCCCAGATAGCGCCAGTTTTCCCGCCAGTACACCAGTAATCCCGTTTAACCCCTTGATCGCCCCCCCCCCCCCCCCAGTTAACCCCTGCACTGCCCTGTCACCAGTGTTACTGATCAGTGAACCAATTTTTACTGATCACTGTATCAGTGTCGCTGGCGACTTCCGATAGAGTTAGCGCCCCTCCCAGATAGCGCCAGATTGCCCGCCAGTACACCAGTAATCCCGTTTAACCCCTTGATCACCCCCCCCCCCTCCAGTTAACCGCTTCACTGCCCTGTCACCAGTGTCACTGATCAGTGAACCAATTTTTACTGATCACTGTATCAGTGTCGCTGGCGACTTCCGATAGAGTTAGCGCCCCTCCCAGATAGCGCCAGTTTGCCCGCCAGTACACCAGTAATCCCGTTTAACCCCTTGATCACCCCCCCCAGTTAACCCCTTCACTGCCCTGTCACCAGTGTCACTGATCAGTGAACCAATTTTTACTGATCACTGTATCAGTGTCGCTGGCGACTTCCGATAGTGTTAGCGCCCCTCCCAGATAGCGCCAGATTGCCCGCTAGTACACCAGTAATCCCATTTAACCCCTTAATCCCCCCCCCAGTTAACCCATTCGCTGCCCTGTCACCAGTGTCACTGATCAGTGAACCGATTTTTACTGATCACTGTATCAGTGTCGCTGGCGACTTCCGATAGTGTTAGCGCCTCTCCCAGATAGCGCCAGATTGCCCGCCAGTACACCAGTAATCCCGTTTAACCCCTTGATCACCCCCCCCCCTCCAGTTAACCCCTTCACTGCCCTGTCACCAGTGTCACTGATCAGTGAACCAATTTTTACTGATCACTGTATCAGTGTCGCTGGCGACTTCCGATAGTGTTAGCGCCCCTCCCAGATAGCGCCAGTTTGCCCGCTAGTGCACCAGAAATCCCATTTAACCCCTTGATTGCCCCCTTCCCCCCCCCAGTTAACCCCTTCACTGCCCTGTCACCAGTGTCATTGATTACAGTGAACAGATTTTTACCGATCACTGTATTAGTGTCACTGGTGACTTCCGATAGTGTTAGCGCCCCTCCTAGATAGCGCCAGTTTGCCCGCTAATGCACGGGATTTTTTTTACCAAAAACATGTAGCAGAATACATTTTGGCTTAAATTTATGACTAACTTTGAGTTTACGATATATTTTTTATAGCTGAAAGTAGAAAATATTGTTTTTTTTCAAAATTTTTGTGGTTTTTTTGTTTATAGCACAAAAAATAAAAAGCGCACAGGTGATCAAATACCCCCAAAAGAAAGCTCTATTTGTGTGAAAAAAAGGACGTCATTTTCGTTTGGGTGCAGCATTGCATGACCGCGCAATTATCATTTGAGTTAGTGCAGCGCTGTATAGCAAAAAAAGGCATAAATTACAGTATCTATACCATAGTTTGTAGACGCTATAACTTTCACACAAAGCAATCAATATACACTTATTGGGATTTTTTTTTACCAAAAACATGTAGCAGAATACATTTTGGCTTAAATTTATGACTAACTTTGAGTTTACGATATATTTTTTATAGCTGAAAGTAGAAAATATTGTTTTTTTTCAAAATTTTCGTGGTTTTTTTTGTTTATAGCGCAAAAAATAAAAAGCGCACAGGTGATCAAATACCACCAAAAGAAAGCTCTATTTGTGTGAAAAAAAGGACGTAAATTTTGTTTGGGTACAGCATTGCATGACCGCGCAATTATCATTTGAATTAGTGCAGCGCCAAACAGCAAAAAAAGGCCTGGTCATTAAGGGGGGTAAATCCTCTGGGGCTCAAGTGGTTAAAGTATAACTGTTTTTTTAGATTTGGATACAATGATGAGGGAAAGAAACCCTGCCAAGATTCTTATTGCTGTCTGTATCCCTGTTAAAAAGACTCATTCTTTATAATTGTCCTAATCACCATGTCACTGGGAATATAAGTGTGGGTAAACTTGTTCCTGTGACAGTTGTCTATGTGGAGATTTCTCGTACATTGGAAAAATATCCCTATCGACTATACAGGACAGGAAGTGAAATTAAATCTTCCAAATGTGACATAGATGGCAAAAAAATTTTAACAGTCTTAACTCTTTCCTATTCTATCTAAATGAAAAAAATGAGATAATCATGAAGGCTGCCATTGCTGAGCATTAATTCTGAAAATGCTAGTTTCCTGATTGTCATGCTGATACCTTGATTTCTCATCTGCCCTCAACCATATGCTGATTTTATGCACCCTATGTGGAATTTCATGGTTATAGCTGCCTTTTGGAAATAAGTAACTACACTCCTTACTCATTTAATGATCTTCCTATTCCATGTAGTTCTGAGGTTTATGTTTTTGGTCTATTAGATAAGGAGCACTGTTCATGGTATGTAAACATATTTTTATATAGTGTGGCCAAAATCAGGTGAATTCTCCCACTGTATCCCTTTGGAAAAGGTCGTGTGGGGGAAAGGGAACTGCCCTCTAAATTTCACACAATATGAGATCCCTGATGTCAGTCTATATTCAACTTGGATTCATAGTAATCATCCAACAAACTGCTTCTAATTCTTTTGTTTATAATGAAGCTGTCTTGTGGAATGCTTCATTTGACTTGGTGTTTTATATAAATAGCATACTCTCTTTATGTTTAAAGAATACATAGGATGTACACCCCAAAGCTCAAAACACACGTGTGTGTGTATATTTTATACACACATACTGTATATATGTATATATATATATATATATATATATATATACACACCGTGTTCCAAATTATTATGCAAATGATATTTTTCTCATTTACCTAAATAATTGATGTAAATAACAGTCAGCATAATTCTCATGTTATCAACTATTAAGAGTACAATTCAAATTTTATTGAACAAACCTCCGAATGATAACAGTATTTTTTTAAAACATAAAAAACTTACAATGCACTGTTCCAAATTATTACGCGCAGTAAGTTTCAAAACACTTTATAGGTTGTAAAGAACTGAAAATTGTCATTTGTTGTGTTTGCAGCATATTTACTGAAATCAAAGGCTATTTCAATCAAACTTTTAACAACATTTTAACTTTTTAAACATTTTAACAGGTCACGTTACATTTTAACGTAGGACCCCTTATATGATAGCAGCTTCACAAGTCTTGCATCCATTGAACTTGTAAGTTTGTGGACAGTTTCTGCTTGAATTTGTTTGCAAGATGTCAGACTAGCCTCCCAGAGCTGCTGTTTGGATGTAAACTTCCTCCCACCCTCATAGATCTTTTGCTTGAGGATGCTCCAAAGGTTCTCAATAGGATTGAGGTCAGGGGAGGATGGAGGCCACACCATGACTTTCTCTCCTTTTATCCCCATAACAGCCATTGATGCAGAGGTATTCTTTGCAGCATGAGATGGTGCATTGTCATGCATGAAGATGATTTTATTACGGAAAGCATAGTTCTTCCTTCTGTACCAGGGAAGAAAGTGGTCAGTCATAAACTCCACATACTTTGCAGAGGTCATCTTTACACCTTCGGGGACCCTAAAAGGGCAGACCAGCTCTGTTCCCATGATTCCGGCCCAAAACATGACTCCACCATGGCCTTGCTGACATCGCAGCCTTGTTGGAACAGGGTGGCCGTCCACCAACCATCCACTACTCTATCCATCTGGACCATCCAGGGTTGCACGGCACTGATCAGTGAACAGGACTATTTGAAAATTAGTCTTCATGTATTTTTCTGCCCAATGCAGCCGTTTCTGCTTGTGAGCATTGGTTAGTGGTGGCCTAATAGAAGGTTTATGCACAGTTGCAAGACTCTGGAGGACTCTACACCTTGATGTCCGTGGGACTCCAGAGGCACCAGCAGCTTCAAATATCTGTTTGCTGCTATGTAATGGTATTTTAGCAGCTGCTCTCTTGATCCGATGCATGGATCTGGCAGAAATCTTCCTCAATGTGCCTTTATCTGCATGAACCCATCTGTGCTCCGAATCAGCCACAAATCTCTTAATAGTGTGATGATCACGCTTAAGTTTTCGTGAAATATCTAATGTTTTCATACCTCGTCCAAGGCATTGAACTATTTCACTCTTTTCAGCAGCAGAGAGATCCTTTTTCTTCCCCATATTGCTTGAAAATGGTGCTCTGCTTAATAATGTGGAACACCTTCCTTTAGTAGTTTTTCCTTAAATTGGGCTCACCGGCCAATCTAATTATCACAGGTGTCCGAGATTGTTTTCAGTGATCAAAAGAGCCCTGACACATAATGACATCCATGAGTTAAACTGAAAAACAAAATATTTCATCTTTGTGACACTTAAATAGAATTTGCATAATAATTTAGAACACGGTGTATATACATATATACACTATACTGCCAAAAGTATTGGGACGCCTTCCTTTACACGCACATGAACTTTAATGGCATCCAAGTGTTAGTCCGTATGGTTCAGTATTGAGTTGGCCCACCCTTTGCAGCCATAACAGCTTCAACTCTTCTGGGAAGGCTGTCCACAAGTTTTAGGAGTGTGTCTGTGGGAATGCTTGACCATTCTTCCAGAAGCGCATTTGTGAGGTCAGGCACTGATGTCGGATGAGAAGGCTTGGCTCGCAGTCTCTGCTCTAATTCATTCCAAAGGTGTTCTATCGGGTTGAGGTCAGGACTCTGTGCAGGACTGTCAAGTTCCTCCACCCCAAACTCGCTCATCTATGTCTTTATGGTGGACCTTGCTTTGTGCACTGGTGTGCAGTCATGTTGGAAAAGGAAGGGGCCATCCGCAAACTGTTCCCACAAAGTTGGAATCATGAATTTGTCCAAAATGTCTTGGTATGCTGACTCCTTAAGAGTTCCTTTCACTGGAATTAAGGGGCCAAGCCCAACCCCTGAAAAACAATCCCAAAATTATTGCATCTGCAATGCAATGTTTGCTTTGAACTGTCATGAATGGGTTAAGTTCATGACAGTTCAAAATACAGCAATCTGTGATTGGTTCCAGCTGCTCACATACACCCATGGTTCAGGGTGCTGTGATTGGCCCCATGTATTATGTAAGAGCTGCAGGTCAATCACAGCTCACCAGGAAGAGAAGCAGAGCTGTTATGAATCAGATTGATTCATAACAGCTTTGTTTTCATTGTGATCATGTGACCGCATAACGATCGCATGACCACTAGGTCCTGTTCACCGGAATCTTCATTCAGCTGTTTCCGGTGGACAGATGTGGGGACGGGGGTGGTTTGAGTGCCCATTAGGTTGTACAGTGCCCCCCTGTGTTGGTACAACATCAGAGACATACAGGTACATCGCTGGTCCTGTAGCTGCTGCCCGTTTGCAGTACATTGCGGGCGGATGGAAAGTGGTTAAATGCTGGGATAAGTGTATAAACGTAGCAGAGGAGTATGTTGAAAAATAGATGCAGTTCCCACACTTGAAATTTGTTCTTATTATTACATCAACTCCGAAGTCCTGGTTTGACTTGAATTCCCTGCGTATAAAACTAATTTTGTAGCAGCTCTGGTTAAGCGCATAAGTAGCTAGAATTATATTAAAAAATGATAGGAGGTTAGCATTCTGTCCATCACCCATTGACTCACACAACATTAGGACTAGCTACAACTTTAGTCGTTGGCTAGTACTGAATTGATATACACATGCTTATAGGCCATAGATATTTTCCAGCGTTTTGACAACCTTTTTTTTAGCATTTATGAGTACTTCCAGTGTGCCAGGTGCTTATTACTGCCTAGCCTTAACAACCTGATTTTTTGCAAGCAATACAAGAGATTTGTTTCACTGCCTCTGAGTAGTGACCTGCAAATGGCAGGACCTACTGAATAGGTACAATAGCTTCATTATGACCAAGCATACGCTGACTGAATAATAAACGCTTGAACAAAGTATAATATCTCCAAAGCCAACAGCATGAACCTACATACAACTGTCATTTTTGGAGTGCAAGGTAAAAATTTTAAACAAATTTCTGATTGGCTGATATCAGTATTACATTTTTAGCATTTCAGTTGTTATAAATCAGGCCCTATGAATTAAGCAGGACTTGATTGTAAGAGGTTACATAGTTACATAGTCTGGCTGAAAAAAGACAAAAGTCCATCCAGTTCAACCATTAAAAAAAAAAATTATAATCCTATACCCACCGTCGATCCAGAAGAAGGCAAAAAAACAGCAAAGCAGGATCCAATTTGCTCCTGCAGGGAAAAAAAGTCCTTCCTGATCCCGAAAGGCAATTTGATATTCCCTGGATCAGCTTTCTATTCCACATTTTCACAGCTCTCACTGTGAAGAAACCTTTCCGTGTTTGGAGATTGCATTTCTTTTCCTCCAGACGTAAAGAGTGCCCCCTTGTCCTCTGTGATGACCTCAGGGTGAATAACTCTATACCGAGTTCACTATATGAACCACTGATGTATTTATACATGTTGATCATATCCCCCCTTAATCTCCTCTTCTCAAGAGAGCATAAATTCAGTTCCTCTAATCTTTCCTCATAGCTGAGCTCCTTCATGCCTTTTATCAGTTTGGTTGCCCTTCACTGTACTTTCTCCAGTTCGCTAATGTTCTTTTTGTGAATTGGAGCCAAAACTGAACTGCATATTCCAGATGAGGTCTTACTAATGATTTGTACCGGGGTAAAATGATCTCTGTCTCTGAAGTCTATACCTCTTTTAATACGAGAGAGGATTTTGCTCGTTTTAGAAAGCGCAGCTTGGCATTGCATGCCATTATTAAGCTTGTGATCTACCAGAACTCCCAGATCCTTCTCCACCATTGACACACCAACACACATGTATAATACATCATGTATTCTTCATCTAAACCCATCAGTGCATCTTTTCTTTTCAAGGTAATAATCTTTTCACAAAGTAGGTCAATGAGGCATATGCGTCAGGTTCCAGGCAAGCTGCAGGCAGTGTACGTAAACTTGCGGGTACAGATAAAAATATATTTTCTCTGTCTTTTCACCTCCTGTTACAAGTCAGTTCATCTGGTGTGGAATTAATTGTAATATGCTCTTGTTTCAGAAATTATTTTTTTTAAAACTAACACCTCCTGCATGACTTGTGTTTCCCCGCCAAATGTTCCCATTGCATAAAATATGTACATTTCAAAATGGTTGGCTTTACTAATCTTAACCCTTCATAAGTCATACTTTGAATATTACAAATGACAGAAAAATAAAGTCAATAATGGCATAATTCTTTTTTGTTTATGAAAATCAACTACACATGAGTTCTTACACTTGGTCTATATGGCCTTTACCTTGTTGTCAGCTGTCAAATGATATTTTGTCATGTTTTTAACATCACATTTATTATTCTCTTAACCTCACCGACTTTACTTACTTCAGGTTAGTGCCTCCGAAAGTACTAAAGGCTTTAGATCAACAATGATAGACTCCATATTATCTCAAACAGAACAGGTTTTTTCAAGATATGCACATTAATATTCATACTAAGTTGAACCTTTTCTTCAAGCCAAACCCAAACGTTTAGCAGAGAACGGCATTTTTTTAAGGGAGAATGCTGTGGACTGTGGTGTAACGGGGAACTCTGATGTAAGAGGGTTTCTGCTCACAAAATCCCCTACTTACATCAAAGTTTCCAACATTCCCCCTTAAATCAGGGTTCCCAATGTCCCCCTTACATTTGAGTCCGCAGAGCACCTCCTACATCTGAGTCTTTAATGTACTCACTTGTTCGGAGGCAGGAGAGAGAAGAGAGAATTCTTTCACAGGCAGTGGAGTAAGAAGGCTCAGGCATCAGCACCTCTCATTCACAATGTATCTGCTGGCGGCTGGGCTTCCAATTTCCCACCCAGACATACCTTTTCTTTGGCACAGCATGTGAAGGATTGGCGTGTGGCAGGCAGACTCGGGGGTAGGGATGGGAGGAGAAGGAGCAGATCGTACCCTCTCTCCTTTTCTGTCCACACAAGGAGGGTGTGGGGAACTGTGCTGGCTCTGGACAGTGTGAGAGAGAATATCACAGACACTCGGCTTAGGCAACTCAGCCACCTCTCTGGATGATTGGCATCCCTGGTTATTGGGGTGTGCCCTGGAACAAACAACTCAGTTACTTGGAGAGCCACCATAGATGTGTGCAACCTATTGCATTAGATGTGCACCCCATGTTTTAGTTATGAATAAATGCAGTTAGTAATTTGTACTGATCACTCACTGTGTTCATTCAGAAAACGAAGGGGTCGGTAAATGACATATTTACCAGCCCTTCCCCCTTCTCCATCCTTAAACAATCCCCTGCAGCAGGTGGCAGGAGAGGAGAGGACACCAGCATCACTGTGGGGAACCACAGTTCGGTTTGAATAATGTGTCTGGGTTTCAGGTGGTCTGATTCAAAACCTGGACTGTCTGGGTGAATCCTGGACAGGTGGCATCCTTAGTCTTAGTACCGCTTTTAAGTAATTTAAGGTGCCAAGAAGTACAAGGAATTGAAATATAATAATAATAAAATATATATTGTTTGCTCGTAAAATTTTTTAAAGTTTTTACCGATTAGATATTTAATATATAATCAAAATCACACACTTTAAAATAATATTCACTGTTTTCGGGCACTTTTTGAGATATCCCAGGCAGCCTTGCCATCTGATTGTAAAATGCTGCATTAGTGTCTGTCTGTAGCTGTTTTGGGGGTGATATCACCATATGTCATATATCATCCCTCTGTCTCCCGAGGAAGCAAAGTCTGCAAAACACATCAACTTTTTTCCTACCACCACTTGAATATTATGTCAATGGACTTGTATGTGTAAAACTAACTACCTAAAATGGAGTAGTGGTAAAGGTGTTTATAGAGGTAGGAATGTTTACCAAATCCATCCCATTTGGTTCAATGGTCTTAATTGTAAATGAATGATCTAATTTGTAAAGAAATAATAACAGTTTTGTAACTAATAAAAAGTATATTAATTTTCTCAGCTGCTTGTACTTGTTTCACCCTAACAGTCCTGTTTTTTGTTTAATTTATTTTAAGATATACACATTATTAGAAATATTCTCTCTTGCTCTGATCTATTCCAATCTGTCCTCTTTTTCCCTGTCATTTATTCCTTCTGTTATTTTGGCATGGGGTCACAGCTATTAGCTAATGCGTATGTTTTTCTCTTTTCCCTCCACTATTCAAGACCAAATGTTTTTATAGACTTTTTCAGAAGCTGCAGTAAAAAGGCTTGCAGCAAGCTGTGAATACCGTGCTTTTCTTCTCCGATAATGAACTATCTGGGGTGGGATTTACTAAAACTAGTGCAAACAGAATCTGGCGCAGCTGTGCATAGTGACCAATCAGCTGCCATGTTAAATTGTTAAAGCTTAATTGAACAAGCTGAAGTTAGAAGCTGATTGGTTGCTATGCACAGTTGCACCACATTCGGTGTATACTAGTTTTAGAAAATCTCCCCCTCTGTGTTCCTGTTTCCCTATGTCCTGTATATTTGACAGAGCATAAAATAAAGGAAAAAATCCTCATTTCAAGGCAACCATGTCAAATTCCTTCTGCATAACTAAAATACAATTATTGTACACCTGTCAAAGGGAAGCATGCTGACTGCTATTGTTCAGACATCTATGTGAATACTTAAATTGAGTGGCAGTTATAGTAACGTTCAGTCACTGGCGCAAAATAGGGAATACTGACAAAATCTCCATACTTGTTCTGGGACTGTTAGTGAAAAAGTATTGACACTATTGTATCAGCATAACAGCCAGACAGTTAGCATTTACAGAATGGCCAGTAACACCCATCATTTATACTGGCTGCCTGATGTTAAGTGAACACAAGATGGCAGTATGCTGCAATTCAGCTATGCAGACTCTGTTGAAGAAAAGCCTTGTTGAACTTGTAGGCTGGCAGCAGGATCTTTGTGCTCAGACAAGGAGTAAACAGACTACATTTCCCAGAAGAGTTGGCAGAGGGGAGCATATATATTCAGAAGCCTGGGAACCTTACAGGAAGGAAGTGGATAGTGAGATACAGAGAACAGGGGTGTGGAGAAGGCTGTGCAGGATGCTGGAATTCCAGGCTGGGCTAGGCTGCCGAGTGGAGAAGTGAAGAGGGATCGCAGACCGCTGGTATCACTGACTAGCAGGACAGACATTCCTGCAGGCAGGTGGATCATGGTGCTGCCTTTGGCATCGCTCTGTAACAGAGGGAACACGGGGGCTCCCCTACTGAAAGACTACCTGTTTTGCTACCGAGGCTACAGATCGTGTGAGATGGTTCCATACCAAGATCATCATAAGTTGCAAGTGACTGTGTTAAGTTCTATTGTTTCTTTCGGTTCATTACACCTTACTTCCCAGCTTATCACACTGAGGACCAGACTGTCCAGCTTATTGCGGCCTACTGATTAGTACAAGGAACTTGCTTCTTCAGACTAGCTCACTACCTTTGAGGAGGAGTCCACCTCTGCTAAAGTCGGCTTCTGCCCCTTTTTCCAATCTTAGTAAATCTTTGTCTTCATCCTGTGTATTAGAGAAATTTCACTTAAAGCGGAGTTCCAAAAACTGTAGCTGCTGACTTTAAAAAAAACACACTTTCCTGTCCCAGAGTCCAGCGATGTTCTCTCCCATGCTACCCTTCTCCCCTTCTCTCCTCCACGGCGCCGGCATCTCAACTGTGGGCACAAGGCTGTGACAGCTTGCAGCTTTACAGCCTGGTGTCCAATGAGACTCGCTGTACCTCCTGATTGGTCCGGCAGTCTTCTGGGACCTGTGAAAGTTCCCAGGAGACTGCGGGAGGGAGGAGGGGGCTGAACATCTGGCTCACTTAGCCACGGCAAACTGAGCTGGAAGTGGGAGAGGATACCTGTCAAAAACAGGTATCTGCTACCCCCCAAAAGGTGCCAAATATGGCAGTGGAGGGGGGGAGGAGGCAAATAAGCGGAGCTTCCGCTCTTAAATTCAGCACTACTACAAGGAGCAGTTTTCCTTTTCTTGAGATTACACCATCTTGAGGGAAACTTACTTTCACACAAGGAAATATCTGAACCTTAATGTGCACCAATCAGAGCCCCATCAAGCATGTAGAAGATTGGACACTTTCTCTAAAAGATATACCAAAAGGGGGACATTGTAACTTTTAACAAAAGAGTTCACCTCCAGACTTAAACCTGGTCACCAGTAACTGAGAGCCCATAAGTGAGTTAGTCTGACATTGTGATAGTTCCTCTCACTTAGGCAGAGATATCTCAGAGGCTGGGACTGATATTAGATTCTGATTTGGCAGGACATTTGGGAGTTTCTTAAAGTTATACTGTGTTACAACACCTTGTTGAACCTTCTAGAACATTTCACTTTTATGCTCACCTACTGATATCTTTTTGTTGTGCTTGTGCTCTTAATATTCTGACCTCAATATAACCAGAATACTTGTTCGCTAGGGATGTCCTTGAGGTTCGAGTCGAACATAAGTTTGACTCAAACACCAGGTGTTCATGTGTTCTGTAAACACACAGACAGGGCATTCGGCGGGCTATTGGCCTGACCACAGGTCAGGTGCAATGCTTTGACCAATCACAGCACAATTGGCGGAGCTAGCTCCACCCAGTTGTTTACATCTGACCGGCAAATGGCAGACGAGGTGAGTGCTCGGTGGGTGCGGGCGTCAGGTTTTTTAAAATTTCATGTGGCAACAGTGGAAACCGTGATTGACGATGGATTACAATGATGGAACCATTTTTTTGTCTATAAAGGACTTGTCAAGGACTGTCTACTGACAATTTTTTACACTACACTTTTTTTTTTTTGTGAATGAGTAGCAGTACCATGTACCCCATACTTGTTCCTATGAGGGGGGTGGGATATGGGGACCCCCTTTGTTAAAGGAGGCTTCCAGATTCCAACAAGTCACCCCCCGCAGACCCCCACAGACCAGGGCGTAGGGTTCCTTTTAAATGTCCTACCAGGCCTAAAGGGCATGGTATGGCTTTTAAGGAGAAACCCACACACTTTAAAAAAAAGAATATTTTTTTTGGGGCCCCCCCCCAAAGCACCATGTCCCCATGTTGATGGGGAAAAGGGCCTCTTTCCCACAAGCCTGGCCTGTGGTTGTGGGGGCCTGCAGGTGTGGGACTTATTGGAATCTAGAAGCCAACTTTAACAAGGGGGCCCCCAGATCCTGCCCCCCCATGTAAATGAGTATGGGGTACATGGTACCGCTACTCATTCACAAAAAAAAGTGTATAAAAAAATGACAGTAGACAGTCTTTGACAAATCCTTTATTAAAACAACAAAAAATAAAGTCCCCTGAAATAGATTCAACGTCAATCAAAATGCCTGCCGCCACTGCCGACCCAAAAAAAGAAAAAAAAAGAAAGGCTCCGCCTTCGACACTGGCTCCCACTGTCTGACAGTTCTTAAGTATCTAAGGGGAGACCACCCAGTGACGTCAACCGGATGATCCTGCCCTCTTGTAAAGCCAGCACCAGTGGGTTTTTTATTTCTTTTTTCGGGTTAGTGGTGGTGGCGGGCATCGTGATTGACATTGGATCCACTTTGGGGGACATTTTTTATATTTGTGTTGTGTTTTTTAAAGGACTTGTCAAAGATTGTTAAACAGGGCTTCCAGATTCCAATAAGCCCCCCTCCTGCAGACCCCACAACCGCAATAAACGTGGGAAAGAGGCCCTTGTCCCCATCAACATGGGGACAAGGTGCTTTGGGGAAGCCCCCTGCTCCAAAACACCGCCCTATGTTGAGGACATGTGGCCTGCTATGGTTCAGGAGGGGGGGTACTCGTTTGTCCCCCACCCCTTTCCTGACCTGCCGGGCTGCATGCACACTCGGGTAGGGTCTGGTATGGACTGGTCTGGTATACTCCGATAAGGTAAGATACAATTTAGTGAATTGTCCACTGGGTGCGAAGTTTGCGGTTGAACTTTCGTTAGGTTCATATGTTCGACCACGAACTGAACAGGAGTGTGTTTGGCCCATCACTATTGTTCACCCTATCCTGTGTGTGTTTATTGTATGCTTCCAAGCCAGGGGGTTCCTACTGGTCAAAGGTTTACAGTGGCATCAGCAGGAGTCGAGCTTTAAAAGCAGGCTCAGGACAAACAGAATCCGAAGAAAATACTCAGTGGCCCTTAAGCGGGTAGCTCTACAGGCAGCCCCAATATTTCTTTTGTGAAAGATTAAGCAATACAGCCTAGACCAGAAACTGAATTTCAAAAAGCTGTTAGTGTAAGGCTGGCAGAGAAAAAAGTATGCACGATAACTCTTCTTGTCTGACTCAGATTGTTGCCATTCTTTAACCACTTTACACCCACCCTATACCAGTTTTACTGCTACAGGGTGGCTCTCCTTTGCACAATCACGTATATATACGTGATTTTGCATTTCTGCCTCATGGGGGCGTGCGTGCGCCGCTGGCAGATCACTTCTGCTGTGAACTGTCACAGCAGAAGCTGATCTGCGAGTCCCGGCAGATCGTTAGGCAGGGAGGAAAAACAGAGCTGTATCTATGTTTACATAGGCACAGCTCTGTGATGACAGGAGGGAGTGATTGATCATGTGTCCCTGAAGGGCCTCTTGTTCCAGCACCACCTAGTGTACACCAAGCACATAGGCACACACTTAACCCTTTGATCACCCTAGATGTTAACCTCTTCCCAACCAGTGTCATTGGTACAGTAATCAGTGTATATTTTTAGCACTGATCACTGTATTAGTGTCACTGGTTCCCACAAAGTGTCAGTTAGTGTAAAAATTTCCATCGCAATATTGCACTTCCACTATATAATTGCTGATCGCCACCATTACTAGTATAAAAATGAAAAAATTCCAACATATGTGCCATAACTTTTAGACACTATAATATTTGCGCAAACTAATTAACATACGCTTATGGGGATTTTTTTACCAAAAATATGTAGCAAAATACATTTTAGCCTAGATTTTTGAAGAAATTTTATTTTTTTTATTGGATATGTTTTATAGTAGAAAATAAAAAAATATTGGTTTTTTTTTTCAAAATTGTTGGTATTTTTTTTGTTTATAACCCAAAAAGTAAAAACTGCAGAGGTGATGAAATGCCACCAAAATAAAGCTCTATTTGTGGGGAAAAAGGACATAAATTTCATTTGGGTGCAGCATTTCATGACTGCACAATTGTCAGTTAAAGTAACGCAGAGCCATATCACAAAAAATGGCCTGGTCAGTAAGGGGAATAAACCTTCCAGAGCTAAAGTAATTAATAAATTCAACAATATCAAAGCAGCTGTTTGTCCCAGCACAGTTTTAAAAAAGGAACTGGGACTCCATGACTCTCTTGGGTCTTAGTCAGTATTAGTACTAGAACTGCCAGTGTTCAGTGACAACCAGGTTTCAACACTAAGCGCAGAAACTCAAGCAATTAACTCCATCATTCCGATTCATAGGAGCACTCTGTAGCAGGGGGAGCCTTGTGTTTGCCTAGGAAGTGCTATCCACTGACCTGATCAAATCTCTCCATATATACTAAAAACAATAAAAAATTGTAAATATTTAATCTCATCCTCAGACTCATCCCCAGTTAATTCCCAGTTTCTATCAATTACAGCAGATGATCTGGCTGATATTTGTGTCTACTGTTAGCATTGAATGCTCACATAAGCAAATGCCTTTAGTTTTATCATTTTAGAGATGGCACGCCTGTGAAAATGTTACCAGTGTAATAATCTGTGTGCTCCTTAACCTGATAAATCTTATCTCAATATGATGCTAACAATTTGAGTGAACTGACTTTTTTTTCCAAGAAATAACATTGTTCAACCAACATTAATAAACAAACAGAATAAATTTTGAGTTTCCTACAACTTCCTTTACTTTTGATAAAAAAAAAAAACAAACCCTACCAATTATGGTCCCTAAAATTTGCTAAATTATTGACGATATCCCAAATAAATCATAAACAAAAATACAAGGCTTATCTTGCCCTCTACCTAACAGGAATCTGTATTTTTACCACATCTTTTGGGTTATTCTCCAAAGAGATGCTCTAAAACCCAGTAAGGAATATGCTTTTCCCGGCAATTACTGATTGATATCATGCCTAAATGTTGAAGATTTATGCCACAGCCTTTTCACACAGACTACTAACCAGATTACCCATTTTCATTCCTGAGCACGTGGAATTTATCAAGGGTGGACAAGTGAAACCACAGAAATGACACCATAGCGCTAATGAGGGACTGCAACAGAGACAAGTATCAGCGTAAAGGACTCTTCATAGTTTTTATGGCACAACCGTAAATGCTCCATCAATGCAGCCCTCCTTCAGATTGGGGATAATAATACAAAAGAGTGCAGAGGCCTACTGCATAACCTAGCAACCATTTTATTAGCATAAAAGAGTGCCTATAACATACAAACTGCCATGGGCAAGAAAGCAGAAAATACACAAATGCTTGAAGGTCAGGATTTTAATGGAAAAGGTCCCTTCCTTAGAGCATCTATGTGCAACTTGTGTATGGTCATTAGGTAATGCCTCAGGCCTCTGCACCCCTTTTTATGTTTTAAAGGGTTGGCAAACCCCTGATGCTACCTGCAGATTCAATATTATTGTTACATTCGGTAAGCTTAGTCAAATGTTTCTTTGATCCTCGCTTATAGAAGGCATCCCATAAGGTACCTTGTAAATTAGTACGGAAATGCTAAAAAAAGAAAAATCAGGCTATCAGGATAGATTTTATCAGTTTTTATGTCCCTCTACTCACCCCCTTGGCCATAGTATATACAGTTGTGTTCAAAATAGTAGCAGTCAGACATCACTAACCTGATCAATCACTGTTTTTGGTAGAAATGATATTTCTACATGGCAAATAATTTACTAGCAGGTGTAGTAGAGTAATAGAAATCCAACAGACCCAACAGTCATGACATGCATGCTGCTGATTCTGTGTAATTGAATCACTAATTGAAAGGGGCATGTTCAAAATAATAGCAGTGCGGAGTTCTATTAGTGAGGTCATTCATTCTTTGAAAAACAGGTGGCAATTATTGCCCTTATTTAAGGAAGGAAGGCAGCAAATGTTGTGCATGCTGGTTACAGTGCATTTCTTTCTGAAATTCTGAGGAAAATGGGTCGATCCAGACATTGTTCAGAAGAACAGCGTACCTTGATTAAAAAGTTGATTGGAGAGGGGAAAACATATAAAGAAGTGCAGAAAATGATAGGCTGCTCAGCTAAAATGATCTCAAATGCTTTAAAATGGCAACCAAAACCTGAAAGACGTGAAAGAAAGCGAAAAACTACCATTCGAATGGATAGAACAACAGCCAAAATGGCAAGGACTCAGCCAACAATCAGCTCCAGGAAGATTAAAGAAGGTCTAAAGTTACCTGTGAGTACTGTTAAAATTTGAAGACACCTAGGTGAAGCCAAGCTGTCTGCAACAAGCCCCCGCAAAGTCCCACTTTTGAAAAAAAGACGTGCTGAAGAGGTTACAATTTGCCAAAGAGCACATTGATTGGCCTAAAGAGAAATGGCGCAACATTTTGTGGACTGATGAAAGTAAGATTGTTCTTTTTGGGTCTAGTGGCTGGAGACAGTTTGTCAGACGACCCCCAAACACTGAATTCAAGCCACAGTACACTGTGAAGACAGTGAAGCATGGTTGCGCAAGCATCATGATATGAGGATGTTTCTCATACTACGGTGTTGGGCTTATTTATCGCATACCAGGGATCATGGATCAGTTTGAATACATCAGAATACTTGAAGAGGTCATGCTGCCTTATGCTGAAGAGGAAATGCCCTTGAAATGGGTGTTCCAACAAGACAACGACCCCAAACACACTAGTAAACGTGCAACATCTTGGTTCCAGACCAACAAGATTGACGTTATAGAGTGGCCCGCCCAATCCCCGGATCGTAATCCAATAGAAAACTTTTGGGGTGACATCAAAAATGCAGTTTCTAAGGCAAAACCAAGAAATTGAGAAGAACTGTGGAATGTAGTCCAATCATCCTTGGCTGGAATACCTGTTCACAGGTGCCAGAAGTTGGTTGACTCCATGCAACACAGATGTACAGCAGTTCTCAGAAACAGTGCTTATACAACTAAATATTAATTAAGGGATTCAAAGGAAAGCAAAATCTTCAAACATTTTTCAGTTTATATAGTGAATGTTTGAGTTTGTAAAGAAGAATACAAACACTGCTATTTATTTGAAGTCTAATATTCACTTTTCTTCAATTTGTTTAGAGGAAGAACACAAATTTGATCTATTTTTCTTCATGTTTTGATTTGGAATAGAATATGTAGTGTTCCCAATGCATTTGTGTGTATGGAAATAAAAGCTATTAGAAGGATTTTGAGCTTTATTCACTTTTTTTCAACACACTGCTATTATTTTGAACACAACTGTACCTCAGGCATGATCTCCAAAGAACTTGCATAATGTAATGGCAGTAGACAGGGGTGCCCCCTATCCCCACCTATATTTGTAATGGTTATGGCACCCTTAGCGCAGCTGATTAAAAAAAAACGCTCTTAATAAAATCATCCTTTTCACAGATTTTGTAATACTACTCACAAAAAACCCTTTACAATCTCGACAAACAATTTTAAAATATATTAATACCTTCAGTGCAGTCTGGAATAATGAAAAAAACATGACCAAATCACAACTTAGACATCCATATTCCCCAGTGACTACTCCAAGTATTCTTCCCATACAAATGACCCTCTAAAGTTATTTTCTATCAATACACAATATCTTCCAGCATATCCCAAGTATATAAACTGAACTACAAAATGTTCCTTTTAAGTGTTCCCATGGAAATTTAAAGACTTTCCCACTTGGAAAAATGTCTACAGCAGGAGGAAATCATTTTTTTGTCAGGATCTGAATCACCTGCTGGTGGCACTGTGATTTCCGGACCTGAAAGGAGCAGTTCCGGTGGTTACCAGCAGGTGTCTCCTAGCAGCCCGCAGATCCTAGTAATTAGGCTCCACCTAAAGCTGGCTGCTGGGAAGGTATATAACACCTCCCTTGATTTCATCATTGCTTCAGTGTTTTTCCTGTTAGCCATATATCTGCTTGCTGATCCTTGCCTTACCCTGTACCTTGTATCCAATACCCTGTATCTCATTACCAAATCTCTACTTCCCTTGTTCCCAGTCCTGCTTATGCCCTGTTTATTTCAGCTTCCCCATATTTGTACCTGTACCTTGTATCCAGTACCCTGTATCCTGTTGATCCAGGTGAAACTTTCAGTGCCGCTGTAAGCTGAGATAATGATCTCCCCGCCGGTTGCAGTGAAGGGAGCAGCTGCTTATGCACCATTCAAGAGTGTAGAAGCATCATCACGCTGGAGCAGCACTGGCTGAGGCCACACTCTTCCACATATTCATGCACTGGGTCAGTGAGCGGTGCTCCTTTATTCTGATGACCCTATATCCTGTTACTCCATCTCTGTTCAATTTGCTCCCAGTCCCAACCCTGCTCATACCCTTTTTAAGTCAGTTTCCCTCCATTTTGTAAGCTCGAAAGAGCAGGGCCCTCGATCCCCTCATGTTTTGCATTGTATTGGTATTGTTCTGTCACATGTTCTCTGTAATGTACAGCGCTGAGCGAACTATTGGCGCTTTATAAATACTGTATAATAATAATAATAATTTGTAAATAGTGTATATATTGTAGATAATTGTTGGTCTTCTTTTGCTTCACTGTCATGTTCATTTTTCACTTTTGCTATGTTTAATAAAATTTATTTTAATCTTACGCAGTCTGATTCCAGTTTTCTAAGTACCGATACGCTGAACTGTTCATCCATGCCTTACATAACACTGAAGCCCACTAACGACCAGATCAGCTGCACTTGGTAACTGGGTGGTGACTGCTCTTGTTTGCTGTCCTTTTATGTTATGATGCATCTAGGTGAGGCTATTTGTTGTGTAATTGGCATTAGAGGATAAAGATCTTTGCTGAGAGATTTTGCATGATTGCTTTAGTAAGAATCTGCTGAAGTGTATTTGGGTGGTGCACTCCTTAGTCGATCTGGGCAGGTTTCTATTTAGTGAAGTGCAACCTTTGATTGAATTTTGTTCTGAGCTACAGTAGTTCTTTCTGGTATTCCTCAATACCATGATGATTTCTATTCTCCTTTTAGTATATCTCAGGTTGAGTCCCTTGTGTGGTTGCTCCTGGATCATAAATCTTACTTTCTCGAGCATTATTCAGTTTATGCACAAAGGGCTCTGTTAAATTGTATCACTGCTGTGCAATTTCAAGAGAGACAATGACACTTGAGTGCTGTCCATGGTACTTTTTTATTTGCACTAAAATACAATTTTTTCAGGACAAGCTTTTGGCGTATGTCCCCATCATCAAGGTATGTTAGTGCAAATAAAAAATGTATCACAGACTTTACTGAATTGTTTCTGTTGCAAGTGCACTAATACGGCTACAATTACCACAAGCAAGACAAGTGAGACAAGGAAAATAGAAACTACACTATTTTCAGCCTCTACTCTAAGCCTTGTCAGAGACACTATCTCCAGTCTCAATTGATTCATACTAATTTAGTCATGCCTCTAGACACCAAGAATCTCTTTCTTCATTACCTTTAGCAACACAGCTGCTACGAAGGACTTCTTACTTTCTGTATATCAGTACCCAGCTCCCAATAGTCATACTTCCCTTTCATTTAAACCACTGAAAATTCCTTCTACTGCACAGTGGCACTTCACTCTTTGGGGAGCTGCAGCTATATAGTGCTTATACCATGGATTCTATGGACTTTGTAATATATGTTTTCTAATATTGCAACCTTATGTTACTTTGTTTATTGTCTTCTCTCAGTGCCAATTACCTGTGTTGTTTTTCCGAAGTACAGCTATACTAATTGGGTCATCCTTGCTGCCACTGGATACCTGCACTTGGTATCCCTTACAATTTTTTAAGATATGTACACATCCTAAATTACTCTATTTATTCCCAACTATTGATATCCCCCGACAAACACCCCTGTTGACTCAAATATATTTAGTGAATTAAAAACCCATATACAGGCTTAAAATTATGACAAATAATAAACTGATAGGGAATATGAGCCTTCCAAATGTAGAATGCTGCTATTTTTATTTCCTAGACTGCCTGATGAAAGAGCGTGCCTGGACTCATCTTGTCCTGCACATGCTCAGAAACGCGTCGCATTTTGATGACGTCAGACGCCACATGTGCTGATCCCAGACATCTTGGAGAGTCTTTTAGGCTTCACCATCTATGCTGCATATGCACAGCACCATCTGCTGGTAGACACCTTGGAGATTCCACCAGGCTTACCATCCATGTTGCACATTCACAGCACCACCTGCTGATGGACTCGATCGATCTCCTCTCTGGATCAGACACACAACAACATCTGGCTACAGACATATCGCCTTCTTACCCATGAGCCTGTTTTTAAATTCTAAGATGTGAGTTACTACTTATCTTTCTATTAAATACCTTCACAGTACACACTTAGAGGCGCTGTGTTTCTTTGTTTTTACTAGACTAGCCCTTGATAAACTAAAGCTTCAAGCCTTCGGGACAATCATCCCCAAAACTTATTGATAGCACTTAAACTGGGTGCATCTCCTCCACCAATGCAATATCAAACTATTTGAGCCACGCTGAACGTATGGAATAGATTTGACTGTACATCCACACATATGTCTGCCAAAAAAAAAATACACTCACAAACACCTGAAAGCTTTTAGAATATCCCTAATTTTAACATTAAATCATAGGAAAGGTTTGGGAATTCTAAGTTTCACAATTTACAGACTGACCAAAACATCACTTTATTTGACTCACTGCTCAAAAATGTAAGGTACCATAAAATAAAAGCTATAAACCCAACCAAATTTGACACTATGGTTAAAATACTCCATCAACATCTCCTTTTACATAGACTCAATTATCTTTCAATTCCTAAGCAAATTCATCCATCCACATATTTTACCAATGTATAGACCACAGAATACTCTTTTCTACAACCCCAACTATGTTTAGTTGGGAAAGTGAAATATGCAATTCCTTTACAGATAAATATATGAACAAGCTATAGCACAATATTCCTAAATATCATTTATAAATAGAAAAAAGTCCATTAAAAATGTGAATAATTCTTCACCAAAAAATAAAAGTTATGTATTCTTCCACAGCAAAGTGTCAATAGTCCTTCACTACTAAGGTAGGATCATGTGTAGTCTTTCTTAATCTTCCAATCCTTTAATAGTTATCGCTCCCATCACCCGGTGCAATATATATGGTCACCTTTGCAACTGGACCCCAATCTAAATCAAGGTCACAGAGGCATAGTTTCACTAATCCCAGGGGATGTCTCAACCATTCCACTTCTTTCTTCTCCCCCTCCTTCTTCCTCCACAAGCTCACAAACACAGGTGACTGCAAATGAAAATAAAGAATATAGTGCTCTCCGTACAAAAATAACCCACTTATATTTATCCAAGAAATGCACTTGCAATACTATTATGTATGAATGCAAACAGATATATGCATCCAGGATCAAAAATAGTACAAACACATATGTATCCTCTGTACTTGCTGGCTCTTCACCTCCAAAAGAGGACCCCAATATATATATTGTATATATCAAGATCACATGAGCTTGTAATAACTCCTCCAATGCAATATATCCACCACTATCCTTCAATGCTCTCCTCCTCCCTCAGTAAAACAATAACAGGTTGGATCACATGCAAACAAACATGAATGGGACCAATAAAGTTCCCTTTACTAAAACCATCCAGATGCTACTCACATAAAACAGCACCCAAAGTGCTATGATATGAGCTATACAAACACCATAATCACAAGGGATCAATACACAGCTGGCATATATCACCCAGGACCATACAAATCTTATGGCTGAGAACACTATTGGTCCCATTTATGTATTTGCATGTGATCTGACCTGTCTATGTTTTACTGCGGGAGGAGGAGAGCATTGAAGGAAAGTGGAGCATATCTTGCGTTGGAGGAGTTATTACAAGCTCGTGATCTTGACTGAGATAGATATATATATATATATATATATATATATAGGGATCCTCTTTAGGAGGTGAGGAGCCAGTGAGAACAGAAGATACATATGTGTTTGTACTATTTCTGATCCTGGATAGATATATTTGTTTGCATGCATACATAATAATAATGTGAGTGCATTTCTTGAATAAATATAAGTGGGTTATTTTTGTATGGAGAGCAGTATATTCTTTATTTTCATTTGCAGTCACCTGTGTTTGTGAGCTTGAAGCGAGGAAGAAGGAGGAGGAGAAGAAGGAGGAGGAGAAGAAGGAAATGCAATGCTTGAGTCATCCCTTGGGATTAGTGAAACTGTGCCTGTCTGACCTTGATTTAGATTGGGGTCCAATTGCAAAGGTGACCATATATATTGCACGGAATGATGGGAGCGATAAATATTAAAGGATTGGAAGATTAAGAAAGACTACACAAGATCCTGCCTTAGTGGTGAAGGACTATTGACACTTTAATGAGGAAGAATACATAACTTTTATTTTTTGGTGAAGGATTATTCACATTTTTGAATAAACTTCTTTTCTATTTATATTTGTTTAGTAATATTGCGCTACATCTTTTTCATATATTTATACAGTGAAGGAAATAAGTATTTGATCCCCTGCTGATTTTGAATGTTTGCCCACTCGCAAAGAAATGATCAGTCTAAAAATTGAATGGTAGGTGTATTGTAACACTGAGAGACAGAATAGCAACAAATAATTCAAATGAAATGCATGTCTAACAAATTATGCACTGATTTGCATGTTCATGAGGGAAATAAGTATTTGATCCCCCTTCACAAAACATGACTTAGTACTTGGTGGCAAATCCCTTGTTGGCAATCACAGAGGTCAGACGTTTCCTGTAGTTGGGCACCAGGTTTGCACACATCTCAGGAGGGATTTTTGGCCCATTCCTCTTGGCAAATCCTCTCCAAGTCATTAAGGTTTGGTGGCTGACGTTTGGCAACTCAAACTTTCAGCTCCCTCCACAAATTTTCAATCGGATTAAGGTCTGGAGACTGGCTAGGCCACTCCAGGACCGTAATGTGCTTCTTCTTGAGCCACTCCTTTGTTGCCTTGACTGTGTGTTTTGGGTCATTGTCATGCTGGAACACCCATCCACAACCCATTTTCAATGCCCTGGCTGAGGGAAGAAGGTTCTCACGGTACATTGCCCTGTCCATCGTCCCTTTGATGCGGTGCAGTTGTCCTGTCCCATTAACAGAAAAACACCCCCAAAGCAGAATGTTTCCACCACCATGTTTGACAGTTGAGATGGTGTTCTTGGGGTCATAGGCAGCATTCCTCCTCCTCCAAACACGGCAAATTGAGTTGATGCCAAAGAGCTCGATTTTGGCCTCATCTAACCACAACACTTTCAACCAGTCCTCCTCTTCATCATTCAGATGTTCAGTGGCAAACTTTCCCTTTCTTGAGCAGAGGGACCTTGCGGGCTCCTTGTCGATGTAGTGTGTTACCAATTGTTTTTCTGGTGACTGTGGTCCCAGCTGCCTGGAGATCTTTGACAAGATCCTCACGTGTAGTTCTGGGATGATTCCTCACTGTTCTCATGATCATTGACACTCCACGAGGTGAGATCTTGCATGGTGCATCAGACCTAGGGAGACTGACCGTTGTTTTGTGTTTCTTCAATTTGCGAATGATTGCACCAACTGTTACCTTCTCACCAAGCTGCTTGGCGATAGTTTAGTAGACCAGTCCAGCCTTGTGTAGGTCTACAATCTTGTCCCTGACATCCTTGGACAGCTCTTTGGTCTTTTTCATGGTGATGAGTTTGGAATCTGATTGTTTGATTGCTCCTGTGGACAGGTGTTTTTTATACGGGTAACAAAATGTGATTAGACTGCTTCTAATCTCAGCTTGTTACCTGTATGAAAGACACCTGGTAGCCATAAATACTGCTGAATGATACCTATTTCCCTCATGAACATGCAAATCAGTGCATAATGTGTTAGACATGCATTTCTTTTGAATGTTTTGTTGCTATTCTGTCTCTCAGTGTTACAATACACCTACCATTCGATTTGTAGACTGATCATTTCTTTGTGAGTGGGCAAACATTCAAAATCAGCAGGGGATCAAATACTTATTTCCTTCACAGTACATGTATGGTGTGGTGAAGAGCACTATTGATATTTAGTGTCATTAGAAGCATATGAGTTGAGTTTGGTTTCACTTGTTTATGGTATTACTACACTAATTGATTATATTCACTTAATTCCTTTAGAGATGACCATTGGAGGAGAGCTATTCAAATGTCCTGCAAAGTGTCCCAGTGCTCTAACCATTGGGATTTACTCTAAGTGATTCATAGTTGGCACATAACATCATAGAAACTATGACAGTTTTCCTATGCAATTTTCCCTTCTTATTGCATTGCAAATCCATAACTTCTTATTGACATCTAGTATTTAAACTATATCTGGCACTTTCATGAATCCATTTTCTTCCCAAGTCACATGAAAGTAATAAAAAAACTAAAACCTTCAACAAAAAAATGCCACTTGGAAAGGATGATGGCCCTTAAAAATGATAAGGCTAAATTTTATCATGTTTGGAGAGGATGGATTGAAAACCCTTGATCTTATATCTAAAAGGCATTCATATTGACTCACTAGAAACTGATACTTATCATAATTTTCTTTTGTGTTCTCTTTGTGTGTTTATAACAATGTTTCTAGTATGATCTTTTCTCTCAAACCTGGATTACTGTACTTATAACAATCATCATTTGGCTACTGTAAAATGCAAAGGCTTGATAGAATATTACTATTTTCAAAACATCATGAACCTTTTTAAATAGCAATAAGGAAAAACTCATATTAGGAAAACTTACAGGTTGCAGGAAAGAAAATCACTTGATTCCTCCACCAACACAGTCAGTCCTTTCAACAGTGCTATTGCCATCAATCAAGTTCAGTACAACCAGCATGCCCATAGATGGATCGAATCTCAGTCGGTCCCTGCTGAACTGTCCAAGATTTGATCCATCTATGGCCAGTTTCTTCTACTCTGAAAGCTGTTATCTGAGATTTCACCTTCAGCAGATTAAAACAAGATTTTCAGATTATAGGGGTATTCAGCTCTATTATATCAAAATAAACAGAAATAGGGTCTTTATGGATGGGCTTTGGATTTGTGATATAGTATCAGTCTCTTATCAGACATCAACCTGCTTGAAGTGAAGAAAGTTAACAATTCCTAGTCCACGTTCCTAAGTTCCAAAAAATATAAAGCATACTTAGATAAAGTTTGTTGGGTTTTTTTTTCTCCTAAAGAACTTAATGTTGGAAGACTTCCCATTGCCATATGTTGTGATCACAGGTAAATATAAGAAGCAGATAGCTATGTAAAGCTCAACATGTGTCACCAACTGTGGGTCCACCTTAGATTCATGTCTGAAACATGAAATATCAAGACTCAGGGCCATCAGCCCAACATATGTTAGTAGTACTGGCCTAGGTAGCAAAAGCCCTCCTGCCCTCTACCCTGTCCTTCCCTGCAGAGGTAATCTAATTCATGCAAGTTTCGAGATTTATTAATGACCACAATCTAATTAAAGACACCACACCAAGAGAATAACAGGCGTTTAATTTATTCATAAAATCCAACAATGGAAAATTATTGTAAATCTTTGTCACAGTATTATATCACCCCCAAATTTTACAGTATCCTCAAATGTGCTTTAACAGCCACCCCAATGATATGGAGATCCCATACATAGTTATTCAGAAAAGAAATATAGAAAAGAAAAAAATAAAACAGTCAACATCTGCTTGAGACAAATACTCAAGCCAAAAATCACATAGTATTATAGAATTTTTAAATATATTCATACAACTCTTTTCTTTCATTATATAAGTTTTATTTACATGAAAAAAGCATAGGCAGTTCAATAACCTCACAAAAATATTCCATGCCAAAATTCATCAAGGAATTGTTTCATGCAAAACTGTAATTGGATCAAAGCCACGAAAAAGGATACAAATTTGTTGTTCACTGAACTTGACAACAGACTGCGATACATTCAAAGTAACCTACGTATTACCGTAATTAAGGACCCATAAACCTATCAGGACCAACTTAAATCCAGAAGAAATTGTAAACTTGCTGGTCCTGTTACTGGTCCAAACTAGTATCAAGGTGCAATTTAAGAGTCACTTTATACAGAAGTACCTTTATCGTATACCTCTCTTCTGTTTGGCAAACCAATGTGTTTGGCTAAAGGAGTAATTTATTCAATAGACACCATGCTAAACCATTGAAACAGTTTTATTTTTTGCATGCAGGGCTTTTGTCAAAATAGATTTTTGCTGGTTTTCTAATTGGCTTACAGGTCCATGAGAATGGATAAGGAACTGGTGGACCAAGCTGCTGTATGTATAATAAATACCATGTAAACTCCTCCCATTGTCTAATCCTTCAGTGTACAGTACATAAGTAACTAATGATTAGTGAAAGTTATTGAAGGTAGGGTTCACTCAATAATTGTGAGTAGGAATTGTGTAAGTGCAACATACCATGGATTTGGGCTATATATACTATATGTAATATTTGTTCACTATTTGGAGGTAATGTTTTAATAATTTAATCTAGAACTATTAATGTTGCATTGGGTTGAGGGTTATTAGAGCAACTGTCATGTGAAATTACTCTTGTACAGTGGTGAGGAGCTGCCACCAAGAAGCCTTTTGTTGAACCTTTCCCTTGGTGCCCACCCTTCCTTCCTATGTCTGCCAGATAGTAAATAAATTCTAATGACATTAAAGGGACATCTTCAAGTGCACAGATAAACTAAGCAAAGAGAGCAGCAGGGAGAAAAATGACAGAAGAACTTTCATGATGTTAACTCTTTTAAGCCAAGTTTCTTCCTGGATACTGGGAAACATTAGCTACCAAATGGGGTCTTTCGTTAAAGTGCCCATCGGTAAAGCTTGGGTGGACCTTGGTGAAGCTTACTATGCAAATACCAACTTTCTAAATATTTTTATGGGCATAACCTTACACATGACCTCTGCCCCCCATGTGACAGTGCTTGAGCATGGTGATAGGACACTAAGGCATCAAGCAGGTTCATGTGGAAGCAACATGCCTAGTAGCCTCATACCCTGGATGTTGAGTATTTCAGTAGGGCGCAGTAACATTTGGTTATTTGTACTCTCTAGAATTCAGGGGGATAAATTATTGTATTTGCCTCTGTCCTCTCAATATGCATTTATTATAATCTTGTATATAGGGATTATTTGCTTGCTTCACTTAAAGTCACAATTTCCTTCTTTTATGTAAAAACAGATCTGTCTGGTTCTTTTTTGGCCCTACAGATTTGAATGCCGGGTAATGCTAATAAAAAGCAACACACCATGGATCAGAACTACCTGACCAGACTTTTTTGTGGTTGGTGTGCACATTTGGATACATAACATATAAAGCCTTCTTGTAAGATTTTGGACATGGACATTGAAGATGTCGGCTTAAATAAGTCAAAGAAGTTGTAGGGAAAATGTTTAAAAAATGAATCTTAGAAGACTCCCAGGGTTTAACATTGTGGCAAGTAATTTGAATTTCACTCAGTTCATGTCATTTTATAATGAAAGTGTTTATAAACCCAGGACCCTGCATTCACTATATTTGGTCTCCCACAGTTGACAGAACATGGAAATGCAATTATTTTAGTAAATATAAACTGCTAAATAATTTTTCTCATCAGCAGTTAGAGCAGTCTTGTGACTTCTATCAGTGTCCAGCAGAGCACTGGTTACAGCTTGTAATAGGAGTTTTCATTCTGCACTAGGAGGATGCAGAACCCCTGACCTCTGTCTGGACAGTGCTGATTGGCCCTGTGTTGATCACATGCACTCTCTCAAAAAAAAAAAAACCTCTCTAGCAATACACACCAAACTGAGCATGTGCAGAGTGACTCCAGACTATATTTTTTATCAGGAGATAAGAAGGAGACACTTCAGAGGATTCACCCCTTAGGTTCTACAGTGAGTATAACATGCATGCTTTACTACATATACAGACTGATTTTACTGTTGTAGGTTTATTAACACTTTAACATAGTCCTTTACACCTGGCTATCATATCCCGTCAAGCCTTCTTCCAGCAATGATACAATGTAACATAGCCACAAGTGAGACAAGCTACGACAGCTTTGCAATCTATGTATATCAAAGAGACACACAGAGAGCAGCAGTGAACTCTAGGATTAGATGACATGTAGCCCCAGACAAAAAAAATGATTCTGTCAGGACTAAGAAACTATTTTAACTGTATACAAGAACTCTCTTATAGATGACATTACAAGACAAATTTTGCATTTAGAGTCTCATTATAAAATTCTGGCAAAAACATATGTATTTGTCAGTTGGATCTACACTGACCATGTTTCATCAAAACATTAAGCATATGTGACAATTGTTATTATGATTGTTCTTCACTGCCTTTTGTTTATCAGAGCATTTAATAGTCACTTGTGTTAGTCACTAGTGTACAATATACACATTAACCCCTGACAGCATCACTATTGTAATATTTTTTTTTCATCAAAAATAAAAAAAAAAGACTAAGGTGTCCATTTATGACACAGAGAATAGCTGCGATTCAGAAGATTTCAGCTATTCTCTGGTCATTCACAGTTTATGACACTCAGGAGATCAGCCCTTCACCGAAGATCTGTGTTCTCCCTCCAGATTCTCCAGCCCAGAGCTGGAGAATCGGTGGAACCGCAAACTAAGCAGCGATAATTTACCTCTGCTTAGTAAACTGATCTTTTACTGTAATCTTGTGAGATTATAGTAAAATCAGCCGTTTTCCAGCATTTGTAGACCGTTCTCCAGCGTTTGTAGACCGTTCTCCCTTCGTTCGGAGAACTGCTTCATAAACTGCATTCACAGGAGAACTGTGTTCTCTGAGAATGCCGGAGAACTGAGCAGGGATCATTTATCGCTGGTTCATAAACAGACACCTAAATCTATACTGAAATGAAAAAAAAAAACTGCCTTCAACAAAAAAATAAGGGAAATGAAAGTGAAACCCCACTTTTGCTGAGTAAAAAAATGTATTCTTCAATTATGCACTATTCAATGATTTAAGCAAACTTCATTATATATTTCTCCCTGCTTCTGTTCAGTGGACACTGAGGCTTACTCAAAAAACTAAAAAAACTGCAAGTGCAAATTGGAAAGGTTTGCCTGCTATAATCAAACAGTCAATCCCAATGTTGTAATATGAGAGAAACTGCTGGGAAATGAAACAAGCCAATCAAATAAGCAGACAATGAGATTTTTTATAGCGTTCTGTACACAAATAGTACATGGAACATCCCTTTGTTGTCATGGTAGCCATGGCTTCAAGAAGACAACATTTGATATTTTTTGGCAGTTATAGAACATCGTAGCTGGCTGCAGATTGAAACAGAAAGGTCATTTTTAATAATATTAAATTACAAAATTAAGCAGCAATTATATTTGTTCATATAAATCCATATTTAATTGAAGTGGTTACTTTCAAAAGATTATACTCTTTCAAGTATCTATCTGTTCAGTTGAGGAATCAACCTGAAGATAAAGTTATATTTATATTTTGAGCCATCATGCCAAAAATCTTGCAACACAAATTTTCTTTATTGATCTTTTGCCCTTTGTACACTACGTACTATTGTCATCTTCATCATCTTCAATGAAGAATAACCAGTCAGCTGCAATGGAAGGGCTTGATAGATCAAATTCAACAATGCTATTCTTTTGCTCTGGGACTGCTCATATGATTTTACGCAAATATTGCCTCTATCAAATTCTGCACAAAGCAAAATTTGTTTCAGGTAAAGGTATTTTCTAACCACTCTTACTTTGTAAGCCTAACCATTTCCATCACAAGCTTTTCTTCCTTTTTAAACCAAATAGGAATACGATCTACCTCTGTATAACTAAAAGTCCTTCCAGACTTTTATCCATTTTTGTTTTTCACCAGCTGGTCTTCTGCATAGTTCACCACATAAAATAACACTATGGTAAGCTTATTAAAAAACTGGAGCAGTTGAGTAGAAAGGCCTAAAATAGTGCAATATTAATAGCAAATATATAAAGCTAGCATGCTAAAGTAAATAAAGGAAGTACAAACGCACATAGCTGCATACAGATTTACATTAAAAGTAATCATAATCCTGTAGTTAGAGAAAGAAACGTCTTGTACCTTGTATATTCCTGATATACGGGGAAGCAGGAGGGTACTAGTTTCAAAATAATAAAAAGTGATTTCAATGATAATGTTTACCTCCATCTAGTGAACATGGGTCTAGCAGGAATAACTATTTATTGCTTATAGTAATTAGGGAGCTATTACTGCAGTTCAGGTGTCACAAATCCAAAAAGAAACTAACAAAAAGCATCCTAGGTGGTGTGGTCTCCTGCAGTTTATGTAATCAAGATAAGAAGAGCTTTGAAGGCTAATTCATAATTACCTTTTATTTATTTATTTTGGATAGAGTAGGGAACGGTTTATCCCCTTGGCCAGGTGTTTTTTGTCAGTGTACCACTGGGGAAATGTGCCTTTATTTTTTGTCTCAAATATGCAACAGGATGTTAGAAGAAATCCATCAAAGTGAGGGAATATCCATACACCAGTTCTGAAATGTTGAATTTCACCTTATTTACTTTCTCGGTAACAATAGTCACCAGCACAAAGGTGTGAACCTCTTAATGAGGACACAGACAGCAATTAAAACAAGGCAGAGGTTCTTACCCTTCCCTACTCTATCCAAAAAACGTTTTGCCTAGAGATACACTTTAATATGAATTTATGATATTAATAAACAAAATCACCAAAGTCGGTATGTTTACAATCTTTCCATTTTATCTGTTGCCTTTAGCACTATTCCTTGACTATAGATTAGCTATAAGCTTAGTCGTTGGTCATACATAGGGAGAAACACAGTGATGGCGATTTACTAAAGAAGAATGTTCATTTAGCCCTGATAGATTCTGTTTACTTTAATTATTCAGTCATGTAAAATCAAAATTCCTGTTTTCGTTTTATATTGCTGCACATTGGATATTCAACATAAAAAGAACATTCTCCACCTTGCAAAACCTACCCAATACCTTAAAGGTTACCAGCCTTTAGCTCCCCCCAAGGCTAATTATTGACAAGTGGTCTGAAGAACATAATAAAAATGCAGCTGACGTTCATAGTGACATAGTAAATTATTGGATTATTTTCCCCGTGCAGGTTTTTCCATTTTTCATCAATCAGCCCCGTATATATGTGCCTGCCAGTGTGCATATTCAGTCTGCTACCAAATCAATGTTTTGGTTTTAGCACATATTCTTTAGCATAATGCACCTATGAGTTTATGATGTAATATCCCATAGGAACCAGATTGCTTTATTAATTTTATTTATTCATTATATATTGCAGCTTACCAGTCCTTAGATATGGTGGCTACATTAGTTCTTTTTCTGGCTAGAAACATTTTCAGCAAATACAGAAAATATCTGTTGATCTTGCCAGAAAAACAATGTCTTTGTTACTTCCTGTGAACTTAAAAGAAACCCCAATAATCCTCATGTAAACTACAAGTCCCATCAATCCCCTATGTAATGAAGATACACAAAGGCAGACATGTCTGAAGTTTAGCTTGTGTGATGACCATGGCTGCCGCCATAAACACAGTGGAAAAGTGAGTGTAACCACGATGGTTCAGGAAGTGGGTGATTACCAATTGAAAATAAAAGGGGAAACAAAGTAAAAAGCAAATTTTGTTTAGCCACAACATCTGAGAACTAGTATACTGCAATATATGAATGTTTTGTTTTTGGGTCTAGATAGGAAGTATAGTCCTTTAAAATGTGTATTGGCTCTTGGTTTTGTAACAGATGAAAATGTACAGTACATATGATACAAAGAGCTAACAGAGTGTTAAAATTGAGGTTACAGATACAAATATCTTTTAATTTGATGTCTCTCTTTGCCATGGCTTCACTTTTATCTGAATGGTTTCTAAAAGGATCTATATTAGAAGCCAATCTGACCAACAAACAACGTAAGTGAATAGGTAACTATATTTTACAACCCATGATTTGCTTACCTTGCATTTTTCATTTAGGAATGTTGAAATAAAAAAGACCTAAACGTGTACAATTAATTTACCTTTCCATCATCTTATATGGAATTACCTATTTAATTGCTGGAAAAAGGTCAGAGGGCAAAAAGTCCATGACTTTGATTATAAATGTCAACAGGTTGCAGCTGTGTACATTGCAAGTAATGGCGACAGGAGAAATGACTCATAATTTAAAGGTAATGAGAGGTAACTGGATTTACTGATGCATTTCCATTTTCAATATTCTATTGAGCATGGCAGAAAAAATGAATTTACAATATAAACTTGTCTTTTGAAGTTCACTATAAAACAGCAGTAAACTAGAATTGACCTCTTCTGTGCTTTTTCTGTTTTGTCTTGTGCTAAAATTACATTTTAAATACAAACAGTATAATACAGATTGAATGTGCTACAATGTGCTTGGGTATCAAGAAAACTATATTTAATACAATCAGTAAAAGATCTACCAATGAAAGAACTATGACAGATAATTTGCAAGAATTGGCCTGGGGGCAGGACATAGAGCTGCTGCCTTCAGCCACTAATCAGATCATAATTTTCATTTTGTAGTGCAGATTAGGAAATCTGATTGGTTGAAATAAACAACACCTCCAGTTTCCTCCAATGTTTATGGTTTTGTATCTATAGATTTCCTTGCCATTCCAGTTCCACTGAAATAATTCACTCAAGGGTCTGACTTTATTATGAAAATTGATAACTAACACCTGTATTTCTTTTTGCCTGGTCTGGGTAGTTAAAGTTCACTCTTTGATATAGTTAATACAAATATTCACATAGGTAGTCTTGGCAACAGTATACCTGCTAAGAAGTATTATACCTTTACAGTCATTCAAGTGCCACTGGATTGGGCATCTGCAGAAATATATTTGGAATCTGTAGTAAACTTTAGAGATGGAGAAAAGCAAGTCCAGAAACATTCACCTAGTATAAAGTAAATGAAATGTGGAAATGATCACAATTATAGAAATATCACTTTAAACACAACCCAACAATCACCACAACTTGATTAACCCTAGTGCCCAGATCAAATTTAGCAGTGGAAGAGCTTTATAACCAATTTGCCTACTTACATCATTTTAAAATAGTTTTTAAAAGCATATATGGGTTTTATGTATTATAATAAACTGCTTTTATTTACTGTAAGATGTCAACTGACAAAATCTTAAAAAAGCACTGCACTCAATAACTTTTAGTAATACTTATAACATATTTAAACAATTTGTTTTTTATGCTGTTTGTATTTCACTTTTACAGCTGAAGGCTGTGAGGAGCAATTGCAGTTGAGACAAAGTGACAGTGACATCTGAAACAGACCCATATGATTACTATGATTAGCTGTCAGTGATAACAATATCTGAAACCAATCAGAGAGATTACCAATCATTAGTGTGAGACCAGTGCTGCCAGTGCATTTCCATACTAGAAGCCCACACTGCTGCAGGCTCTTAAACCTAAGGTGCTTTAATCTACAGAATGTGGGCAGAAATGAGTTAAGGATTGGTGTCTCAAAATTTATTTTATTCTGACAACTGTATAGAGTTTACACAAGTAACGAAAGTATTCAGTATATGGTTTCTTTACATAGCATAGTGTGTGGCAACCCAGGAAACCTATATGTGAAGCCACTAAACAGTAATAATTACTAATTATTGTTGTGTACTTGAAAGTAAAACAGTATTAGGATTTTCCATTTAATTTGTATTACTATTACAATTAAAGACAATAGTAACTTAAGATCTGAAAAAGTATGATTTCCACATAAAAGCAATGTAGGGCATCTTGACTGTTCTAATTCTGTTGGTTGGAACCGGTTTGGCCAAGTCTCAATTGCAGCTGTTCAAAGTGGAATAGCAGTTTTGGTCTGAAATTCCCTGATTCTATCATGTAGCCTCAAGAAATTCTCCCCTTCTCTCTCATATGACTGATTATATTGCCAGCTGAATATTTAACAAAATTTAATTATATATTAGAGATAAATACCTCTAAAAAGTAAATAAAGAGGGTATTTAACTGGGCATCCATATTTAACACAGTGCAATGTGTCTATTGGAATATGAGGTAATACATTTTTTTGTGGCATACATATATATAAAATGTTGACCTAGTAAATTGAGTTAATTTTTAGTATACAAAGCACTCCCAGCTTCTTGGTTTTTCTCTAACACACCAATGCCGATAAAAAATATCTAATATACTAATACAAATATTCACTGCCATTAATGTAGAATTCTGGACTTGCTGTTAGAAAGCTTAATTGAAAAACCATCTTTTTCTTTCATTTTAAGTTGGATACAAAATTTAAAGTAGGTCACTAATAGAGGTAATTTACTACATACTAAAAAAAATCAATATCATTTCTGACATGCCACATACCAAGTGCATGCACCTGCCATCGAAACAGAAAAAGAAACAGCATTTTTCTATTTTGTTCCCAGCAGATAAAACTACATTTACCATTACCTCTCATAACATATTTTAAAAGATTTTAAAGTGTAAATGTGATTAGAAATTTAGCAAAATTTGAACAAATATGTATAAAAAAACATTAACAGATAACCCTTTTTTCCAAGATGACATGCTGTAAATTTTTGTTCCCAAAAAAAGTCTTTAACAATACAACTGATATGCTGATTCAAGCTTTCAGCTATACATGCAAGAAGAAAATATAATGTTAGGTTAAAAATCACTAAAACGTGCTATATAGAATTATTATAATTATTATTGTTTTGAGACTTTTTTTTTAAAAGTTTGTGTAGAAGTTCAAGGTCCTAGTGTCCTGGAAGACTCATATTCTGAAGCACATTTTGGTTTGATCCCTTTGCCATTGTAATAGTCCACAACCTGGTTTGGAACTTCAGCCAGAACACTTTTTGCAAGGGCAGCTGGTGAGGCCTATGGAAAAAAAGTATATGAATAAATACATACATAAACGCAGTTTTCTTGCATTATTTGATCAGAATACACTTGATTCATGAGCTACAAAGGTTTGAAAAGTGGTTTTGCACTTTTTGTATTTGATTTTTGTATTTGTTAAAACCAGAGCTAAAACAAACATTTTTTTTTAGCCAGTTAAATAAAAAATGTTACGTATATCATGTAGTATTGTAACCACCCAGAAAGTGGAGCTTTAGGCTAATTTTCACATGATTTCCTGTATCTTTGACTCATGATCAAGGAAAACTGTGTTTTCCAGAGCTCAACAGTTCAAGATGAAATTTAATCATACAAATAACGTAAGTCAAAGGAGTGATAACTAAATAAAAGCAAAAATATTATTTGCGCTACCTCAAAGTCAATTAGTGGAAAATAAATAAATAATAAATAAAACCTAATTTTTGCAGCTGTACACTAAAATGTGCTCCCACAGCAATCCAAACATGTATATATCACAAAGTGTAGCACAAATATCACAAGTACTTACCAGCTGTATCTACCCCTATGAAACATGTATAATTATATAAAGCGTGTATATACATAAATAATCTCCAAATTTAAATATACCCAAAGAAAATTCATGGTATAATGTTTATACAAGTGCATATATATAGCCTGTCACTCCAATGTGTATAGTAAAAGTGAATAATTCCTCCAACAGTGTCTGTGTGGTTCTCGATAATATTCACAGCAGTGTAATCCATCACCTGTCACACCATCTGCTTACCTATAGATATTGACCTATGATCTTAAAAGGTCACTCTGCACATTGCCTTTTAATTGGGCCTCCCCACCTCCAGGTTTCACCAGATGTATCAACACCTTGTCTTGTTCCTCCTCCAATACCAGGTACTTATCTATATGTCTCTAATCTAAACCTAATGTAGCTAAAAAATAAAAAAAAATCATTGTGCAGTGTATTATATTAATATATTTTTTATTTAATTTTATTTAATAAATGGGAAGCCACTTAAAAATTTGGTTCACTAAGTGCCCCAGAATCAGTTCACTTTAAATACTGTATTTCCCCCTTAAGATAAGGATTCGGCATCACATTCATGAAAAACATCTCACTACTGTACAGCTTCTGATCATATATGTGATGTCACATGGCACCGCCTGGCGTGTTTCATCACACCGTGTGACTTCCTCAAGGGGTTTCTGCATGAGGAAGCTTATTTTGTTTGGAAATATTCATTCTAATTTGCAGATTATTTGTGCATATACAAGCTTTATTTAATGATATGTGTTTCAGAGGAGTAGATACAGCTGGTAAGTACTTGTGATACTTAGGAATAACTCATTCATTATTGGATGGCTCTGTCCAGAGTTTCAATTTACAGAGTAAGCCTGAAAGCAGAGAGCACGTGTTGTGCTCTCTCTTTTAATAATCCTTTATCATGTGTTAAATGTTCACTTGGAAAAAAAAATTTGTATAGTAAAACAAATTGCATAAAATAAAAGTTTAGAAATACATTAACTTAAAAATAAATACATAGATAAATAAATAATTAAACGGAACCCCAAACTATTAAAGTTTTCTTGGTTGCATAGGCTTTGTGTGATTATTCAGACTAATTAAATTTCCTTCAAGGTTATTTACACATATCTGGAACCAGGGTATAGACTTAATTAGCAAGACAGGATGATGATGTTTATGCATTATTTTGGGGCAGGACTTAACAGGAGTGTTAAAATTTTGTTTTATATTGCTTTATGCATGTACAGTATGATACCTGATTTTGGAGTAATCAAATTTGAAAGGCAATGGGTTCTTTTTTTTTCTGGAAGCCTGAAAAATTGTGAGGCTACTACATTTTATTTTATGTTGCTCTGCTATTGTAGTCTGGTGATGGGCTTTCTGTTTTCATGGCAATGGACCTTGATTTTTTTCTAGCTAGCTCAGATGTACTGTTTTGTTACAGCAAAGAGCTGAAATCTTTAGCAATCCCCCAATAAAACTAGTATCATCAAAACAATGGCAAATCATTGCTGTCAGCTGCTGAAGTTTTAGATTGCTCTTTGGCTTATTAAATACAGGCTGACGTGAGACAGCGTGGTACATAAAACCTTCTAAACTAAAAACATTGTACGAGGGTATGAAATGCAGTTATCCATAACTAATTATGAAATCTTCATGGATGTGTCAAGATAAACAGAAAATTAATTGGAAGGTTATGAGCCCATTTTAATTAAGGCTTTTTAGTGACTGTTTAATTTTATATATTCAATGAATAGATCTGAAAGTAAAGTGTACATTATGTGCTATTAAACAAGAAACTATCAAATTAGATATGTTTTTTTTAATTTTCAAAAGAAGAATGTCTAATTGAATTACCCTGGTAATAATTAATTATGCTTGATAATATAGCCTTGAAAATGCAAGTTTATACAATATGAATATACATGAGAGTACATATCCTGTCAAAGCGGCATTATAATATTCCCAGCCATTGCTCCACTGGCTGTTTAAACAGCCAAATTCTTATACAGGTACAGCAATATCTTAGCTATCAGAAGGCACTCACAGGCTAATGCCTAGAGAAGCAAGGAAAAGGAAGCCAATAATAAAATATATTACTTTTTCATTTTTTTCTGACATCTAGCCAGTTCTGAATTCTTATGAATAAATCCAACAACAGATCTGTTGAGAGGGTTTGCTGAAAGGAGACACATGATTCTCTAAAGCTCTAGTGACAAACGGCTGTTTTTTTTCCTGCTGGCTTCTGATTGCTGCACAGTACACTTGCTTTGCACTTAAAATCATTATAGTATTTTAATTATTTTTTCTAGATAAGCATGTAAAGGCTTAATGTTAACAATCTTATTATTAAAATATAATGTTTTAGAATTTCTATAGCATATTTTTAACTTTATACGTGTAAAAGTAGCCATACTTTCTCATTCTAAATCGAGGCTCTGCTTTCTGATCAGCAGTGCTACATCTTGTTTGTGTTTTAAGCTGACTCTTGAAAACAATGCACTGCCTAACATAGTAGCCCTGGATACTAACTACAAAGTGCCCATGAGGTGGTACCTGGTTCCTGCTCCAATAGGCCCCCCTCCTACCCAGCCGCTTGCTTTAGGAGCTGCTCCAGCCTTGGCACCCATCTCCACACATGGTGAGCTTGCCCTCTGGCCCAATATTTCTGGACTGAGGTTTTCTGTATCCTCTCTACCATATTCTCCTGTTCACTGGCCCCTGACCCACCAACAGCCCTTCTCAATAAACATCCACCAGACGTATCTCGTAGACACTTCAGACTCCTCTTGCAGGTCACAACTGCAACAAAATAAGCCATAGATCAGGCCTAAAAATCACCTCGCCTCAATGTCTTAGAGATGAAAAACAGGATCACCAGAGCCATGATCCACACCAAGGTCGAAGCAGTCCTTCTAGACAAGGTGCATAACTATGAATTACTTTGGAAACCCTGAGTAGAACACTTCTTCCCAGCTGATTTCAACAAATCCCTGCTCCTACCGTGCTAACACCTGTGTGAGCCTTTGGTTCAAGTTTGGCACCTAGGTTGTTACGCTTGTTGCTTGCTATGGGGGCACATGCAGGAAAGGAGAAGCAGACAGCACTGCCAGGGGATGAGGAGGTAAGGGAACACCGTGAATACCACTGCACAGAACTTTACAACCACTTTAAGTGGAAAAAAGTTTTAAAAATTAATTAGGAAATTAAGAAATGGTTGCCATAAATTATTAAAAGAACAAAAACCCTACCAGCATACACATTCGAATGTAAACACATGCGTCAGGCACTCCTATGTATGAAAAATATGAATATGTCACCCCTATTAGGTATTGTGCAAATGTTGGAATGAGAGAAATAATTCTAGGGTCATCATTCACAGGTAATGCTATTTCGATGACCTGTAAGGGTCATTAAAGGTCACCTCTGGTCAATTTTTGTTTCCAAAGTTTGTCGCTGCCTCATGAGTACATGCAATTATAAAGCTTGACATGTTTAGTACCTATTTACACAACATAACCTTGTCATTCATATTTGGCCAAAAGTGGGTAATATACCGTGTTTGTGTGCATGAAAATAATTTTAGTGCATATTTATTAAAAATACTGTATGTTTCATAAACTGTTGTTACAATGTCGCATGACATAAATTATGATTATCGTTATTTTTTCTCTAGAGTCTCGGCTTTCAGAAAAAACACCCACTGGGCACTTATTATGTACACCTGTCCAATTGCTTGGTAACACAAACTGCTAATCAGCCAATCACATGGCAGCAATTCAATGCATTTAGGCATCTAGAGATTTTGAAAATAACTTGCTGGAGTTCAAACTGAGCATCAGAATGGGGAAGAAATTGTATGTAAGTGGCTTTGAACATGGCATGGTTGTTGGTGCCAGATAGGCTGGTCTGAGTATTTAAAAAAAACTGCTGATCTGCTGGGATTTTCACACACAACCATCTCTATGCTTTACAAAGAATGGTCCGAAAAAGAGAAAATATCCAGTTGTGTGGACGAAAATGCTTTGTTGATCTCAGAGGTCAGAGGAGAATTGGCAGACTGGTTTAAGATGATAGAAAGGCAACAGTAACTCAAATAACCACTTGTTACAACCAGGGTATGCAGAATACCATCTCTGAATGCACAACACATTGAACCTTAAAGCAGCTGGACTACAATAGCAGAAAACCACACTGGGTGCCACTCCTGTCAGCTAAGAACAAGAAACAGAGACTAAAATTCGCACAGGCTCATAAAAATTGGACAATAAAAGATTGAAAAAATGTTGCCTGGTCTGATGAGTCTCGATTTCAGCTGTGACATTTAGATGGTAGGGTCAGAATTTGGCGTAAACTACATGAACGCATGGATCCATCCTGCCCTGTATCAAAGGTTCAGACTGGTGGTGGCGGTGTACTGGTGTGGGGGATATTTTCTTGGCACACACTGGGCCTCTTAGTACCAGTTGAGCATTGTTTAAATACCACGGCCCACTTGAGTACTGTTGCTGACCATGTCCATCCCTTTATGATTACAGTGTACCTATCTTCTGATGACTACTTCCAGCAGGATACTGCACCATGTCACAAAGCTCAAATCATCTCAAATTGGTTTCTTGAACATGACAGTGAGTTCACTGTACTCCAGTGGCCTCCACAGTCACCAGACCGCATGAGATGTGGTGGGATGGGAGATTCACATCATGGATGTGCAGCAAACAATTCTGCAGCACCTGCATGATGCTAGAATGTCAATGTGTATCAAAACTTCTGAAGAATGTTTCCAACACCTTGTTGAATCTATGCCATGAATAATTAAGGCAGTTCTGAAGGCAAAAGGGGGTCCAACCCAGTACTAGCAAAGTGTACCTAATAAAGTGACCGGCGAGTGTATATAATAGGGTTTTTACCTAAATTTCAGACCTAAATGTACATTTTTACCATGTGTGAAAAAAAATGTCTAAATGCTCCTGGCAAAAGGGTTAAAAGTGTACATGAAAGTGGGCAAGCTCGTACAAATGCACACACACACTATATCCACAAAACCCAGGCATAAAAACATATAAACACACTACAGTTTGGGATGGGACCACAATAATGGGCTCTTTCTGTATATACCTCCCTGAACCTTGGAGGCCACACACAAATGTGCTAAAAAAAGAAATGACCATATAAAAAAAATCTTGGTATGTTTTGTGCTCTTTCAGTAGAATGCGACAGCCATATTCCCTGCTAGCAATCCTATCATCATGCAGCCTGAAAATACCTCTGGGAGATATTATCTGCACATAAAGAGGCAGACATTGGATTATGGATAACAGAGAACATTGATTTTCCACTGTTTGTCTCTGAAACACAAGAGACTTAAATAGGGCTTCACATTGATGTTTAGGATAAAGGATTATGAAAGAAAATGTTGCAGTTCTCATTAGATAGCCATAAAATTTATGTCATTTATGAAAAGCTCCTGGCACATTTACAATACAGTTAGACTCAATCAATGGGAATTTACTAGATGACATGAACTCTGTCCATGGTGCTGATTTTAAAATACTGTTTATATGTGCAAATAAATGTAACCAAGTACACACAGCTGTGAGTGTATGCTAAGAAAGAAAGGAAATAGGCATATGAAATACAATCAGAAGAGGGAAAATAACTGTTTATCTGTATTCAGTAAGAAAATAAAATGGATTTTATTACTAACCCGATTAAATGGAAATCTAAATTTTACTTTCTTATGTTTATTTCAAGGTAATGATGCATATTATTTTTCTAATTATTATTATTAATACACCCTGCATCTAAGCTGATGATTTTACATTTTTAATGAATACAAAGTGCACTTATTCACTTATCTTTTTTGCCCCTATGCCCTGGCCTATATTGTCTCACTCTCACCATCCACAAATCTGTATTTACTGAGATCTGTTGCCAATGACCTTAAGGGATAGTTTACACGGGACTATTAACATGGCTTGAAGATGGACTCAAATGAACCAGCCAGGAGAAGGGTCCTGTGGCACAGGACATAAACAATCCCCGAAGGTCATGGTCAATGGATTTTGGTAATTATGGATCTGTGTAGGGTCAGGACACATGGCAAAAAGGAGTGCAATTTGTCTTAAAGTGAATTTATTCTTTAAAGTTTTTATTGTCCACACTACACCCAGAGCAGAATAATACCCAGCCCTAGTTAATGTCACACTATCTGATAGTGTACACTTTGAAATTCACTCACTAAGGACCTGTGTTGATGGGCTTTGATTTGTTTCAAGTAGTCTATGGGAACGTTAAACCCATTTAATGCAGGTCAAAGTAAGTCAGAAGGAGATCAACTGCAGGTTATAATGTGTACCTGTTTTAATCCAGGGCACTAAGTGTCTTTTCTGTCTGCTGCTTCATCCCTCTGTTATCAGTATGAATAATTTTTGACAAGTTTTCCTGCCACAAAGAGAAAAGTGGTGACAGGGGAGGGAGCTTCAGCAGATTTGACACCCTTAGCTCTATATCTGTGAGCTGTGTGGAGAGGGTGGTGTAACTTCCCTCCAATTATCTCTCAGAGCTCTCCTCACTGATGTATCTTCAGCTCTCTGCCCATGCTTTTCAGAGCTGAGAGGTCCTGTGTAAATTCTGCACTTTGAATGGATGTAGGGGACAGGTGGTGCAGATAAACAGGTACAACATATGTAGGAGGATTTGTTTCTTCTCCGTGTAACACCTGAGGCCAGTCATTTTGCTGGGTATATGTTCGGGTTTAAAACCACTTTAAATGCACCCCTCAATAAGTTCTGAATGATCTCATAGGCATCCCAAACTAATGTCAAACTAATGCCATCAACAAAAACCCAAAGCTCCTTCAACATAGGCCTTAGTATTGGTAAATTCAAGCACAAATTATAGATTGCAAGGCCAGTGCCATGAATATACAAGATAGAAAAAATACAGGAGAAAACTATAAATACATATTCAGGCCCTGACTGGCTATAGGGAACACCGGGCATTTGTCCAGAGGGCCGGGGCCGCCTAGATAGGAGAGGTGGCTGGGCGGCACATAGAGGATCGTGCATTTCTCGGTTCCTGTATGTGCCGCCCAGCCGCCTCTCCTATCAATCTCCTGCATGCGGTTGGCTCCTGTATGCTCCCCCCGCTGACGCCCCCCTCCCTCATCTCCTCCAGTGGCCCCCCTCATCTTTCTTTCTTTATTTCTCTCCCTCTGTCTTTCCCTCCTTCCTTCTTTCTTTCCCTCTTTCTTTCTTTCTCTCTAACAACAAAATACAAAAAAAGTAATATTGACACTACTGGCGGAATTACCAGAGTCGAAAAGTTCGCTCTTGTGATCGCGCGCTGGCGTTCCACCACTGGGCTCCGAGGAAAGGGTCCCTGGGCTTTGGGCTGCTCAGTGCAAAGTGCCTGGGCCTATTTTTTGCCCCAGTCCAGGCCTGTACATATTGACCACTTAGGCATTTATACATTTTGATCATTTTCCCCACTTAATCTCCTCTTCTCAAAAGAGAATACATTTAGTTTTAGTTCAGCTAATCTTTCCTTATAGCTGAGCTCCTCCATATCACTTTGGTTGCCCTTCTCTACATTTTCTCCAGTTCTCCGATATTCTTTTTGTGAACTGGTGCCCAAAACTGAACTGCCTATTCTAGATGAGGTATTATTAATGATTTGTACAAGGGCAAAATTATATCTTTCTCTCTGGATTCTAACCTCTTTTAATTCAAGATAGTATTTTGCTCGCTTTAGAAACTGCAGCTTGGCAGTGCATGCTATTATTAAGTTTATGATATACCAGAACACCCAGATCCCTCTCAACCAGTGACTCCCCTAGTTGTACTCCTCCTAGAATGTATGATGTATGCATGTTTTTACCCCAAGTGCACAACTGTATATTTATCATCATTAAACCTCATTTGCCACATAGTTGCCCAATTAATTATTGTATGGTGGTTGGCTTGTAAATTGGAGATGTTATTCCACTGCAGAGCTTGGTGTCAGCTGCAAACGACGTAATGGTAAATTTAATCTCAAACTTTATATCATTTATAAATAGGTTAAACAGTAAGGGTTCCAACATTGAACCTTGGGGTACACCACTAATAACCTTAGACCATTCAGAGTATGATTAATCTTTGTGTCAATTATATCATTAATCACTGCTCTCTGAATATGGTCTTCTCTATCCATTTACAAACTGAATTTTCTACGTCTGTAGACTTTAACTTACATGTTAGCTGCGTGTGGAGAACTGTTTCAAACACTTTTGCAAAATCCATTATATTGCTGAAAATATTTACTTTCCAATAACTAAAGCAAATAAAATGGCTGATTATATTGAAATGGGAATGCCTCAAATATGTATAGCAAGGGGTCAGTTTTTACAGTGGCACTCAGATTGCTGATCATTACTTATTTGTTGCCAAATGCCCTGACGATTTTGGAAAGAAGTTATAAAGCCCATTAATCACCTTTATTTACTAGATTGAGTTGCATTGTTTTCACATATAGCTTTCCAATACTTCAATAGGAATTTAGCTCTCATTGTTATTTGATGTATTTATAAGACTGGGATAACAGCAGTCAAATTGATTACACTACCTCTCCTTTATTGTGCCGTTCCCTACAGTATCAGTCCACTAAGAGGCCTATTTATGAAGTTGGTTAATCCAGGCACATTCACCATGCTGCAATCATTTCTGTTTACTGCACATTCACTAACAAAATTCACCTATTTTATCAGGCAGAAATGGTTCTTCTATGTTTTGATCTTAATATGATGAATCACGGCATACCCCTCTTTAAATATATCTAACAATCTTTAGCTTACAATGCTATAAAACCATTTTATTACTTATATCAAGTTTAGTTTAGTTAATGGGTCAAAACTGTTTAGTATATTTTCAGTATACACCTTCATATATCATATTTTACCTATTTTCCATGCAGTTTGTTTATTTTAATGTCTTGTGAATTTATAAAATATAACAAACTTACTCTTTTTTGTTATAACAATGTTTTAGTGTATAAATAAGAATTGTAATTCATTTCAAATTAGTTTCTCAACAGCCGAAATATGAGTATTAAAGTGAATACCAGGGTGATTTCAGCATGTTTTGCCAAATAGCAAATTTCCATTTCCACAGTTCTGGATCTATTAAACATCCACATAAAGTTATTTGTAATGCTTTTGAATATATTTTATTGGTTTATCATGGTCTGGACTAAAAATAAAAAGTAGCATGTTTAATATAAAATTGTATAAAATGAATATTTTGTATCTTTATTTCAAGCCAGCAGGTGAAGCTCTGTATTACTTTTCTCATGTTTACCTGTTTATTCGTAGCTGCTTTATTGAAACAAAGTCTGCTGCTTACAAATTTATTAGCCCAATTTTACTCACACAGTTAAATAATTAAGAGGCATGCCTTATCCACCTTTTTTCTCTTCCCTGTCTACTCTGAAAAATACCATAGCGAGTTTCAATAAAAGAGAGAGAGAGAGCCTGAAGGCAAAAGTATACCTTATGGCACTGCTCCAAGCTATGGATGGAAGGAAAACGATCACTCCACCGACAAGTGAGAAGAGGGGAGCATAAGTCTGAGTGATTCCAGTGTCAGCCAAGACAAGTGAAGGGATGGACGCTGCTCAATCGACCCCAGTAGTCCAATGTTAAGAAATTACCTCAGCCGCTTTACTGGCCACGCCCTGTGACGTATTTCGCACAGACTACCTCTGTGACCAAGGCCCGGTGGGTGGGGTGAAACACTTCCGAGGGCATGACCAGTACAGATACTGAGGCCATTCCTTAACATTGGACTCCTGGGGTCGGTTAAGCAGCGTCCATCCCTTCACTTGTAGACCCTGAAGGCTAACAACTTCTGCTGCACGGTCTCTTTAGAAAAACCATAAAACTTTGTGAAATTATTCTAATAGGTGTTCACGTAATTTAAAGTTTAGATGTAAATTAAATACTATCTATCCATGTATCCATGTATCCATCTATCCATGTATCCATCTATCCATGTATCCATCTATCCATCTAGCTAGATATGTATCCATCCATCTAGCTATCTATGTATCCATCCATCTAGCTATCTATGTATCCATCCATCTAGCTATCTATGTATCCATCCATCTAGCTATCTATGTATCCATCCATCTAGCTATCTATGTATCCATCCATCTAGCTATCTATGTATCCATCCATCTAGCTATCTATGTATCCATGCATCTAGCTATCTATGTATCCATCCATCTAGCTATCTATGTATCCATCCATCTAGCTATTTATGTATCCATGCATCTAGCTATCTATGTATCCATCCATCTAGCTATCTATGTATCCATCCATCTAGCTATCTATGTATCCATCCATCTAGCTATCTATGTATCCATCCATCTAGCTATCTATGTATCCATCCATCTAGCTATCTATGTATCCTTCCATCTAGCTATCTATGTATCCATCCATCTAGCTATCTATGTATCCATCCATCTAGCTATCTATGTATCCATCCATCTAGCTATCTATGTATCCTTCCATCTAGCTATCTATGTATCCATCCATCTAGCTATCTATGTATCCATCCATCTAGCTATCTATGTATCCATCCATCTAGCTATCTATGTATCCATCCATCTAGCTATCTATGTATCCTTCCATCTAGTTATCTATGTATCCATCCATCTAGCTATCTATATATCCATCCATCTAGCTATCTATGCATCTATCTATCTATCTATCTATCTATCTATCTATCTATCTATATGACATCTAATAAATATCAGTTTAAAAACATATCCTTCAAAATTAAATTGACACAAAGCTATTATAGATTCCCCTTAAATTGCAGACTTACTACTTCAGTATGGTGAATGTATATTTAGTTTGGTAATTAAGGTGAATGTGTTCATTTAATAATACAATTTTATGCAAAGATTGCTTTGCTTACACTGCTTTTTTCTCTTGCACTTGATTTGATATCAAAAGTGAGCACAACTTCACTTTATTTACTAAACCCAGTGAGCACACAAATTGTTGAGTCAACAGCCTTTAATTCCTTCAGTAAATCAGTCCCATGACTTCAGCCTACTGGCTGAGAGCTACAATTTCACGCTGGCCTGCACTTATATCAATAAATATTATACAGTTTTGAACTATCCAAATATTATACAGCATCTACTACATTTCACCAGACCTATTAGTCTTCTCTCTAAATGTGGCATCAATTTATGTAGAGGAAGGCTGTATATCTCTTGCAATCAATGCAGGGTGACATTTATGGACACAATTGAGAATTATAATAGAATTATAATAGAGTAATATTAAATATGCCAGTGGTAACATTTAGCATGTTACTGAATGCAGCATACAGTTTAAATACACATCATATATCTCATATGCTCAAAACATCCATTACTATTTCTGGAAATGCCACTGGATGACAAATAGCTTCCTATATCTGTCAGATCTCGGAAGCCGTATATTTGAAAGATACGTACGTGTTTGAAATTCCTGAATGGTACAAACTGAACAATGTCCCGAAGCACAGGCTCTCCCTTAGGTGACCTCAGTATTCCATCATCTCCATCCAGCATCTGCATGTCACTGAAATCTGCATTGCCAACTCCGACAATGATGACTGACATGGGAAGATGTGAGGCATGAACTATAGCTTCTCTGGTGTCAGCCATGTCTGTGATTACACCATCCGTTAAGATGAGAAGAATAAAGTATTGCTACAAATAAAGAGGAACAATACTATCAAATAGGTATGACGTAACAATAGTTTACATGCAGATTCTTCTGTCATAGCATAGTATTCATACAGGATACAGCATACAGGATATTTAAAGTGATAATAAACCTTTTTTTATTTAATTAAAATAAAAAAATATGTTATACTTACCTGCTCTGTGCAAGGATATTGCACAGAATGGTGGCTTACCTCCTCTTTTTGGTCCCCCACCAGCTCTGTCCACTCCTCTTGTCTGAGTACCCCCTAAGCAATAGTGCTGGTGTGGATGCACTCCTGAGCTGGGCTGTGTAAGTCCATAGACACACACAGCGTGGCTCAACCATGCCCCCCGCTCTCTCTGCACAGGATTTGACTGACAGCTGCAGAAGCTCCCTCTGCCCTCAGTGAAGCCTGTGAATCCAGGAAGAGAGAGCACTGGTGCTGCAGAGAGGCACAATGCTGGATCAAGAGAGGACTCAGGTAAGTATTTGGGGGGTAAGTATGAGGGAATACTTAGTTGGGTATTTTTTACCTTTAATGCAGAGAATGCATTAAGGTGAAAATAAACATTTTCACTTTAGAACCACTTTAAAGTAGATATAAAAACCAAACAAAATTAGATTATGTAGTTTTCTAAACCAGCCTTTCTCAACCAGGTTGCCCAGGCACCCTGGGGTGCCTTGAGGCTTCTTTAGGGGTGCCTTGGCAAAATGTCTACAAATTGCCCAAAACGCGTATACTTGCCAGCGGGTAGAACAAGCCTGCCTTTTAGTTACTTACAGCCACAGGTTTTCATTGTGCACCATTACAACCTTCTAGCCGCCAGCGTCCTGACAACCAATGACATCATCAGTTGATAAGGAGGATGTCAGCTGCCTGCAGACCGTCTCCTGCCCCTCTCCATCAATGCTGGGGTCACATTAGCTCAGTGATGGAGAAAGGAAACACTGGGATACTAGTCAGTACCAGTGTGCAAAAGTGTATTTGCTTTGGAAGAATAAGTCACCTCTAATGTTGGGTGTCCCACATGTGTGGATGTTGCTGCGTTATATAAAACTGTTAGAATAGTTTTTCCCATTTTAGAATGAGGTGCCTCAAGACTGTCCACAATTTTAAAGGGTGCCTCAAGACTGTCCAAATTTTTAAAGGGTGCCTCAGGACAGTCCAAAATTTTAAAGGGTGCCTCGGGACAGTCCAAAATTTTAAAGGGTGCCTCAGGACTGTCCAATTTTTAAAGGGTGCCTCAGGACAGTCCATAATTTTAAAGGGTGCCTTGACTGAAAAAAGGTTGAGAAACACTGTTCTAAACCACTATGTATCATAAACAAATGCCATTATGCCACTTGTTTTCACCTTTTTCATTCCTATGTTGCATTTCAGTCCTGCTGATCTTCTCCAGTCTTTTGCAACCACTTCATATCTATATGCCTGCACTCCAGTGATGGCTGCATGAAGACTGCATGGTGGCTGATGGCTGCATAGCTATTAATTCCAATTAGTTACCAATATCAATTGATTGGATGGAAAATTAAAGCAGCTACCTTGCTTAGGGCCCCAGTCTCCTTTTGCCCATCTCTGCCATTTATAGTCTTGATTGGAAGACTTTGTGACAGGGTGACATTGTAGGAGAGAAAAGGACAAAGCATTGTCACCCTATAACAGAAAGCACCTGAATAAGGACATTCAGAACCGGGTCACCAGCTATTATTTGAATGAAAGCTCTATTATTTAGAATATTGAAAATGTTTTTTTGAAATGGTATTAAAGCTGAATTCCATTTTTTACACAGTAACATTGGTCCAGCTTGAATCAATGTAAGTATACATATTCCATACCTGTCCAGTCCCTGTGGAAGTGAGAATCACTGCAGTAGCCACCACTACTACACTGCCTTCAAGGACCTGTAAACAAATGCTCAGCACAAGTTCCAGAAAACAGTAACTGTCACTTAGCTGGACAGCTGGGAATGGAACTTTGGCTATAAATATTAATTGGAGCAAAGGAACTGAAAAGCAAACTATGTGGTGCATACTATCATTACATATGCTAAATGCATAGTTATCAGAGATCAATATTTTTATGATGATGGTCTATTTAAAAGAGTCTGGTAAAGAGCAACTTTTAGTAGCCCCTAGCAACAACAAAGTAATCATCTTTTATTGTATCAAAGCACTTGACTGGTAAAATCCAATCCGTTTTCACCAGTTACAAAAAATTGTTCTTGTATCGCTTTAAAAACTGGGGAGAATTCAGTTCATTTGTTTCCAGACTGCTAGCTGTAATTGTTTATTCCCCACACATCATCAATTTAGTTACTTAACCCTCCAGAAGATTTACCCCCCTTCCTGACCAGGCCATTTTATTTGCGATTAGGCGCTGAATTACTTTAACTGACAATTGTGCGGTCGTGCAACACTGTGCATACATTCAATTTATGTAATTTTTTTCCCACAAATGGAGCTTTCTTTCAGTAGTATTTCTTCTTCTTTTTGTGCTACAAGCAAAAAAGACTTACCGTATTTGCCGGCGTATAAGACGACTGGGCGTATAAGACGACCCCCCTACTTTTCCTGCTAAAATGTAGTGTTTGGGCTATACTCGCCGTATAAGACTACCCCTCTTCCAGTGCACAACAGTGGGAAGAATCGTGCCCCATCATTGGTGTCAGTGGGAGGAATAGTGCCCCATCATCGGTATCAGTGGGGGGAATAGTGCCCCATCATTGGTATCAGTGGGGGGAATAGTGTTCCATCATTAGTATCAGTGGGGGGAATGGTGCCCCATCATTGGTGTCAGTAGGAGGAATAGTGTCCCAACATTGGTGTCAGTGGGAGGAATGGTGTCCCATCATTGGTGTCAGTGGGGGGTGCAATAGTGCCCCATCGTTGGTGTCAGTGGGGGGTGGAATAGTGCCCCATCATTGGTGTCAGTGGGGGTGGAATAGTGCCCCATCGTTGGTGTCAGTGGGGGGTGGAATAGTGCCCCATCGTTGGTGTCAGTGGGGGGGGGGGAATAGTGCCCCATCGTTGGTGTCAGTGGGGGGGAGGAATAGTGCCCCATCGTTGGTGTCAGTGGGAGGAATAGTGCCCCATCATAGGTATCAGCGGGAGGAATAGTGCCCCATCATTGGTATCAGTGGGAGGAATAGTGCCCCATCATTGGTATCAGTGACACCAATGATGGGGCACTATTCCTCCCACTGACACTTGCTGACTCTGTTCTCGTATGGTGCTGCTGCAGCCAGCATATGTGGTTGCAGCAGCACCTCTACACTGACCACTTACCTGCTGGTCCTGCACTCGATTTTCGCGCGGCCGCTCGGCTCCACCCTCTCGCTGGTGATTGGCCGCCTGTGTGCCTTTCCTGAGCTACAGTTCTGGCGGCCAATCGCTGGTGAGGAGGCGGAGCCGAGCAGCCGCGCGAACTCCAGTGGCCGAACTGAAGGCGCAGCCGCGCTTCCTGGACCGGATCGTCGTGGGACCGGAACCAGGTAAGAAATAGCCCCTGCCCACCCCTGTACTTAGTGTCCCTTCCGTTAGGGGAAGGGGGGGGGCGGCGGCGGCACCGCGCCGCCCCCCTAAAAAGTGTCATGTCATGTTATACCGGCGTATAAGACGACCCCCGACTTTTGAGAAGATTTTTAAGGGGTAAAAAGTCGTCTTATACGCCGGCAAATACGGTATAATTTTGAAAAAAAACAAACAAACAATATTTTTGACGTTTTGCCATATCAAATAAAAAATAAAATGTCATAAAAGTAAGACAAAATGTATTCTGCTACATGTTTTTGCTAAAAAAACAATCCAAATAAGTGTATATTTATTGGTTTACGTGAAAGTTATAGCATCTACAAATGGCTGTATAAATACTGAAATTTCTATTTATTTACATTTTTATACTAGTAATCAGTGACTTATAGCAGGACTGTGGCGGGCATTCTGACACTGGGGGGGGACTGACAAACTGCCACTGACATCTCCAGTAACACTAATACAGTGATCAGTGCTAACAAAAAACACTGACACTGTACAAATGACACTGGGCAGGAAGGGGTTAACAATCAATCAAAGGGTTAACTGTGTGTTAGGGAGTGATTTTGTAGTATACTGTGTGCTGTTTTACTAAGCAGACCTGCTGCTTTCTACCGCTCTGTGTGCACCCCCTACCCAGAAATGCAAAATCATGTATATTTACGTGATTTTGCCCAGCAAGCCGTCCTGTAGCAGTACATCTGCTATGGGGTGGCAGGCAAGTAATTAAAAAAAGTATTACAATGTTCTATATGAAAATGTCTTCTTTTTGTGGCTGCTTTAAATTTAATTATTCAGTACAAACATTGACAGTCATTTAATGTTTTATATGTTTATGACATGACCTTTAATGAGCATTTATATTATTTTAATTAGATACATTTTTTTGTAGCATCTACATTACTTTGTAATCATCTGTACATGAGTATGTCCTTTTCTGGGTCACATAACACATTAAGCAGGGTGATTGCTTTTCACAATTTCCATAGGAGATTGTAAAGCTTTACATTTTTTCTTCATTAAAATAACATATCAGTGGTTTTGCTCAGAGCAGCTCTGATCCTCTTTTTCTGGGGTCCCGCACTGGCACTCCTGACTCCTCACCCCTCCAGAGTGCCCCCATAGGAAGGTGCTATTCAAACATACAGCCCAGCTCGGCCCAACCCCTCACTCTCTGCTCACGGTTTTGCCTGGCAGCAGCAGGAACTAATGGCTCCTGCTTAACCAAGCCTATAAGAGCAGGAAAGAGCTGCTGTAGTTGTACACAGAGCTGGACTTCCCATATGGAAGAAAAATATCTTTGAAATATATTTTAAAAATATTCTTCCCAAATATATTGCCATATATTTGAAATGCTACAATTGTGGCCATATTCAATATATTTCAAAATATATTTCAGTATATATATATACACACACATATATATAAATATATTTTTATATATATATATATATATATATATATATATATACACACTGCATGTTGAAATTCATTTTTATTACAAATTATTTGAAAAATATTTAAAAAAATACATTTCAAATGTATGTCTTAAAAAATACAACTCTACATTTTTGGAATGTATTTACAAATATATATTAAAATGACTTTTTTTATATGTTATATTTTAAAATATATTCTTCAGAATTTTTTTAACACATAAAAAAGTCATTTTTTCATATATTTTTACATATATTTGTAAACACGTTCCAAAAATGTAAATTTGTATTTTTAAAGACATACAGTATATTTGAAATGTATTTTTAAAAATATTTTTCATATATTTTGTAATAAAAACGCATTTCAACATGCAGTATATATATACATATTTGTTGAAATATATTTTGAAATATATTGAATATGGCCAAAATTGTAGCATTTCAAATATATTGCAATATATTTGGGAAGAATATTTTTAGAATATATTTCAAATGTATTTTTCTTCCATGTGGGTTAGATCAGGGTCAGGTGAGTATTTGGGGGGGAAGGGGAGCTACTACTATTAAAATGTTTTTTTACCTTAATGTAGAGAAAGGTAAAAAAAAAAAAAAACTTTTACCTTTAAAACCCTTTGAATGGCAAAGTTTGTCAAATATTCCCTTCTAAGCCATATACACACTGTTATGGCAGCCAAACCACAATGAAATATAACAGGGCGATCCTTCTGAATTTTTTTACATTTACTTTAATAATTTCCCTGTCAAAATCTACTCTGTGTAATATATGAATCATTTACGATAATGAATGATCGTAATGGGAATTAGCCACCAGAATGATTGATACTGGCATTAGAATGAGCACAGAGACAATGAAACACAAGAAATGACAAACTCAGCTGGCAGCTCAGTGTGCAGTTGATAGATACATGGCACAGTGCAGGTACAATTCCCTTGTTACAATTTACTAAACCCAATTAAACGTTCAATTTAAATTAGCTAAATATATTCCATATATTAACTGTTAGGCTTTGAAAACAAAACATGTTCAAAGTCTAACAGTCACCTTTCTTTAGAAAGCAGCCACAGGATCCTTGTTTTCTCTGTGGAAGCAGTGGAATCTCTGTAGAGGTCCAACATGTCCTCTGCCGAGTCAGACCTATAGCTCTGCAGTCAGTAAAGCTCATGCTCCCGGCTCCTCTAGCTCTGTATCAGTGGCGGGGTGTGCTGGATCTCTGCAGAGAAACCCCTGCTTCTATGTTGGTAGGGGATAAGCTTTTATTCTCAGGCTGTGGCTACTTTCCAAAGATAAGAAAATGCAAACCTTTATTCAGGCCATACATAAGTCAAATTCCGAACGATTTTTCGATCTAAAATCGAAAACATTGTGCATTCTGTAATCCGACGGTGCCACCAATGAGGTTGAAAATCGATCGTCTTTCATGAATTTTCCAGCATGGCCGATAAATGAAATGGGGAGAAACCATGAAAATCGTCCGGTGCCATTGCCCCACTAGGCATACCTCTTTTGACAATGTACTTTTAGTACGAAACGCGTCAAGGAGGAGCCCCTGCAAGCTGTTGACGTCAAGTCGTGGGATCACGGAGGTCCGGCGGCCACCTAATGATACCAGCTGGTTAGTTTGCTTTGTATGCAATTGTCATTTTATTTCTCCTGCCATATACTGCAGATTTTTGTACATTTTTGGATTCATTCCTTATTTATTATAACTAACAAAGTACCATTGAAATACTACACTATGGGATTATCCCTAATTCTTGCTCTGCACTGAGCACCTTAATCCCATAGTGATCCCCAGTGAACGTCCCAGTGCCTGGAAGAGGCTGACTACCCCTAATGGACCCATGACTGATCGACATTACATGATACAACACGCTTTTTATTAGCGCATCTGGTGAGTGCGCATTTTATATATTTATCGGCACACCCACCCGAGGAGTATATGCACACTAGGATTTTACTGAATCACCTGGAGATCTGTTTTTAAGATTTTAATGACTTTTATGATTCTAACGCATTTTATGGTTATGCGTTTATTATAGACATTTGCGATTTTATTTTATTTATTATTTTATACATTTGTCAGACCACAACGCACTTATAACCACTGTGCGAGTATCTTATACGAGCAAAACACACCCATTATCTAATGTGCGTTTATTTCATTCGTTTATTTCATTTAACTATAATTTTCTGCATTTGTTTTTATTCTTATTATCATTTTAGCGATGCACCATCATTTTTTATTAGATTATATTGAAGGCATATGGTTTACCTTTTTAGTGTGTTCAGCTGCTTCATGTTTTAGCACTCGCTTTTACTCTACATTTTATTGCCCCACCAACAGAGTGAAAATCGGCCGATTATCCTTAGGTCCGATTTTAGAACGAAAAATTTTTCAGAAATCGACCCATGTATGGCTGGCCTTAGTTTGGATGCACCTGGAGTGCATTTACCTGATTTAAATTGAATGTTCAGTAGTCTTTAACTAGTTCAGTAGTCTTTAACTAGTTGCCGACCGCAGATAGCCAAATGACGGCTTCACTGCGGCCGGCCAGTTCTGGGTGGACGTCATATGACGTCCCCCCAGAACGCGCTCTCCTGCGCGCTCTATTTGTGAGAAAAAAATGATCAAAATTTCATATGGGTACAATGTTGCATGACCGCGCAATTGTCAATCAAAGTGCGGCAGCGCTGAAAGCTGAAAATTGGCCTGGTAAGGAAGGGGGTATAAGTGCCTGGTAGGCATGTGGTTAAGCTGGCCACAAATGGTCCCGTGCAGAGAAATACGCAGCAGCATGTCCTTGCTGGCAGGAGAAAGACCTGTGTTGTTTACACACAGGTCTCTCCCCTGTCAGTTCTCCACGGCGGGACCCGGTGATTGACATCCGTAGCCACCAAAGGTTGCGCAGGTAGGGCAGCGCGTGCATGCGCCCTCTACCCGAAAATGCAAATCCCAATGACACTAATACAGTGATCAATGCTAATAAAAAGCACTGACTCTGTACTGATCACACTGAGCAGGAAGGGGTAAACATCTGGGGTGATCAAAGGGTTAACTGTGTGTTAGGGAGTGATTTAATTATGTACTGTGTGCTGTTTTACTAAGAAGACCTGCTGCTTTCTATCGCTCTGCCTGTGCCCTCTATCCAGAAATGTAAAATCATGTATATTTATGTGATTTTGCCAAGTGAAGCTGCCATGTGCTGTGTGCTGTTTTACATCATGTGCTGTGTGTGTTTTACTAGGGAGGCATGCTGCTGCGTATTTCTCTGCTCTGCAGAGAAATACGCAGCAGCATGTCCTTGCTGGCAGGAGAAAGACCTGTGTTGTTTACACACAGGTCTCTCCCCTGTCAGTTCTACATGGCGGGACCTGGTGATTGACATCCGTAGCCGCCAAAGGTGGCGCAGGTAGGGCGGCGCGTGCATGCGCCCCCTACCCGAAATTGCAAATCACACACATATATATATATATATATATATATATATATGTATGTGATTTTGCGCAGCCTTGCTGCCCTGTAGCGGCAGTTCTACTATAGGTCAGTGGGGAAGTGGTTAATAAAACAAGGCAAAGGGCTCTGTTGATGTATCAAGTGCAGTAAACCTTAAATGTACCAATAAGAATATTACTTACTGATGTCAAATCACTGATGGAGGATTTGTGATAGTTTGTCATATACTGTAGGTTTCCTTACTAATAATGCTACATTGTGATTTTCACCTCGCTATACTGGGTTGATAAATGTTGGGAAAAAAGCATATTGTCATATTTTACAGAAGCATGGCTGTAAACTGTATTTTGGAAATATGAAGACACTCGCTTGACAGCTGCAAATAATGCAGGTGAAATGAGCTGGAGGGGAAACAAATATTTACTCAGCAGGCATTCATTTTCCGAATGTACTCTGGCAGTCTAGCTAAGCTACTGTATTATAGTGTGCACACATGTTGAATTCTCATTCGTGCCTAATCTCCTAAATTTCCAAGTCCTCGTCTGAGCACATAGAAGCCTTTTCTATGCCTTACCGTGGCCTCCATAGTGTGGGTCTCCTCTGAGGCAGACTTGGCTACTTTCTGGATAATGGGGGCAATGTTGGTTGGTCCATAGAGCTGTAACTTAGGAAGGCAGTTCTGATAGGCTTCCACTACACCTTGTATACCTAAAATAGACAAAACGCAATAGCAAGGACATTTTAACTTCAAATAATGATGTAATAATATTCAAACAATAATTATATGTTGAAATCTGGCAATTTGTGGTCTTCTTATAGATTGTATATTTAATAATCACCATTTTGAATCCAACAATTTATTGGGTTATTTACATTCAAATACGCCAGTACAAGCAACCATAAACCCATATAGACATAAATGTTAATATCGAAGAACTGTGTTGGGTCTTTCTATGCAACCTGGACAGAACAATGCCAAACAAACTGAAAAAATGCAACAAGATGGTTTGAGCTCGTGAAATTATTTTAGATACCCCATCTTGAAATTATTTTAGGTACCCCTATCTTGAAATCATTTTAGGTAACCCCATCTTGAAATTATTTTAGGTACCTCCATCTTGAAATTATTTTAGGTATCCCCATCTTGAAATTATTTTAGGTACCTCCATCTTGAACTTATTTTAAGTAACCCCATACTGAAATTATTTTAGGTAAGCCCATCTTGAAATTATTTTAGGTAAGCCCATCTTGAAATTATTTTAGGTACCCCCATCTTGAAATTATTTTAGGTACCCCATCTTGAAATTATTTTAGGTACCCCATCTTGAAATTATTTTAGTTAACCCCATCTTAAAGTTAATTTAGGTAACCCCATCTTGAAATTATTTTAGATAACCCCATCTTGAAATTATTTTAGGTACCCCATCTGGAAATTATTTTAGTTAACCCCATCTTAAAGTTAATTTAGGTACCCGCATCTTGAAATTATTTTAGGTACCCCCATCTTCAAATTATTTTAGATAACCCCATCTTGAAATTATTTTAGGTACCCCCATCTTGAAATTATTTTAGGTACCCCATCTTGAAATTATTTTAGTTAACCCCATCTTGAAATTATTTTAGATAACCCCATCTTGAAATTAATTTAGGTATCCCCATTTTGAAATTATTTTAGGTACCCCCATCTTGAAATTATTTTAGGTAACCCCATCTTGAAATTATTTTAGATAACCCCATCTTGAAATTAATTTAGGTAACCCCATATTGAAATTATTTTAGATAACCCCAGCTTGAAATTAATTCAGGTAACCCCATATTGAAATTATTTTAGGCACCCCCATCTTGAAATAATTTTAGGTACCCCCATCTTAAAATTATTTTAGGTAACCCCATCTTGAAATCATTTTAGGTAACCCCATCTTGAAATTATTTTAGATAACCCCATCTTGAAATCATTTTAGATAACCCCATCTTGAAAATATTTTAGGTAACCCCCATCTTGAAATTAATTTAGGTAACCCCATATTGAAATTATTTTAGATAACCCCAGCTTGAAATTAATTCAGGTAACCCCATATTGAAATTATTTTAGGCACCCCCATCTTGAAATAATTTTAGGTACCCCCATCTTAAAATTATTTTAGGTAACCCCATCTTGAAATCATTTTAGGTAACCCCATCTTGAAATTATTTTAGATAACCCCATCTTGAAATGATTTTAGGTACCCCATCTTGAAATTATTTTAGGTAACTCCATCTTGAAATTATTTTAGGCACTCCTATCTTGAAATTATTTTAGGTAACTCCATCTGGAAATTATTTTAGGTACCCCCATCTTGAAATTATTTTAGGCACCCCCATCTTGAAATTATTTTAGGCACCCCCATCTTGAAATTATTTTAGGTAACTCCATCTTGAAATTATTTTAGGTACCCCATCTTGAAATTATTTTAGGTAACCCCATCTTGAAATTATTTTAGGTAACCCCATCTTGAAATTATTTTAGGTACCCCCATCTTGAAATTATTTTAGGTACCCCCATCTTGAAATTATTTTAGGTACCCCATCTTGAAATTATTTTAGTTAACCCCATCTTGAAATTATTTTAGATAACCCCATCTTGAAATTAATTTAGGTATCCCCATTTTTAAATTATTTTAGGTACCCCCATCTTGAAATTATTTTAGGTACCCCATCTTGAAATTATTTTAGGTACCCCATCTTGAAATTATTTTAGTTAACCCCATCTTAAAGTTAATTTAGGTAACCCCATCTTGAAATTAATTTAGGTAACCCCATATTGAAATTATTTTAGATAACCCCAGCTTGAAATTAATTCAGGTAACCCCATATTGAAATTATTTTAGGCACCCCCATCTTGAAATAATTTTAGGTACCCCCATCTTAAAATTATTTTAGGTAACCCCATCTTGAAATCATTTTAGGTAACCCCATCTTGAAATTATTTTAGATAACCCCATCTTGAAATCATTTTAGATAACCCCATCTTGAAAATATTTTAGGTAACCCCCATCTTGAAATTAATTTAGGTAACCCCATATTGAAATTATTTTAGATAACCCCAGCTTGAAATTAATTCAGGTAACCCCATATTGAAATTATTTTAGGCACCCCCATCTTGAAATAATTTTAGGTACCCCCATCTTAAAATTATTTTAGGTAACCCCATCTTGAAATCATTTTAGGTAACCCCATCTTGAAATTATTTTAGATAACCCCATCTTGAAATGATTTTAGGTACCCCATCTTGAAATTATTTTAGGTAACTCCATCTTGAAATTATTTTAGGCACTCCTATCTTGAAATTATTTTAGGTAACTCCATCTGGAAATTATTTTAGGTACCCCCATCTTGAAATTATTTTAGGCACCCCCATCTTGAAATTATTTTAGGCACCCCCATCTTGAAATTATTTTAGGTAACTCCATCTTGAAATTATTTTAGGTACCCCATCTTGAAATTATTTTAGGTAACCCCATCTTGAAATTATTTTAGGTAACCCCATCTTGAAATTATTTTAGGTACCCCCATCTTGAAATTATTTTAGGTACCCCCATCTTGAAATTATTTTAGGTACCCCATCTTGAAATTATTTTAGTTAACCCCATCTTGAAATTATTTTAGATAACCCCATCTTGAAATTAATTTAGGTATCCCCATTTTTAAATTATTTTAGGTACCCCCATCTTGAAATTATTTTAGGTACCCCATCTTGAAATTATTTTAGGTACCCCATCTTGAAATTATTTTAGTTAACCCCATCTTAAAGTTAATTTAGGTAACCCCATCTTGAAATTATTTTAGATAACCCCATCTTGAAATTATTTTAGGTACCCCATCTTGAAATTATTTTAGTTAACCCCATCTTAAAGTTAATTTAGGTACCCGCATCTTGAAATTATTTTAGGTACCCCCATCTTCAAATTATTTTAGATAACCCCATCTTGAAATTATTTTAGGTACCCCCATCTTGAAATTATTTTAGGTACCCCATCTTGAAATTATTTTAGTTAACCCCATCTTGAAATTATTTTAGATAACCCCATCTTGAAATTAATTTAGGTATCCCCATTTTGAAATTATTTTAGGTACCCCCATCTTGAAATTATTTTAGGTAACCCCATCTTGAAATTATTTTAGATAACCCCATCTTGAAATTAATTTAGGTAACCCCATATTGAAATTATTTTAGATAACCCCAGCTTGAAATTAATTCAGGTAACCCCATATTGAAATTATTTTAGGCACCCCCATCTTGAAATAATTTTAGGTACCCCCATCTTAAAATTATTTTAGGTAACCCCATCTTGAAATCATTTTAGGTAACCCCATCTTGAAATTATTTTAGGTACCCCATCTTGAAATTATTTTAGGTACCCCATCTTGAAATTATTTTAGGTAACTCCATCTTGAAATTATTTTAGGTAACTCCATCTTGAAATTATTTTAGGTACCCCCATCTTGAAATTATTTTAGGCACCCCCATCTTGAAATTATTTTAGGCACCCCCATCTTGAAATTATTTTATGCACCCCCATCTTGAAATTATTTTAGGTAACCCCATCTTGAAATTATTTTAGGTACCCCATCTTGAAATTATTTTAGGTAACCCCATCTTGAAATTATTTTAGGTAACCCCATCTTGAAATTATTTTAGGTACCCCATCTTGAAATTATTTTAGGTAACCCCATTTTGAAATTATTTTAGGTAACTCCATCTTGAAATTATTTTAGGTAACTAAATCTTGAAATTATTTTAGGTACCCCCATCTTGAAATTATTTTAGGTAACACCATCTTGAAATTATTTTAGGCACCCCCATCTTGAAATTATTTTAGCTACTTCCATCTTGAAATTATTTTAGGTAACGCCATCTTGAAATAATTTTAGGTAACCCCATCTTGAAATTATTTTAGATACCCCCATCTTGAAATTATTTTAGGTACCCCCTTCATGTAGTCACTTTCTAATCCTGTTAATATGGCAATTGATAGCAAGTATCTGAACTGTATGAATACCTAAGCTGTATATTTAGAAGTAGGTGTCTCTTTCTAGCTGTCTTTTTCCTTCTTAGGATTCGTTCACATAGGCAGCCAGGGGGCAATGCAAAGCATTTGAGCCATGGTTTTATCACCCTCCAACGGCTCACCTAAAAAAGGGCATTCAGCCTCTCAGGGCTGTACAAATGCTGCGGCAAAAAATATACTACTTCACATTTGGTGGGAAATAATACCGCTGAAGATGACTCATATGAATGTTACAATTGCAACGTTGTGGTTCAGCCTTTTTAGGGCTAATACAGGCAGTGACATACTCACCTACTCACAACCTGTCAAATGTACTCTGAAAAGCAATCTGCTGATGATCAGTTTTCGGGAAGGGGGGGGATGCCACATTTGTGAACAAGCCCATAGTGTTATTTTTATTGTTTCTATTGAACAATACATCTGTCTTCATTGGTATAATAATATGCTGGTCAGTTTATGGATTATGTTAATATAATGACAGAAGGCTGCAGTCAGTTTTCCCCTGTAAAGCCACCTGAAGCATGAAGAGGCCCAAACTATAAAGCTGAACTTCATGGAATATGCAATGAGGTTAAGCAATTCACTCTAAATGAATGGATTGTCAATTCAGCTCACCACACAAAAACAGATCCTGTGCATTTTATTTTAGTACAGGGCAATGCAATGCACAGTGCATATACATCTGTGTGTTCCAATGCATTTTATTGAATGTACATTGCAGCGTACTGTAGACGTGTGTGAACTGGAAAGGCATGTAAATAAAGTGTTCCCTATTAAAAAAATTTGGTACAGTTGATTTTCACCATTTTTCAAGCGTACACATTTTTTTATGTCAGAAATATTTGGTATCTATTTAGTCAACAGAATCTCGTCTTTTATTTTGCACAATGTGAGATTGTATTTTGTTTGTCTGCACTAAAATTCATTTTAGCTTATTTTTTACTTAACCACTTCCCGACTGGCCGTTGCATATAAACGGCCGGACGGTGGCACTGCAGGGTCGGTGGATGTTTATAAACGGCCTCCCCGCACCCTGCTTGTGCACGCTCCCTCGGAGCGCGCAGCAACGCGATCCGGTGCCCGCTGTGTCCTCCGGACACAGTGAAACACTGATCGTCGGACGGGACCTCTGTACGAGGTTCCAATCATGTGATCACTGATTGGCCAATCAGTGATCACATGCAAAGTAGTAAGCAAGATGTCACTTGTGACATTATTGCTTACTACATGTGAAATCTGTGAATGATCACAGAGGTCACATGGTACAAGGCTATTCACAATAGCCTTGTACCATGTGACAAGCTGTGACCAATCACAGCTCACTCAGTACTTCTCAATGGGTGCAAGAATGCACACAGAGAGAAAGAGAAATGATTGCTTTTACATCCTATATGGGTGTAAAAGCAATCAGTGTAAAAAAAAAAAAAAAAAAATCTTCATCACCCCTCACAAGTAGTACAGTGTCACCATGGTGACACTGTACTGCTAGGGTGACAGTATGTAAAAAAAAATAAAATAATAATAATATAAAAAAAAAAATAAATATGTAAAAAAAAATGTTTAAATATTATAATTTTTGGTCATAAACTAATTTGTATTTTTTTTTTACTAAAAAGATAACGGAATAAATTTTGGCAAAGATGTATGATGAAATATTATTTATTTGCAAAATTTTATTTAAAAAAACACTTTTTTTCAAAATTTTTGGACATTTTCATTTAAATAGCAAAAAAAAATAAAAATCCCAGTGGTGAATAAATACCACCAAAATAAAACTTTATCTGTCTCAAAAAAATGGTAAAAAATTCATTTGGGTACAGTGTTGCATGACCGCGCAATTGTCATTCAAAGTGTGATAGCGCTGAAAGCTGAAAATTGCCCTGGTCAGGAAGGGGGTAAAAGTGTCCGGTCTGGAAGTGGTTAAAATATAAATTTGATAAACAGTTGTGAACTATCACGAAGCATTAAAAAAAAACTACAATTTTGTATTCTGTAAGAAATATAGAGTATATAATGTTTTGGATGTTTTAATTTTTTTTTACGTAAAATGCAAAAATGTGTATGCAAAATTTTCAAAAATTGCTTTGGTAAATGCTAACTGTTAAATCTGTTGATTGATACTTCACTATTGAAAGGGTTTTAATGCCAGGAAAAGTGTGGAGAAGACAGTATCTCAGTTTTCTGTTATTTTCTGTTATTTTTATTTTTAAGAACTATTTTAGACACAGTGCTTCAGAATCTGGAACAATTCCAAACAACCTACACATATCCAAAAAAGGACTATTGTCCTTCCATGCGAACCAGGCAGCATTTATTTATTTCTACTGAACAAGGCTGTTAAGATTGCATTTACGTCTGTAAAATTCCAAGATTGATTCTGCAATATTTTATTTTATCCTGTATTCCTTAGAGACTGATTGTATTTACTGAGCTCAGTGAAATCATTCTTACAGCTGCCAAGTGGCATTAGAAGAAGCATAAACTAATCAATATCTAATTAAAATTGAGAGGGCAATAAACTTTGTAATTTAGTACCTGTGACAAAAAATGCAATAAACATTTATTTTGTAAATACTTAACAGACCAGGGTGGTACAAAAGTTTCAAACAGCTTAAGAGGAATTGCCATAAAAGTTTGCGAAATGTTTAAGATATCGATGCTGAACTCCATGCACAAAAAAAATATTCAATTACATTTATTCACAAAAAGCCACAAGAACACGGGGACATGACTTTAAACTAACTGGAGGAAAGTTCAAAACTAATCTCAGAAAGTACTGTTATATGAAAGAGTAGTTGATGCTTGGAATAAACTTCCAGCAGAGGCAGTGAGCCAGTCAACAGTAAATAGCTTCAAATGTGCTTGGGACATAGATCTATACTCAGACAAAAAAGCTAACAAAAAAAAATAAAACAACAAGAAAAACAAACACCCCCCCCCCAAAAAAAAAACTACACAAAAAAAAGGGCAGACTCGATGGACCACTTGGACTTTTTCTGCTGTCACTTTTCAATGTTTCTACGGTTGGGGAAAGCTCTACAGGCTGCCTGCAGAAAACTACAGGGGGGTGGATGCAAGACCAGTCACTCTGCACAAGGAGAGAGAGCAGAAGTGACTGGTCTTTATTACAGGAAACCCCTGCAGAGAAGCAAAGTGCAAGAAGAGTTTCCTGCTGGATTACTGTTCAGATTTGGAAGAAATACATAAAGCACAACAATATTCAAAGAATACACATGCTTCTGTATTTAGACAATACTGTTTAGCCTGGATTTCAGATTTATAAATTTCACTGGCATGTAATCCTTGTACTTGGAAAAATGGGTTGCAATTTTTAAATTTTCTTCTCTTCTGTGCAAGAAATATAATTTTTGTTTATTTCCAAAACTTTTTCTGGATATTACATAATTAAAGCAAAAGTCTAGTTAGTCAAGGAAATGTGGTTGTCAGGGAAATTGAATGCATGGTCGTGCGTGAAGATGTGCGCATGCTCATAACAATTTTCGAGTGACAAGTAGACATGCCCTAACCTGCGTGCATGCCCATGCACGTGTGCATGCACATTAGCGTGAGGAAGCGTGAATACTTGGCGCCCACTTGCATATTTAACCACTTCAAGTCCGGACACTTTTACCCCCTTCCTGTCCAGGCCAATTTTTTTAGCTTTCAGCGCTGTCACACTTTGAATGACACTTGCGCGGTCATGCAACACTGTACCCATATGCATTTTTTAGCATTTTTTTTAGACAGATAAAACTTTTTTTTGCTATATAAATGGAAAAGTCCAATAATTTTGAAAAAAAGTGTTTTTCTTATAACATTTTGCAAATAAATAATCTTTCTTCAGAAATCTTGGCCAAAATTTATTTGGTTATCTTTTTAGTAAAAAGAAAATAACCCAAATTAGTTTATAACCAAAAATGATAATTTTTTAAAAATTTTTGTTACTTTTTTTAAAATTATTATTTATGTTTTTGTTTTTTAAACATACTGTCACTCTAGCAGTACAGTGTCTCCATTGTGACACTGTACTACGTGTGGGGGGTGATGAAGATTTCTTCTTTTTTTTTTTTTTTTTTTTACACTGATTGTTTTGCTTTTACAGCCTTTATGGGTGTAAAAGCAAAACATTCTCCTTCTCTCTGGCTGCATTCTTGCAGCCATTGAGAAATACTGAGTGAGCTGTGATTGGTCACAGCTTGTCACATGGTACAAGGCTGTTGTGAATAGCCTTGTACCATGTGACCTCTGTGATCATTCACAGATTTCACATGTAGTAAGCAATGATGTCAGAAGTGACATCTTGCTTACTACTATTCATGTGATCACTGATTGGCCAATGCAAAGTTCTTCCAGCCAGGATCTCCTACAAGGCACTCGCGCCACTCCATGCCCTGTTATATCCTGTCACCACCTCCAGGAAAAACAGGACAGGAGATGTGAGTGAAAGCCCCCTCATCAGCTTGGCCTTGACCAGGTACGTGACTGGTGTTTTCCTAATAAACACCTTTAGGGCTCTAAATCTCCCAAGCACAAAAGAGGTGTTATGGAGTTAAAGTGGGGGCAGAGAGAAGAGGAGATGTCTATGGTCTTTGTAATGTATCTGAAATGAAATTGGTGGAGGACTGACAACACTTGTTTAGACATTCCCAGCCAAAAATCCACAGTGCTGTCATGCTATAGAGAAAGGTAGGAGCATACTATATTCCTGGCTCGTCATCAGTAATTTTTCCATGCTTGCAGTATGTTTAAAGGGAAACAAAAATAAATATACGAAAGGCGCTCAAGTCAAACTGGGACTTTTGAGTTTATATAATAAAAAAACACATTTTAAGGAGTGGAAACTGCATTTATTTTTTTGACACACTCCCCTGCTACATTTATACACTTATCCCAGGGTTTAAATAATGCCTGGAAATCTTCAGCATAGAAAGGCTTGTCAGTGCGCCTGAACCATCCTAAGACAGCCTGCTTAACTTCGTCATCATTGTGTTCGCACAATTCATACATCGATTATCCTGGATTAGGCATTCTACATGCTGAAAGTTCATAAGAATGACTGCTGTAGGCCTGGAACCACCATGGCCGGGATCATCACTGACGAATGTGCGGCCATCTTTGAAACGTTTACACCATTCAAATGTTTTACTGTGACTGAGCGTCCCATCACCGTACTGTGCTTGAGGTCTTCTGTAGATATCTGTGGGTTTTACGCCTTTGTTCACAAGAAACTTCATCACCACACGCTGTTCCATGCATGCACTAACACTGTTGTCTGCCATCTTGATTAATGGTCTCTGGACTGGCCTGGGACATATGCGCCTATCAGTAATAGGACACACTTGCCATCTACTACTGGGTGTAGTACTACCACGCTAGCATCCCTTTTTATACCTGAAAAATTAAAAGTCCCGATTTGACTTAAACACCCCTCGTATGTATATGCTGTATTTTGCCTTGATATACACTTTAATATTACCTGCACATTCTGGGTTGTCTTCATTAAAATTTATTGCAAAGTCATGTGAAACCTTAATGAAAAAAGAGGAACAAAGCAGATATACAACATCCATTACATTGTATAAACATTTATTTGTAAGAGTAATAATTCTATAATTATTAAATACATTTAGTTACTGCATAGAAAATGCACATAGCACTATAGCAATAAAGCAATAAATAGTAAAACCAACATGATAATCAAATGATAAAATAAATTATAATCAACAATTTAGAGTTTATGGTCAGTTTGTCTCTCCTAACCGTTGCTCGTTATATTATATATATTATTGTTTAGAAAGGTGGCATTAACACACAAGTGGACCTGATGCAAATATAAAGTTAGTGTGTCTAGCTTTATAAAGTAAAAGGGTCATTATCTTAAATGTGCTGCAACTGATGTCTGTATTTTTGGCTCCTTTGGTGCATGTCAAGCCAGCATTTGAGAGGGGTTCTAGCCTTCCATTACTCTTTTAAAGAAAAGCATTTCTATTTATGTTTCTCTCTCTTCCTGTCTGATAAAACATTGTCAGTAGGACAGGATATGAGCATAAATCTCTCTAACAGAGCCCCAGATAGAAATAAAAATGTGACAGGGGCTCTAACACCTTCCCACACTATCTAAAGCTAAGGCTCCATGTACACGGGACACGTCTGAATGATGGAAACTGACTGCTGGAAAACATAGGTTAAAAAAAAGTCTGTTTAGCCGCGTTTGCATAATGTGTTTATGCGTATTTGTGTTTAGAAGCGTTTTTTAAAGATAAGCACAGGAGAACCTCCCAAATGCCCAGAATGCACTGAAAAGTGGTAAATTATTAACTATTTCAGACTGTTTCAGAGAAATACAGAGAGTAGAAGCAGAGAGAGCAGTATATGTTGAGATTAATTTAGGTGTGAGTTGCGCATTAACATTTCTTTTGTTTCCAAGGGTGGGAAAGATGTCTGGTGGAGTGGGTCATTAAGACCACCAGGAAGGGGGTCTTCATGAGAAATTTGAGGTGTGAACAGTCATTAACATATCTTTTGTTTCCAAGGGTGGGAGAGGTCTGAGGTGTGAATTGGTCATTACAATGTGTGACAAGCTTGGTAGGAACATCCTGTTTTCAGTGTTTTGTCCATTTGAGTACCTTGAAAATGCTTTGCATGCATTTTACATGATGAAAAAAGGCTCTGGACAGCATCGGGAACTGGAGTTAACAACATTTTTCAAATGCAAATGCTTATGAGCGCGATTTGGCGCGTTTAGCCGCATTTACAAGTGTTTTGCGTTTGAAACGCTGATAAAATCGACTGCCGAACGCAAGTTTTCTGCGTTCAAATAAACAACTGTGAACTCAAATGCCTGTAAACAACTGTAAACAAAGATGTGTACATGGACACATAGGAAAACATTAGGGTGTGTTCAAGGCAGGGGCAAGTGCCCGGGGTCAGTTGGGGGCCCCATGAGATGCCCCTGGTACCTTTTTCATAGGCTTTTTTGAGTTTGGGCAAGGACACAGGGGCCCCATGATCCCCTATTGCCCAGGGGCCCCATGAGTTGTCAGTAGAGATGAGCGAATCGAACATGACGAAGTGGAATTCGTTTCGAAGATTTGGAAAAATTTGATTTGCGACGAATCCGAAGATTAGCAAACTTCAGATGCACGAATCGAATTTTCCCAAAGATGGCGGCGACATGTGTGGCGACAGGAGAAAATGGACAGAGAAGATGGGGCGGGGATCTCTGGGAAGGCGCGCAGACAAGGCGCGCTGACCCATAATGCATTCATGAGTCATGAATCATGACATGTGATCGCATTAGCCAATCAGCAGCCAGCCAGCCAGCACTGTGTAATGGTGGAGCTATAAATCGCGGCCATCTTCGAATTCTCCATTAGCCTCCGGTCATTCAAGAGAGACAGACCTCTGTGTATTGAGGGACAGAGTTAGGGCCACAGAGACTTTAGGGCCACAGAATCGTTACTCAGGGACACAGAATTGTTACTCAGGGACACAGAATTGTTACTCAGGGACACAGAATTGTTACTCAGGGACACAGAATCGTTACTCAGGGACACAGAATCGTTACTCAGGGACACAGAATCGTTACTCAGGGACACAGAATCGTTACTCAGGGACACAGAATCGTTATTCAGGGACACAGAATCGTTACTCAGGGACACAGAATCGTTACTCAGGGACACAGAATCGTTACTCAGGGACACAGAATCGTTACTCAGGGACATAGAATCGTTACTTATTGTATGTTCAAAGAGTTAAATCCATTTAGACGCCGGCTGGCGGTAATATTTTTTGGGTGATTAGTGCATTCCAGTGACACAAACGTACAGTTTCCAGCCAGCGGCAAGCTGCAATTGGCCGATTGTGTACAATAAACTGACTTTCTGCTTCACAACCACTATTGTACGTTCAAAGAGTTAGATCCATTTACACGCCGGGTGGCGGTAATATTTTTTGGGTGATTAGTGCATTCCAGTGACATAAACGTACAGTTTCCAGCCAACGGCAAGCTGCAATTGACCGATTGTGCTAAATAAACTGACTTTCTGCTTCACAACCACTATTGTACGTTCAAAGAGTTAAATCCATTTACACGCCGGCTGGCGGTAATATTTTTTGGGTGATTAGTGCATTCCAGTGACACAAACGTACAGTTTCCAGCCAACGGCAAGCTGCAATTGACCGATTGTGTACAATAAACTGACTTTCTGCTTCACAACCACTATTGTACGTTCAAAGAGTTAGATCCATTTACACGCCGGGTGGCGGTAATATTTTTTGGGTGATTAGTGCATTCCAGTGACATAAACGTACAGTTTCCAGCCAACGGCAAGCTGCAATTGACCGATTGTGCTAAATAAACGGACTTTCTGCTTCACAACCACTATTCTACGTTCAAAGAGTTAAATCCATTAGACGCCGGCTGGCGGTAATATTTTTTGGGTGATTAGTGCATTCCAGTGACACAAACGTACAGTTTCCAGCCAACGGCAAGCTGTAATTGACCGATTGTGTACAATAAACTGACTTTCTGCTTCACAACCACTATTGTACGTTCAAAGAGTTAGATCCATTTACACGCCGGGTGGCGGTAATATTTTTTGGGTGATTAGTGCATTCCAGTGACATAAACGTACAGTTTCCAGCCAACGGCAAGCTGCAATTGACCGATTGTGCTAAATAAACTGACTTTCTGCTTCACAACCACTATTGTACGTTCAAAGAGTTAAATCCATTTACACGCCGGCTGGCGGTAATATTTTTTGGGTGATTAGTGCATTCCAGTGACACAAACGTACAGTTTCCAGCCAACGGCAAGCTGCAATTGACCGATTGTGTACAATAAACTGACTTTCTGCTTCACAACCACTATTGTACGTTCAAAGAGTTAGATCCATTTACACGCCGGGTGGCGGTAATATTTTTTGGGTGATTAGTGCATTCCAGTGACATAAACGTACAGTTTCCAGCCAACGGCAAGCTGCAATTGACCGATTGTGCTAAATAAACAGACTTTCTGCTTCACAACCACTATTCTACGTTCAAAGAGTTAAATCCATTAGACGCCGGCTGGCGGTAATATTTTTTGGGTGATTAGTGCATTCCAGTGACACAAACGTACAGTTTCCAGCCAACGGCAAGCTGCAATTGACCGATTGTGTACAATAAACTGACTTTCTGCTTCACAACCACTATTGTACGTTCAAAGAGTTAGATCCATTTACACGCCGGCTGGCGGTAATATTTTTTGGGTGATTAGTGCATTCCAGTGACCTAAACGTACAGTTTCCAGCCAACGGCAAGCTGCAATTGACCGATTGTGTACAATAAACTGACTTTCTGCTTCACAACCACTATTGTACGTTCAAAGAGTTAAATCCATATACACGCCGGGTGGCGGTAATATTTTTTGGGTGATTAGTGCATTCCAGTGACATAAACGTACAGTTTACAGCCAACGGCAAGCTGCAATTGACCGATTGTGCTAAATAAACTGACTTTCTGCTTCACAACCACTATTGTACGTTCAAAGAGTTAAATCCGGTTTTATTTTTGGGGTGCTTATTGAATTAAAGAGTATGTCAGACAACACGCAGAGGAGTGGCAGAGGAGGCAATGTTTCAGGAGCGAGCAGACGTGGCAGCAGAGGAAGGGGTCGAGGCAGCACTAGTCGCAGCCAGAGGCCAGTGCTCCCGGTGTCATCCAGCGGTCGTGTCTCCACCGACAACCCTGCCGTCATCGATTGGTTGACTCGGTCGTCTTCCTCTTCCCAGGTCACCTCTGACACCTACAGCCAACGGTCGGTGGGTACGTCAGACACAACCGTTAGTTGGCATGGCCCGGGAGCAAGCCCACTGAAATCACGTGTCCTCGACCTGCCCCTGTCCTTTGGTGTTCCCTCACCAAGCGAAGTATCGCATGCTGTGGGCTCAGCCCCACTGTACAGTGAGGAAGAGCTAACAGAGGGCGGTCAGGAACGGGGGGAGACATCCGCCTCTTCAGCAGCCAGGCGAAGAAGTACTGGTGAGGAGAGTGGCTCGGTAGCCGGTCTAGAGACAGGTCTGTCTCCTGACCCACACGCAGCCGAGGGGGCTAGTAGTGACGCGGAGACCCTAATTGATGATGATGAGGCTGATCGCACTTGGCAGCCTCGTCGTCATCAGGCTATTGCTTCCGTATCATCAGGAGAAGAGGGTGCCAGCTTGCCAGCGAGCAAAACAGTCGGTGGGTTGCCCAGGAGGCAGCAGGGTCGCAGCAGTGTCAGTGGAGGCAAACGGCCACGGAGTAGAGCACCAGCTCCACTGCAGCCTACCACCACGGCCAGTAGTGGTGCCGGTGTGCACGGAGGAAGTAGCAGTCAGCCAGTGAGGAGTAGCGGGGGCAAAGTTTCCTACTCGGCGGTGTGGCAATTTTTCGTCAAGCCGCCCGAGGAAGTAAACGTAGCCGTATGTCGACTATGTGGCCAGAAAGTCAAGCGTGGCCAGGGGGCCCATGTTGGGACTACAGCGTTGCGTCAGCATATGCAGCGTCGCCATTCGGTGGCCTGGGATAAAGATACGGCGGTTCTGCCTGCCCCAGCCCCCGCTCCATCACCCGCTCCGTTACTTGCTCCGTCACCCAACGTCAATCGCCCTCTATCAGCCAGTCAAGGCTCCAACACCTCTGCTGAGGGGAGTTGTCGCTCGTTGGCATCTTCCGCTCGTTCAGATGCTCCTTCTCCTGCTACTCCTCTTCACGGATTCCGTCAGCAGTCTTTCTTGGAATCCGTTTCCAAGAGACAACATCCACCATCCCACTGCAAGACATCCTTAAAATGTCACGTAAACTTTGCATGCATTTCAGCCATTCCTACACCGCAAAGCACACCCTCCTTGAGCTGCAGCGGCAGAACGGAATTCCACAGCATCGCCTGATCTGCGACGTTGCAACAAGGTGGAATTCAACCCTACATATGTTAGACCGCCTTTACGAACAGCGAAAGGCCATCACCGATTTCCTGATGTTACAAGCGGATAAAGGTACTCCCCTGTGTAACTTAGATGTCAGCCATTGGCAGCTCATGCGTGACACCTGCCGCTTGCTCAGGCCCTTTGAGGAGGCCACGCTATTCGTGAGTCGGCAGGACTATGGGATGAACGACGTCATTCCTCTGTTGCACGTCCTGGAACAAATGCTGTTAACAATGGCTGGTCAGGGTGCGGTAGACGTGGCGCACAGATCTCAACGCCACATGACCCCTGTGGGGGCAGGACAGGAAGAAGAGGGGGAGGTAGAGGAGGACATTGGTGCTCAGGAATTATTGAGTGAAATGGGTGGTTTTTCCACTCAGCGGACAGGAGTGGATGAGCAGGAGCATCTGGTAGAGGAGGAGGAAGAGACAGAGGACCCAGACGCACCGTGGCAGTATGCTGTGGAGATGGAGGCAGGGAGTCCCTCGCATTCCTTGGCACAAATGGCCCATAGCATGCTCGGTTGCTTGCGTAGCGACAGCCGAATAATAACCATCAGACAGAGGGATGACTTTTGGCTGTCCACCTTGTTGGACCCTCGCTACCGTTCAAAAGTGGTGGCCTTTTTCACACCTGCTGAGAGGGAGGCCAAAATAAAGTACTATAAAAACCACCTATGTAGTCAGTTGGTCTCTGCCTTTCTGCGCCAACGTCCATCCTCAGACACTGTGGGCCCTGTGCGCTCACGTTCCGCTGCCATGGCAGCAGGGGAGGGGTGGGGTGGTAGGAGCAGTGGCAGCTCCACCAGCAGCGGCTGCCTCAGTCTGCAGTCAATGATGAGTAGCTTTCTTCACCAGCGCAGTGAGGAAACTACTAACCAGCCGCAGCAGCAGCAGCATCAGGTGGACCTGGAGCAGGATCTCAAACAACAGGCTTGGGCCTACTTGGACAGCACCCTGCCAACCGAGGTAGACAATCCCCTTGACTACTGGGCAACGAAACTTGACCTTTGGCCCCAACTAGCTGAATTTGCCCTTGAAAGGCTGTCATGCCCGGCCAGTAGCGTGGCATCGGAGCGCGTGTTTAGTGCGGCAGGAGGTATTGTAACTCCGCGGAGGACACGACTGTCCACCCAAAGTGTGGAGAGACTCACGTTTGTGAAAATGAATCAGGCGTGGATTAGTCTGGATTTCAAACCACCAGTTCCTGACACAACTGACTAAATCCGCCATGAATCATGCCCCAAACATGTTATTAGGGACAAATAGGCCGCTGTCTTTACAACTTTATAATTCCATGCAGTATATAGCCCTATCGGCCACTTTCTGGCATCCAGTTGCTGTAGCCCCCATCACCACACTGTGCCACGGGCCCCTGTACCGCCTTCTCATACTGCTGCCAGATCCATCCTCTGCCATGTGCGTCTTTGTCGTCTGCTCACGCTGCTGGGTTCCAGTTTTAAACCTAGGCCTGTGTATGGCTTCCGAATACTGCTGCATCCACCGCCACCCTGCGCCCTGTGTCTCTGTCGTCTGCTCACGCTGCTGACGGCTTCCGCTTTTTAACCGAGGCCTGTGTTTGGTTTACGAATACTGCTGCATCCACCGCCACCCTGCGCCATGTGTCTCTGTCGTCTGCTCACGCTGCTGACGGCTTCCGCTTTTTAACCGAGGCCTGTGTTTGGCTTCCGAATACTGCTGCATCCACCGCCACCCTGCGCCATGTGTCTCTGTCGTCTGCTCACGCTGCTGACGGCTTCCGCTTTTTAACCGAGGCCTGTGTTTGGCTTCCGAATACTGCTGCCTCCACCGCCACCCTGCGCCATGTGCCACTTTCAGGTCTCCTTACACTGTTGGTGGGTTCCATTTTGTGATAGGGTGCTGTATGGCCTTCCATTGCTGCTGCCTCCACCGCCACCCTGCGCCATGTGCCTCTGTTGTCTGCTCACGCTGCTGACGGCTTCCGCTTTTTAACCGAGGCCTGTGTTTGGCTTCCGAATACTGCTGCATCCACCGCCACCCTGCGCCATGTGCCTCTGTCATCTGCTCACGCTGCTGACGGCTTCCGCTTTTTAACCGAGGCCTGTGTTTGGCTTCTGAATACTGCTGCATCCACCGCCACCCTGCGCCATGTGGCTCTGTCGTCTGCTCACGCTGCTGACGGCTTCCGCTTTTTAACCGAGGCCTGTGTTTGGCTTCCGAATACTGGTGCCTCCACCGCCACCCTGCGCCATGTGCCACTTTCAGGTCTCCTTACACTGTTGGTGGGTTCCATTTTGTGATAGGGTGCTGTATGGCCTTCCATTGCTGCTGCCTCCACCGCCACCCTGCACCATGTGCCTCTGTCGTCTGCTCACGCTGCTGACGGCTTCCGCTTTTTAACCGAGGCCTGTGTTTGGCTTCCGAATACTGCTGCATCCACCGCCACCCTGCGCCATGTGCCTCTGTCGTCTGCTCACGCTGCTGACGGCTTCCGCTTTTTAACCGAGGCCTGTGTTTGACTTCCGAATACTGCTGCATCCACCGCCACCCTGCGCCATGTGTCTCTGTCGTCTGCTCACGCTGCTGACGGCTTCCGCTTTTTAACCGAGGCCTGTGTTTGGCTTCCGAATACTGCTGCCTCCACCGTCACCCTGCGCCATGTGCCACTTTCAGGTCTCCTTACACTGTTGGTGGGTTCCATTTTGTGATAGGGTGCTGTATGGCCTTCCATTGCTGCTGCCTCCACCGCCACCCTGCGCCATGTGCCTCTGTCGTCTGCTCACGCTGCTGACGGCTTCCGCTTTTTAACCGAGGCCTGTGTTTGGCTTCCGAATACTGCTGCATCCACCGCCACCCTGCGCCATGTGTCTCTGTCGTCTGCTCACGCTGCTGACAGCTTCCGCTTTTTAACCGAGGCCTGTGTTTGGCCTCGGTTAAAGCCAAACATCCACCATCCCACTGCAAGACATCCTTAAAATGTCACGTAAACTTTGCATGCATTTCAGCCATTCCTACACCGCAAAGCACACCCTCCTTGAGCTGCAGCGGCAGAACGGAATTCCACAGCATCGCCTGATCTGCGACGTTGCAACAAGGTGGAATTCAACCCTACATATGTTAGACCGCCTTTACGAACAGCGAAAGGCCATCACCGATTTCCTGATGTTACAAGCGGATAAAGGTACTCCCCTGTGTAACTTAGATGTCAGCCATTGGCAGCTCATGCGTGACACCTGCCGCTTGCTCAGGCCCTTTGAGGAGGCCACGCTATTCGTGAGTCGGCAGGACTATGGGATGAACGACGTCATTCCTCTGTTGCACGTCCTGGAACAAATGCTGTTAACAATGGCTGGTCAGGGTGCGGTAGACGTGGCGCACAGATCTCAACGCCACATGACCCCTGTGGGGGCAGGACAGGAAGAAGAGGGGGAGGTAGAGGAGGACATTGGTGCTCAGGAATTATTGAGTGAAATGGGTGGTTTTTCCACTCAGCGGACAGGAGTGGATGAGCAGGAGCATCTGGTAGAGGAGGAGGAAGAGACAGAGGACCCAGACGCACCGTGGCAGTATGCTGTGGAGATGGAGGCAGGGAGTCCCTCGCATTCCTTGGCACAAATGGCCCATAGCATGCTCGGTTGCTTGCGTAGCGACAGCCGAATAATAACCATCAGACAGAGGGATGACTTTTGGCTGTCCACCTTGTTGGACCCTCGCTACCGTTCAAAAGTGGTGGCCTTTTTCACACCTGCTGAGAGGGAGGCCAAAATAAAGTACTATAAAAACCACCTATGTAGTCAGTTGGTCTCTGCCTTTCTGCGCCAACGTCCATCCTCAGACACTGTGGGCCCTGTGCGCTCACGTTCCGCTGCCATGGCAGCAGGGGAGGGGTGGGGTGGTAGGAGCAGTGGCAGCTCCACCAGCAGCGGCTGCCTCAGTCTGCAGTCGATGATGAGTAGCTTTCTTCACCAGCGCAGTGAGGAAACTACTAACCAGCCGCAGCAGCAGCAGCATCAGGTGGACCTGGAGCAGGACCTCAAACAACAGGCTTGGGCCTACTTGGACAGCACCCTGCCAACCGAGGTAGACAATCCCCTTGACTACTGGGCAACGAAACTTGACCTTTGGCCCCAACTAGCTGAATTTGCCCTTGAAAGGCTGTCATGCCCGGCCAGTAGCGTGGCATCGGAGCGCGTGTTTAGTGCGGCAGGAGGTATTGTAACTCCGCGGAGGACACGACTGTCCACCCAAAGTGTGGAGAGACTCACGTTTGTGAAAATGAATCAGGCGTGGATTAGTCTGGATTTCAAACCACCAGTTCCTGACACAACTGACTAAATCCGCCATGAATCATGCCCCAAACATGTTATTAGGGACAAATAGGCCGCTGTCTTTACAACTTTATAATTCCATGCAGTATATAGCCCTATCGGCCACTTTCTGGCATCCAGTTGCTGTAGCCCCCATCACCACACTGTGCCACGGGCCCCTGTACCGCCTTCTCATACTGCTGCCAGATCCATCCTCTGCCATGTGCGTCTTTGTCGTCTGCTCACGCTGCTGGGTTCCAGTTTTAAACCTAGGCCTGTGTATGGCTTCCGAATACTGCTGCATCCACCGCCACCCTGCGCCCTGTGTCTCTGTCGTCTGCTCACGCTGCTGACGGCTTCCGCTTTTTAACCGAGGCCTGTGTTTGGTTTACGAATACTGCTGCATCCACCGCCACCCTGCGCCATGTGTCTCTGTCGTCTGCTCACGCTGCTGACGGCTTCCGCTTTTTAACCGAGGCCTGTGTTTGGCTTCCGAATACTGCTGCATCCACCGCCACCCTGCGCCATGTGTCTCTGTCGTCTGCTCACGCTGCTGACGGCTTCCGCTTTTTAACCGAGGCCTGTGTTTGGCTTCCGAATACTGCTGCCTCCACCGCCACCCTGCGCCATGTGCCACTTTCAGGTCTCCTTACACTGTTGGTGGGTTCCATTTTGTGATAGGGTGCTGTATGGCCTTCCATTGCTGCTGCCTCCACCGCCACCCTGCGCCATGTGCCTCTGTTGTCTGCTCACGCTGCTGACGGCTTCCGCTTTTTAACCGAGGCCTGTGTTTGGCTTCCGAATACTGCTGCATCCACCGCCACCCTGCGCCATGTGCCTCTGTCATCTGCTCACGCTGCTGACGGCTTCCGCTTTTTAACCGAGGCCTGTGTTTGGCTTCTGAATACTGCTGCATCCACCGCCACCCTGCGCCATGTGGCTCTGTCGTCTGCTCACGCTGCTGACGACTTCCGCTTTTTAACCGAGGCCTGTGTTTCGCTTCCGAATACTGCTGCCTCCACCGCCACCCTGCGCCATGTGCCACTTTCAGGTCTCCTTACACTGTTGGTGGGTTCCATTTTGTGATAGGGTGCTGTATGGCCTTCCATTGCTGCTGCCTCCACCGCCACCCTGCGCCATGTGCCTCTGTCGTCTGCTCACGCTGCTGACGGCTTCCGCTTTTTAACCGAGGCCTGTGTTTGGCTTCCGAATACTGCTGCATCCACCGCCACCCTGCGCCATGTGCCTCTGTCGTCTGCTCACGCTGCTGACGGCTTCCGCTTTTTAACCGAGGCCTGTGTTTGGCTTCCGAATACTGCTGCATCCACCGCCACCCTGCGCCATGTGTCTCTGTCGTCTGCTCACGCTGCTGACGGCTTCTGCTTTTTAACCGAGGCCTGTGTTTGGCTTCCGAATACTGCTGCATCCACCGCCACCCTGCGCCATGTGTCTCTGTCGTCTGCTCACGCTGCTGATGGCTTCCGCTTTTTAACCGAGGCCTGTGTTTGGCTTCCGAATACTGCTGCCTCCACCGCCACCCTGCGCCATGTGCCACTTTCAGGTCTCCTTACACTGTTGGTGGGTTCCATTTTGTGATAGGGTGCTGTATGGCCTTCCATTGCTGCTGCCTCCACCGCCACCCTGCGCCATGTGCCTCTGTCGTCTGCTCACGCTGCTGACGGCTTCCGCTTTTTAACCGAGGCCTGTGTTTGGCTTCCGAATACTGCTGCATCCACCGCCACCCTGCGCCATGTGTCTCTGTCGTCTGCTCACGCTGCTGACAGCTTCCGCTTTTTAACCGAGGCCTGTGTTTGGCTTCCGAATACTGCTGCCTCCACCGCCACCCTGCGCCATGTGCCACTTTCAGGTCTCCTTACACTGTTGGTGGGTTCCATTTTGTGATAGGGTGCTGTATGGCCTTCCATTGCTGCTGCCTCCACCGCCACCCTGCGCCATGTGCCTCTGTCGTCTGCTCACGCTGCTGACGGCTTCCGCTTTTTAACCTAGGCCTGTGTTTGGCTTCCGAATACTGCTGCATCCACCGCCACCCTGCGCCATGTGTCTCTGTCGTCTGCTCACGCTGCTGACGGCTTCCGCTTTTTAACCGAGGCCTGTGTTTGGCTTCCGAATACTGCTGCATCCACCGCCACCCTGCGCCATGTGTCTCTGTCGTCTGCTCACGCTGCTGACGGCTTCCGCTTTTTAACCGAGGCCTATGTTTGGCTTCCGAATACTGCTGCCTCCACCGCCACCCTGCGCCATGTGCCACTTTCAGGTCTCCTTACACTGTTGGTGGGTTCCATTTTGTGATGGGGTGCTGTATGGCCTTCCATTGCTGCTGCCTCCACCGCCACCCTGCGCCATGTGCCTCTGTCGTCTGCTCACGCTGCTGACGGCTTCCGCTTTTTAACCGAGGCCTGTGTTTGGCTTCCGAATACTGCTGCATCCACCGCCACCCTGCGCCATGTGTCTCTGTTGTCTGCTCACGCTGCTGACGGCTTCCGCTTTTTAAACTAGTCCTGTGTATGTCTTCCGAATACTGCTGCCTCCACCGCCACCCTGCGCCATGTGCCTCTGTCGTCTGCTCACGCTGCTGACGGCTTCCGCTTTTTAAACTAGTCCTGTGTATGTCTTCCGAATACTGCTGCCTCCACCGCCACCCTGCGCCATGTGCCACTTTCAGGTCTCCTTACACTGTTGGTGGGTTCCATTTTGTGATAGGGTGCTGTATGGCCTTCCATTGCTGCTGCCTCCACCGCCACCCTGCGCGAAGGCACTCCAATGCAAGCGTCCGATTTTGTTGTAGTTAAGAATAAACCTTTTTTTTTTAACGTTTGTTTGTGTTAATTGCTTAAGGCAGCTATTGATAATGGAGAGAGCATATCACTGTTCGCTGCCCCAAAAACACCACAATGTTTATTCCATACTGTGCATGCATTTTACATCTAGAAAAAGATGCAGGCTGCGGTGTTGGACATAAATTGTCCATCGGCATATTATGCACATACCATTGCGCGCTTGCTGCGGAATGGGCGGTTCACGCCCACTGGGTGGATTGCTCTGGCCTTGTTTGATGACATCATTTAAATGCCCTGACAGATGCCATTTTTGGCGCCCGCAAGTAAAGACACACGCAGAGGGCGATTGCCATTATATGGTGTATTATAGGTATGACAGATGCTTATCGTATGTACTCTCCAGTGCCTCAGGATATGCACAGCCAAAAGGGAAGCCAAGGGTACCAGGACAGTGACAACCAAAGGAAATGCTCCAGGGGTGCAGCCCTCCTCAGACGGGGAAATCAGCCACTGGATAGAGAGAAAACAGGTGGCGCACACACCTAGTGCATTATCCAAGATTTATTGTAGGAGTGAAAGAATAATAAAAATATACTCACAGACGAAGCATGTATCTAAAAAGCATAGAAAAATGACAATGGCCACAACGGCAGGCAAGGTGTTCTCACTGTCAGTGCGGTCAAATTTCTGACGCATTTCGGGGACGAATCCCTTGATGCCTCAACAGCAAGGCTCTTACTTTCCATTCATCATACATCAGCATCAGAGGTTGGTCATCAGCTCTGATAAAGGGATTCGTCCCCGAAACGTGTCAGATATTTGACCGCACTGACAGTGAGAACACCTTGCCTGCTGTTGTGGCCATTGTCATTTTTCTATGCTTTTTAGATACATGCTTCGTCTGTGAGTATGTTTTTATTATTCTTTCACTCCTACAATAAATCTTGGATAATGCACTAGGTGTGTGCGCCACCTGTTTTCTCTCTATGACAGATGCTTGTTGTATGGAGGACTTTGAGCTGGGGACATTATTGGTTATTGAGTACGGCCATATATTTATGTAATTACATGAACCATATGTGGATTCTCTTAGTGACTGATACAAAAGAGTTATTGGATGTTAAAGCAATCTATTGATGCTGCATAATTATTGTCCGATGGTAGACCTTTCCTACTTCTTCCTCTGTGTTGGGATAACCAGGTATGAGTCTGTCAATTGGATATTGAATAGTATTAGTAGGATGATGGGGAATATGGTTATTCCCACTGATTTGTTATTGTAATATTTAGATTGCTCTATGGAAAGTGTGCACAAGATGTATCACATATTAATGATACCGGCATGTGGATAGATCTGCTGTCTGCCTCTTTTGTGAGTGAGTCACTCATTTTGAGTCATATTTGGGACTTTTCTTGTTTCCCCTTTTCTCCCTTCCTCCCCCCCTTTTCTGTCTTAGGATGGAACATAATCATTTGGTCTGTTTACAGGGCCTAATTTAGTGGGGTACGAGGGGAGGTGACCGTGTGTGCGGATGTTCATCCATGACCATTTTGACCATTGTGTGGATGCTGCTGCCCTATATTACTGCTCATGTTGACATGTCTGTGGAGAAGGTGTCTCGTAAGAGTTTTTCAATAATTATAATTGTCTGATTAATGTTATATATATGTGCATATATGTATCTTCCAGCTAGGTCATTGGACCTCTTTGCCTCCAACTCTTTCGAAGTCCTGAGGAAGCTAATAATTGAAACGCGTCGACCTCTGGGGGACTTAGATGTCATTATACATAATGCTGTAATTTATTGAGCTAACTAGCCACATACTGTTTTTATGGTAAATTTATGGAAGATATGTTTCAATAAATATGTTTCATACAGTAATATGAGGTTGTCCTTTTTCTGTACCAGTAAGTCCCATTAGTTTTTTGTAGTTCTTTATACCATTGCAGAGAACATAGGAGAAGAGCACAGAACTGTGTTTTTCAAAGATGCCAATGCTTTATATCTGGGCCTCCAAGTGTTCTTATCTTCTTATCTCTAAGGTCATTTATTAAGATTTGCATCCACTTACATATCCTATCAATACATTATTATAAGTCTCCAAGGCTTCCCACAAACACATGCACTTTCTCTCTTGTTCTTTCACTGTGGTGCCTGCTGCTGTGTGAAAACATTGACTGCTGACAGAATGCTAGAAAGGTTCATTTGCTTCCTCTTTGTTTTGGCATAGCTCCCAACTGTCCCTCGTTTGGAACAAAGTCCTCTGGCCCTCTTTCTGCCTCATTTTGGTCTGATCTATATAGCTATATATAAAATGCACTATATATCTATCAAAGAATATTTTACAATGCTAAACCATTCATCCACTTTCTAAATTACTGCATTTAGATATTTCCAAAGCCAATATAAAGGAAGAGTAGCAGTCCAAACACTGCTTGTGGGTTTAACCGACAATTTTTTGGGTGTAATTCTCCTTTAAGGAAGGTGTGGCATGGGGCGTGTCCTATGCCTGTATAGTTTTGCAAATAGGTGTCCCTTGTTTCCATCTCAGTAAGTTGGGAGGTATGGTGTTGGGTAACCCATTTGGTTGCACCCTGCTACTCTGATGCCCCAGGAAGATGTCCCTTGAGACAAAGACATTGCGAAGCGCACGTAAATAATATTTTATATACACACTGAATGATGAGGCTGCAGTTCAACATTAGTCACCATTGTTTAAAAGATAAGATCACCTTTCATAACATGTTACACCCATATTCAGAGTGTAACGTAATCATCCTCAGTAGCGGGGGGATCTTCACTCTCCTTGCTAACTGTCAAATTTTTAAAAAATGTGGCCATGCAGGGCTCCACCTACATGGCAACGTCACTCATTCACAGTCATCTGTGAATGAGAGACTACAAGCCCCAACAGCCTTAGCGGCTGACAGCTTGTAGTCCTCGATTAACACATTCATTCAATCTTCATGTCAGTATATCAGCTTGCTCGTAATTCCCATATGAGCAAACAGATATACTGACAGGTCTGCAGGAGACTTGCATGGCACCAGCGATCTGCTGATTGTTGGTGCAATGGTTTACCGACTCCTGCAGACAAAAATAATAAATGCACATTTTTTACCTGCATAATAAATGTGCATTTATTATTTTTTTCTAAAATGTGAACTTATCCTTTAACCCTTTTGCTTCTAATGACATGTACCATATGTTATAGCAATGAAAGGGCTAAAAAAAAAATCCTGCAACAGTAGCAATTAGCTTGTTTTTACATTTAACTAACAGACTCAAAACTATGATGCCAAAAAGATCAGTTTGATTTAGAGTTGTCCAATCACTTTTACATCCCAGTGGTTCTTGGCCACTCCCACTCACCTTGGAACCCTGTGATCACAAAAAAACAAGAAGTAAAAGTGCACTAATGGATATTTGGAAAACCTATACTACCCTCAATTTAAAACCATACAAATCCATATAATCTAGGTTGAATTTAAGTGATGCAAGGCTATCACATTTAATTGAAAATGGGTGCAACATGACCTTTATATATATATATATATATATATATATATATATATATATATATTACTGAGAAATGCATTTTAGCTTATTAACCACATTTTTGAAAATAATTTTATCAGCCTTATTTTTTAAATTCTTTGTGTTTTTACAGCATAATTCCAACTAAAACCTATTTAAGTTTGTTATGTTCAAATATGTTTTGCCTGTGCCCCACCAGAGAGATTTCCCATCACCTGCTGTACTAACAGGGAGAGGGGACACATTTCTGTAACAAGGACACAGAAGGCAATAAAAGCCTGGCAGAAGCTATCATTTTTCCTTACTCTATCCAAAACAAAATAAAATGTTTGGGCTGTAGTTGGGCTTTAGATACAGTAACCTATAGAAAACAGTCAAAAGTCACTCAATTTATGTCAAGCAATAAAATAGATTGATTGGTTAAGACAGATTATGAAATGTGGTCCAATTCTCATTTCAATGTTAAAAGCAAATTCAGTCCTACCACAGTAGTGACCACTCTCTAAATTCTGGTCTTCAATTTATCTCCAAGGCAATCAAGACACTAGCAATTAAAATGAACAGACCAGGTCACTACTCTATGTCTAGTAAGCAACCCAGCCAGGGGCGGACTGACCATTTGGAAACTGGGGCACTGCCCGAGGGCCCGGGGTCAGTAGGGGGCCCCATGAGATGCCCCTGGTACCTTTCTCATAGGCTTTTTTGAGTTTGGGCAAGGACACAGGGGCCCCATGATCCCCTATTGCCCAGGGGCCCCATGAGTTGCCATTCCGCCCCTGAACCCAGCTACTGGAGAGAATCAGCTACTGTGTGAAGTCAGAACTATTGTACTTGTCACTATGGTATGGAAATTTGTGACTTTATAAAATTAAAAACCACCATGATTTAAAAGTATAACTGAACACAATTCACTTGTTATTCATATTTGTCTGATCATTTATACCAACAATCCTAACGATATCTGTATTTATATTTCATTATGACTTACAGATTAAAAGACACACAAAACATTATTTCTAATGAATTGTTTAGTTCAAACATAGAATATGCCTGTAATTCTTATCCAAACATTTATAATTTTTTATATCTATTAGTTAAAGTTGAGATCTAATTTCAAAATGAATATTGTAAACCCAGCATACAGTAAATGCAGTTCAACTATGAAATTAGTAATGCTTTACCTTGTAATCCGGAGGTATTCTGGCACCAAAACCAAAGGCAGGAAACATTTTGTCACTAAGAAACAGGGAAAATGTCAAAGCTAATTATTAGGTTAAAATGTTAACATTTAGATGGATTTGAACAAAAAAAATCAATTAACTAAAAAACTGACAGTCACGTTACATTTAATTGTATGTGTTAAGGTTAAAGCTATAACTGCCAACCATTTTATGTTGAACAATCACACAATTTATGACTGTATTTTGTGTTTAGCCTGGTGACATAATGACATTTTAAAAGAACAATTCTATCTGAAGAGGAATGGAAAGCAGCACTGCTATGGATACTAGAGAATTAGACGGGAAACACTAAATACTATAGTAATACAATCATATTAGTAATACAATAAAACTTTTTGCGTGAGTTTTATGGTCATCCTGCCAGTGTCTTCTTGAATATAATATATATAATTTAGGGCAACATTGTCAGCCAGGGTTGCATGGAACCCTATGTTTTTATTAGAAGTTGATAGAGATCCCAATAAGCCATTTCTGTTTTTTGGAGAAGTTTCCACTGACACCATTGATTTATTTAGCCATCTATAATGGGCATTCTTCCCATTGACCACAAATATAAGGAACAGTACCCTGAACTGTTGAAATAGTCATTATTAACAGGGGTTCCCAGGCCAAAAAGTTATTTCAAGAGTTCTCCATGTTAAAAAGATTGAGAAAAGTTGGTTTTTATTTAACAATTTTAAATAATATCCTGCACACAAAAATACCTGTTAAAACTGAGGTCTTTTATACTATGTCAAATCTGATTTTCAGCAGTATGTAGCTAAACAGGTGTGATGTCTTTTGGTGTTTTGTACCTGAACAACACAGAATGATTTTTCCCCACGGTCAAAATGCTGTCAGCCAGCTTTGTTATGTGCTCTTGTGAAGTCATTATAATTTCTACTATTGCTACTTCAGCTAATTTAATGTATGCTTCTCACAGCTTTTGCTCTGCGTTTGGATGTCCTGTGGGGATCCAGTTCCTTTCATTTCGGTCACTGACAGATGCTTGGAACTCAGGATGAAGGATTTTTTATTTGTGACAGTGTCTGAGCAAAATATGACTGAAACTGAGAATTTCTAGGATGACCTTGCTGCTCCTGGAAGCCAAAGGAAGCATTTCTGCTTAATCAATACATGTCCTGGCTGCTTAATATGATCCTCTGGCAGATGGCCAGGCTTTATAGGGGAGAGTTGTGAATTGTGAAATTAAATGATGTTCTGTTTGAAATGATAGTTTATGGCCCGTAACACAGCTGGACATTTTTCTTCCTGACTAGCAAAAAAAGTTATAGAAAAATAGAAAGCATAACAATAGCACATACAGCACATATGCAATTACAGATGTAGAGACAGCGAAGCAAATATTCATGTATTTTCATCTTTTTGTCTTGTCCACTAATTGAAAAAACAAATGTTTGGACAGTTGTCATTTAAAGCTGAGCTCCAGGCAAAAAGCTAAATACACAGATTAAGTAGATTTATAAAAGCTGGTTTCCCTGCCAAAGGATTTATATTTATGTCTATTCAGTCCTGAGATTACACCTGCCAGAGAGCACAGCCATCCTACAGGCCTGACTTTTCTCTTCTGCAGTTTAGCAATACGTCTAAGTCCTCATACACATTGGCCATTTTGATAACACTGGTAATGTTAGCTGTGTAAAGTCACGTTAAAAACAGGAGTTTTTCAGCTTTTTTTAGCGTTTTTGCATTAGCGTTTAGCGGCGGTTTCCCAAGTTTTTCTGTGGTTGCGTTTTTTAGCGTTTTTGACCAAAAAAGATTTTTTTTGGGCAAAAAAAGCCCACAAACACCGGTTTGCGTTGTTTTACCGCATTTTGCTGCGTTTTTCAGCGTTAGAGTGTTTTTACAGCTAAAAACTCCTCTAAAACCCCATTAGTGCTGAGTTTTTTTTCCAGCCAAAAAATGTCCCTGCCAAAAAATGTTGATTACAGTCTATGTGTGCATGCTGGGGGGGTTTACTAGCTGAAGAAAAAAACATCAAAAGCCAAAAACATCAGCTGTTAACCACCTCCCATCCGGCCGTTGCATATTAACGGCCAGACGGTGGCAGTGCAGGGTCGGGTGGCCGTTTATAAATGGCCTCCCCGCACCCTGCTTGTGCACGCTCCCTGGGAGCGCGCAGCACCACGATCCGGTGCCCGCTGTGTCCTCCGGACACAGTGAAACACCGATCGTCGGATGGGACCTCTGTACGAGGTCCCAATCATGTGATCACTGATTGGCCAATCAGTGATCACATGCAAAGTAGTAAGCAAGATGTCACTTGTGACATCATTGCTTACAACGTGTGAAATCTGTGAATGATCACAGAGGTCACATGGTACAAGTCTATTCACAACAGCCTTGTACCATGTGACAAGCTGTGACCAATCACAGCTCACTCAGTAGTTCTCAATGGCTGCAAGAATGCAGACAGAGAGAAAGAGAAATGATTGCTTTTACATCCTATATGGGTGTAAAAATAATCAGTGTAAAAGAAAAAATCTTCATCACACCCCACAAGTAGTACAGTGTCACCATGGTGACACTGTACTGTGAGGGTGACAGTATGTAAAAAAAAAAAAAAAATTATAATATAAAAAAAAATAAAAATGTAAAACAAATGTTTAAAAATTAGCATTTTTGGTTATAAACTAATTTGGCTTATTTTTTTTTTTACTAAAAAGATAACGGAATAAATTTTGGCCAAGATTTATGATGAAATATTATTTATTTGCAAAATTTTATAAGAAAAACACTTTTATTCAAAATTTTTGGACTTTTTCATTTATATAGCAAAAAAAGTAAAAATCCCAGTGGTGAATAAATATCATCACCAAAATAAATCTTTATCGGTCTCAAAAAATGGTAAAGAATTCATATGGGCACAGTGTTGCATGACCGCGCAATTGTCATTCAAAGTGTGATAGCGCTGAAAGCTGAAAATTGCCCTGCACAGGAAGGGGGTAAAAGTGTCCGGACAGGAAGTGGTTAAAATGTCCATTCCCTGCCCTCAGCCAATAATTGAACAATGATGGAGAAGAAGCAGATCAATGGGCTCATCTCTTGGTCACTCTGCTTCCTACCCCTATCATCATGTTCCTTGTCTACACATGATTTTTGGAAGAAGTGACATGCATGTGCCGTGCAGTATACACTCTCAGCTCATTACCAGGATCTGTAAAATGTTGGGAATGAACCAGGTTCTGGGGATGATGTAACTCCTGTGCACATGCAATAGCCAAAAAGGATGCCTGAGAATCTGGAACTAGCAGCACTGGAAATGGCAGCAGCAGGAAACAGAACCTGCATTGCACAGTATTGGAGAAGAACACACTTGTAAGGCAAAAGCCCACAAAGTACACATCAGTTTAAAATTGCTCCAATATACACATACCTGTATGAATTGTTTTTTTTTCATATGCCTGGAGTTTAGCTTTAGGATCTCAGTTGTTACACATACAACTCTATGTGAATCCTCACCCTGTGTAGCAACCCATTCAGTTTAAAATAGAAATAAAAGGCAAACAGCCCTACACTGTTCTTCCCAGTGAATGGCTGTGCAGGGCAGCGTGTCCGCACAAGTCCTGGCCATTGAAGGGCAGGCAGGCTGTGCTCCCAGCACAGCCAGAAAGCTGACCACATTGTAATGGATATGCTCTACTGCCTAGCATGGTCAGTTTGAAATAGAAAAGCAAGGGTACTGGCCAGAACACCAAGAATTTCACACAAAGGAAGCAATACAAGAGAACAGGATACTTTTTAACACAAGTACAGTACATGGTACTACATACACATATCAGGAATATGAAATGATGGGATAACATATAATACTCTTTAAAATGTTAGTTCACCTTTAAATAAAAAACATAAAAAATGAACTAGCAGCGGACACCCTCACCACCCCCTGATGCCCATTCTATTTACATCCAGGGTTGCTGAGCTGTCAGCACCCCCAAGAGGGAGAAGAGTAGGGATTTCCATTCACCAGACTGCTGGATTGGCTGCAGGGTTGCTGACATTAACCATGTATTATGATGGTAGCTGTCTGTCGGGATATAGCTGTTCCTGTCGGTGGGTTTGAAATACGTATGGGTATGGATACCCTCTGAGGTCTTAAAAATGTCCACGACACCAAGCCCTCTGAAAACTCCCTCTCCTCCTCTCCATTCATGAAATTCTGTAAATTTAGATTTTTCACAGTTGAAAGCTTTCACTACTTCATGCCGGCTGCCCACTAAGACCTCAGATTCCTGTGGGTCACCAAAGCACATGACATTCATTTCCTATCCCCTGTCCAGAGAGGAAAATTCTGTGTAGTTGATGGCTTGTTTCTTCACCAGATTTATGCCGTACACTGCGCTTCCCAGGCAGCAGCCTCACCACTCGTCCCAGCAACTCGGATTTTAAAAAATCTGCACTTTTTATCATTTACATATTTGAATTTTTGGGGGTTTGTCCTACTCTTTTGCAACCTGTCATTTGTGTGAAATTTTTGCTGCCTTGATTTTCTTTTTACATGTTCTGTTATATTGTTTGTAACAATTTAAATGATGATAGTGTTTTTTCCGTTTTAGATTTTTTGAATGCTCTTTTCTTATTATTGATAGTTTTTTCAACTTTAGTCATGAACAACATAGAATTTATTTTTAGCCCTTTAAACGTACTACCTATGGGAATAAATTTTGCAGTGTGTTTACATACAGTTGATTTGAAGCATGCCCATTTCTGTTCTATGTTCTTTAATGACAGCATTCTCTCTCTGGCTAAATCTTGGAGAGCAGCAATCAGCCTTGGAAAATTTGCTCTCTTAAATTTAGTGTTTTTATCTTTCCAGTATGTGCTTTTTGTTTCCAGTTAACATTAAATTAAATCATGTTATGGCCATTGCTACCCAGATGTTCTTCTATATAAAATTTAGTAATAAGCTCTCCAATGTTTGAAGATAACAGTCCAGCAGAGCATGATTTCTAATTGGGGCTTCTATAAGCTGTACCCTAAAATTCTCTTATATTAGATTTATACATTTATATCCTGTTACTGTTCCAGCAGTGCCATTACACCTGTCAATTCAGGGTATTTAAAATCCCCCATTGTTATCACTATCCCAGTCCTTGCAGCCTTTTCTGTGTGTGCAAGGAGCTGAGTCTCCACCTCCTCATTAACACTGGGTGTCCTATAACAAACTCCAATAATTAGCTTTGAAATATGCACACTCATATGCAGTTTCACCCATAATACTTCAGCCTCATCACACTCTCCATCAACAAAGTCCTCTGTCGCACTCGCTTTACACTCTCACATGAGACACAGACACTGCCAACTTGTCATTTTACCCCGTCTCTCCAAATGAGAGCATAGCCAGGAATATTAATAGCCCAATCATGTGAAGAATGAAGCCACAATTCAGCAATACCAATTAATTCACAGTTCTTTTCATGCACCAACATTTCCAACGCTTCTAATTTTTTGGCAGACTCCTGGCATTGGTGAACAAACAAACACTTTAATTCATTGTCACATTTTGTACTTATATTTTGCATATCTTTAGTAGTACAAACAGTATTATAATTGCTAATGGTTGTTTGTAACATGGGAAACACTTTATTACCTGCCAAAGCCCTCTCCCAATGTTTACCTGTTCCATCCTCCTTTAGTGTCTGACCCCTGTCTGACTTGTCCGCCCTGTTACATTCTAATTCTCCCTTCCCCCCCAGTCTTAGTTTAAATACTCCCCCATCCATCCTATAAATTTCTCCCAAAGCACAGCAGACAACCTTCAATTTAGGTGCAAACCATCTTTAGAATATGGGTTGTAACCCAATGAAAAGTCAACCAAGTGCTCTAGAAACCCAAATCCTTCCCTCTTACACCAGGTCTTTAGCTATGCATTCAGCTGTCTGAGTTCCCTCTGCCTTTCCTGTGTTCTGCATGGCATAGGCAATATTCCCTAAGGCATATAACCTTGGAAGTCCTTCCCTCAAATCAAATAATGAGCCCATAGGTCTTTGGGGCTATTTGATCTCAATTGTATCTCAAAATTATCAGTAGATACTGATATATTGTATATGCAGCTGAGGTTACATGCAAATCTGGAGTTTTCCTTTAAAAGCCATATGTAGTTTTACCCTCTCCGATTTCCTATGCCTCTTATCCTTTCTTTTATGTGAAAGTCAGGATTATTCCTGCTCCTTTTTACTCCTATACCTCTATGTTGATCATTAAGACCACCCATCACATAAGCAGAAGACATGAAAGAAATTAAGAAGGAGAAGTGGAATTCACAAAAGAAGAAAATGGTATCTGTGACTAAAATCGGTCTAGTTTAGCCATAAAGGGATCTTATACTTTAGTTGCAGATACCATTTACCTGTTTTGTAAACCATTCAGTTATAAGTACTGAAGCTTTTTGCTATGTATATACAGTACTTTCTTTATGATGATATTTGGAGATAATATGTCTCATTATATGTATGTATTTCAGATAAACCAACAGATTTTGTGCACACACATTATCAATGACCCAATCCTAAGGAAGCAGCAATGGACCGTGAAATGCATTGAATAAAGGGTTTTGACACACATATCATGTTTGAAACTGCATTGGTACAAGTATGATGTAACTGGCTGTTGTGTTTTGATTTTTTTATACATGTATCTACTCTATATTTTATGAAATGTACTACTATTTTAAAGAAAAAATTAAAATAATGGATTTGTCACATTGGAATTTTGAGCTATAGTCTTCTTCTTAAGTACATCCTTTACCTAAATAATCTACAGAACATTGGATCTACAGCACATTGACGGCGTGAGTTTACAGGAAAAATGTGGGATGAATATGTTAGCATATAACTTTAGTTGCCCATAACGCTAGCTTTACTGGCCACTTTGACATGCATTTTTTTTTACTGAAGGTTAATTTCAGTAGATACAGCAACTGCTACTAACCATACGTATAGCAAGTATGTTTAATTATCAGAAGCACCAAGCACCAATCATGGAAAAAAAAACATGTTTTTACTAAATGTTTGCCCATGTGTTATATTTTACCAATGCTCCTGAAAAATAATAATTAAAAAAAACACATCAACGTTAATATTATCCAAAAACAGCAAAACTACTACTCTCAGGAGAGATCTTCACCCCTTGCATTCCGAGACTGTTGTCAACTATTAGTTGTGCAACATCAATGGATAATAATTGTACTGGAGGTAGTAGATTAGGTATGCAGGCTGTATTACGTTTTATGTACATAGCTTGGTTAAATCTAGGGGGACTAACTGTACAAGTACCAATGTGGATAAACATCTTGCTGCCTCAAGACTCTTGAAAATAATTACAAGGTAATCGACAAGCCAGTCATCAGAACCTGGTAAACAATTACAAAAAGACATATAATAGCATCCCCTGAGAAATGAGATGCCATAAACAGTATGTTACCTGTCATAGTCTTGGCAAATTTCCCCAACAGCCACAAGTGCTTTTAGATACTCATTGGGCTGGTAAGGATGGATGTAGTGCAGAGAGCAGCTGTTCCGTGGGTCTCCATTAGATGCTGTGAAGTCAATTGCTACCTAGAATGATGTGGAAAGGTATTATTATCCTTTAATTATATGGCATGCACACGTTCTGCAGTTCTGAACAATATCAGTACCTGTCACGTTATATTTTTTGTTATTGTAAACATGCACACATATTCTGGGACCTGCTTATTTGAAAGTAAGTTAACCACTTGTGGACTTAAGATGTATCGTGTAAGCAAGGCAGCTGTTAGAAACCACGGGGCCCCATACAGCCAACCTGACAGCCAACCATACCCCCCCCCTCAAAAAACCCCCCACACTTTACTAGGTTTTAGTTATGAATGAACACAGTGAGTGATCAGTACCGATCACTCATTGTGTTAACTCAGAAAAGGAAGGGGCTGGAAAATGTGACATATTTACCGGACCCTTCCCACTCTCCATCCTGAAGGATCCTATTATGTGTTTGCAGCTGCTGGTAGAAAGGAGAGAAGGGAAGCCAGCAGCACTGTGGGGGTGAGGGTACACAGGGGGGACTTATCAGCAGGAGGAAACTTATGGTGAACAGGGAGGGTGAGGAGTGTGGCGGGGGAGCAATTACTGCAAATGATCCCCTGTATGGCTCCCTCTGCAGCTGAAAGCCATAGGGCGGGAGAGGAGAAGAAGCCAGCTTTCAGCTGTTGCAGAGAAAGCCATACAGGGGATCGGTTCCAGTAATTGCCACCCTCCCATGCTGATCACTCTTCCTGCCCACATGTGATTTACCCAGCTGCCTGGGCCCCCCTGCTGGCCTGGGCCCCATACAAGAGGACTGGTGGTACCCCCTTATCCACAGCCCTGGGTGTAAGCCCTGAAAAAACATTAATCAAATACCTTGGCTGTATGCCATATGGCCTGTTCCACTTCTCACTGCTGCCCCTACTGCTGGCAAATGCAGACTGTCAAAACAATTGGGGATTTCTTTCTAGCACAGAAGTGCTTGCAGCTGCTGCTATGTAGAATTAAACTTTTAAACGGTGTTTGGAACTGCACCTGTTAACTTATTGCTGTCTGGATATCTGTAGCAGTGATTTGGACCCAACAGGCGCAAAAGCAATAAAGATTTTTTTTTTAATACAGAGAGCAAGGGTTAGAACCTTATCTGAATGCTGTTTGGAATCCAGCTGGAGATTTCTACAGGAAGATTGGATAGATAAAATAGCGGTATAGGTGGCAAAGGAAGCAGACAGCAAAAGAATATTGAATCCTTCCCACTCTATTGAAATCTAATAAAGAAAATGTTTTAGCTGGAATTACGCTAGTACTTTGACTGATATAGGTGACCACCACTGTGCCACCATTCCAACTAAGCTAGTGTGCTCTCAGAGGATTCCTACAGAAGAAATACCCATAGAATTCTGACACAATGAACATTTCAGGTCTTAATGGTATTTTTTTTTCTCAACACACCAATTTGTACTAGATAACTAGTTTTTAATGATTATATCGGTAACTTAGTAGATCTGAAAATGTTTTTGCATTTTACATAAAATGCAAATACAAATGTCATAAAATCAAAAGAATAAATAATAATTTAGTCATACTGAGCAACGGAGAAATGGGCATATCAATTCAAAGTATAAAAGGTAAAAAACACAACTATATCATATGATTAGTGAGCAAACATTCCAAACCCACTTATAAAAATGGTTGTATAAGCGGTCTTTAGCTGTGATCACTATGGTACATAAAAATACTCAGGTTACCAATGTAAATAAACAAGAAAAGAATAAGTAAAGACATGAAAATAAGAGGTAAGAGAATGTAGCTTGGATGGAGTGTAATTCCGAATAGCTGCTCATTTGCTATAATTATGGTATCATGAATTCTTATTTTCTCTATGCAAAGACTAGAGTTGGTGATCTACATGCCTTTAATCAGTCTTTTTATAAGATAATGTTTTAATCTGGTGCTCAGTTAAAAATTTATTGCACTGTATATACACTGCCAAAATTGCCAAAAGTATTAGGACACCTCTCCAAATCATTGGATTCAGGTGTTCCAATCACCTCCATGGCCCCAGGTGTAAAAAAAAAAATCAAGCACCTAGGTATACAGACTGCTTCTACAAACATTTGTGAAAGAATGGGTCACTCTCAGGAGCTCAGTGAATTCAAGCGTGGTACCGTGATAGGTTAACACCTGTGAAATAAGCCCATCCGTGTAATTTCCTTGCTACTAAATATTCTTTGGTCATCTGTTAGTGGTATTATAACAAAGTGGAAGCAACTGGGAACAACAGCAAGCCAGCTACTGGAGTGGTGGGCCACATAAAATGACAGAGTAGGGTCAGCGCATGCTGAAGAGCACAGTGCTCAGAAGTCACCAACTGTCTGCAGAGTCAATAGCTAAAGACCTCCAAACATGGTGTGACCTTCAGAGTAGCACAACAGTGCTTCATGGAATGGGTTCCCAAGGCTGAGCAGCTGCATCCAAGCCTTACATCACCAAGTGCAAAGCACGCCGCCACTGGACTCTAGAGCGGTGGAGATGTGTTCTCTGGAATGATGAATCACGCTTCTCTGTCTGGCAATCCGATGAACATGTCTGGGTTTGGCGGTTGTCAGAAGAATGGTGCTTGTCTGACTGCATTGTGCCAAGTGTAAATTTCGGTAGAGAGGGAATTATTGTGTGGGGTTGTTTTTCAGGGGTTGAGCTTGGCCTCTTTGTTCCAGTGAAGGCAACTCTTAAGGCGTCAGCATACCAAGACATTTTGGACAATTTCATGCTCCCAACTTTGTGTGAACAGTTTAGGGATGGTCCCTTCCTGTTCCAACATGACTGCGCACCAGCGACAAAGCAACGTCCATAAAGACATGGATGAGCGAGCCTGGAGTGGAGGAACTTGACTGGCCTCAACCCGATAGAACACCTTTGGGATGAATTAGAGTGGAGACTGTGAGCCAGGCCTTCTCATCCGACATCAGTGCCTAACCATACAAATGCACTACTGGAAGAATGATCAAACCTTCCCATAGACACACTCCCAAAGCTTGTGGGCAGCCTTCCCAGAAGAGTTGAAGCTGTTATAGCTGCAAAGGGTGGGCCAACTCAATATTGAACCCTACAGACTAAGACTGGGATGCCATTAAAGTTCATGTGCATGTAAAGCGGGTTTCCCAATAATTTTGGCAATATAGTGTATATGTGGTAATAGATTTAACTCTGTATTGAAATCTGTGTTTGAAAGACCCTATATCAGAAAATCACATTTCTTCTATATCCATCGTATTACAAAGATCAAACACTTGAGCCTGTGTGAGGATATCGCAGAATTAATTTGTGAATTTGTATACTCAAGTCTAAACCTTGCCAAAGCTTTTCCTAGAAAGAGTTTATGTTGATTGCAGGTGGTAGAGGATGCAGCTGCCAGGCTGCTATGCAATCCATCACACAATTACCATTTTACAAGGATTCTTCTCAGGGCACATTGTTTGCCTGTAAAATGGGAAGGGGGATAATTTAAATTCAGCCTTCTCACCTTTAGAAATCTAAGAGATCTCTTGGGACCTTACATACCCTGGATACTATAACTGAACGCAAGGAGAGAACAAAGTTTACATCTTTGAGCTCTGTAAAGGCAGAATTTATCGGAATATTACAAGAAATTATGTAAGAGTTTTCAGACAGAGAACAGATGGTAAACAGGACTGTTCACAAGTGTTGGGTATGTTGTAGTTTTCTGTGTTGGGGAGTACAGTTTTTCACAGTTTTCCTTTTTATCTTTTGGCACAACCTGTTTACAGCATCATATAGACTCATTTCCAATTAGTTTTCTGAGGTTGGAAGTAGCTTAGGAGAAGCTATAGGAGCCAGGTTCTATGTCCTATGTACTTTTTATACCCACTTTTGCCTGCAAAGTAAAAAATGAAGCAGTTTCATCCTGTTCTGCTCTCCCATTGAGAGAGAGATAAAGAGGAAACCTGTGAGATATTTCAGCTTATTACCATGTGCAGAAGCTAAAAGTCAGCTAATTGTACATATTAACATGGACTTTGTTTAGTTTTTTGTACAGTGTGGAAGGTTTGGGACCCTTTGTTAAGTTTTTATTGCTGTACTAGTGTATTTTCTGAGGAGATTTACTTTCTCTATTTGCTAAGGGGACATCCATGCGGGTGCACTCCTGAGCTGGGCTTTATGCGTCCATAGACACACACAGCACCAGTAAGCCATGCTCCTGCTCCCTCCATACAGAACTATAAATGACAGCAGCAGGAGCCTATGGCTCCCACTGCCCTCAGTGTCTCCTATGAGTACAGGTGGAGAGGAAAGCGGGCTGGAAGCCAAGACAGTACTGGAATGGTGAGAGCAATCAGGTACGTGTTTAGGGATGGGGCGGGAGGGGGGAAAGGTATGGGGGGGTTTACTGTAATGCAGAGAGAGCATTAAGGTAAAAAAAAACCTTTGGCATTTATAACCACTTTAACGTCCTTAGCGGTTTTCCTGAGTGTAGCTCGGGGTAAAATTTGAGTACCAAGAGCGGTAACCCCAAGCTACACTCGGGCTTACCATGCGGCGTTGCTCAGGGGGTCCCTGCAGCACTTACCTTGTCCTTCGCTCCCGCGATGTGTCCCCTGCAGCGTCCCCGGCCATCTCCTCCGGCCGATGCCGGCATCCGGCTTCTGTGTTCCGGTCCCTGTGATGTCGGGACGTACAGGCACCGGAACCGGCGGGAAATTAGAAATTTTTAAAAAATTTCATTTTTGCTGTCATTGCTGTTTCAATGCATTTCACATATATTTTGTCCCTACTGCTTTGTCCTGTGCCCTGCCTGCATTTTGACTGTTCTTTCTGCCTGGAAACTTAGAAAAGTCCATGGCGTCCAAAAAGCATCCCTTTACGTCAAAAGCGGTTTTAGAACAGCGATAGTAAATCAGAACCACTTGCAGAATTGATTCGTCATCAGACACTGAAAATGATTTTGCGACTTTGCTCAGCGATGTGCGAATTTGCCTCTGTATTTCAAATTTCAGTGTTTTTGGTTTGATTATATTATTGAATTAAATTTATTATTATATTATTATTATTTTTTATGATTATTTATTAAATTATAATTTATGATTTCGTGTTTCAAGTTTTATCATACCCGGGATGTTTACTAGGCTCTTGTTCGTACAGATTTCAGTGAGTTATTCCTAAAAATTACAGCCTACAATAAAAAACTACATATTTCCATGCAAAAAAATGGTACCGCTTTCAGCACAAAAAATCAGAAAGAATCATACCGCCGAGGAGGTTAAAGGAAAGTGTTTAAAGTGAGAAAAAACTCCCACTGAACGCTTGTACGTACAGGTCAGCTTACAATAAAGTTTGGGTACAAGGAATATCTCCTAGAGATGCACCACTTAGGAGATATTCAGTGTCCCTGCAGTTCACCAGTGCATGCGCTCTGAAGGATTGGCATACCTGTGAAGTTCCATTAGAGCTTTGTTCCCCGTGGAAGTGATGCCATTGCAGCTTGGCCAATCAAGCAGCCAGAGCCCATGAACCGGAAGGAAGACCAAGTGAAGATGGAAGCCCTGTCAGTGGTGACAGCACCCCAATGGAGGGCTTTGTTCTAAGGTAAGTCTTTCATAATGTGCTACTATGCAATGCACAGTAGCACATTATTACATTACCTTGGGAGAAGTTTTTTTTTTCTGTTAACTTGAGTTCACTACCACATGTTGATAAATAGCTCCACTAAGAAAGAGAAAGCTTCTGTTTCTGAGGGGAGCCAGGGGAAGGTGCTCTTTAGAGGAAGTGTGCCAGAAGCTCAAAAAATCAAAGCAAGTATAGGAAATAAAGAGCACTGTTACGATACTGTAGAAGCTGGAATACATAAAGCCCATCTCTGTACCTTGCAAAAGCCTGAGCTAAAAGCAAACAAATAAACATCATAGCACCCTGCTTTAGTGCTCCTTCCACAACCCCTTAGCCCTAATGCAAGAAATTGGCTGGCTCTTGGGAGGAGTTATTAAATATCAAAATACCTCAATGGGTGGATGTCCATCTGGAGGAGTGTGATACAGACTGTGACACCCACATCTGATGCTGAGCTTCCTTGACTAAAAAATCCACTGAGTAAAAAGTGCAAGCCATGGACAGCAAGACTGGGGAGGAGAGGACTAGTTGATGCTGGGATGTCCTCCAGCCAGGAAATATGGCTGGCTCCATCTGACTCGCTGCACCTTCTAATGCACACTGTGAAGAGCTCACAGTATGCAGTGAAATCTGGTTACGCAATTTCTGCACGGAAAAGGAGCCTGTGCAACTGTGCAAGACTGAAAGTAAAGCTGGAGATCAGCTTTATTTGCAGTGGTGAAGAGTCAATTCTGTGATTTTAGTTTATATTATTACAAAATGGAAAAATACATTTCTAAGGCTGAAATGTGCATTGAGTCTTCAATAAAAAAAATGCTGTAAATAAATCGCATTGTGTTACACAAAGGTTGAATGAAAAATAGTGCCTTCACTTTCATGTTTCATTAACAGATGGCAGCACTGATATGTGACAAGCACTGACCCGTGGTGTATATTCTCGTCTATCACCTAGGTTGGCAGCAGGCCATTACAGTGGATGGATGTTTTGCTACTATCTTTGAAATGAATCCCAGACCAGTGTGATTTAAGCAATGTGCTGTAATTGAGTTCTTGATGGCAGAAGGTGTTGACCCAATTGAAATTCACTTGACTATTTATCATGATAACTGTTTTGAACACTGTGTGTCTCGTGGCCAAAAAATGCCAGAATGGTAAGGATGGTACATCTGAATTGTGTAGCAAAGACCTAGGTGGTCGTGTCAAGATCCGATGAGCGTGGGCTAAACTGATAAACAGTACCGCTCTAATGCTCCAGAAGGTCAGTCCTGTGGCTGGTGGAACTGTATGCTGAAGCTGAGAACAAAAGACGTCCGATCAGCTGCACTCCAAACAATTCACATTATTGAATCAAGATAAAACCAATACAGACAGTGGAAATACAGGGAACTGGCAGGTAAACAGGTTAAATACAGCACTTATTCATTAATAAATGAATGGATTTTGGGGGGACCCCACAACATTTTTTTTAATTTTGGTGTGGAGGTTCCCCTCAAAATCCAAACCAAACCCAAAGGACTTGGTATGGATGGAGGGGGGGGGGGACCCCATTCAGTTTTTTAATTATTTTTTTAATTACCGGCAATTCTTTTACATTCAGTTGTCAGTGGAGAACCCCAACCCCACTGACAGCTGAAACATTAATGCATGGTGTTCACTACTAACATACCGCATGGCTTGATAAAGTAATTCATGCAGTATTTTAGTAGCAATTTGTTAGTGAATTGAAATGGTTTTTTTTTAAATGCTATGCAGTATCCTAATGCTTACTCGGATGCGGTAAGATACTGCTTAGTGAATTGTGTCCTGTGTCAGATGTCTTGCAAATCACGCCTGAAATCGACGGTTTACCTGACTTTGAAATTGTGCAACTTGACTGTAAGTCGCACAATTTCAAAGTCGGGCTTGATGTGACTGGGTCTTAACCTTTAATTAACTGAAAAAGGACTTCAGCTTATTATTCAGAGCTAAATTCTGAAAGAGTGTATGGGTCATATTATTGCCATTCTTGGACTGTGGAAGATTTGTGCAATGCATACAATAACTAGGTAGAATCTCACCACTCTACTGCCCTTATCATACAGCAAAGACGTAGAGTCCTACAAATTTTGACAAAATTGAAAGAAAACCTTTTTAGACATCATTTTTGCATCTAACAAAGTGAGAAAGAGTGAGGACGCTTACCAGGATGATTTTACAACATTTCATTGTTGGCAAAAATGTATAGTTATTAGGTGGCAATTTAGACATATGATTATACTTTTGTGACGGGAGTGACTTTGGGTGGGGGGCCCATGGAACACAGCTCACTTTGGAGGGGTGGGGAGACCCCTGTCTCAGCTCCCCATATCCCTCCTATGTGTAAGTCACCCTGTGCCTGTTAGGGGTACAGGGTGGAATGTCCTGATATTGTGTAGACATGTATAGGTGGGGTGTGGGGGTTATTCATTGTTTACTGCCATGTGGTGCATCCCATTGCTCTATTGTGTGTCTTGCTTGGGAGCAAACTATTATGGGATGTATGTGTTTGTGTATTGGCTTGGTGGGGGGTGTCTGCTGATGTGTCTCTGGTTGCTAGATTTGGTTTGCCCCGCCCTGTGTCCATATGCAGGGAGGTGGGTTGTTCCCTTGAATGTTTATATCTTTTATCTGTAGTGCAGCGACTGCCTTTCACACATTTTACGGGTGGGCCATGCTGGGACTTGTAGTGCAGCGACTGCCATCACATGTTGTACAGGCGGGCTATGCTGGGACTTGTAGTGCAGCGACTGCCTATCACATATTTTACGGGCGGACCATGCAGGGACTTGTAGTGCAGCGGCTGCCTATCACACATTTTATGGCGGGCCATGCTGGGACTTGTAGTGCAGCGACTGCCTATCACACATTGTACGGGCGGGCCATGCTGGGACTTGTAGTGCAGTGACTGCCTATCACACATTGGGCGGGCCATGCTGGGACTTGTAGTGCAGCGACTGCCTATGACACATTATACAGGCGGGCCATGCTGGGACTTGTAGTGCAGCGACTGCCTATCACACATTGTATGGGCCATGCGAGGACTTGTAGTGCAGTGACTGCCTATCACACATTGTACGGGCGGGCCGTGCTGGAATTTGTAGTGCAGCAACTGCCTATCACACATTGGGCGGGCCATGCTGGGATTTGTAGTGCAGCGACTGCCTAGCACACATATGGGTGGTCCATGTTGGGACTTGTAGTGCAGCGACTTTCTATTGAACATTTTACGGACGGGCCACGCTGGGACTTGTAGTGCAACGACTGCCTATCACACATTGTACGGGTGGGCCATGCTGGGACTTGTAGTGCAGCGACTGCCTATCACACATTATACGGGTGGGACATGCTGGAACTTGTAGTGCAGCGACTGCCTATCACACATATGGGTGGTCCATGTTGGGACTTGTAGTGCAGCGACTTCCTATTGAATATTTTATGGGCGGGCCACGCTGGGACTTGTAGTGCAACGACTGCCTATCACACATTGTACGGGTGGGCCATGCTGGGACTTGTAGTGCAGCGACTGCCTATCACACATTGCACGGGTGGGACATGCTGGGACTTGTAGTACAGCAACTGCCTATCATACATTGTAAAGGCGGGCCATGCTGGGACTTGTAGTGCAGCGACTTCCTATTGAACATTTTATGGGCGGGCCATGCTGGGACTTGTAGTGCAGGGACTGCCTATCACACATTGTATGGGCGGGCCATGCTGGGACATGTAGTGCAGCGACTGTCTATTACACATTGTGTGGGCCATGCTGGGACTTGTAGTGCAGCGACTGTCTATTACACATTGTGTGGGCCATGCTGCAACTTGTAGTGCAGCGACTGCCTATCACACATTGTATAGGCGGGCCATGCAGGGACTTGTAGTGCAGTGACTGCCTATCACACATTGTATAGGCGGGCCATGCAGGGACTTGTAGTGCAGCGACTTCCTATCACACATTGTACAGTCAGGTTATGCTGGGACTTGTAGTGCAGCGACTGCCTATCACACATTGTACAGGCGGGTTATGCTGGGACTTGTAGTGCAGCGACTGTCTATCACACATTGTACGGGAGGACCATGCTGGGACCAAGCAGTCTATTTCCTGGTTTCGTTCAAGTCTGGTGCTGTCTCGTCTTGTATAGCCAGCAGTGATGTCTGTGGATCTATGTTCAGACAGGGAAGCGGGAGTCTAACGGAAATACCCTAGTGCAGTCTGGGTCCGGTTCCGTTACAACTTTATATTGTAAGAATTATTTCTGCGTTCATTGTGTCAAAAAACTTCCATCCAGTCACGGACAGTAGTAGACATGGAGGCATTAGTTTTCATTCAATCCTTGAAATGTGCAATGTTGTGTGCATCATCTCACAAAAGCTGTATGAAGTAGTATGAAAATTCTCAGGACATCCGATGACTTGACAGATGTCAATCAAAAGTACTTTAGAATTTTAGATTGCTTTTAACATTCAATTTTGGAGCAAATAAATATTACCGAATGAAACTCTTATACACTGGTAGAAAGTAGTTTGAGAAAGATTTTTCATCCTGTGCCTTTAAATTTCCTCATCACTGCGGTCAAAAACTAAAACTGATTTGACCCCACTAACAATTAGAGAATCAAACCAACATTCCTAAAATGAAAAATTTCAAACAAAATTCTACTAGTGTACAGCCAGCTTTACTCTTCTCTTTCCTATCAACAAAAGCAGGATCTGCTCTTCTGATTTCCCCTATAGTTTTTATCTCAGTGCATATATTAAAGGATACATTCACTTTTGGGTTTTTACCCTCCATTCACATCAAGCCTGACTTTGAAATCACGCGACTTACAGTGAAGTCGCACAATTTCAAAGTCAGGGGGCCTGCTGATTTCAGGTGCGATTTGCAAGACATCTGATATAGATGTCAGCGCAAATCGCACCAAAAGTAGCGCATGTACTACTTTTGAAATGACCGATCCAATTGCGTACAATAGGGTGTGACTTGGCATGCATTTGGAAGTCACAGGGCACGCAAATTGCATGCCAAGTCGCATCCAGTGTGAACCAGGGCTTAGGGTGGAACTGATTTTGGGTTGGAACTAGGGTTGCCACCTCGTCCCTTTAAACCCGAACACATATTAATTACACAGGTTCTGAGGCTGATTAAAGCGGAATTCCACTCACACTGTAAAAAAATAAAAGCAGCTACAAAAACTAAAGCTGTTGACTTTTAAAAAACAGTCACTCACCTGTCCTACGATCCAGCAGTGTGTCCCCCGCAGCCCGTTTCACTGGTTGTCCTGTATTTCAGGCGCCAGCATCTTCAGTGTGGGCACCCGGCTGTGACAGCTTCACAGCCGGGTGCCCCCTGCACATGCGCGACAAGCGCTGTACTTTGTGAATGGCCCCGTAGTCTTCTGGGACCTGTCACATGTCCCAGAAGACTATGGGGAGGGGGGGGGGGACCACGTCCGCTTCTGATCACCTAGAAGATCGCAGCTGAAGTGGGAGCGGGTACCTGTCAATTTCGGGTATCCGCTCCTCAAAGGTGCCAATCCTTAATGGGGAGCGGGGGACCAGTCTTCAAAATGGAACTTCCCCTTTTGGGTGGAGCTCCTCTTTAAGGTGGTAATTAAACTCACTTAGTGCCTTATATGCATTATATTAACGTTAGAATCTGTGTAATTAATCTGTGTTCAATTTTAAATGGATGAGGCGACTACCCTAGTTGGAACATGTAACATGTTCCCAATGCTGCAGCTGATCCCCCCTTCCTGTGACAGCAGTTCCCATTAATAGCTGTCACTTTTTAAAAACAGCCGTGCGGGGCTCCGTCCACACAGCTGCGTCATTTATTAACAGAGTTCTGTGAATGAAAGAGCTACAAGTCCCATTAGCCTTAGCAGCTGTCTGCTTGTACTTCTCAATGAACTACAACAGCGCTGTGGAGCACCACATCCCGAACGGGATGCAGACATACTGACAGGTCTGCAGGAGACCTGCATGGCGTCAGCAATCTGCTGATCGCTGGTGCGATGCTTTACAGGCTCCTGCAACAAAAAATAATAAATGCTAAATTTTTTTACCTGCAAAAATGTGCATTGACTATTTTTTTGTCAAAAGGTGAACTTATCCTTTCAACAAATTGCTTTCTTTCTTTGTTTGCATACAAATTATAAAATATTTTTCAGGTTTTCTATTTTCCAAAAATATTTTTTTTAATCACGGCATCTCATGTTTTGCAAGCAACAAGAAGAAAAAAGTAGCAATTTCTGTGTTGTTATATGGCACATTGCACACAGTTGGAGACCCTTCACTAGGATGAAAACATCCATTAATGGCTAAGATCTGGAAGGTCTCTGGAATCACTAATATTGATCAAATTCTTTTAAAATAAAAGCTTTAGGAAGACTCCTGAAACAAAATGGGCACATTAGTGGAGTGTTTAATAGTTAGTTATTATTACCACAAACTGTACGAGTACAATAGAGCAACTGGAGAGCACAGCATGACAGTGAAGAAGTTCTCATTAATGCTTTAAATTAGCGGGAATGTCTTTACAGGCTCTTCAGAAACCTTTGCTTATCACCCTAGTTATTTTTCTCATCAAACGCCCTGTTCTGCGCAGCTGTTGCTTCTTCTATTACCATACAACTGCGCCGTTCCTGACATAAAAATATAAAATAAATGGTCTATGCAAGCAGTGTGCCACAAAAAAGCAGCCAATGCTCTCATGGTGCAATTTTGTCTGCAAAAATAGCTACTGTTCAGATATCTCCATTCATTAGTGGAACTTGCTGCAGAGCCATTTATAGCAATATACACACAGCTATCTGAATTACAATCATTTAGTAGAAAACACAGCAGACCATTTTGCAAAGACTCTTTGAAGCAGACCTAGCCTCAGATGTACTTTGATGTTAAGTGTATGCATGCGAAGTCTGGAGATCACAATGCTCCCCCCGACAGCGCCTTTGTCTGCCTTTTTCCCACAAAAGCAGTGCCATATTTATTAGGGCATCATCCAGAAACAGCATTGAATCCAGGGGTTAAGATGCTTGCCCACACATCAGGTTATTGTATACACTCAACGGCCACTTTATTAGGTACACCTTAATTGTGCAAAGAAAATATCCCCCACACCATTACACCACCACCAGCCTGAACCATTGATACAAGGCAGGATGGATCCATGCTTCCATGTTGTTTATGCCAAATTCTGACCCCACCATCTGAATGGCGCAGCAACCAGTCTGCCCATTCTCCTTTGACCTCTTACATCAACAAGGCATTTTTTTCCACGCAACTACCACTCACTGGATATTTTCTCTTTTTCGGACCATTCTCTGTAAACCCTAGGGATGGTTGTGCATGAAAATCCCAGTAGATCAGCAGTTTTTGAAATACTCCGACCAGCCCATCTGGCATCAACAGCCATGCCACATTCAAAGACACTTAAATCCCCTTTCTTCCTCGTTCTGATGCTTGCTTTGAATGTCAGCAAGTCGTCTTTACCACGTTTACATGCCTAACCCCTAGTTCACATATATGTGGCCTTGTGGGATGCGTTTTGCATGGGCATGAGAGCCCATTCATTTGAATGGACTCCCGTGCCCCGTGACACGCAGAGAAGAAGTCCCTGCACTTCTTCTGAAAATGCAGCCTGCACGGGAACCTCGGTTCCCAGTATGGTTGCATTTTCCAGTGTGGGTGGCTTGCCATTAGATCTAATGGCACCCGCCCGTGGGTCGGCATTCCTCTGTGTGGGTGGTGCGGCTGCACGGATTTTCATGTGGATCCGCAGCGGCACCACCCACACATATGTGAACCAGGGCTCAATGCATTGAGTTGCTGCCATGTGATTGGCTAATTAGCAATTTGTATTACCAAGTAATTGAACAGGTGTATCTAATAAAGTGACTGATGAGTGTACATACTGGTGTCTGCACAGGAACCTTTATGATTAAAGGCTTGTTCACACCAGAACTGTGTGCATTTCCCACACCACGCTAAGAAGCACACTGGGCTGTGTGATCTTCTGTGGGTGTCAGTGTATTCCTAATAAATGGGGAAAACCTCCTGCGCTCAATCCTACTAAACTAAAAATAAGCTGCTACACCTGCACCTTATTACCTAAAGTGAAAAACCAAAATATGACATTCAATAAGTGTAGCGCTCTGGTGAAAACTAACTAAATCTCAACATAAACAAAATGTGACATAATGGTGGAACAGACAGTGAATCTTAATGAGAATGAATGCTAAAACAGTGCAGCATCACACGATATTGTGCATATGGTGGAAAAGACTAATATTAAGCCCCCTAATACAGGGGATATACCCTATAAAACAAGTGCCATCACACTCTATTCATACCATACAGTAAATGAACTACTGAAATCAGAAAAAATATATATACAGCAAGTGAATATAAATGAACACATCACTCAAAGTATTATCTCATAAAACAAAACGTGCCACCAGTGTCCACAATAATAAATGCAATCATGCAGGTGAATCTTGTGCGTTTGTAGGCTCTGGTGATGACTCCACACACAGCTAGATTGGCTCCCCACCTCCTTGCTGTGACCCTAAAAGGGCCTAAATGCCTTATGGATCACTCCTGGATCCCCCTTGGGTTAAAGTGTATCCTCTAGGAATATCCCAAATGGCTCTTATCCAGAAAAATCAGCTCCCACATGATTCACAAGGAGAAAAGCCTCCATAGTGTATTATCATTTATTAACACAGTAATTAAAATAATATACACAGGACACTCACATGATACATCTTCTTGTATACAGCATTTTGAACCTCATGTATGGGTATACTTGCATGGGTTCTTTAGGGAGTCCAAAGATGGCGTCTGTGCCGGAAATTACGTCACCTACGCGTTGCGTCACTGCTCACGTGACTTCCTCAGGGTCTGACGCGTAGGTGACATCATTGCCGGCGCGGGCGCCATCTTTGGACTCCCTAAAGAACCCATGCAAGTACACCCATACATGAGGTTCAAATGCTGTATACAAGAAGATGTATCATGTGAGTGTCCTGTGTATATTATTTTAATTACTGTGTTAATAAATTATATTGACCCCGGGCCCTCGGGCAGTGCCCAAGTTTCCAAATGGTCAGTCTGACCCTGGCCAGCACCCAATCGTATGGTACTGCAGTACTATGCAATCCGGTTGCAGTGCGTATTGTTAGCCCATTCAAATGAATGGGCTGAAAATTGCACTGCACTGAATCGCACAGGAATGCGCACTGCTCCGCTGAACTCTCAGTTTAAATCAGCTAAATGCATTCCAGGTGCATCAAAACAAATGGTGCTCAATGTCTTAGGCTTCATATACACAGGACATTTGGAAAACACTTCTGAATGATGGAAACTGACTGCTGGCAAACGTAGGTTAAAAAACGTCTGTTTAGCTGCGTTGGCATACTGCATTTATGCATGTTTGCGTTTAGAAGCATTTTTTAAAGAACATTTCAGGAGACCTTCCAAAATGCCCAGAATGCACTGAAAAACAGTAAAAAATTTACTATTTCAGACATTTTGAGAGAAATAGAGAGCAGTATGTGTTGGGATTACCTATCTTTTCAGGTTGTATTCACTATGGATCCCATCATGAGCATAATGCAGCACATTCTACCATTTTTTCCTTCATGCAAAAGCTGGAACTGACTGCGCTGGTGTACTGGGTCCATTTGAATACATGGAAAATGATTTGCATGCATTTCTGTTGATGAAAAAAGGCTCTGGACAGCATTTGGATATGGAACAGTTAAAAAAAGCTTCTAAATGCAAACGCTTATAAACGCGGTTAGCCGTGTTTTCAAGCGTTTGAAACACTGATAAAATCTACTCCTGAACGCAAGTTTGGTGTGTTAAAAAAAAACACTGTAAACTCAACTGCTTGTAAATGACATAGTGTACTTGGAGACATAGGAAAACATAAGGGAGAGTTCAGGGGCTGCTGAAAAAAATGCAGAAAAGCTCCTGAACGTCAGTTTAGCAGCTACAGTGTACATGAGCCCTTATAAGCTATAGCCTGAGTATAAAAACCTGTCACCTACAGGCATGCTGGAGAAAGGGACTCTTGCACTCTGTGGCAAAGCAGTGATCTCTCTGCGGTGGTCCAGTATAGCTCTTGTTACATCAGAGCTCTCCAATCAATAGAAAGCATGTGCATGGTTGATTACAGAGGTATAGGTCTGACCCCGTAGAGGGCAGGTTGGAGCTCTGCAGAGAGACCACTGCTTTCCCACAGGAAGCAAAAGTCCCATTTTCAGCACCTGCCCTGTGGCAGGCTTTTCTGCTCCTTAGAAATGAACTGTAAGATATTGAACACATTTTTTTTATGCATTTGGCTTTCAATTGTAGCTATCTGCAGGTCCATTTTAATATAGCTGTGCACTCTCAGCATACTGTTTCTGTACAAGTCCTGCCCCCTGCCTCTGAGAGTTAAACCCTGAATGCATGCCTGTAAGGCATAAGACTGTAAGTGATAACATTTTAGTCACTGTTCTGCCTCAATGGGCAAAGTTGAACAAGCAGATTGGTATGGACTGGTGTTTACTGATTGAATCGCACCATTTCTCAAATGTGAACATCAGCAGTATAACCTCTTTCTTCATTTTCTCAGCCCTAGTGACTTGTGTGGTAACCCTTTATTGATCATCAGTTATTGAAGCCTAGCTGTCTAGACTAAATTTAATAGTGTCAGTATCCGTCAGTAAACTGAAAGCTGAACTCCAGGACAAGCAAATAATATCTAAATACAACAGCATGTATATTCCTACTTGAATCTTGGTGTGATTTGCTTTGTGTATGTCTACCTGATCTGTGCAGTAGTCCAGTTTGAAACATTGGGGTTACTAAAGGCAAATCGATTGTGCACTTTGCAAGTGCAGTTGCACTCATGTTCCTTAGTAAATGTAATATGGTAAAGCTTCACTTTGTAGGAAACCCCCCCCCCACAAAAAAAAAAATCCTGCTTTATTACATTGTTATCTTTTCCAGCACTATGCACGTTTCATCTTTAGGAATGGTAGTGCATGTATGACACAGCTAAAGTGCACTGCACCTAAAAAACACAGGTATGAATGTACACTGTCATAGATTAGTGCAGGTTGCTAAGTAAATTTAGTTGGCTCCTCTGTAGTCAGTGGAGCAGGGGTTGATTGTTCATGTCTGCTCAGTCTCTCACAGGTTGCTTCTCTAAATGCTTCCCACTGTATTCTAGAGGATTCTAGAATTATTGTAGGAGGAAAAACATAGTGAGCAGCCTGTCTGGCTAATCCCTGTGGAGGTATGTCCAGTAAGTGGCTGGAGAGCCCATAAATAGGCTGAGGCGTGAGGCAAAGATAGAGAGTTCTTGGGTCCAGTTCCGCTGGAGGAGACCCCTGTGCAGGTGCTCTGCCCCTTAGGCAAGATTACTGGAGGTGCCATCTAGAAGACATTGAGGTCCCAACAGAAGCTTTACCTGTGGGGCCTATTCACAAATCCTGGAGTTTGTTTGGGTCTAGAGAAGCTCACTGGAAAGTTCCATGAGAAAGTTGGGGTAACCTGTCCAGCTGTCCTATGGTGGTGAGTCTGTATCTCCACCAACTGAAGATTGCCCAATGGATTTCATAAAGAGGCAATCAATGATCCTGTGGCTATGTGAGCAGATGACCTGAGTGCTGGAAGTTAGTAGCTGAGTGCAGCTTTTGGTCCTTTGGGAAAAGTCCTAGTCCCCTGTCAGCATTAGAGATTCTGCAAAACATTTTGTGCAGCTCCTCCATGCAGCTAGACCGATCCTTGCAGCTTCTTCTCCCCCGCGTTCCAGTGGTCTACGGTCCTGACTTCATTAAGACCAAAGCAGGGTCCATAGCCCTGCATTGGATGTGATTATGCGAAAGAACAGTCCATTTCCGGAGAGGGGGAGTGGAGGATCTGGCATATAAACCTCTTCCCTCTCCTTGAGAAAATAAGCAGCCCCACTGCATGGGATCATTTTACATTTTCCCATTGTTGGGTTTTAATGTATTGCATTACTGCATATAATTTAATTCATATGTATGATTTTTTTTATATATAATAAACTCTACAATTCTATAAGGCAAACCTGATAGCTACTTCACATATATTATCCAGCATGTACTCTGCAAAAAGCTAAAATAATTTCTTTGTATTCTAGAGAATATGTTTAAAATTTAGCAGAAAAATAAATTCACTTTCAAATTCCCACTTCTGACTAAACCATACTGATGTAGCGGCCTCCTAGGTAGGTGCTAGGGTTAGATAGATAGAATTAATTGTGTTTTGATAGATACATTTAGTTGTCAATCTGTAGTCAGAGTAGCTGTAAATATTTGTTAGGAAAAAGCATAGCTAGCTCACTGTACTTGGTGAGTTGTGATCATTTAGTTAAGTCGGCTTGGTGTGCTCAGCTGTTGCTAGTCTGCCTAGCTTCCACTGTATCCAGGACACTTATGCAGATGACGCCATGAATATTGATACAGCCTCAGCCTATCCCAGAGAGAGGGGCTCTAAGGCATGCTGGGTAACTGTATATATTCACTGAGCACAAGGGGCTCTGGGTTTTTTCCTGTCCAGGACTGATCCAGACTGGGAGAGGGCATGTTGCTCTCCCAGGCAGATACTACCATGCGACCTCAGGTGGGCGACCTGAGGGCTTCAATGCTAAGACCCAGGTTCGGCTATGCTGACTGAGGGACTGTCTACTGAAGATCTGGTCTGGTATCACGGAGGAAGGCATCTAGTTGCTCTTGGGCCTTGTGAGTACAGACATCCCTAAAGGACCTTAGAGACTGAGTGATGTTTAACCCCCTCTGGTGCTAGGAGTTCAGCTGCAGGTCTAGCAAAGGAAACATTGGCTGGTGTTTGAAGAACTTTGTCCACCTGGCCTGGCCTACTTTTAAAGGGACACTGCTCTGGGGCTCTAAAGAAGTTACTACTACTACTACATTCTACTACTGCCCTAAAGCTGAGTCCACTGTTTGATTCAAGCACGGACTCTGAAACAGCTTGCCCTGAAGATTAGATAAAGTCCTCAAGTGTACATAGTTCCTATTTTTGGAGTATCCCACTCATCTTCCTCATCTCTACCCAAGTTCTCCAAAAATAAAAATAAAAACAACATAAACAACACCCTTAGACTGGTTATTGGAGAAAACATGTTAATGAGCGTAATGTGACTGGCTGCGGGGCAAAGTAACTGGAGAGGACCTTGACAGTATTCCTGCACATCCTACGGGAGTAGCGCTACACCAGGGGTGGACTGACCATTTGGAAACTCGGGCACTGCCCGAGGGCCCGGGGTCAGTAGGGGGCCCCATGAGATGCACCTTGTACCTTTTTCATAGGCTTTTTTGAGTTTGGGCAAGGACACAGGGGCCCCATGATCCCCTATTGCCCGGGGGCCCCATGAGTTGTCAGTCCGCCCCTGCGCTACACTATGTCAAAACCAATTCATAATACTTTTTGCTGACAAAGTATTGACTTCCTAGTTTGTCATTAATGCAAAACATTTTAAAAGAAGTACACAACTTACTGTAAACTGGATTTGACATCCGCCCATGATATAGTCTAAAAATGAATGCATTTTGTGAATCTGGAAGAAAATGAAATAAATGCTAATTAAATGAGAATATCTCATTTTCATTTACATAATTAATTATGTAAGAATAGGAGCTAAATAGGGAAGAAAGTGACAGTAAAACATAAGACATAAGAACAGGCAACAATAGTGATATCATTTCTTATCTGTGTGTTCTATTCAGTTGATAAATTAGAATTTAGAGATAGAGACAGTAAAGTCTACAACACAAACCAGATATAATTTTCTGCTGCAATTTAAAGGTGCAATTAAAATGTGCAATTAAATGCTGCAATTAAAATGTGCTTAAATGTTTCCTGTATGTTATAGAAATCATCCTTAGGCAAGCCATAGATTACGTACCCAATTTTCCTATCAACACAGTCAGTGCTGATGGGGGAATCCTTCCTACGGAGCTATTAGGTTCTCCCAGCAGTGTCCCTGCCAGGAGAACAAAATAATTACTGCTAGCAGCTATAGCCGTAGGCAGTAATCGCATGCTAAAAATCGGACATGCTGGTTGTACCCAAGTCGAACGATGGATCAACTTGGGTACAATCAGCCTGCCCATAGATTAATCGAATTTTGGCTAGTCCCTGTTGAACCAGCTGAGATTCGATCCATCTATGGCCAGTTTTAATAATGAGAATTAACCAATAAGGTGGACATTTCTTCCCTTTCACTAAAACCATAATAGCATACAATTCTGTTTTTCAGTAGTTTAAGAAACATTTTTTGCTTTTACTTGCAATTACTGCGTTTCCACATCCTGGTTTCTTTGATGCACTGGTGATGTTACCCTGGTCTTATAGCTGCATCCTAAAAACTTCCTGTCTTCCATGTTCCAGGAGACAGACCCAGAGTTCTAGGCAGACTTTCAGGAAGTAATGGGAGATGGATTCATCTGCCCTTAGTAAAAATGGACACCATGCAGGTAATGGGAAGTAAAAGATAAATCAGTTATGCTCATAATAAAAATTCTACAATTATTTTTATGTGCCTGTTTATAGATTGCCATCACTAAAGTTTTAAATGTGCCTCTGTTGTAATTTTTATGATAAGAGGGATGTTCCTCTTTAAACTCTAAACTTTCTGCAAAGAAGATGCTGTAAACACACTGCAGTAATCCACTGGTGAGAAACATTGTTTTATCACATTATTTCATGGTCCACATAGTTCTACTTTATTTAAAGTAACAGAGGATGACAAGAGTGAAATATAGATGTATTGTCCTCCAAAGGAAAAAAAAGATTCACAGTGAAATCAAAGGAATGGAACAAATGATAAACTAAATATGGTGCTTCTACTTCATGAACAGCCTAATCTGATCTTGCTTTGTGTTACAGTTGACTATGGTTTCACCAGATGATCATGTTTTGAACATCATGAAATCTTTGTATATTATAGCAGCACGTTATGCCAAAACACTAGAAAACCCAAGTGGTTCCTACCTTGGTATTGTGGGTTGAAACCCTTAATGTCATCTTGAGAATGGAACAACTTAGGATACAGGACAATGACAGAACAGAAAATGACTAGGCCATGTGGACTGCTCGTTTTATATATTAGGACTCTTATAGATGTAGCCAGGTGCCGGCTACAAGCTGAATACAGATGACATCATCCTCGGAAACCACAGGCCAACTAGTTCCCTACTAGTGCTGCACTCAGACACTTCCTCACTTTCTGACTGTACAGTAGGGAGTTCTTCTTCCTGGACCAAGAGCAGTGGGCCTTAGGACTTGCAGTCTTGAAGGCAGCCATCTCTTTACTACTGAGTCCTTTTTAGACTACACATCCCAGAAAACTACCCACAAAAAAGGACTGTGAGAGCGGCTATATATAAACCTGCTTCTGGTGGGCTCGCTCTCTTCTTATCAGGATCCTCTACAGCGCAGTGGGACCACTATTCTACACACAGGGATAGTGAAGTGCCACGGTCTTGACCACTACAGCCATACTTTTACTGGTGGATCTCCATCGCTGGGTACCATTGGGAAGCCAATCATCATTCCTGTTGGGCAGCCTAAGAGCAGTACTGCTGACATTGACACAGATTTCTGACTTTAATATCTGGCCGGCTGACTGAGTTTTCATCTTTCTAGTCTGCTGGATCGCAGAGCCTGCATTGCACCCCTTGTCTCCACAGAGGTTGCCTTTTCAGCCAGGATTGGCCAGCGAGCGGATGGCCATAATCTCTCATTCTGTCATCCACAGTATAGGGACACAGCATGCACACTGCATAACTTAAATCTCTTAAAGGAGCCTTCAGTTGCTATACCTGTTGTCCATTTAGTGATCACTCTAGCATTCCAAGAATTCACTCCTCATCTTTGAGCTCCAACGTGTCGGTAAAGATACTGCCTGCACTTGGATTCTGAACAGCCCATATATTATCACCAGTGGTGTGGGAACCTGCTCAAAAGGAGATTTCACTTCCTTACTTGTCACACTGATTCAAAGGGGATTGAACTATTGTCAGGTCCCTCCCTCTGAACAAGTGTCATATTTGTTTCATTTGATATCTTAGTCTGCTTTCACTCCCAATTGTCCAGTGTGGTTATAGCTGAACACACATTTAGATTTGCCGTGTGTAATTGCTTTTTTAGTGTCAATCTGTTATTACCTGTTTTCTGTTCATTTCAAACAATATTAGAGGCTGTTTCAAGGACTGGCTGATTTTCATTCTCAAACTACTGCTTACCTTTATTATTACAGAACCTGCAGTGTTGATTTTAAATTGCGTCTGCTGATCATTGTTCAATATATCAGAACCTAGAGTATCAGAAGGACTGGGGAGTTTGCAGGGTCAGGGCAGCACAAAGGACAAGTATCATCTAGCGGCTCCTATGGGGGTAGCGCTACACAAATTTACAGCCTACTTCCCCACTTGAAATTTTGTGGAGGTCAGTGGCCAAAACATTGCTCTGTTTCAGTTTACTATGGAATTGCTACCATTATATTTTCATTTTTCATGTTTTTATTTAAAGAGGAACTTCATCTTTTATTTAAAAATTACAACAAAGGCATCTTTAGAAATATTTGGTAATGGCAATCTACATGCAGATAATTACAGATAAATGTAGGCTTTTTATTCCATGCAGGCCTTTATTTTCTTTTCTTTTCTTTTCTGTTCTTCTTATTGGGCCATTTTCACTAAGGGCAGATAATTCTATGACCCTTTAATTCCTGGAACTCTGGGTCTGCCCCCTGGAACATGTGGCAACACACATCATCTGAGGGGGAAAAAATGCCTTTTGCCCAAGATTTTGCAAGATTTTTAAGTTAAAGAGGTGTTAAAGGCTATTTTTTATTATTAAAATAACAAACATGGTATACTTATCTGTTCCGTGCAATGGAGCGGCCCCAATTCTCCTCTTCTGGGTCCCCTGCCAGCACTCTTGGCTGCTCTTCTTCTTCATGTGCCATCATAGGAATAGAGCAGGAAGGATCCTATTCAATGTAGGGAGACTGGAGTACCAGTGAATATAGAAGTCAGAGAGCAGCCTGTGGAGACGAAGCTACGAGTCCCTGTGGCGCTACGCGTTAGGGAGGGGCAGTGACGTCACCACGCTTCCGTACCTAGACACGGCGAGTATTGACAGTGTGTGCAGGCACACCTACAAGGCTGGTCCCACTGCTATCCGCGGTTATACATATGACAAGCGCACTTTATTTTACTAACATGTGAATGCATTGTTAAGCGCACATTAAAGTCTTTTACCTCGGATAAGACACTATGTATCTCTCTTTCTTTCCCTTATGATCCATATGAGGAGAACTGCACTAAGGAGTATTTTGAGGAAGGAGAGATCCCGTTACTCACAAAGATTTACAGAGCAGTTGCTATCATATACCATCTCAGCTATATAATCACAGACCGCTCCTGAGGAGAGTATATTGAAATCAGTTATCTGTTGAACTTACATGAAGTTTACCTTTGCATTAGTGCATATGGGACTCTTTATATACAGATAAAGGTCACGATTGGAATATTCCATCTCTGTGGATATGTTGATTCATTTTTCACTTGTGAATATACATCAGTTTATTTATTCACTTATCCATTTTTTGCATATATTTTAAATCACTTGCACAAGTTGTATTTATGCACATTTATGGTGATAATTCAAATTAATGTTAGATCAATATATGATTGGTATATTACAGTTATAAACAATTGATAGAGCGTGGCACCCAATTTATTTATTTATTGTTCTTGTTGTTGACGCACACCATGTGAGGGTGAGCAAGAGAGCCTGCAACATATTATATTGTTTATATATATATATATATATATATATATATATATATATATATATATATATACACATATATGTACCCACCAGTGGCTCAAAAGTATATTTTATACTAGTATTGGACCATCATAGGAATCTGCTTCCTATGGGAGCGCACATGTGGGCTTGTTTCCAAGCCACGATGTGTGCATCCATAGACACACACACTGAAGCTGCCCTGCCCCCCCCCCCCACCCACACACACACACACACACACACACACACACACACACACACACACTCTCTGCTCACAGGATTTTATTGACAGCAGTGGAAGCCAATGGCTTATGCTACTGCCTCTCTGGTCTGTTAATGCAGGGAGAGAGGAGCCACTACAGATGGGTACAGTGCTGGCATCAACTGAGTATTTGGAGGGAGGGGGGACAAATAGTGGAACATTTTTTAATTGAATGCAGGGAATGCATTAAGATATATGTGTAGCCTTTCAAACCACTTTAACAGACAAGATTTCCCAGGAAGGTTCTGGTGATATAGCCTTCCCAGGATGCTGCTGTGAGACCAGGGCTACATAGTCTGTACTGCAACCATGAAGAAGTAAAACAGTTATTGAAAGTGATAGAAAAAAATGTTTAATGAAAACATATAAGATGATTTCATATCAGCATGCAGAGTTGTGTGCTAATGTGATTTTTAGTGAAAGGGGGAAAGTTCTACCTTGGGTTTGCCATGTATAGGTAGATCTGGTCACTTTAAAACACCTGATCAGCTTGAACACGTGCTGCAATGTATATAAACCAATAATCCTTGTTTTTAATACAAAAGATAATAGAACTGTGTAGGAACGTGTGTATGAAAGAGTTTATTTGCATCTAAACTAATTTAGCAGTCACTCTTAGCATACTGATTGGTAAGTCACCTTCATTTAGGATATGTTACTGTTGCAATATAAACTATGAGCTTGATTTACTAAAGCCAAATAGGCTGTTCACGTTGCATGTGAAGTTGCACTTTGCATGGGAATTTTCACCAAACCTTAGTGAATATGGTGACATTTCCATCTTAAAAGAATACCTAATCATGTGCAAGGGAAAAGTAAAAGCATTTTTATTTGAACCTGATTGGATGATGCAAGTCAGCAGAGATTCATCACATTCACTATGCTTTTGGGAAAAATTACCATGCAAAGTGCAACTTCCTATGTAAAGTACAACTTCCCCTGCAAACAGGGATGTATTTATCACAAAGCAAACAAGACATTTACCTAGGGTGGCATTTTTCAGGGGGGCAGCAGCATTTTTCAGGTGGGCAGTGCTTCCCCCGGAAGAAGCGATGGAAGAAGGGACACACGTAGCACGGGGACCAGGTGGGATCTGAGAGAGGTTGCAGGCTGCTTGATGGTGTATGCAGAGCCTGACTCTTGTTCCAGGGGATGTCCATAGCTGTGAAGGTGAGTGCCTTATCTCTTGCCGGGGTGGGGGTAGGGTTGCCAGTGTATGGGGGGCTGGGGTGTTGTTGGTCAATGTCAGGTTCTCTTCGTGGGGGAGGGAGGTGTTGGCCGGTGTCAGGGTCTCTCCGTGGGGGGGGGAGCCAATTTTTGTGTTGCCTAGGGCAGCATGAAACCTAAATACACCACTGCCGGCAAAGTGAACAATCTATTTGCTTTTAGTAAATCAACCCCTGTGTATCCCTGTCTAGCAGAGCTATTTGTGTGTGTTAGTTCTCATCAAGATGACTATAATCCATGAGAAGTCAGATTCAAGAGTCTGCCCACTACTATACAAGGGAAGCAAAATAAAAAGAAAATGTATGTACGTAAGGGCTGATTTACTAAAGCCAAATACACTTTATAACAGAAGTTGCACTTTGCAAGGGAATTTGCTCCAGAGCCTAAGGAATGTGGTGAAGCTCTGCTGACTTCCATCATCAGATCATTTCCAAGCAAAAATGCGTGTTTTTTTTTTATTTTCTTGTATGTGATATGATATTCTTTGCAAAATGAAACGTCACCATGTTCACTAAGCTCTGGGGCAAAGTACAACTAACAGCTGATTCGTCTTTAGTAAATCAACCCCATGGACTACATAGCATAAGAACACAATGGGGAAGAGTTACTAAAAATGCTGCAAACAGAATCTGGAGCAGCTGTGCACAGTAACCAATCAGCTTCTAACTTCAACTTGTTCAATTAAGCTTTGGCAATAAAACCTGGAAGCTGATTGGTTACTATGCTGCTTCTGTGTGCTCCACTTTTGGTAAATCAATCCAAAATTCCATGATAACTTTTAATTTTATCTTTCCTCTGAAGATGGCAATGGGAAAAGCTGCAAGTACAGTAAAAACCTCTAAAATGCATTGATTTTGGAGCAGATCCATGGAAGCTGGCATCTTGGCTGGTTATTATTATTATTATACAGTATTTATATAGCGCAAACAGTTTGCTCAGCGCTGTACATTATAATGGGAGACAGTACATGAAACAGTACAGTAACAATACAATTCAATACACAAGGGGTTTGAGGGCCCTGCTCTTTGGAGCTTACAATCTAGGAGGGAGGGGATAGTGGTACAGGAGGAAGTGGCTGTGAGGGATGGAGTGGTAGAAAGAGTGGAGGAGATCGGCATTAGGTGAGGGCGGGGTAGGCTTCCCTGAAGATATGGGTTTTCAGGGTGCGCCTAAAGGTGAGGAGGGTAGGTGACAGTCTGATGGACTGGGGTAGTGAATTCCAGAGGATGGGGGGAAGCCCTGGAGAAGTCCTGGAGACGGGCATGGGAGGAGGAGAGCACGGAACTAGAGAGTAGGAGGTTTTGTGAGGAGCGGAGAGTACGTTTTGGGTGGTAAATGAATATCAGGTCGGTGATGTAGTTTGGGGCAGTATTATGGACAGCTTTGTACGTCTGGTTGTTATAAGTATATAAAATATAGTTAAACATAATAATAAGTCTGATTGGTTGCTACCGACAGCACATCTGCTTTTCACTTCTTCCAATTTATAGAAAACCCTATTACTGTCAGTCTTTAGCTCTTCTCAAGTTAAAAAAGATTTGCTTATGCTTCAAATGGTACAGTTCAATGATTCTACATCCATACATTGTACAGCAAAGTCTATGGTAATATAAAATCCAATGTACAGTCATTAAGGTAGTGAACTGTTTTATTATATTTAACCTGAAAAGACTGCCATATAAAATCCTACCACATCACTGGGAATTGAAGAATATTTTTCTAGGTCAGGCCAAAGAAGGGTTACATATATATTTATAGACTGTCTGAAAGATTAATGAGAACATTAATTGTGGCCTATAAATCCACAACTGTCATATCTTTTGGCATTGAAATAAAAATGGTAAATAAGGTTTCAAAGTGATCAGAGGCAATTTAGAAATGTTTCTTTTAGACATAATTGCCCATAGTGCAAAGAATACAATAGAGCCCCCGTTCTCTATATGGGAAGTACAGATGTATTGCAGAAAAAGGTATTAAGAGTTTGTCAAGACAGCAACGTGAGTCTAACAAATGACCCTGCTCTACATTCCTACTGATGAAAATTGCTTTGCTCTATAAAACAGTGCTTGCTAAACCATATTTGTAATATCTGTGGGCATTTTTATAGAATTTCACAAGCATTCTGTAGTGCACTTAGATAACCAAGCCCCGAGTGTATACCATCTGTAAGCTGCCAATCTATTTGATTCTACAGTCTCAGGTAGTGCAGACATGAGGAATAAAACTAGGCATATGATCTCTCGTTAACTTTTATTATGAACTCTCACAGTTAGTTATGTATTAACCACTTCCCGTCCGGCCCATGTACATAAACAGCCGTATGGGAGCAGTGCAGGAGTGGGTTGCTGTTTATAAACGGCGCCCGCATTTACAGGCTGTGCTCGCTCCCTGGGTTTGCGCGGCACCGTGATCCAGTACACGCTGTGTCCGGAGGACACAGCAGAACACTGATAGCTGTACGGGACCCTTGTGTGAGGTCCCGATCATGTGATCATTGATTGGCCAATCAGTGATCATATGAATAGTAGCAAGCAAGATGTCACTTCTGAAATCATTGCTTACTACGTGTGAAATCTGTGAATGATCACAGAGGTCACATGGTACAAGGCTATTCACAACAGCCTTGTACCACGTGACAAGCTGTGACCAATCACAACTCTCAAAGTATTTCTCAATGGTTGCAAGAATGCAGCCAGAGAGAAGGAGAAATGATTGATTTTACAGCCTTTATGGGTGTAAAAGCAATCAGTGTAAAAAAAATATATTCATCACCCCCCACAAGTAGTACAGTGTCACTATAGTGACACTGTACTGCTAGGGTGACAGTATGTTCAAAAAAACATAAATAAGAATATAAAAAAATAAAAAAATATAATTTTTGGTTATAAACTAATTTGGGTTATTTTGTTTTTACTAAAAAGATAACTGAATAAATTCTGACCAATATGTATAAAGAAAGATTATTTATTTTTAAAATTTTATAAGAAAAACACTTTTTAAAAAAATTTTTTTGGACAATATCATTTATATATAGCAAAAAAAATAAAAATACCAGTGGTGAATAAATACCACCAAAATAAAGTTTATCTGTCTCACAAAAAATTAAAAAAATTCATATGGGTACAGTGTTGCATGACTGTGCAATTGTCATTCAAAGTATGATAGCACTGAAAGCTGAAAATCGGCCTGGACAGGAAGGGGGTGAAAGTGTCTGGACTTGAAGTGGTTAAATGGCATCTTGCAAACACTAATGAATAAGTGAATAACTTGATGAGACATGCAACAGGCCTGATGCACAGAGATGGCACAGATGTAATTCCAAAGTTAGAATTTCACCAGTCCAAATCAAAAGGGTACCTTCATTAAAAAAGTATCAGAGCTCTCCGAAATCCAGAATTAAAGACTGTCTTTTCATGTATTTTATATATTTTCTTAAACACGTTACAATAATAAAAAACATCATATATGTTCTATAGAGAACATCTTGAATTCTGACTTTTAGAATACCACCAAACCAGAAGCAGAATGAAAGCTAAAAACCTAAAAATGCAAAACAAGCCTCTTATTTTTAAAAGACATCTGAGGTTGATTTACTAAAGGCAAACAGACTGTTACAAGGGAATTTTCCCCAGAGCTTAAGGATTTAGGAGACGCTCTGCTGACTTCCATCATCTAATCTTGTGCAAGCAAATATGCATTTTTTTCCCTTGCATATGATTGGGTATTCTTTGCAAAGTGAAATGTCACCACATTCACTAAGCTTCGGAGCCAATTCTCTTGCAAAGTGCAACTTCTGTTGCAAAGTGAACATCCTATTTGCCTTTTGTAAATGAATCCCCTTTGGAACAGATGTAAAAACATTTCTTGTGAACTCCATAAAGGCATGCAGCGTAGATGTAAAACTAAGAGTTTGCTGACACTAAGGTTCCCAATATCCATAGTTTTTCCACCATTTGCACTTGTTTCTGAATATGTTCTGAGCTTAACATCAAATTAAATTGCTACCCCCGGTTCACATATTCGCGTTCGTGCGGGCTGCGTTTTGCACAGGCATAAGAGCCCATTCACTTGAATGGACTCTCGTGCCCCAGGACACGTAGAGAAGAAGTCCCTGAACTTCTTTGGAAACTGCAGCCCGCACGGGAACCTCGGTTCCCAGTGCAGGCGGCGTGTCATTATAATTAATGGCACCGGCTCACAGGTCTGCATTCTTCTGTGTGGGTGGTGCGGATGCACGGATTTTTGTGTGGATCCGCAGCGGCACCACCCGCACATATGTGAACCAAGCCTTATGCAGGCCATAGATGGGAAGAAAACCGGCCGATTTTTCTTTAAAAAAATGAAAAATCGGTCGTTCGAGCGGCCGACATTACCAGGAACGGTAAAAAAAATCGGCCAATTTTCATCCCGTCTACAGCCGGCAAAAAGTATCTCTGCAGAGAGCTCCTCTATTTCTTTGACAGTTCTTTGACATTTAGAGCGGTTGCAACAATGTATCTATTTGTATCCATTTCGGATACAGATGTTTTTACTCGGAAACAAATAGATACATTGTTGCAACCGCTATAAATGTCAAAGCACTGTCAAAGAAATAGCGGAGCTCTCTGCAGGGACACTTTTTGCCGGACTGGAATTCTTCTTCTTCTTCATCCTCTTCTTTTTCTTCATCCTCTTCTTCATCCTCTTCTGCATCCTCTTCTTCTTCCTGTTCTTCTTCTTCCTCTTCTTCCTCTTTCTCTTCTTCTTCATCCTCTTCTTCTTCATCCTCTTCTTCTTCATCCTCTTCTTCATCCTCTTCTTCTTCATCCTCTTCTTCATCCTCTTCTTCATCTTCTTCATCTTCTTCATCCTCTTCTTCTGCTTCTTCTTCCTCTTCTTCATCCTCTTCTTCTTCTTCATCCTCTTCCTCTTCTTCATCCTCTTCTTCTTCTTCTTCTTCATCCTCTACTTCCTCTTCTTCTTCTTCCTCTTCTTCTTCTTTATCCTCTTCTTCTTTTTCTTCTTCTTTTTGTCTTCCTCTTGCAGGTCACTGCTCATGTGCAGATTTTTTATCGGTAAAAAGATCGGCCGCGAAAATCGGCCGATCGGCAAAATCGGACGATCTTTTTCCAACTTTACCAATAAAAAAAATCTGCCAAAATACCGAAAAACGGCCGAACAATTAGCCCACTAACGATCCAAAAATCGGCTGATTTTATTTTCGCCCGAAAAATTGGCCGATTTTCGACCCATCTATGGCCTGCATTAGTCAGTATATAGAGATCCTGCAAGTTCATACTTGTTATAAATGGTTAAAGAATTTTTAAATGTTGACATTCACACCAGTGAGTTCAGGGCTTATACCTGTATATTCCATATGTACCAGAGCAATTTTCCACAAGGGTCTATTTATTTGGCAATAACTTTGTCATTACATAAGATAAAGTAATACATGCATTGGGGGGATTTTCAAAAACTGGAGCTGACATTAACCAGAGCAGCTGTGCATAGTTAACAATCAGCTTCTAGCCTCAGCTTGTTCAGTTAATTGAAAATTAAAGCTAAAAGCTGATTGGTTGCCATACACAGCTGCTCCAGATTTTACCTGCTCTAGTCTTAGTAGATTCCTCACAGTTTTTAGGGGGGGAAATCTAGGCTCTCTTTTGGCAATATTGTTTTACATTTAATTTTCCATGAAATGTATAGACAAAGAGATATAAATGATTAAAAATATTTTTTTTTTGTTTGGACCAGTGTTAGTTTTTTTTTAATAAAGTAATTTTATTGTAAAAAGAAACCATGCAATTTATTCCTGAATGTGTCCCTTTTAAAATGGCAATACAATATTTGTTTTGGTACACAGTTTGGCAAGTTATTTGCAAATTAAAACTTTTTTTTTTAAATTTGCACATTTTTTGTAACAAGAAAAAAACAATGAAAATTAAAAAAAAAACTGGAGAAAAATATTAGCTAAGTGGAGCAGGGAAGGAATTAATTAATTAGAGTTAATTAGGGTAAACTCAAGGTTAATAATGGGTTAAATAGAACTAAAGTTATTTAATGAAAAAAAAAACCCCACAGCTTGGATCAATGTAAGATTGAAATAGTAAATATAAATAGTAACCTAAATAGTAAATACAATTAAATAAGTGTTGTAATGGCGGCAGAGGGAGCAGTGGCAGGGAAAAAGGAGTTGAACATAAGCGATGCACCCTAACAAATATGTTGACGTTTTTTAGAACGTATTTCTTATGTTCAAAATCCTTGTGGCTAAGATTCTCCATCTCACTTAGTGAGTAGGGATATGGGGGGAGAGTGGGGGAGATTTTGTAAAACTGGAGCACTCATAATCTTGTGCAGCTGTGCTTGGTAGCCAGTCAGCTTCCAACTTCAGCGTGTTCAATAAGGCCTTGACAATAAAACCTGGAAGCTTATTGGTTGCTATGCAAAACTGCACAAAATGTTGCACGCTCCAGCTTTAGAAAATACCCCCCCCCCCCCAATGTGTAAATAATTATTTTGCAACTACAACGTACCTTACACTGATTAAGGATTACAATGCCGGAATTTTTGTAGTTTTTCTTTTTCATTCTGTATTTTGGATTTATGCATTCCCACTGCACCTATATAGAAAGCAGACAATTATAAGACAATTATTAAATCAAAATGCTTTTTGTATGTCTTTATCAGTGCCAAAACAATACATAGAATAAAACCTAAACATTTTATTAACCTTGACTTTTTACTTGCATTTTGGATGCAAATGTGAGTTCATAATCTCTAACTATAATATAGGCTAATCAAATTATATCAAACCTATACAAATCTAGGAAAGGTACATAGGTAGACCCTGAGCTAGATATGGGCAACACGTGGTCAATATAGGGTGTTTTTTTGCTGAGGGCTGCTTTCAGTACCTATGGAAGTTTATATATGCATAAAGAGTTTATTCTGAAAACAAACAAGCTGTATATTACTTTTGGATCAAATAAATTACTGTTATTAAACTGTCAAATAAACGCTGCTTACCTCACTAGCAACTCCATCCTTCCTGCTTTCTATGGCAGTTTTGGTGAGTTTTAGGAGACAAGTTATTCTAGAACTCTACTCATATAGATCTGCCTGTCCCTCATTGTAGTTGCTAGTCCATGTGTCAGTCTGGGATGGTAAATCTTTGCCAGTCTATGTAAGTGTATATTTTGGTGTATGATAAGAAATAACATACCCACTAAAAAAAAATTACCATGGACATTGGGATTACCACTATAAATCCTCTTGAGTGCAAGAGAGGCATGGCAGGGGGTGCAGCAATGGCTAGACTGAAAGTACAGTGGAAGAAAGCACACAGGTGGTGCAAACACCTAGCACATTATCCAAGGCTTATTAAAAAGTATGAAAAGACAAAAAACATACTCACAAACCTAGCGCATGTATAAAGCCTTGTATGGCACAAAGATGGCCGAGATGGCCTTGTTATAGGCAGTACAGGTTACACACATATATAGAGTAGGGCACCAGCCCAAGTTGGTTATAGCTCTGAGCAAAGGGACACATCCCCGAAATGCATCAACAGGCCGACCATACTACCAGTCCGACACTCTGCCATCAATTCCGCCATCTCTGTGGCCTTACGAGGCCTTATATATGCGCTAAGATTGTGAGTATGTTTTTGTTTTTTTATACTTTTTAACCACCTCCCGTCCGGCCGTTGTATATAAACGACTGGACGGTGGCACTGCAGGGTTGGGTGGCCATTTATAGGGAGCGCGCAGCACCGTGATCCGGTGCCCGCTGTGTCCTCCGGACACAGTGAAACACCGATTGTCGGATGGGACCTCTGGACGAGGTCCCGATCATGTGATCACTGATTGGCCAATCAGTGATCACATGCAAAGTAGTAAGCAAGATGTCACTTGTGACATCATTGCTTACTACGTGTGAAATCTATGAATGATCACAGAGGTCACATGGTACAAGGCTATTCACAACAGCCTTGTACCATGTGACAAGCTGTGACCAATCACAGCTCACTCAGTAGTTCTCAATGGCTGCAAGAATGCAGAGAGAAAGAGAAATGATTGCTTTTACATCCTGTATGTAAAAAAAAAAAAAATCTTCATCACCCCCCACAAGTAGTACAGTGTCACCATGGACACTGTACTGCTAGGGTGACAGTATGTAAAAAAAAAAACATAAATAATAATATAAAAAATAAAAATGTAAAAAAAAGTTTAAAAATTATACTTTTTGGTTATAAACTAATTTGGCTTTTTTTTTTTTTTTTACTAAAAAGATAATGGAATACATTTTGGCCAAGATTTATGATGAAATATTATTTATTTGCAAAATTTTATAAGAAAAACACTTTTTTTTCAAAATTTTTGGACTTTTTCATTTACATAGCAAAAAAAATAAAAATCCCAGTGGTGAATAAATACCACCAAAATAAAGCTTTATCTGTCTCAAAAAAATGGTAAAAAATTCATATCGGTACAGCGTTGCATGCCTGCGCAATTGTCATTCAAAGTGTGATAGCGCTGAAATCTGAAATTGCCCTGCACAGGAAGGGGGTAAAAGTGTCCAGACAGGAAGTGGTTAATAAACCTTGAATAATGCGATAGGTGTTTGCGCCACCTGTGTGCTTTCTTCCAGTTCGTTGATCTCCCCATCTGATGGAGGATGCAACTCCAGAACTTTATCCATAGGTCATTCACACACCTGATCCCCTGGCCTCTCCCTGGTATTGACCCCTTCAAGGCACTGGAGAGTTAGTACAGTGGAGACTAGGGTGGGTACAGCAGAGGCTTATGCAGATGCAGTGAAGACCAAATTGAGGTGAGTAATGACAATTTGTCCAGCTCAAGTTTAATAGAGACAATTGTCATGTAACGCACAACGTAATGTGTGACCTGACTTGGATGCAACACTCTGCAGCATGATAGGTATGTAACCTTGACCCACACTGTCCACTGTATTGCTTGACACATATGACATGGACAGCATCATATAAAATTTCTAATAAAAAAAATTCTAATAGTGATGTTTATGGTGCTAATTAATGACTCAAGCGAGTATATCATATATAACATTTCTCACAGCCTTACTCCAAATTGTTAAAAACGTTGTGACTTATTTCATAGATTCATATTGGTGATTTGATATGTGCTGTATGGTCTGGGATTCCCTTGCTACACCTGGCATGCTGAAAGTCAATTAGTTTTGAAAAAGGACATTTTGTCCTACATTACTTCTTCACAAACCACAGCTGCCAATTTCCCCTTTTGCCCCAAAGCTCAATTATCGGTCTTGTGTAATGGATTTTCTGACTGAGGTAGCAGACAGACATGACAAACATGTATCAGGGAAATTCTCAGCCAGCTGTTCCTTTACCTCTAGAGAGGATTCCTCTACCTTCAGAATACCATGTACTTATTGAGTGTGATAAACCACATTGCCACATTGTCAATGTTATCTGTAACATTACAGATTGAAGTTCACTCAATTTACTGAAAAAGTGCCTATTTCCTTTATCCAATCAAGTGCAAGTTAAAAAAATCTTTTTTTTTCTAATTACCCTGAACATTATTGTATAGTCATAGCTTCACTTTATCAACTGAGCTAAGTGAGCAGCCTTACTGAACCTTTATTCTGCTTGCAGTATTTGCTACCCCAACATTTCATATTCCTGATAGGTGTCTCTGTTCCCATGTACTTCCCGTTCCCGTTCTCTTTGCATTGCTTCCTTTGTGTGAAATACCTGATGATCCTGCCAGTTCCACTGCTTTCCACACTGGCCACATTAGGCATGAGAGCACATCCTTCTCAATGTGCAGTAAAGGCGTCTTTCTGGCATCATGACCATGTCCTCCTTTAAAACGACCACACCATCTTTTTTCAGAGCACTCTGTACTTCTCTTGAGGTAACCTGTGGGCTTTTCTTTGTATCCCAAACAGTTCTTTATGCAGTTATGGCTGCAAATTTTCTTGGTCTACCTAATCTTGGCTTGGTATGAAGAGATTCCCAAACTTTCCACTTCCTAATAAGTGATTGAACAGTACTTACTGGCATTTTCAAGGCTTTTGATATCTTTTTATAGCCGTTTCCATATTTATAAAGTTCTATTACCTTGTTACACAGGTCTTTTGACAGTTCTTTTCTGCTCCCTATGGCTCAGTATCTAGCCTGCTTGGTGCATCCATGTGAGAGCTGACAAAATCATCAATATTGATACACACACACTATTTGCAATTTAAAAAGACACAGATGTGGGAAGTTAACCTTTAATGGCATTTATAACCTGTGGGTGTCACCTTGTGTGTCTGTACCAAGGCCAAACATTCCAGGGTATGTAAGCTTTTGATCATGACCATTTGGGTGATTTCTGTTATCATTATGATTTAAAAAGGAGCCAAACAATGATATGATAATAATGGCTTCATATGATCACTATCCTAATAAAAGACAGTTTTTTGGCATATTTTCAATATCATTGCCAATATTTAACAGTTTCTACCAGGGTATGCAAATTTTTTAGCCTAACTGTATGCCCGAATCATGTTATCACTGAATACATGATTGCAGTGCACACATGGAACTGTGGATTGGGCGTTATCACAAGGCAAAGGTTTGACACCAACATCCCGATTTTTAGTGCAAGTTGCATATTTGAAGTTTTATGAAACTTTGATTTTAACTGTTTTGCAAAAAAGCACAATTTCAAATTTACATTTATGTGTTATTTATTAACTTAATACAATTTTATCATTGCGGTTTAGTGGGAATTTTATAAGCCATGTTGTGTTTGTGTGCATAATAATGATTTGAGCCCTGGTTCGAACTGCTGCTACATCTCATGAGACTTGTTGCAACATGCGACACGGAAAGTCACATGACCACTCAAAACTCATTCATTGTAACAGGTGCTGTCTTAATTTCTGTGACTCAAGTTGCAGCAAGAAAAAACTTGTCCCTGCACTACTTTTCTGCATCTTCCATGCGACATGAGTATCACAGACCGCAGTGTTAAAATCACAAAAGTCATTTCTATGTCTTATTTTTGCAACTTTGGCTGCAACTTCAGAAGGTTTTGTAAGTTCAGTATAAGATGTGTCACACTCTGGATTGTTATGATCTGACAAAGCCAAAGTTGCATGAAAGTCGCATTGAAGTTGCATCAAGTAAGTTGCAAACAAGTCACAATACAAAGTCGCACGGCTTTGTGGTCCCAGCAGTGTGCAACAAGCATGAGTGTACAGCTGTGTTCAAAATAATAGCAGTCAGACATCACTAAACTGATCAATCACTGTTTTTGGTAGAAATTATATTTCTACATGGCAAATAATTTACTAGCAGGTGTAGTAGAGTAATAGAAATCCAACAGACCCAACAGTCATGACATGCATGCTGCTGATTCTGTGTAATTGAATCACTAATTGAAAGGGGCATGTTCAAAATAATAGCAGTGTGGAGTTCTATTAGTGAGATCATTCATTCTTTGAAAAACAGGTGGCAATTATTGCCCTTATTTAAGGAAGGAAGGCAGCAAATGTTGTACATGCTGGTTACAGTGCATTTCTCTCTGAAATTCTGAGGAAAATGGGTCGTTCCAGACATTGTTCAGAAGAACAGCGTACCTTGATTAAAAAGTTGATTGGAGAGGGGAAAACATATAAAGAAGTGCAGAAAATGATAGGCTGCTCAGCTAAAATGATCACAAATGCTTTAAAATGGCAACCAAAACCTGAAAGACGTGGAAGAAAGCGAAATACTACCATTCGAATGGATAGAAGAATAGCCAAAATGGCAAGGACTCAGCCAACAATCAGCTCCAGGAAGATCAAAGAAGGTCTAAAGTTACCTGTGAGTACTGTTACAATTAGAAGACGCCTATGTGAAGCCAAGCTATCTGCAAGAAGCCCCCGCAAAGTCCCACTGTTGAAAAAAAGACATGTGCTGAAGAGGTTACAATTTGCCAAAGAGCACATTGATTGGCCTAAAGAGAAATGGTGCAACATTTTGTGGACTGATGAAAGTAAGTTTGTTCTTTTTGGGTCTAGTGGCCGGAGACAGTTTGTCAGACGACCCCCAAACACTGAATTCAAGCCACAGTACACTGTGAAGACAGTGAAGCATGGTTGCGTTAGCATCATGTTATGAGGATGTTTCTCTTACTACGGTGTTGGGCCAATGTATCGCATACCAGGGATCATGGATCAGTTTGAATACATCAGAATACTTGAAGAGGTCATGCTGCCTTATGCTGAAGAGGAAATGCCCTTGAAATGGATGTTCCAACAAGACAACGACCCCAAACACACCAGTAAATGTGCAACATCTTGGTTCCAGACCAACAAGATTGATGTTATGGAGTGGCCAGCCCAATCTCCGGATCTTAATCCAATAGAAAACTTGTGCGGTGACATCAAAAATGCAGTTTCTGAGGCAAAACCAAGAAATAGAGAAGAAATGTGGAATGTAGTCCAATCATCCTGGGCTGGAATACCTGTTCACAGGTGCCAGAAGTTGGTTGACTCCATGCAACACAGATGTACAGCAGTTCTCAGAAACAGTGCTTATACAACTAAATATTAATGAAGTGATTCAAAGGAAAGCAAAATCTTCAAACATTTTTCAGTTTATATAGTGAATGTTTGAGTTTGTAAAGAAGAATACAAACACTGCTATTTTTTTTGAACAGTCTAATATTCACTTTTCTTCAATTTTTTTAGAGGAACAACACAAATTTGATATATTTTTCTTCATGTTTTGATTTGGAATAGAATGTGTAGTGTTCCCAATGCATTTGTGTGTATGGAAATAAAAGCTATTAGAAGGATTGTGAGCTTTATTCACTTTTTTCAACACACTGCTATTATTTTGAACACAACTGTATATTGATCAAAAGTATCATTTTGATAAACATTTTCACAACTATCTCTGTATCATTACAATTTTACTGGTAGTGACTTAGGCTGTGAGGGCCAAAGCAAGGCTATTTTTGCATCTATCACAGGACCTACAAGATCAGTAGAACCACCTTTTTTTTTAATTGTTCCTGCTCTTTCAGAAAATGTATGGTTTGGAAGTCTTTTACAAACTCCAAAAGTTGTAAATGATACAAAACATGAAAAATTGCAAAAATGGTTTGGCCACCAGTGGTGAAAAGTGGCTCACAGGACAGCTAGTGGTTTTAAATGTATAATAGGCAGCAAAAGGGTTAAGCAAAATAGTTCCATTACTTTGCCTCAGTGATATGTCTCAATTATTCCTCCTAAAGCTGAAATACTTATTTTTGGTTGAGTTGGCCTGCAATCTGAAGTATTGTAGATACAACCTGTACCTATGGCAAAAAAGATATCCTTGATTTATCCTAGGTTCACACCTAAGCGTGTTCTGCAGTGTTTTGCATTTGCAGAAACGCAACACAGTCCATTTAACATGATTTCCTATGGGATATGTTCACATTTCCGCGTTTTCACCCAGTGCGTTTTTTGGAAAGGGTCAGGGACTTGAACGCAAAAAGATGCGTTTTTGGTTCTACAGACTTCAATGGAAACGCTGCAGAAAAAAGCATGTAGTGTGTTTTTGTTGTGTTTTGGATATGTTTTGCGTTTTGTATTTTGATCTGCCTAGCAACAAAAAAAAAAAGACCCCCCCCCCCAAAACACGGCAAAATACAATACAGAAACGGCTCAAACGCAACCTGCATAGGTGTGAACCTAGGCTAAAACCAGCTACTGGACACCTATCTAGTATCCACAATGGATAAAAAGTAGCACCATACACTTGTACAAAAGGTGCAGCTCTTTTAGGATCTATACCTCTGATGAATGAATAATAATAGATAATATAAACCTCCCCAATGTAATAAATCTTCTCAATACAAGCATATTTAAAAGTATACTGCAATTGATATCCCATGCAAATAAATAGTAAATAAATCTCATTAAAACATGCTTTGTTAAAATTTGTTAAAAAACGTATTAATACCATTACATTTATAACTTTTTATGAACTTTTACTTTTTATACATTTTATGAACAGCTAAAAGAAAAATCAAAGAAAGAAAAAGAGAAATGTGTCATCATCCTTGCCCCAACCGTTGCAAAATCGATCCTGGAAATTTGGGAACGTTTTTTTCAATACACTAACAGGCTTCTATAAGTTGAATCCAGAGAAAATGCAGTACATGCTTGCAACATTATAGTGACAACATCTTAGCATATGGTTATCTTACCTGCCTTCCCTCCATCGCTCCTCTCATTTCTTTAAATGCTGTAGTGAACTCTCCAATGAAGTCATGTTTTCCATTAGAATCCCAGTCCCAGACTATACACTAAAGACAACAAATATTACCATAAGGAATCATGACATAGTAGTATAGGTACATGAATTATCAACTACTTCTGTAACTTCATAAGTTCAAATGGCAAACAGCAGTCCAAACTGGGTTCTATCTCTAGTAGAACTACTTTCAGTCCTCATTCACACTTGACGTATTTACAGCAGCTGTTTTTGACGTTTGGTGTTTTTTCTACAGTCAATAAACTCCCCAGCATGTTATCCTATGTGTCCATGCACACATAGGCTGTAATCAACGTTTTTTGGCTGGGACGTTTTTTTGGCTGGAAAAACCCCCCAAAACTAGTGGGTTTCTAGAGGAGTTTTTCAGCTGTAAAAATGCTGAAATGCGGTAAAACGCGGATAAACACCATGCAAAAACACTGAAAAACTCACGTTTTTAAAGCGACTGTAAACCCAGCTAACGCTAGCAGTGTGAGGAAACATCAGTGTGCATAAGGACTTTAGGCACAGAAAAGCACATAATATAAAGTGTACATGTATGGAAGAGTTAAACCGTCTGCTAGGTTTTTTTTGTGCTATCTGTATACCATTGAGGAAATTTCCCTTGACTTCCTGTCTCAGAAATGCAACAGGATGTAAGGGGACTCCCCTTTTAGACAGTTATCACTGTAACAAGTGTCCCCATTAAAGGATTTCTTCCATCTCTTCTTCTGGGGACAACTCTATAATTTTCACTGTGACTGTAGCCACCAGTACAAATAGAGAGGTGCATCTTCCCAGTAAGGGCATTGACAGCAATAAATGGGCTGGTGAAAAAGAAAAAAAACTGCTTTGTTCAAAACCCTGATTACCATGGCAGATGACAAAGAACTGAAGAGGACGTGGCGGTAATATTGTGATAAGTACAGATCTATGGAGGGGGAGGGTGGGACTTAAAACAGAAATCCATGAAAAAAAAATTGCCAGTGCAGTGGGGCTGTTTCAGCACTGCATAGGTTAAATGTTCATTTTATTCTAGGGGAGAGGACACTGAAGACATACTCACCTGACCTTCTCGCACAAGACCTGTCCTTTCTGGTCCTGCCCCCCCCCCCCCCCACGGTCCAGCGGTTTTGTAAATGGACTGTTTCTGATATCAGGATGCTCAATGCGCACTCCACAGACAGGAACAGTCCACTATTGCACCGTGGGGGAGCGCAGATTTCCGTAGGATCGGTGGGTCAGGTGAGTATAAGCTTAGATCTCACCCTTAGGAAAAATGAACATCTGACCCATGCAATCGGGGCACAGCCCCACTGCATGATAAAAAAAAGATGTAACTGGAGTTCTGCTTTAAGTAGTCAGGAGGTTGGAGAAAAAGAAAAATGTGTACATTGTTCAAAAGTAAACTTATTCTTTAAAGGAACCATGGACCAGAATGGGACAAGGTGCAACATGCCCTTTGTCCCTTGGAGGATTTATCTAACATTTTTCATATGTGATGATACATTTTCTTTAAGGGTAAGTTCACACCACTGGACTGCGATAATGGACATTGGTGTGATGCGGTGCAATTCATTCTGAAGGGAACCCAATGCATCTCGTAAACAGATGGGAATTGCAGCACCCTACAATACAAGGTAATGCAGTATCGTGCATTGTTGTACAGTGCATTAGGAAAATAGTATATACAACTTTTTGGAAGAAGAAAACACAGCGGCGCTGTGTCCTTCTGTGCATTAGTGTTGCTTCTTACTCTGACAACTTGCTGCCACTTACACCATACACTCCGGGATCAACATCCATTAGCAGGAGTTATTCACCTTTGGACTTGTACATATAAGGACATTTTTGTACATATAGATGTTTTATTCCAATTGGCCACAACCTATCCCATTTAACCTTTTTATTTATATATGACCATCTGTTGGGTTGCATATCTGTATTGTCTTCTAGAGCTCCCCACCTCTTCCCTTTTATACAGTTTTTTGGTGTGTTAGGCAGCTCAAACCAGCTGCCGACAAGATCTGTTCTTGTATTTACACTGGAAGAAATACCATTAAGGGTCCTGTTCACTTCTAGTCCATTTACATTGTTTTCAGTCTCAAGCCCTAATAAAGGGGCTGTTTTTGGATTCCCAAAGCACGTCGAATGCTCTTGAGAGTGTTCCCCTGACATCTATTGGAATAAAGCAGTTTCTGTACCTTTTAGCAGTGGTGTGATGCTTCAAATTACATTCAAATGAATGGGCTGCCTTAATGCAACGCACTTAAGGATAATGCACATTGATTTGTATGCACTAACACGGACCAACCATTTGAATGGGCCCCAATAGAAATAACTTGAAGGTGCTTAGGCTGAGACTTATCTACTCTGTTCACTTCTCTAAATGAGTGAGATGAAGTAACACTAGGCCCTAGGCATGATGCCTAATGGGTGCCTATGTAGTTATATTGTGCTCCATCCAGACCTCCATCAGTGTGGCAGCCAGTCGCTGCCGTCTACTGTAACCAATGAGAACACATAAAAATGCTTCCACAACCCACTTCCTTTGCTGGGCTCTGATTGATGACATCATCTAACTCAGAGCCCAGAAGAGGACGCTTTCATCTGCCACCTCTTTGTTTACAAGTGACAGCAATGATAGGCTGATTTGTCATTGCTTCTGTGGGTCCAGATTCATGGAGTGCTGAATAGAGATTGATTTAACTACATAGGCGGTCACTGCTCAACTCTGCACCCCCCCCCCCCATCCAGGCCCAGGCACTATAACAGATGCATGTGGTTAAGCCTTCTCCACTCTACCAAAAAAAAACCCAAAATGTTTTTCACTTTTATTAAAGGAGAAGTACTGCCAAAGCTTTTTTGGTTGTACTTCTCTTGTGGATCACAAGAGTGCAGTTTGTTCTCCACTCCTGTGACCCAATTTCAACTTCACTCAGCTGGTCAAGGCTGGGGAAAGATCCCGACTTTAAAGTCGGGAACCACCCCAGAGTCTGGAGTGGCAGCTGGCTCAGCCTCTCAGCAAGCCTGAATCATCTGCTCCCTTCCCCTCCGTAGCCCAGTGCTCCAGTGAGTGGAGTGGGGGGCAGAGAAGACAGCTGTGAATGACAGTCATCGCTCTCTGCTCACAGCAGCGGTGAGAACTCAGCGATTAGCAGTCATGTGATCTCTGAGTTCTCACTCTTAGAGCCGGCAGAGGACAGATGCAGCATCAGACTAATGCTGCATCTACCTAGGTAAGTGTAATTTTGAAAAAAAATAAAACCCATATGTGACGGAAGGTAGGCAGGACAGAACACACAGAGTAGATGGCAAACGCACAAAGCTTTATTAAGGCAAACAGATGACAGTCACTGAATAAGGGAGTTCGCAGGGAGGGTGAATACGCCAGTAAAGGGCGGCAAGGAGGGGCCAACCCACTTAAAGTCCAACACCGAGAGCCAAGGAGTTTCTGTAGCAATTGTAATCCAATGGGGGGGGTCAGCACAGGAACAGTTCAAGTGAAGCAGGGAGAGAGCATATACTCATGGATGTGACAGGGTGCCTGGTCTCCTACTGGGGGTCTCTGGATCTCTGGCAGCTGGTAGGCAACTCGCAATCTCTCCCCTAGGCTGGGGGTCTCTGGATCCCTGGCAGCTGGCAGGCAGTCCCGCACTCTCTCCCCTAGGCTGGGGATCTCTGGATCCCTGGTGGCTAGCAGGCAGTCTTCCACTGCTCTGGGGGTCTCTGGATCCCTGGTGGCTAGCAGGAAGTCTTCCCCTGCTCTGGGGGTCTCTGGATCCCTGGTGGCTATCCAGCAGTCTTCCCCTGCTCTGGGGGTCTCTGGATCCCTGGTGGCTAGCAGGCAGTCTTCCCCTGCTCTGGGGGGGTCTTAGGCAGGCTTGGGTCTCTGCACAGTCTGGCCATGAAGGTCCCGCCGCAGCTGGGGCTCCTTCAGTGGCTGCACAGCGGTGAATACCCCGGGAGCGCCTGGCATCAGCTCCTTAAGCTGATTTCGGACGCCCCCTAGTCGCCTAGGCAACCGGGGCGGGCCAGAGCTGGCGCCTCTGTGAACGCGGCCTTTGTCCAGGGACATCCACAAACGTGGGAACTTCCTGTGCCCGTACTGCGGATGTCAGGGCTCGTGCGGCTCCAGCCTTTCATCTCTGCAGGAGGTGAGAGGGGTCCTGCACCTCTCGTCCTGAGGCTCGGCTTCAAAGAGCCATGCCTGGACAGCAGGGGGGACCTGAGGGGAAGGACGAGGGACAGCAGGGACAGGAGAAACAGCAGGGGGGCCTGAGGGGAAAGACGAGGGAGAGCAGGGACAGCAGCTGTGACACCATACTTCTCTTTTAAATGTTATGTTGATTTTAGGCGAAAAGACATTAACCACTTGCCCTCCAGAGGATTTACCCCCCTTCCTGATCAGGCCATTTTTTGCGATACGGTGCTGCATTACGTTAACTGACAATTGTGCGAACATGCAACGTTGGACAAAAATTACATTTTTGTCCTTTTTTCCCACAAATAGAGCTTTCTTTCGGTGGTATTTGATCGCCTGTCCGTTTTTTTTTTTTGTGCTATAAACAAAAAAAGACCAACAATTGTGAAAAATAAAAACAATACTTTTGACTTTTTGTTATTAAACATGTCTGGTAATAAAAAAAGTTTAAAATCAAATTTCGGCCCAAATTTCAGCCAAAATGTATTTTGCTATATGTCTTTGCTAAAAAAAATCCCAATACGTGTAAATTAATTTGTTGACGTGAAAGTTATAGCGCCTACAAATGGCAGTATATATACTGTAATTTTTATTTTACTAGTAATGGCGGCGACCAGCGACTTATTGTGGGACTGCAGCGGCATTCTGACACTGGGGGAGAACTGCCACTGACATCCCCAGTGACACTAATACAGTGATAATTGATAAAAAAAAAAGCACTGACACTGTACTAAGGACACCTGGCAGGAAGGGGCTAACATCTGGGGTTAACTGTGTGCTGTTATGTTTTAATGTGTGTGCTGTCTGTATTTTACTAGGGAAACAAGCTGCTTTGTATTGCTCTACTGTGCAGAGCAATACGAAGCAGTCTGTTTGTGCTGACAGAGGAGAGATCTGCATTGTTTATATATATCTATATATATATATATATATATTGCACATCCCTGCCACCCTGTATAATCTCTACAGATAGAGATAAGTGCATCCAGGGGTGTAACAACAGATCATGGGGCCCCATAGTAATATTTAGAAAAGACCCCCCCAGTGATCTCTTGATCTTTATATTACGTGTGCCAAAATGAAGGACAGGTAGCGGCAAAGCTATCAGAATAATTTCTACACTACTAGTGAGCATTGCTGTGGATAGAAGGTGTAAGAAGATGGGGGTAGGAGGGAGGCAACAGTGCACATTGTAAATCCTAATTCCTCCCAACGCTTCTATTGCTAGAAGCAAGTGCTGAAAGCAGTGGTTTATTAGTAAGTAAAAATTAAAAAAAATTGTTGTAGTAGCAAAAATAAAAATTATGAGAATATTTTTTGTTACTACCAGTGTTTCTCTATAACACTAAACCGTGGTTCTCACCGCTGCGTTTTCAGGTGCGATTTGGGAATTGAAATCGTACCTGAAATTGGATCTGATGAATGTGAATGTGTCTTAAAATACGCGATTTGCTGAAGCGCGATTTCAAAAGTAGTTCTTGTATTACTTTTTCTGCAGTTTGTTGCGATTTCACATACATAGACTACAATAGAAATCGCACTGCAAAACGCAATGGAAAATGCAAGAAATCTTCACAAGTTGCAAACGAATCTTCAGAAAACGTGGTGAAATTGCCAACAAAAGGCACGATTTTAAATCACATCCAGTGTGTACCAGGCCTCAGTCGTACGGTTTCAAAGTCGGGCTTGATGTGAATGAAGGGTAATACGCATTTCTTTAAACTTTTTGCAGGAATACAGTCCGTTCCGGTTTTATTTGAGAGGACACACATATTTTTTATTGTCTGATGAAGACAGTATTAGGCATACAGGGTTAATTCAAGTGCTGGCCAAGATGACCAGAAGTTCTAACACAATCAGATTGTGTAATCAAAGTAGTGCAAGGGCCTGCCTGATTGGATACAAATTGCTTGGTTGGATTAAGTAGGTGCTGATGTTACATAGTTGTGATATATCCAAAATTGGTTGTACAAAGATTATATGGTTAGTTTGTAATGTGTATGGTGACCTTAAGACAACTAAACAAATATTTCTTTCTGCATAGCCCGCAAAGGGGATCTGTGACTAGCAATTATCCTGATCCTGTAGATTCCTAAAGTCAGTTCTTCATTATTGGAAACGTCACAAAAGTACAGGGTCAGTGTTAACAGCAACCTCTCCAATCCTGAAAAGGTTACTAAGCCCAGGACCCTGCATTCACTATGTATATCTGGTCTCCCACAGTACACACAACATGGAAATGCAATTATTTTAGTAAATATAAACTGCAAAATACCTTTACTCATCAGCAGTTAGAGCAGCCTTGTGACTTCTATCAGTGTCCAGCAGAGCACTGGTTAAAACTTGCAGGAGGAGTTTTTATTCTCCCCTGATTGTCCTATGAGGCTGCAGGACCCCTGACCCTCTGTCTGGAAAGTGCACATCACATGCATTCTCCCAAGAATAAAAAAAATTCTCTAGTAATACACATCAAACTGAGCATGTGCAGAATGACTCCTAGAGCTCTGTACTATCAGCAGATGGTTTGGGGACAGTAGGACAAGAGGAAGATCAGAGAAGACAGGAACAAACAGCCTTTTTAAACAATGCGAAGGATTAACCCCTTAGGTTCCACAGTGAGTATAACAAGCATGCTTAACAGCATATACAGACTGATTTTACTGTAGTGGGTTTAGTAACACTGTAATGATACCATACTGGATTTATCCTATTTTTTTTATTTTTCTGCATACATATTTTCTATGTTTAATATGTCTTTAGTAGCCTTTCTAAGGTCCCAGAGTAGCCACGTGGGCTGCAATAGCTATAGTTATGCCACTGGTTGTATCTCTGCAGTACGTGCACTTCTACCAATAGGCTGTCTCCTAAAAACCCTGCAAGTACAGAAGAATACCTGTAGATCCTCCAGAAATCTGGTGTGCTCTTAACTTTTGAGTTGACAGCAGGGGCGGACTGACCATTTGGAAACTCGGGCACTGCCCGAGGGCCCGGGGTCAGTAGGGTGCCCCATGAGACGCCCCTGGTACTTTTTTCATAGGCTTTTTTGAGTTTGGGTAAGGACACAGGGGCCCCATGATCCCCTATTGCCCGGGGGCCCCATGAGTTGTCAGTCCGCCCCTGGTTGACAGTACAGCGCTTCTGCTGTACTGAAATGCCAAGTAGTGTTAGTCCTGCCTAGGTTTTATCTGCTAAACTACAAAACACTTTCCCACTCTTCTAATCTTCCTAACATATAGGGGAGGTGTCCTGTGGTTCTGCAGAAAAGACGTGGGCAGAGCCAGAAGAGAAGTGGGCACAGCTGATAACACTGTTCAGGATTTCAGTGCGGCAGAGGCACAGTTGAGGATCAACAGGTAGTTTTCTGTACTTTCGGCAATTTTAAGGGATACAACTTGGGGAAATGTACATGTATTGCGTAGATGTATTGCATATGTTTTATTTATTTTTGCCAAGAACAGCAGTGTTTACCCTTTATGGGCACTTGCTTGCTGTGGTGGTGAAAGGGGTGGGTGGACTTAGTTTTTTTTTTAATTTAACTTTGATTTTCCAGTACAAAAAAAACCCAACACATTTATAAAAATATTTCACATATACACATTCCATTTACCCCGATATTACGCCCCCAACCCATTTTCCCCATTAACAGCCTATTTCCTGAACTATATCTTCTCTCATGTTTATCTATCTATCTATCTATCTATCTATCTATCTATCTATCTATCTATCTATCTATCTATCTCTGCTACTGCTCTCCCTCAAATTCTCCATTAAGGCTCTCTCCTGACTTCTAAACATCCCCTTCAATTCCAACCAGTTCCATATATATTTCAGAGGATTTAAATTTCAGCCAACTACACCATGTTTTCCTGAATTTTTCCATTTTATCCTCCTCCATGACATAGCTTTTCCATCCTATAAATATTTTCAACTCTATTTATTCATTCGTTAATTCTTGGTGCTTCAGGAACCTGCCAGAAGTTGGGAATCAAACCCTTAGCAGCACTAATTAGATGATAGAATACCCTATTTAATTGTTCTTGCATGGCAAGACCACTTACTGGTATCTCACATATATATTCTTATTATTATAGCCAAATTTACCACCCTAACTCCTCCCACAGTTTTTACACTACATACAGAGTAATATACGGAAACGTGCGGATTGTTCCCGATTGGTGTGCTATTACTTTATGGAACGTTTTGCCGAATGGTTCACAAAATATCTGCGTTTTTGTGGTGAAATTGGCCCCATCGGAATGAATGGTGGAATGTTCAAAACTAGAGTGGGAGCTGACAAAAGCTAGAGTGTGAGCTGAAAAATCAGGACATGATTTCTAAACTGCCATCACTCCCTCATTATCAAGCCCACCTACACAAATCTTATATCAACACGTTCAGCTATCCCTGTTGCCACTAAAAATGTCCACGGCTAAGCCATAGTCCTGATAGTTTTCACAATATAACCATTTGTTTGCAACTCACGCCGCCCATTGACATTCATTGAAACTCCACTCTAGACAGCTGAAATTTGAAGGGCAATATCTAAACTGCAACTGTGCCTTCATTTTTAACATTTCAGAGACATACTATGCAACAAAATGTAGGTCTGGGTCTTGTGATTTTCACAATATAAAACTCTTCGGTGTAGGATTTATAATTTTATAAACTACAACCGTTTGAAGATGGCAACCGCCAGTGAAGTGAGCAAGTTGGAGCAGTTTGTTTTTAACCGCTCTTCTCCGCCCTTGCTGTAGAGTGAGTTGTCATAGGAACCCAGGTGTGTGAGCAGGCAAGAACACTTCACACAATTTCCCCAGAAATTGTAGCTTTTTTTTATATAGTTTCGCTGAAGGCTCAAAGTTATAGCATAAACACCTTCATGGATCTCTCTGTACAGTTATCCTGCATATTTCCCTCCAGTAATCCTGTATTTTTGGGCAACCCCACCATATATGTGCCATTGTACTCCTTTTTCTCCACATCCTTTCCAGCACATAGGTGGGTGGTCTTAGAATTTAACCTGAAGTCCTGAGATCTGATGATGAAATAGACTGATGAGCTACTGAGAACAGAGAGGTTGTCGAGATAAGAAATGTTGAAAGTGAATTACTACTGCACCCCCCTATGTCCTGACTCCTGCTATCCACAGCACCAGCTCCAAGTAGTATTCATTCTTCAGCTATTGGCTTATTGATTTAAAAGTACTACCTTCACTGGAATACCTGTGTAGCTAGGATCATTAAGACACCTAAAGACACTTATTAATGGGACTACAATTTATTAATTTTCCCCCTAGTGCCCCGTACTGAGACTGCTACATCATTTCTTGTTAGCAGAGTGGATATGGCTCTTGAGGATTCTGGGATCTGTAGTCCTGTAGCCAGTACATGCTTTGTTCCTGAGTGCAGACTGGACTACAACTATCAGAGAGAGCTGAAAACAGAGGGATGCTGGAAAACTTATATATTCTACAGCAAGGGACTGCCTCACGCTCTTGGCCCAGGATTCAGAGCTGAGAATAGGGGGACTGTCGTTCTCCTCCTGAGACAGATTGCTGGCTACTACTGTGGGACTCTGCATACCAGTTCAGCAGAGCGGTGACACCAGTCGCTGCACCAGGATCATATCAGCTTCTCTGCATCGGTACTGTCACTATCCAGTCTTCAGTCAGTCATCTCTGCTTGCTGCGCTGAAAGGCTATCAGGCATAACTCTTCACTTCTGTGTGAACAACCAAGAGCCTGTGCAAGAGCCATGTTCCAAGGAGGCTATCTATGGGAGAGATGCCCAATCTCTTTCTGACTACACTGTAGAGACACAGCATGCAGACACCTTTACACCTCAGTACCAGGAGATCTTTGCTTTGAGCATTTATCACAGTCTGTCTGTTATCTTCATTGAATTGCCACTACTCACTACTGTATATGGGCCCCACAATTGCTAGCAGGAGACAACGACTACTATCACATCAGATACTTTAAACATCTCAGGACTCAAGTTGCTATTTCTAGTTAAAGGGACCTCTTTGCTTTCTAAGCCATTGCCATTCAAATTAGGGTGTCTATACCCATTTATGTATATATATTTATTTACATAATTCCGTATTGTGACGCCAGTGGCCCAGAGGGAGCTGATAAGTCAACAAGCCTTTTATTCCCCATCTTGCTGGTGCTGCAGTTACATAGTTACAACAAACCATTTGTGGCCATATAATCTGTTAACTGTTGCTAATGGGTTATTTCCATTTTATCAATGTTTTACTTTTATACGTTAACTGGGGATGTACTTTCTAAACCTTCATTCTGTGGTCTACTCTTTTTGAACAAGCCATATATATATATATATATATATATATATATATATATATATATATACATTTATGTATGTATATATATAAAAAATGTATATATATATATACATATGTATATATATATATATATATATATATATATATATATATATACCCTGGAAAAGAATCATATCACTCCACAAGATCACAAGATTCTTTTTCAGATCTTATTGCAAACAATGCTCTATGCAAGCAAAATCTCACAGCTTTTGACAGCACTAGTCACATGTTGCAAATCAAGTTCCATAACATAACAAATCACTCCACATGATCACTACAACCAATGATAAAAAAAACCCTCAGAACTAATATTACATACACAATAAAACATTTATATTGCATTACATTGTATCAAACAATCCCTAAGTTTTGTATCATATTTCTTCCATATCAGACCTGTTTCATTATTTATTTTACATCTCATCACATCACATAGTAATAATTTTGAAATTCTTTTCAGCCTAGAAAATTGTAATGGCGTGAGACAGAATCCTTTTTTTATTATGTCAAACATAAAAAAATTAATGTTTTACAATCAAATTACACCATAGAAATAAATGAGTACCACAGTTTAAAGTTAACTCCTTGGAGTGTAGGTATTACACAAGAATATTCAAATATGCCTTTTCTGTACCCTCACTTTTAGAGACTATAATGTGTTCCAATACATAAAGGGAACATTGGATTGTACTCAGCACTATTCACCCACAAAACTCCAAATAAAATAATAAAAAATTTTACACAATCAGGCAAATCAGTGTAAATTGGCCATAATAAAGTCAAACCACTTAAAGTGCTCGGGGTCAGTAGGGGGCCCCATGAGATGCCCCTGGTATCTTTTTCATAGGCTTTTTTGAGTTTGGGCAAGGACACAGGGGTCCAATGATCCCATATTGCCCGGGGGCCCCATGAGTTGTCAGTCCGCCCCTGATGAGCCCCTTATTTACTGAGCCTCTTTGGCTTACAGAAAGTTCCCTCACATCTCACTGGACAATTTTAACTGTCCCAAAGTGTGTGAGAAAATTTAAAGAGGACCACAACAACAAGCACCTATTTTAAATAAACGGCACTTGATACAAAATTTATTGTGAATGGTAGAAGCAAACCCATGAAAGTGTCCACAAATAAATAGTGCCAGACTTTTACATTCTTTACCTAGAAAATACCTAGTTACACCAATTCTGCCTTTTTGTGGATAACAAGGCGTGTGATATTTTAGAGGTGCACCAAAATTAAAATTCTTGGACCAAAACTGAAAATTCAGGATGTGTTTGGCCAAAAACCAAAATGGACAGTTTTTAAAATTTATATCTATCTATCTATCTATCTATCTATCTATCTATCTATCTATAGATATATATATAAAATATTGTATTAAATTCGAATTTTTAATTAATATCATGAATTTAAATTAATATTCATTTATTTTTCAGCACCTTTTGGGCAATAGGTTGCTTTCACACTGAGCAGTATTTGAGTTAAAAAAAATGGCACAAGAAAAGCTCAAGAAAAATGCACCCCTTTAAATTCAATGTGTGTCTTCACACTTGTCTGTTGCTCTTAAATTGCGGTGTTAAAAATCCTGCTTGCCACATTTGTGGTGCATGTTTGGAGCTTTAAAAAAACAAAAACGCACCAAAAAACACACCTCCCCATTAAGGCCTGGTTCACACCAATGCATTTTTTAGGGCTTTTTGCAGAAATGCACTACAGTCCATTTAGCATGGTTTCCTATGGGACACTTTAACATCTATGACTTTTTTGAGCTGCTGCATTTTTGGAAAGGGTCGGGGACTTATTTAAAGCAAAATGTTGCATTTTTGGTTCAACAGACTTCAATAGAGACCCACGTTTGCCACGTTTGTATGCGCAAAACACATAAAAAAGCTTAAAAAATGTGCCTGTAAAAACATACGTGCAAAAACGCACTGCAAAATGGGCAAAACAAAAAGTGCATTAGTGTGAACCAGGCCTGAAATGCAAAAATGCATCAAAATTGCACGTGTTGCATTTTTGATGCGTTGCACATTTTTAATCTGCCCAGGAACAAGTTGGCCAAAAAAAATTCAAAGAAACGCATAACAAATGTGTAAAAAATGCACTTGCAAAAACGCAAAACGCACTGCAAAATGGCCAAAACACAAACTGCATTGGTGTGAACCAGGCCTGGAATGCATTGAAAATACATCAAAAATGCACACGTGTTGCTTTTTTTTGTGTGTTTTTAATCTGCCCAACAACCTGGTCAACAAAAATTAAAAAAATGCAAAATGTATCGCAATACGCACTGCAAAATGGACAAAATGCAAACTGCATTGGTGTGAACCAGGCCTGGAATGCATTGAAAATACATAAAAAATGCACACGTTGCATTTTTTTGTGTGTTTTTAATCTGCTCAACAAGTTGGCCAACAAAAATTTTAAAAATGCAAAACATATCGCAATATGCACTGCAAAATGGACAAAACGCAAACTGCATTGGGATTGAAGCCTGAAATACATTGAAAATGCAGCAATAAAAACACACGCGATACGGTTTTGATGCAATTTGCATTTTTAATCTGCCCAATTCATGCAAGAACTTGTTTGCCAAAATGCAATGCAAAACGGACAAACCGCAAACTGCATTGGTGTGAACCAGGTCTGAAATGCATTTAAAACCCATCACATGTATTGCGTTTTGATGCGTTTTTTAGTCACATAGGCTTAATAAAAGCACACTAAATGTGGTAAAATCACGCTAAAATCGCTGCAAACTTGCAGTAAAATCTCAGCAAAATTGCAGTAAAATCACAGTAAACCATGGCCAAATCATGGCCAAATCGCAGGTAAAATGGCAGGCAAAATCGCAGGTAAAATCGTGCATTGCGGCAGCCATTATCGGCACCTTTTTCCTGTTGGTAAAATGCCAATAACACTATTTTCGGCCGATACATTTCGGCCACCAATATTTCGGTGCATCCCTAGTATATGATCTCCACTACCCCATAAAACTGATTTTTAACACAACTACAACACAAATTTTTGAATCTGAAGTAGTTGGAAGTAGAATATTTTTATCCTAAACTATGCATTTATGTAGGATATCTTCATCAGCCATTATCTATGTCATCTATCAATCTAAATTCTGAATGGATGCTCACTGAAAATATAATATGTTAAAATGGAACATAAACTCTCTCAATCAACAGTAACTATTTGTAATCCTTATGCAGCTAGCATTAGTAAATAGATAAGAAGGTATATCAAATTTACTTGTCCTAAACCTTTTTTTACATTTCTTTAGTTGCTTCCTGATTCCTGGCCTAGGCCGAAATAATGTCATTCTTACCATGAGTCCTAATGGACATTTATTTTCTTTCATCTGGAGGAGGGGAACAGAAGCTTTCTTAGCAAACACACCTTCCTTCCAGCCTGCATGTCTGAGCTGAGGAAAGATGGATTCCAGGAAGTAAATGCTACATGAATCATCTGCCCTTGATCAAGGTTGCCATGGCTAGGAATACTAGGGGGGTGTTTTTCAAAGTGATTTCTTAACAAAATAAAGCATGGAGACATGGACGGATGGGTGAGTTTGCATTGAATAATAAAAATTAATTAAATAGTGTTTTCAGATTGTGGTGCTCAGATACAATTAAGTTCCATTTTAATAAAAAATATGTTTTTTATTATTTTCTTTACATCTGCATTTCAAAAGATCATTAGTACTGTCTACAAACTTCCACCATGCAAGCTGCAGTCTGCCATTCAGTCTGGGAGGTGGTGCAGGTATGCACCCAAGAATAGTAAGTCTGACCTGAAATAAGAACACTGGCTATAAGGACTGGCCACATGAACCAAGGTCCAACAGCTGTTCATTTTATGAAGTTATCGAAGTTAAATGTCAAATTGGAAGGAATAGTCTTCTTACACCACTTTAACTTATCAAGTGCCATTATCTTGATAAAATATGTGATGGACTTGACAGGCTTGTGTACCACACAGAGGATAAGCAGGAAACAAACTCTGAATTCCCTTCCTGTACTGCAAACCCACAGCCACCAACAGACCCTAAAACTTGCCCTGCCCAATACCTTCTAGATGACTTGTGTGATATTAGCATCACTTCTATGATGGTAATTGCAATGTTCATTGCAATAATTTATACCAAGACAAAATGTACTGTGAATGCACTGAGCTGCCTTTAAATCAAATGTCCAGGTTTAGTGATGACACATTCTCTTCCAATAAGACAGATAAAGAAGAGGATGGAAAGCCATACCAGATCTAAATAAAGGTCAGCAGAAGTGGTGCCATGCCAGACACCACTATAGGATAGCAGTGGTGCCAAGACAGACACCACTAAAGGTCAGCAGAAGCGGTGTCATGCCGGACACCACTGTAAGTCAGCAGAAGTGGTGACATAACAGATACCACTAAAGATCCACAGAAGTGGTGCATTGCCAGACACCACTAAAGGTCAGCAGAAGCGGTGTCAAGACAGAAACCAATAAAGGTCAGCAGAAGTCGTGCCATGCCAGACACCACTATAGGTCAGCAGAAGTGGTGCCACACCAGATACTACTAAAGGTCAGCAGAAGCTGTGCCATGCCAGACACCACTAAAGTTCTGCAGAAGTGATGCCATATCAAACACCACTAAAGGGCAGCAGAAGTGGTGCCATACCAGACACCACTAAAGGTCAGCAGAAGTGGTGCCATACCAGACACCACTAAAGGGCAGCAGAAGTGGTGCCATACCAGACACCACTAAAGGTCAGCAGAAGTGGTGTCAAGACAGACACTACTAAAGGTCTACAGAAGTGGTGCCATGCCAGAGACCACTAAAGGTCAGAAGAAGTGGTACTATGCCAGATGCCACTAAAGGTCAGAAGAAGCGGTGCCATAACAGACACCACTAAAGGTAAGTAGAAGTGCTGCCATACCAGATACCACTAAAGGTCAGCAGAAGTGCCATTCCAGACACCACTAAAGGTCAGAAGAAGTGGTGCCATGGCAGACAACACTAAAGTTCAGAAAAAGTGGTGCCATGACAGACACCGCTAAAGGTCAGAAAAGTGGTGCTATGGCAGACACCACTAAAGTTCAGAAAAAGTGGTGCCATGACAGACACCACTAAAGGTCAGCAGAAGTGCTGCCATACCAGATACCACTAAAGGTCAGCAGAAGTGCCATGCCAGACACCACTAAAGGTCAAAAGAAGTGGTGCCATGGCAGACAACACTAAAGTTCAGAAAAAGTGGTGCCATGACAGACACCACTAAAGGTCAGAAGAAGTGGTGCTATGGCAGACACCACTAAAGTTCAGAAAAAGTGGTGCCATGACAGACACCGCTAAAGGTCAGCAGAAGTGCTGCCATACCAGATACCACTAAAGGTCAGCAGAAGTGGTGCCATGCCAGACACCACTAAAAGTCAGAAGAAGTGGTGCCATGGCAGACACCACTAAAGTTCAGAAAAAGTGGTGCCATGACAAACACCAGTAAAGGTCAGAAGAAGTGGTGCCATACCAGATACCACTAAAGGTCAGAAGAAGTGGTGCCATGACAGACACAAAAGGTCACTAGAAGCTAAAAATTACCATGATATTTGAAGATTTCCAAACTGTGGCAAACAGCATATTCTGGTTTGAATCCAATCTAGCTCTGATTAATCACCTTTCTTTATATTTTTGTTTGAGACAACAATAGCCGCCTACATAATTTATCATAAATGTTCAAGTGTTAAGGCTGAACAAGGACATATCATTAATATGCAGTCACAGTGCGTGAGGAAAAGCAGCCATCACCCCTGTGTTGTATAAAAATCTATCAACTTCAGGCAGACATCTCTAGAATTAGGATAAAAAATACTGTTTCCAGCACAACAGGGACGCAATTTGGTTTATTCCAGAAAGCTGAACCGATTTGATCTATTATGTGCTGGTTAACACGGTATGAAGGGCATAATTCATACCTGCACATTATTTCCTGTGTTTTTAACACAGATCTTGAAAAGGTTAAGTCAGAATTATATGCTCATCCTCATTTATTAAGTACAAATCATTCCCTCTTGCATGAATAATTTTTTTATATGCACATGAAAAAGGGCTATTTTTAATCAGAACCATCTGGACAGCCTCACACACCTGTACACATAAAATCACAAATTCCCCAGAGATAATTTTTCTTTCTCTCATTAGTTAAAACAGAGAACAGCTGTACAGAGACAGCTCACATTTGCTACAATGACTGCAAGCTAACATAATGTCATAGGCAGTGAATTATAGGTAGACCATCAGTCAGAGGTACTAAGCATCACTGGTCACTTTACTGAGTGAAATAGGAGGTCTGTACATAGGAAAATGTTAATTTGTTTTGATTTTTAGTTTACTGGTTAATATAAGATAATTATGTATATAAAGAGACAAAAAGACGGCGCACGGGCCTAGTGCATTACCTTTAAAAATGAGATTTATTGATAAAAAGTAAATAACTCACAAGAGAAATAAAATCAAATGGAAAGCATGTCACAAGGGATGCAATGTGGTCCAAAAACCCTGAAGGTAGTCTGGTGGGGGACTGTAGACCTCTGGATAGCTGGTGGCTGACGTGTATCGAGGTTGTTCCCCATTCCTCAGAGCCAATCTGACTCTGTTGAAGAGGTACAACCTCGAAGCGCGTCAGCCACCAGCTATCAAGAGGTCTACAGTCCCCCACCAGACTACCTTCAGGGTTTTTGGACCACATTGCATCCCCTGTGACATGCATTCCATTTGATTTTATTTCTCTTGTATTTTACTTTTTATCAATAAATATAATTTTTAAAGGTAACGCACTAGGCGAGTGCACCCTGTTTTTGTCTCTTTATATACAGTTCTCTTTGGATTTCCCTGGTCCATTGAGGGCAGCAAGGTTTGCATTATTTTCATGCACATGTGGGGATACTGACATTGTGGAGTCCATTGTCCAGCGCAGGAGCTCGGGCACTCGGTTGCTTTTTTCTTCCTATAAGATAATTATGTACCATACTGTTTTTGATTTACAAACTTTTTTCGGTGTTCAGTATGTTGGTGTTTTACTTATGCTCTAAGTTCCATTTGCTTAGGTTGAATGGAACTTAAACTGGGCAGCTTGTAGGCTTCTTGTACCTCAAAAAGAACACACCACTGTGCAGAGAAACTTTAGTTAGATCCACTTTATAAGGATCGGAATCCTTAGTATCTAAACTATTCTCTGCCTACTTTTCAAGTCAGCTGGGCTTATTCAGTGAATTTGTGTGAAAGGTTTACTTTCTCTGGTTTCTCTTCACTTTCTGTCCCTGAGATGCACTTGGAAGCAAGAACAAACTTCTTCAGAGCCGGTGTTTACATTGAAATATATTTACTCTCAGCTCATGTTCTGGGGACAGCTACAAAAGTTGGGACTTCCTATCACTTTCTGTTTGGGAGAAACTGATCAGCAGGACAATTCTGAAAAGTGAATCTCTTTAGCAGGTATACAGACATCAAGAAAATAATTACAGGGGTTCTTCCTTTCCTACACTATCCATTTTTTTTTAAATTTTGCCTATACATATACTTGATTTCTGGACAAAACAAATATTGTCGAAATTCTAAAGCCATGCATGTATTTGAACCTTAGTATAGTTTGGGTATTTATTGCAGATCTGTGTATTAAACATACAATTACTACCAATGCACTCAGTGCCATCACTAGGGTTAGTGTCACTTGGTGCGGTAAAACAAGGTGTCACTCCAACCCACATCATGTATTGCCACATTGCAGTGGCTCTCGCCCCCCCCCCCCATGTCAAATCTAGCCTGTCTGATGTGGAGGTGCAGTAAAAATGGCAGGAGGGCAGAGGATGTGAGGTCAGCAGTGCAGTGTATGAGTCGGTAGTGCAGTAAAAAAGGGGTCAGCAGGACAGATGATAGGATAGGCAGGTTGTAGGGAAGTGCACAGAGGCCATTACTTTGTAGGCAGTGTACAGTGGAGTATGAGGGCAGTAGACAGGGGTCAGCAGGACAGTGGACAGTGGTCAACAGGGCAGCAGACAGGGGTCAGCAGGGCAATGGACAGGGGTCAGCAGGGCAATCAACAGGGGTCAGCAGGGCAATGGACAGGATGTCAACTGGGCAGTGTACAGGGGGTCAGCAGGGGAGCAGAGAGAGGTCAGTAGGGCATTGTACAGTACAGTGGTCAGCAGAGAACAGGACAGGGTAAATGATGGCAGGGTACTTAGTGGATCCTTTCCCAACACAAATCCCCCCACTGCCCTCCTCCTAATACAAATATCCTCCCCATCCCCCCTCCAAAGCACAAATTCCCCCTTCCCCCCATTCTTGCCCCCTAACACATACCCTTTGCCCATTTCCTCCTTTCAAAGCAACCCCTCAACATACTTCAAAATCAAAGCACAAATTATTGTTCACCTCTCACCCCCCCCCCCCCCCATTGTGTTTTCCAGTACAATTCCCAACCCTTCTCTCCCTGAATTTTACAGGCTTCGAGTCCATACAGGAGAAGTGGCAGAGGCCCAGGCTGAGCTGTACTTATGGGGGTGGGTAATCGTACAGTGCACGATCCGATGTTAGAGTGATCCAGTGTTATCAGCTGTATGATGAAGGATCACTGTTACGACAGGAGAGAGAGAGCACAGCTCAGTCTGAATCACTGCCACTTCTCCTGTCCAGAATTTACTGTTTACCGACTGCTCTCCCTGTCCCATCCCTGAGTGTGGGTATAGGGAGAGAAACAGCAGGTGTGGGTACAATGGCCCGAATGGGAAATGACTGAAATGTGGGAGGTGGGGCAACCCTCCCCAGCACCCCCCTAGATCCGGCAATGCATTACCCCCAGCCTGCCACAGTACTCTGTCCTGGAGCTGTGGAGTGACAGCAAGGCAGAGCAGCCCCCAATCAGTGTGCTGTCATGGGATGGGATGGTGTCACCCCTCTAGCAGGCGTCACCTGGTTGTGAACCGCACCCTCCATACCCCCATAGTTCTCTAGGTTTCTGTACAGGAGCTTCATGTAATACAGAACAGTCAGTGCTATTCTCACTTTTTTTGCAATGACTGGTCTTGGGTAGCCCCCTCCCCCCTGTAGCCTTCTGCAGTCAGCCTGTACTGCGTGAGCCTACTGCGTCTCACCCACAGCTCTTATCTCTGCACAGGTTATGTACAGCACAGCTATGATGTCACTGCTACTTCAACAATATCTGCGTTAGCAGACTGGTACACACAAAATTGATGTATATTCTTTGTGGCTATTAAGGCCAGGTGATTCATGTAGCATTGACTTCCTGGAATCCATCTGTCCTTAGCTAAGGCATGCAGACAGGACGGTGTCCTTAGCTGAAAAAAACCATCCTCTCCTCCTGAAGACTGTTGATTAAGAGAGCGAAGTTAACTAGTTAAAATTTGTTAGGAGACTAATGGTTAAGGTAGATAGAACCATGGAATAAGCGTTCTGTACCTCATGAAATGGATCATGTTTGTGTACATCACAGTTGTGGCCAAATGAAGGAAAAGGGGACATGCAAAGAATTCCTTTTGCTATGCTATGTTTGGTGTGTATTGCTAGAGAGGTTTTTTTTCTTGGGAGAGTTCATGTGATTAGCACAGGGCCAATCAGCACTGTCCAGACAGAGGTCAGGGGTTTTGCATCCTCTTAGAGCAGAAAGAAAACCCCTCCTACAAGCTTTAACCAGTGCTCTGCTGGACACTGATAGAAGTCACAAGACTGCTCTAACTGCTGATGAAAAAGGTAATCAGGGGAGAATGAAAATTCCTCCTACAAGCTGCAACCAGTGCTCTGCTGGACACTGATAGAAGTCACAAGACTGCTCTAAATGCTAATGAGAAAAGGCATTTAGCAGTTTATATTTACTAAAAAAATAGCATTTCCATGTTGTGTGTACTGTGGGAGACCAGATATAGTGAATGCAGGGTCCTGGGTTTAGTAACACTTTAAAAAGCATCGGGAGAGGTGCAGAAAGCATAGATCCACAAAATAAATGGAGCAAAAACCGGGAGATCCTTGCACTGCACGTCCATAGCATTCTTTTCATCATGGAGAACTGTGAGCAGTACAGTAATAACATCACCAAATCTTGCTCCAAATCTGCAAATATTCAGTTTTGGAGATCCGTTCTGGATGCATTTCTGCATTTAAGCATTTTGGATGCGTTCCAGTGCATTTTGTGATGGTTTCTGGATATATCCCAGATGCTTTTTTTCTTCTTTTTTCTGTTTTTTTTTCACTGTACTGGAGTCCACTGTGTTTTTAATGCAGTTTACCACATTCCAGTACAATCCTATGCAGGAAAAATGTTCTATTTTTTTTCTGGAACTGGAACACCTTGGAACTGACCGCAGTGGTGTGAACTATGCCACTGGAAACCATATACCCTACTTTCCATTTGTTTTTGATGCAGAAAAAAAACGCACTGGACTGCATGTGGTGTGAACTGGCTCTTAGGGTTCTGAATAGGTACAATTACCATTTCCATATGTTCATTATAAGAGAGCAAATCTTCCATTCTTAAGCACAAAGCCATTTTAAGTTTTACACATAAATAATCAATCTGTTTGGTGCCATTTACTTTAAATCATTTTATCATAATATGTGTTTTTTTAATAACTATAGCAGAAGCATTTTAAGTGATTAATACATTGGGTGAACCCTTAAATCTGTAACCCTTCCATTACCAAGCATGCTACTAACCATACTACATATTAACTTGGCACATGAACTGTACTGTCACTCAGGAAGCTCATATACTGGGTAAGCAGGGTCAATGTACAGTACAGTACAGTGATAGCAAGAACATGGAAACTGGCAGAATACAGGCCCGAGCCACTATAGACACAAGAGCCTAAATGTCATTATTGTGTATGTGCTTTAAATTAGATTCTACACTCCAGTTCCACATCGATATAGCTGCTCAGAGCAGTCAAATGACTAAGCAAGATGACTGCTGGACATTTATATGTACAGGGGTTTAACCACTTCAAGTCCGGACACTTTCACCCCCTTCCTGTCCAGGCCAATTTTCAGCTTTCAGTGCTATCGCACTTTGAATGACAATTGTGTGGTCATGCAACACTACCCATATGAATTATTTAGCATTTTTTTGAGACAGATAAAACTTTGTTTTGGTGGGATTTTTATTTTTTTGCTATAGAAATGAAAAAATCCCAATTTTTTTAAAAAAGTGTTTTTCTTATAAAATTTTGCAAATAACAAATCTTACTTCATAAATCTTGTCCAAAATGTATTCATTTATCTTTTTAGTAAAAAAAAACCCCAAATTAGTTTATAACCAAAAATTATAATTTTTCAAATACATTTTTTACATTTTTATTTTATTTTGTTATATTATTATTTATGGGTTTTTTTTTGTTTTTTTTTAACATACTGTCACCTTAGTAGTAGTGTCACCATAGTGACACTACTGCTTGTGGGGGTGATGAAGATTTTTTTTTTTCTTTTTTTGCACTGATTGCTTTTACACCCATAAAGGCTGTAAAAGCAATAATTTCTCCTTCTCTCTGGCTGCATCCCTGCAGCCATTGAGAAATACTGTTGTCACATGGTACAAGGCTTGTCACATGGTACAAGGCTGTTGTGAATAGCCTTGTATCATGTGACCTCTGTGATCATTCACAGATTTCACAAGTAGTAAGCAATGATGTCAGGAGGTGACATCTTACTTACTACTATTCATGTGATCACTGATTGGCCAGTCAGTGATCACATGAATCGGGACCTCACACAAAGGTCCCACACAGCGATGCGAAGGACCACGGGCACCGATCGTGGTGCTGCCCTGTCCCAGGGAGCGCGCACAGGCAATGGATGCTGGGGAAGGTTTAGAAACACCCACGCGGCAGTGCTCCCGTCCAGCCGTTTATCGACATGGGCCAGGTGGGAAGAGGTTAAATTGGTTGTAAACCTTCACATATACCCAGTGAAGTGACTGGCCTCAGGTGATACACAGAAATTAAACTAATCCTTTCACATAAGTTGTACCTGTTTATCTATAGCTGTCTTTCATCTACATCTATTCAAAGTGTAGAATTTACACAGGATCTGTCATCTCTGAAAAGCAGGGGGCAGGGAGCTGAAGTTACAATAAGTGAAGAGAGCTCTGAGAGTTGATTGGAGGGAAGGGACACACACCCTTCACACAGCACACAGGAACAGAGCTAAGGCTATCAATATGCTGGAGGTCCCTCCCCTGTCACCATTTTTCTCTTGGTGTCAGGAAAACATGTCAGAAGTGACTCATGCTGATAGAAGAGGAATGAAGCAGCAGACAGAAATGATGCTTAGTGCTCTGGATTGACACATGTATACACTATAGAGGGATATGCTTTGTTCATATTTCATGCCTGGGGTTTACATTCACTTTAAGTCCCCCTGACACTTATCTGCTGTGAAAGAAGAGAAAGGAGAAAGAAGATTAACTTTCTTCCTAAATAGTAAAACAAATTATTTGTCTGATTTGTGTACAAAATGCCTGATATGATACCACTGTACACTCTAAGCGGCTGGTATAGAACAGAGGTTTATAGCAGAAATATTCTAAATAAGAGATAAGAGTCGATTCTTAAAGCTTTATTCAAGGATTGCAATGTTTATAACAGCCCATAGATGACTCTAGCCAGTATTGATGCGGGAATTCCACCCACAGTGCTATTGTATTCTGCCGGCGGGCGGAAGGTTCGCTGGGAACAGCAGAACACAAAGATTACAACAGGTGGCTATCGCCACCAGCAGTAATCAAATGTAAAAATCCAAAAGGTTGGTTGCACCCTCGATTGATGGATCAACTTAGATATAGTCAGACTGTCTATACATGGATTGAATCTTGAATCGGTTCAACAGGGGCTGGCTGAGATGTGATCCATGTATGACCGGCTTATTTCAGCCACTGTCATTTTCAATTCTCACGGGTAGTTTAACCGCTTCTGTGCCGCCCTATAGCAGAAATACTGCTACAGGGCAGCTTGGGTGTGCAAAATCACGTATATACAGTATATATTTGATTTTGCAGTTCCGGGTATTTGCAGCCTCACACCCGGCGATCTCTGAGTATTACCGATGGGGGAGAGACCTGTGTATAAACAGCACAGATCTCTCCCCTGTCAGCTCCTGCACACTGCTTTGTATAGCTCTGCATAGCAGAGTCATACAAAGCAGTTTGCTTACAGTGAAACACAAACAGCCCCCATAGTGAAACAGCGCACAGTTAACCCTTTGATCACCCCACATGTTAACCCCTTCCTGCCCAGTGCCATTAGTACAGTGTCAGTGCTTTTTATTTGCAGTGATCACTGTATTGGTGTCACTGGGGATGTCAGTGACACCAAGTCAGTTCCCCCATATCAGAATGCCCGCCGCAGTCCTGCTATAGGTTGCTGATCGCCGCCACTACTAGTAAAAAAAACATTCCAGTTTATATACCGCCATTTGTAATCGCTATAACGTTCACGTAAACCAGTTAATTTACACGTATTCCGATTTTGTTTAGCAAAGGCATGTAGCAGAATACAATTTGGCCTACATTTAGGATGAAATTTGATTTTTTAAAATGTTTTTACTGGACATGTTTAATACCAAAAAGCCAAAAATATAGTTGTTTTTTTTTTATTTGTCTGTCTTTTTGTTTATAGCGCAAAAAAATTAAAACCGCAGAGGCGATCAAATACCACCGAAAGAAAGCTCTATTTGTGAAAAAAAAGGACATAAATTTAATTTGAGTGCAGCGTTGCATAACCGCACAATTGTGTCAGTTAAAGTAACGCAGCGCCATATCGCAAAAAAATGGCCTGGTCAGGAAGGGAGGTAAATCCTCTGGAGGGCAAGTAGTTAATTGGCTTTTGTCTAAACTAGCCATGGTATGTGTGCATGGGTCTAAAAATCCCAACTGCAGGCTCTTATACTAGCCACACTGGTAACACTCCGTTGAAGAGCTATTGCTGCTCTGGTACACATTACAGACATGAAGCCTCAGAAAATGTAGGTTCCAGGGTTAGAAGTGTGCCAAAGATCAGTCATGGTAGCAAGGAAGGGGATGAGATTGAATGGGATGAGATGGGAATATCCTATAGTGTTTTGGCTTTGTGAATGCAGCTAAATTCTCATTGAAAAGTCAAGCCAAATGTGTCCATAGAAGGTTGTAGTTCCGAAAACAGTCATTACTGATGAAAGAAAACATGATAACTTTTTAAGCATTTAAATGTAAAAACAAACTGTTAGAGAAGTTAGATATGTAACTCTTTCACCAGAGTTCAATAAATTTGACAACCACATAAGAAAACCACATGAGAATTTCCTTCAGGACACACAAAGCTGAGATGAACAGTTTCTTTTGCTAATTGCCTTGAATTAGAATTTTAAACAGAGCTGAGATGACTGAACATGGGGCAGAATTTTAATTGCTATTGATCAAAGTCATAGTAATTCTAATGAGTTAAACAAAAGAGGGGTCATTCAGTGCTTGTATTTCATTTAAAAGGTCTATTACTGTATCTTGTTAAAAGACATATGTTTCCAGACCTCCTTATCACCAGATTCCAGCATGCATATCTGTAGTGTGTGTTTAAAGCTGAAGTCCAGGCACAAAAACTTTCATTTAAACATATTACCCAAGGACATACATTCACTTTATATGCATCATTTATTATTTATTTTAGGTACTTATATAGCGCCGTCAATTTACGCAGCGCTTTACATATATATTGTACATTCACATCAGTCCCTAACCCATAAGGGGCGTACAATCCAAGGTCCATAACTTACATTCATACATACATATACTAGGGCCAATTTGGACAGGATCCAGTTAACCTACCAGCATGTCTTTGGAGTGTGGGAGGAAACCGGAGTACCTGGAGGAAACCCAGGCACAGGGAGAACATGCAAACTCCAGGCAGGTGGTGTTGTGGTTGGGCATTATATGCTTTAAACCCCCAAATGTTAACATATAGAAGTAGTAGGGACACAAATACTGTGCTGTATATTGTCTGTGCAGAGAGAGGAGCTGTGGGAGGAGCCCAGCAGGACTATCCATTACAAGCTGCCTGCAGAAAAAACAGGAGGCGGTGGAGACAAGACCAGTCATCCTGTACAAAGTGAAGGAGCAGCAGTGACTAGTCCTTATTACAGGACGCCCCTGTACATGTTTCATACTAGATCACTGCACAGACCTGGAACAATTACACAAAGCACACCAGGATTCAAGCAAGAATGGCTCTTATATTTAGGTAATATTTGCTTATCCCCAGGGGCGGACTGACAACTCATGGGGCCTGGCAATTGCCCCATAGCCCTTTCCAGCCTTGTGGAGGTCCACAATTTTGTCTCTGGTGTCTTTTGACAGCTCTTTAGTCTTGCCCATGGTAGTAGTTGGCGTCTGACTGACTGTGGGGTGGACAGGTGTCTTTAAAGAGCTCAGACAGGTGCTACTAAGTTAGATTAATGAGTGGAGTAGAGGTGGACTTTTTAAAGGCACAGTAACAGGTCTTTGAGAGACAGAATTCTTGCTGTTTCTTAGGTGTTTTAAATTCTGTCTCTCAGAGTGGGAATGCACATACAATGTGAATTTCAGACCCCTCCATGATTTCTAAATGGGAGAACTTGCAAAATCGCAGGGTGTTCAAATACTTCTGTTCCTCACTGTATAAAGATTGAAGGACGACAGTCCACAAAAAACTGATATCTATCTAAAAGCTAAACAATTAATGGAGACAATCTTACACGACTATGCTGTTACCCAAAATAGCAACATTCGTTTAATAGTATTGAATGTATATATATATATATATATGTGAAATAGTATCTCAAAAACAGGGGTGGACTGACAACTTATGGGGCCCCCGGGCAATAGGGGATCATGGGGCCCCTGTGTCCTTGCCCAAACTCAAAAAAGCCTATGAAAAAGGTACCAGGGGCATCTCATGGGGCCCCCTACTGACCCCGGGCCCTCGGGCAGTGCACGAGTTTCCAAATGGTCAGTCTGCTCCTGCTTATCCCAGAATTCAGCTTTAATGAAGAACTTACTAAACCCAGGACCCTGCATTCACTATATCCTGTCTCCCACAGTACACAGAACATGGAAACGCAATTATTTTAAATACAAACTGCTAAAAACCTTTTCTCATCAGCAGTACATAGCAGTCTCGTGACGTTTATCAGTGTTCGCCAGAGCACTGGTTAAAGCTTGTAGGAGGAGTTTTCATTTACCTCTGACTGTCCTATAAGGTTGCATATCCTCTGACCCTCTGTCTGGACAGTGCTGATTGGTCCTGTGCTGATCACATGCACATTCCCAAAAGAAAAAGAAACTAACAATACACACCACACTAAGCATGTACAGAGTGCCTCCTAAGGCTCTTTACTATCAGCAAATGGACAGAGAAGGTAGCGCTGCTCCAGGTAGGTTTGCCTTTCCTACACTCTACAATCCTTCAGCGTGTGTGCCGGCCCAGTTCGCACGACTGTATGGTAGAACAAAGGAAGGTCCAGGAGGCTGCACTAAAGCACATATCCACTTTATTGTATAGAAAAGCAGCTTAAAAAGACCATTCTGTATGCCAGTGAGGAAAAAAAGATTCATGCGTATTGCATTAAAATCAGTGCTTAATTAAGCAGACGGACTGGGGACAGTAGAAGAAGGGGAGGATCAGAGAAGTCAGGATCAAACAGCCTTGTTGCACAATGCAGGGAATTAACCCTTTAGGTTCTACAGTGAGTATAACAAGCATGCTTTACTGCATATACAGACTGATTTTACTGTCGTGGGTTTAGTAACACTTAAATTGTATCTGAGCACCACAAACTAAAACTATTATTTATTTCTTTTTTAATATGCAGAGCAAACTCATTCAGCCATCCATGTCTCCATGCTTTATTTAGTTGTGAAATCACTTTTATCCCCCCAGCATTTCTGGCCATGGCCATCTTGAATAAGGGCAGATAATTTATGTGGCATTTTCTTCCTGGAACCCTCTGACCTTAGCTCAGGCATGCAGGCAGGAGAATGTGTTCCGAAAAGAAAAGAAAAAAATGCCCATAAAGACTTGTGAGATGTATGATATAATTTTGACCTAGGCCATGAACCAGAAAGCAACTGAAAAAATGTAAAACAAAAGTTTAAAACATGTAAATACATTACAGTGGGGATCGAAAGTTTGGGCACCCCAGCTAAAAATTTGTATTAATGTGCATAAAGAAGCCAAGGAAAGATGGAAAAATCTCCAAAAGGCATCAAATTACAGATTAGACATTCTTATAATATGTCAACAAAAGTTAGATTTTATTTCCATCATTTACACTTTCAAAATAACAGAAAACAAAAAAATGGCGTCTGCAAAAGTTTGGGCACCCTGCAGAGTTAATATCTTGTACTGCCCCCTTTGGCAAGTATCACAGCTTGTAAACGCTTTTTGTAGCCAGCCAAGAGTCTTTCAATTCTTGTTTGAGGTATCTTTGCCCATTCTTCCCTACAAAAGTCTTCCAGTTCTTTGAGATTTCTGGGCTGTCTGTCACGCACTGCTCTTTTAAGGTCTATTCATAGGATTTTCAATTATGTTGAGGTCAGGAGATTGTGAAGGCCGTGGCAAAACCTTCAGTTTACGCCTCTTGATGTAATCCCCCGTGGATTTCGAGGTGTGTTTAGTATCATTATCCATTTGTAGAAGCAATCCTCTCTTTAACTTCAGCTTTTTCACAGACGGCATCAAGTTACCATCCAAAATTTGCTGAAATTTTATTGAATCCATTTTGCCTTCTACTCGTGAGATGTTCCCTGTGCCACTGGCTGCAACACAACCCCAAAGCATGATTGATCCAACCCCATGCTTAACAGTTGGACAGAGGTTCTTTTCATTAAATTCTGTGCTCCTTCTTCTCCAAACGTACCTTTGCTCATTCCGGCCAAAAAGTTCAATTTTAACCTCATAGGTCCACAGAACTTGTTTCCAAAATGCATCAGGCTTGTCTATATGTTCATTTGCAAAGTTCAAACGATGATTTTTGTGGTGAGGACGTAGAAGAGGTTTTCTTCTGATGACTCTTCCATGAAGACCATATTTGTACAAGTATCTCTTTATAGTGGAATAGTGTACCACAACTCCAGTGTCTGCCAGATCTTTCTGGAGGGATCGTGCAGTCAAACATGGGTTTTGAATTGTTTTTCTCACAATCCTGCGAGCTGTTCTGTCTGATATTTTTCTTGGTCTTCCAGATCTTGCTTTAACTTCCACTGTTCCTGATGACTGCCATTTCTTAATTAAATTCCGAACAGAGGATATTGACATCTGAAAATGCTTTGCTATCTTCCTATAGCCTTCTCCAGCTTTGTGAGCATCAACTATTTTCAGTTTCAGTTTTCTAGACAACTGCTTAGAAGAACCCATGGTGCTGATTGTTGGGGCAAGGTCAGATGAGTCTGGGCATTTAAAACCTTTGAGATTGACATCACCTGGTCTTCCCAGAGGATGATTGAGAACAATCCATGACACTGGCAGGTCTCAGCTTGGCAAAGGGGGCAGTGCATGCTATAAATTCTGCAGGGTGCCCAAACTTTTGCAGACGCCATTTTTTTGTTTTCTGTTATTTTGAAAGTGTAAATGATGGAAATAAAATCTAACTTTTGCAGACATATTATAAGGATGTCTAATCTGTAATTTGATGCCTTTTGGAGATTTTTCCATCTTTCCTTGGCTTCTTTATGCACATTAATACAAATTTTTAGCTGGGGTGCCCAAACTTTCGATCTCCACTGTATGCTTCCCTTTCTTTTTACTAAGGCTGGCAGCATAAAGATTACAAATATTTAATATTAATTGAGAAAATGTAATTTCGCTTTAAGTCTTTGCTAAAGTCAAAGGGCACGTAACTTTTTTTAACAACAAAATTCTAAGAAATCTTGCATTTAAACTCAACTCTAGCCAAAAGCGTTTCATTTATGTTGGAGAGAGTGGGTGTGCGTTAGAAAAAAATGCCTCTCAAGTATTGTATTTATCATTGTTTGTGTCCCTGTAGGGCAGATTTACCCTTCTCTTCTGCCTCTGTGAAACCCCGTGACAAAGGGAAAGGGTGTTAGGGGAAATTTCTTGTGCTAGTATGCCATCAGTGAAAAAAAAATGGTGTTTTTAATCCTATCTAACCCTATCCAAAGTGAAAAAAGTTTTACTGGAAGCTGAATATTTAAGTCACATTTTCTTTACCAAAAACTAGTGCGTCACCTATCTGTAAAAATGTATAGCATACCGGATAATCGAAAGTGACGAAGGAAGTGTTATACTGTGTCACTAAATTCCTCACTGCATATGATATCATTATAGAGGTAAACAGAAAAGTTTGCCTAGCCACTGAAAAAAAAAACTATTTTCACCTGCTACTGCCCAGTATGCTATTTAGGGCAGAGTCACAGTTATATGATGTCTGATGAAAGTAAATCCTCCTGACCACTGCACTCTGTAATCTTTGGCGCACTTTACATGCTCATGACTGCTGAACGCTGTATGCTGTGGTGTTCTTAACACTCTGGACCAAGACACTCTCATACATAGTTATGAGGATTATGTAGCATGTAAAGTGAAGTGGTCAGGAGTATCTAATGTACAGCCCTGCACAGAAAATGCAGTGGTCAGACGTATGTAACATACATCCCTGCATTCAGAAAGCAGTGGTCAAGAGTATGCAATGTACAACATGGTATACAGAGTGCAGGGCTCAGAAATATGTAACATAAACCCCACCACACAGAATATTTAGAAGCAAAGTCCAGTGGCCATTATTACTGTATGTAACATACAACAGTAAGAGGCATGTAACATATAACACAGCATACAAAGTATAGTGGTCAAGATTATGTAATGTACAAGGTATGTTATAAAATCCTGATCACTGCACTCTATATGCAGTTCCTTACACTACATGCTATGGACCACAGAACTCTATGCCTTTCTGTTACCCAGTTAATCTCTCTCCTCCTCCCATCGCAAACTTCTTCACCCACAAAAATTATCCCTTCCTAAAAAATGACAATTTCCCCTTTCATCTACAGTTCTCAAGTTTGCATCTCCCTATCAATCTAAATCTCTCACCTTTGCACCCAGCAACCCCTTTCCTTCTATTCACAGCTGTCACTTTGACACCTAGCATCCCTCCCCTCACATTTACACCCAGCTCTCCCTCTATCCACAGCTCTCACCTCTGTACCCAGCCTCCTCATCCATAGCTCTCACCTCTGTACCCAGCCTCCTCATCCACAGCTCTCACCTCTGTACCCAGCCTCCCCATCCACAGCTCTCACATTTGAACCCAGCTGCCCTCATCCACAGCTCTCACCTCTGTACCCAGCTTCCCCATCCACAGCTCTCACATTTGAACTCAGCCGCCCTCATCCACAGCTCTCACCTCTGATCACTGCACTCTATATGCAGTTCCTTACACTACATGCTATGGACCACAGAACTCTATGCCTTTCTGTTACCCAGTTAATCTCTCTCCTCCTCCCATCGCAAACTTCTTCACCCACAAAAATTATCCCTTCCTAAAAAATGACAATTTCCCCTTTCATCTACAGTTCTCAAGTTTGCATCTCCCTATCAATCTAAATCTCTCACCTTTGCACCCAGCAGCCCCTTTCCTTCTATTCACAGCTGTCACTTTGACACCTAGCATCCCTCCCCTCACATTTTCACCCAGCTCTCCCTCTATCCACAGCTCTCACCTCTGTACCCAGCCTCCTCATCCATAGCTCTCACCTCTGTACCCAGCCTCCTCATCCACAGCTCTCACCTCTGTACCCAGCCTCCCCATCCACAGCTATCACATTTGAACCCAGCCGCCCTCATCCACAGCTCTCACCTCTGTACCCAGCCTCCCCATCCACAGCTCTCACATTTGAACCCAGCTGCCCTCATCCACAGCTCTCACCTCTGTACCCAGCTTCCCCATCCACAGCTCTTACATTTGAACCCAGCCGCCCTCATCCACAGCTCTCACCTCTGATCACTGCACTCTATATGCAGTTCCTTACACTACATGCTATGGACCACAGAACTCTATGCCTTTCTGTTACCCAGTTAATCTCTCTCCTCCTCCCATCGCAAACTTCTTCACCCACAAAAATGATCCCTTCCTAAAAAATGACAATCTCCCCTTTCATCTACAGTTCTCAAGTTTGCATCTCCCTATCAATCTAAATCTCTCACCTTTGCACCCAGCAACCCCTTTCCTTCTATTCACAGCTGTCACTTTGACACCTAGCATCCCTCCCCTCACATTTTCACCCAGCTCTCCCTCTATCCACAGCTCTCACCTCTGTACCCAGCCTCCTCATCCATAGCTCTCACCTCTGTACCCAGCCTCCTCATCCACAGCTCTCACCTCTGTACCCAGCCTCCCCATCCACAGCTATCACATTTGAACCCAGCCGCCCTCATCCACAGCTCTCACCTCTGTACCCAGCCTCCCCATCCACAGCTCTCACATTTGAACCCAGCTGCCCTCATCCACAGCTCTCACCTCTGTACCCAGCTTCCCCATCCACAGCTCTCACATTTGAACCCAGCCGCCCTCATCCACAGCTCTCACCTCTGTACCCAGCCTCCCCATCCACAGCTCTCACATTTGAACCCAGCTGCCCTCATCCACAGCTCTCACCTCTGTACCCAGCCTCCCCATTCACAGCTCTCACATTTGAACCCAGCCGCCCTCATCCACAGCTCTCACCTCTGTACCCAGCCTCCCCATCCACAGCTCTTACATTTGAACCCAGCTGCCCTCATCCTCAGCTCTCACCTCTATATCAAGCTTTCCCTCTATCCACAGCTCTCACTTCTTCACTCAGAACCCATATCCACAGCTCGCCCCACTGCACCCAGTTCCCCTATCCACAACTCTCACATTTGCACCCAGCCCCCCATCCACAGCTTTCACCTTTACACCCATCCCCCTCCACACATCCACAGCTCTCACATCTGCACCCAGCCCCCCATCCACAGGTTTCACCTTTGCACACAATCCCCCCCCCCCCCCACACACACACACATCCACAGCTCTCACAGCTGCCCCCAGCCCCAAATCCACAGCTCTCCCCATTGCACCCAGCTCCCCTATTCACAGCTCTCACATCTGCACCCAGTCCCCCATCCACAGCTTTCACCTTTTGGCCATGGCACTCAGGACACCAGCTGAAAGATGTAGGACACAGGCCACTGCTTATATAAATAGTGTGGGGGTACTTTAAGTGGTTATTTTTTTTAGAACCCCCACATTTTTAAATTAAAAAAAATACTTTTTTTACATTTTTGTATTTTCAGATGAGAAGTGTGTACCTATTTGCCTATCATGTTTCTTTTCATTTTTGTAAGGCTGTTAATAATTTTGGCTTTCATCAAAATATTCACATTGCCTGTATTCAGACATCCAATAAATGTTAACACAATATATGTAGCAAATATTACATAAAAACTTAACATTTTTGCAAATCTGCAAACCCATACTGGTAATAATAACAAGTCCTTGCATCGCTATTTATTTTCGAAAAAACATGACCAGCCCCTGCCGCAGCCTTAGCTCACAGGTTTACATTTTGCAGGCTAAAATCAGCGCTGATGTCCTTTGCTAAAGGCTATTCCCACACCTATAAATTTATACTAAATTCATTCACTTAACATAAAAATCTATTAGCAGACAGCTTGTGGTTGGCGAGCTTGCTGCAGGAATAGTATAGAGAAGTGCCACTTCATTCTTGTGACAGAACGACATTTTAAATGTGTTCTATGCAGAAGAGGTATTTAATCTGCAAATATACTGTTAACAGAATGTACTTAATATGTGTCCATCTTGAGCCAAGCAATTAAAAGGTCATTAATGTGTAATGATATGCTCCAGCAAGCAAGCTATTTTGTTTCTAATTATTATCTGTTGTTTGCTGACTGCGAAATGACACATATTTTATAATGCCTTATGGTTTATAGTGGTTTATGAAGTGCAGGATCAATAACATTTATAGATGGGGGGTAATTACCTAGCAATACAACACTTATAAATTACACACAAAGCAGCAGAGACTGTTTTGCTGAGCTTGAAAGATTTTCATATATTACCTGATTATCTGCCACATAAGGTTGCTGCAGAAATTATCTGTGCATAAATACACCAAATGCAAGTAAATCCCAAGATCAATAACTAAAGTGTAACTAAACCCAAAAACATAAATGTAATATATAGCAGCTTACTAGTCCATAGGTGTGGTGGCTGTATTCGTTTCCTGTTTTCAGGCTAAGAACATTTTCAGCAAGTACAGAAAATACCTGTTGATCTTACCAGAAATGCAGCAACCTTGTCACTTTCTGTGAGCTGAAGAGAAAGCATAAACACGCTTATCTTGGTTGTGTGAATTACTAGTCCCATCAGATATTATGTAATGGGCAGCACAGTGGCTAAATGGTTAGCACTTCCGCCTGGCAGTACAAGGGTTGTTGGTTTAAATCCCAACCACAACACCACCTGCGTGGAATTTGCATGTTCTCTCTGTGTCTGCGTGGGTTTTCTCCTACACTCCAAAGACATGCTGGTAGGTTAATTGGCTCCTGTCTACATTTGCCCTAGTATGTGTATGTACGAATGTAAGTTAGGGACCGTAGATTGTACCCTCTTTGAGGGTTAGGGACTGATGTGAATGTACAATATATATATGAAAAGTGCTGCGTAAATTGACAGTGCTATATAAGTACCTGAAATAAATATTAATGAAGATGAACAATGGCTAATATCGCAGGCATTTCATCCTTGGACTGGTAGGCTGCCATATATTAAATTTTTGTTTTGAACTTTAGATACACTTTCAAGAAGTCCAGAAAGGAAATGGCCCAGATTCAGGGATTAGAAGGTGTCATAGAATAAATGATACTTGTGCCCATGCTTCCAATCCAGAAATTTGTATCTTCAAAGTGGCAGCTTTATCCCCTGCTCACAGCCTGGTTAATGGTGAAGTCCCTATGGGCACTTCTCAAGCCAATAATTCATTGTATTTCTATGCACAGCAGCAAGCAGAGGTGCACACTTACCAGGAGCTGTAATTTGAAAGAGTACTTTCTTTGGTTACACCATAGAGCTACTGATACAGAGGGTTTTTTCTACCAGACTCATTTAATTGTCATTGACATTGCCAGTGATGTCCTTACTGCCTCCGGTCATGCACATGTTGACCTTTTCTATCATCTCCAGTATGAACCTGAACTGAACATAGACATACCGGCGGCCACTTCCCAGCTCACCTGTACAGTACATCTCAGAGAACATTGTTAACCAGCAAGAAATTCAAGTCATAAAACTGAAAACACATTATGAAAACTCAAATACCCAACTAAAACCTTAACAAAAAATTCATACTAACTTAATTCATGCATACAGTGAGGAACAGAAGTATTTGAACACCCTGCGATTTTGCAAGTTCTCCCACTTAGAAATCATGGAGGGGTCTGAAATTCACATTATAGGTGCATTCCCACTCTGAGAGACAGAATTTTTTAAAAAAAATCAGGAAATAACATTGTATGATTTTTAAAGAATTTATTTGTCTTGCACTGCTGAACATAAGTATTTGAACACCTGAGAAAATCCGTGTTAATATTTGGTACAGAAGCCTTTGTTTGCAATTACAGAGGTCAAACGTTTCCTGTAGTTCTTGACCAGGTTTGCACACACTGCAACAGGGATTTTGGCCCACTCCTCCACACAGATCTCCTCTAGATCTGTCAGGTTTCGGGGCTGTCGTTGAGCAACACGGAGTTTCAGCTCCCTCCAAAGATGTTCTATTGGATTTAGGTCTGGAGACTGGCTAAGCCACTCCAGAACCTTGATATGCTTCTTATGGAGCCACTCCTTGGTTATCCTGGCTGTGTGCTTCGGGTCGTTGTCATGTTGGAAGACCCAGCCACGACCCATCTTCAATGCTCTGACTGAGGGAAGGAGGTTGTTGCTCAAAATCTCACAATAAATGGCCCCATTCATCCTCTCCTTAATACAGTGCAGTCATCCTGTCCCCTTCGCAGAAAAGCACCCCCAAAGCATGATGTTACCACCTCCATGCTTCACAGTAGGGATGGTGTTCTTGGGATGCAACTCATCCTTCTTTTTCCTCCAAACACGACGAGTGAAGTTTAGACCGAAAAGTTCTACTTTGGTCTCATCTGACCACATGACTTTCTCCCATGCCTCCTCTGGATCATCCAGATGGTTATTGGCAAACTTCAGATGGGCCTAGACATGTGATGACTTGAGCAGGGGAACCTTCCGTGCAATGCAAGATTTGAAACCATGACGGCGTAGTGTTCTACCGACAGTGGCCTTTGAAACTGTGGTCCCAGCTCTCTTCATGTCATTGACCAGCTCCTCCCTTGTAGTTCTGGGCTGATTCATCACCTTTCTTATCATCAGTGATACCCCACGAGGTGAGATCTTGCATGGAGCACCAGTCCGAGGGAGACTGACAGTCATCTTTAGCCTCTTCCATTTTCTAACAATTGCTCCAACAGTTGATCTATTTTCACCAAGCTGCCTGGCAATTGCCCCATAGCCCTTTCCAGCCTTGTGGAGGTCCACAATTTTGTCTCTGGTGTCTTTTGACAGCTCTTTGGTCTTGCCCATGGTAGTAGTTGGCGTCTGACTGACTGTGGGGTGGACAGGTGTCTTTAAAGAGCTCAGACAGGTGCTACTAAGTTAGATTAATGAGTGGAGTAGAGGTGGACTTTTTAAAGGCACAGTAACAGGCCTTTGAGAGCCAGAATTCTTGCTGTTTCTTAGGTGTTCAAATACTTATGTTCAGCAGTGCAAGACAAATAAATTCTTTAAAAATCATACAATGTGATTTCCTGAATTGATTTTTTTTTTTTTTAATTCTGTCTCAAAGAATGGGAATGCACCTACAATGTGAATTTCAGACCCCTCCATGATTTCTAAATGGGAGAACTTGCAAAATCGCAGGGTGTTCAAATACTTCTGTTCCTCACTGTATGAAGACTGAAGGACAACAGTCCACAAAAAACTGATATCTATCTAAAAGCTAAACAATTAATGGAAACAATCTTACACGACTATGCTATTACCCAAAATAGCAACATTAGTTTAATAGTATTGAATATATATAAATATATATATATATATATATATATATATATGAAATAGTATCTCAAAAACAGGGGCGGACTGTCAACTCATAGGGCCCCCCGGCAATAGGGGATCATGGGGCCCCTGTGTCCTAGCCCAAACCCAAAAAAGCCTATGAAAAAGGTACCAAGGGCATCTCATCGGGCAACCTACTGACCTGGGCAGTGCCCGAGTTTCCAAATGGTCAGTCCGCCCCTGCTCAAAAATATAAATTGGGAAATAAGTGCAGAAGGTTATTAGCTTCTTTAATGACAAACTATAAAAACAGATCTAACTTCAAAACTGTAAACATTTCGGATTCTTTAACTGACCCTCATTTCATTTTCATTGGAGGAACAAATGGTGGCTATAAAATCTACAATCTTAGAAGAAAAGGCTTCAGATCCCACTAAATGTGTCTAGTGTAGAAATAAATTGCTTACTCATCCCACACATGCAATCTAACAATATTAAGAGATTAATGTTTATATGGGGCAGCACAGTGGCTAAGTGGTTAGCATTTCCACCTGGCAGAACTAGGGTCATTGGTTTGAATCCCAACCACAACACCACCTACCTGGAGTTTGCATGTTCTCCTTGTGCTTATGTGGGTCTCATCCCACACTCCAAAAACATGCTGTTAAGCTAATTGGATCCTGTCTAAATTGGCCCTAGTATGTGTATGTATGAATGTGAATTAGGGACCTTAGATGTTAGGAACTGATGTGAATGTAATATATATATATACAGTACATATACACATAGTGGATGTGAATGTAATATATATATATACAGTATATATACACATAGTGCTGTGTAAATCGATGCTGATACATAAGTACCTGTAATAAAAAAAATAAGTGTACAGAAAATCAATGCTTTGAAGGAACAACACCCCTTCATCAGGCACAAAATGTTATAACCTTGCACATCTGTGTGATGAATAAATTCTAAGAGCATGCTCTGTTCAAAGTATAGCCATAGCTTTATATATTTAGTTTTAGATAGTGGAATAGATTTGGGTCCTATCACATTTTAACTGCTATCAGGGGCTCCATTAGAGAGATTTCTACTCACTTACTATCAAGATGACACCAGGCTCTAACAGCAACACAGCCAGATTTTGTTTCGGCAGACTAGAACCTTTGTCAGCTTCTTTTGTATGTATAACTTTGCAGATTTTCCTTCACTTCCTGTCTGGAGAAACCATGTACCATGACATTAGTTGAGGGGACATATCCTTTATGGCAGACATGTCCAAAGTCCGGCCCGCGGGCCATTTACGGCCCGAGGGTCGGTTTAATACGGCCCTCCATGTCAGTGTGTCAGTGTGTCTTATGGAGCGAACATGGAGCGGCCGGTCATGTATTACCACCGCGGCCGTGTCAGAATACCGGGCCGGCCGCTCAGCTCTGCAGCGGGACCTTACCTGTTCCTCTATCCAGCGGCGCGCTGTCTTCCCGGCTTCTGTAGTGTGGGCGCTGGGCATGACAGCCGGGTGCCAAGTGCGCATGCGCAAGAAGCGGTGCTTTTTGTGAATGGTAAGGCGGTACCTGGGACACATGACAGATCCCAGAAGCCGCCGGACCAATCACAAAGCGCAAGTGCTTCTCGCTCATGCGCACTGGGCGCCCGGCTGTCATGCCGAGCGCCATTACAGAAGCCGGGAAGACAGCGCGCGGCTGAATCGAGGAACAGGTAAGATCAAAGAACAACTGCGGAAGTAAGAGCGGGTACCTGTCAAATTCAGGTACCCGCTCCCCACCTCCCCAAAGGTCAGCAGTCATCTGTACTGTCCGCAGTCTCTGGTCATCCCTGTGCTGTCCGCAGTCTCTGGTCATCCCTGTGCTGTCCGCAGTCTCTGGTCATCCCTGTGCTGTCCGCAGTCTCTGGTCATCCCTGTGCTGTCCGCAGTCTCTGGTCATCCCTGTGCTGTCCGCAGTCTCTGGTCATCCCTGTGCTGTCCGCAGTCTCTGGTCATCCCTGTGCTGTCCGCAGTCTCTGGTCATCTCCTGTGCTGTCCACAGTCTCTGGTCATCTCCTGTACTGTGTCTGCAGTCCATTAGTTCAGAATTTTTTTTTTCCTGTTTTCTGCCTCTAAAACCTAGGTGCGTCTTATGGTCAGGTGCGTGTTATACGGCGAAAAATACGGTAACTTGGCATAAAATAATTTATTTGCATTTAATTGTAATGGTTCAAAGAATGTTTGGAAAAATGTTCGGCCCTCCACCATGTTCACTTCATCCAATCTGGCCCTCTTTGAAAAAAGTTTGGACACCCCTGCTTTATGGAGTCCTGGATAGCAGAAAACCCAACAGGGATTCCAGTCCCTTCCTACTCTAACCAAAATTGTCTTAAATTACACTTTAAGTAAGTCCTTCTTTTGATGGGGATATATATAAAACAAATGACTTGGGCCAAGTAAAAAAGGTCCTCCAGCAGGGGTTTAAACAATAAAGTAGCTTTGACTGCAATACTCACCATCTTTCTGGCATTAGATTTTCCAAGTCTTCCAGGATAATTGATGGCCAGCATTGTTAAACCCAAAAAAACTAAGGATACCCTGTGATTGCATGGTGCCATTAGGAGGACTTCACCATGGTGGCCTGTACAATGATGCAGAAAGCAGCATTGAGGGGAATACATCAAAACCACTCTCTGCCTCGTTAGGGACCGACCACCACCTGGAGAAGATCTGAAGGAGATCCTGCAACTTACCTAACCATCCTGAAGACAAGTAGGTATAAAATTGTGTTTTTTTCCAGGAAGGGGGAGGAAGAACTGTAGGGTAGGAGGAGTGAGCCAGATTTTGCCTTTAAGGGGCTAATGATTTTTTAACATGAATGTTACTGATCACACCTATATGCTATACCTTTTTGATTTACAATTTTTTAAAATAAAATACATCTAATACCTTTACCAATGCTTGGCAGCAGTGCAGTATTATTAAACAATTAAAGAACCATATATTTACTCAATAAAGATTTTAAATTTATTACAAAAATCATGGGTAACAAATTCTAGTCAACATTGGCATACTAGTCAAAAAACTGTAGTATATGAATAACCCAGCACTTAAAAAATTGGGTACCATAATTTCATCTACTTATTCAAAACATAAACAAAACATTCTGCTCTGTTTACTGCAGATACGCTTCAAGTATATTTTATAATCCCATATAGCCATTGACATCCGGAGATTTAAGCCCCTTCCTGACCAGTCCATTTTTTGCTATATGGCACTACGTTACTTTAATTGGCAATTGCGCAATAAAACAACGCTATACATAAATACATTTATGTAATTTTTTTCCCCCACAAATAGAGATTTCCTTTGGTGGTATTTGATCACCACTGGGTTTTTTTGTGCTTTAAAAAAAAAGGCCTACAATTTTGAAAAAAAAAAAACCCAATAGTTTTTACTTTCTGTTATAAAACATGCAATAAAAAAAATAAAAATAAAATTTCTTCATATATCTGCTACATATTTTTGGTAAGAAAATCCCAAAAAGCGTATATTAATTGGTTTGCGCAAAAGTTATAGAGTCTACAAACTCTATTTGTTTATTTATTTTCTACTAGTAACAACAACTTATAGTGGGACTGCGATATTGCAGTCGACAGCTGACACTTTCCAGGAACCAGTGACACTAATGCAGTGATCAGTGCTAAAGATTTACACTGTCACTGTACTAATGACACTGGCTGGGAAGGGGTTAAACATGCCTAGCCAGTGTTTTTATGTGTACTATATGATGTTTTTACTAAGGGATGTGCTGAATTTTCATCCCAGCACAGACACAGCTCTGCCTTGTTTACATAGACATAGCTGTGTCCTGTCTCTCTCCTTGCTGATCATCAGGTTCCTGTGGTCATCCATTGGTTGGCACCCGCTGATTGGCTTTTGCTGTAAGTAACCACAGCAAATGTGGCGCGCCAGGGACACGCGCGTGTCCGCCCTACCAGGAACTGCAGAATCACTTATGTATACGTAATTCTACACACAGCAGCCACCCTGTAGCAGTAAAGCTGCTATAGGGCAGTCGTCAACTGGTTAATAAGAATACTAACATTAAGATGAATAGTTTTCTGGACTTCATGTGGATGATTTACACATTTTTTTAAACTCTCCACATAATGGAACAAGGCTGTCCACTATTGCCCTTTTTGTGGTTTCACTTATTCCAAGGACTCCTTGTAATTTAGGGTCTTAGTATGGCTTCTTATGAAACAAAGTTTTCGGAATTTGATTTATTGCTTCCTATTCAGCCCCAAAATAGCAATTCCCAATTATAACAAAGGTTACAGACATTTTCTAGAAAGACCATTGGTTGCACTATTAATTATGATAAACTGTTAGTAATATTCTGCTAGGCTTGTAATGGTTGAGGGGATATATTTCCTTTCAAGGGGAAAGAGAATGTATTACACAGCTTGGAATAGCCTTATCAGACCGAGCAAGCAAGATTTATACATTTATTGTGACCCCACTGATCCAGACAATTATGCAAGATGTTTCTGGATGATATTAACTTATAAAATTGACAACCATTTCTTAACTTTTATATCCTTTCACATACTACTTACTGTTCTTAAAAACAAAACAAAAAAAAACAGCACAACCGATAGAATCATTGAGATATATAGATTGACTAAACCATCAAACCTCTAACCTGCATTGTTTCCTCTTACACCGATGATTGAACAAATCAAGCTTTTCATTTGTGAATATTGAAACTAAAGCAATATTTTCACACCCTCTGATACACATATACTATATGCTACCACTCCAGAGTTATCAAATTGTGGAATATGAATTTTATGAATACAGTTTCTCAACTAAAATTAGTGTCATATTAGAAAATAATTTATATGAGACCCCTACTCTTTTCCTTCCTAAAAGACAAGTCATATAAGTAATATTTTACATATAGATGGAGCTTCATAGTCAGTCAGCCCTTGTTTTCTTATATGTTTTATATGTTAATATTAAATACATAAAACATTCAATGGAGAATGTGGAAACGTTTTGCAACTGCTACAACAGTTGTGCAGGCTCCAGAACCAATATATTCCCAACCCAACAATACAACCCCTTAGGTGGTTTAGCTCACCAGCCTGTGCTCAAACCTATATATTAGTTTAAGGATGAATAACCATCTAAGATTTCCTGCGTCCAGAATGCAGAAACAATACCTTCATTGATTAGGTTAGCTTCAGTTGGTTTCTCTTATGTAACTGATTTAAAAAAAGAGCATGGTAATATAGTACACTCTGTTCTTATTTTAATGTAATGCTCCAAGAGTCAAGTTAAGAGTTACCTTGAAAGTTTTATACTTGACTCCCATACATAAATTATTCTAAAAGTATGGTGAATTGTTAAGCATACATTTCAATGGAGTAGAATCTATTAGCCTTGCAAAATGATTAAATAACTGTGTCCTAAATGTGATTTAAAAGACCTTCTTGCGCCAAATTTAAAACTGACAAATGCTACCATACATTAGTAGCCAGAACATGTTTATCAATATATATTCTAAATCATACATTATCACACAGATACAATATATTTAAAATGCCAACCTACTTATCTTGTCTATGTGCAAAAGGTCAGCTGATAGAAAAAGATATTCTTCACTGTCAGTAAACATGATCCAGGCATAACTCAATAGAGTGAATCGTTCATAAACATCTAGGAATTAATTTTCATATTTCATTTAGATTTTAGAGTGCAGCAACAACGTGAAACAATTTCTTACACTGGTGGAATGAAGAGATATCTAAAAACTAGAGCAAAAAATTATTAATTATGGCTTAGCTGTCCTTGGTTGTGGCAGCTGCTTTAGTTTTAATTTTTCAGGCTAAGAACAAATTCAGCACGTACAAAAAATACCTGTTGATCTTGCTAGAAATGACATTGTACTGTATATTCTTGTAAGATAAACTCAAAACACATTGTTATCTTTCTTGTATAGCACTACCCCCTTAATAGTCACTGAAAATTTGGGTCACCCTATGGTCCTACACAGCTAGGCAACATGCATTTCCTTCAGATCTTGCACACAGGAGACAGCTAACAGTCCTTGAGCTTGTTTTTTTGTGATTTTATTAAGGGGTATTGAACTTGGATGGGTTAAAGGGTGTATGGGATGCCCAAGGAACTGTAAAGGGAAGTCAACTTCCTGAAACTATGTACAAGTCCATAGAAGGCTTTTTCTTCTTGCAGAGCTCTCCAGCCTCTCCTGGTGTACCACCCCAAACCCAAGATAGTTCCCCTCTACCCAGCTGTCTGGAGGAATCCCTGGACAAGGGGATCTAGAGTCTGCAACTTTGAAGCACAGTCTAGCTGAGGCTAGTTAGGTTTCCCACCCAAATGCCCTCTCCCTTACTCCAGTCCAGGGGGTGTAGAAATACTCACTGCCCCCTTCTGCAAGCTGCAGGTTGGTAGCTGCTTTCAGGCCTTCTCCTGGTCTGGCTCCTTCCTCAGTTCTGCAGATGGTTCTCACTCAGGGGCCGGTGAGGTTCAGCTTTTCCTCTGTTCTTATCCTTTCTGGAGACAGGCCCCCTTCCCACTGGGCCCCCTACATACTCCAGCTCTTGCTCTAACATCTTCCCCCCTGAACTCTCCTGCTACTGAGCAGGCTCTATCCCTCACAAAGGCTGCCCTGACCCCATGCCAAGCCTCCTGCTTGGGGATTGGTCAGAATCCCTCAAGAGTGCAAACCAGCTCCTCCCTGCTCACTGAGTTCTAGAGACGTTTGCAAGGCTTCTAGATCAGGAGGAGAAATCAGTGAGCTGATCTGCAGAGCCTCTCAAATCTGACCCAAATTTGACCCTCTGACTATCACCCAGGCTGCAACTCAGCCCTGTCTGAAACATAATTAGCTAACTCCCACTAGCTAAATAGAAGGGTGCCACACTGGGGGATAAGCATAGCTCCCTTCATAGATATAGTTGAGGAGAGAGCATAACCACCCAGGATCAGGTAGTGTGTCTGATATACAAAGGATTTCCATGATTACACTGTTCAACAAATTTTTATTTTTTGCCAGTTTTGGAAACAAAAGGATCCATTTCTTAATGAATTTCACATTCTGAGTTCAAATATAACAATGAAATTTGTCAATTGGCTCTAGTTTTTCTGTAAACTGAAAGTTTTCTACTATAGGCGTAATGACTACATAATGCACAATAATTATATAGATAGATGTCTTTCCACAAATATAAAGCAAGTGATATTGACTACATAACAAAGCCTAAATGGCATAATATATTGCATAGGATTACCAAGAAAAATTATAGCCATAAGCTAAGTTGAATCATTTTAATACTTAGGATTCTCACTAGTTTTGTCTTCAGTTTGTGTCGGTTTTGCTTCTCTTGGCTTTTCTCTTGTATTCGAGGAAAGGGCTATCTCTTACAACTGCACGTGACTACACGCTTCAGGTTCTTCCTCACTTGACTCAACCACGAAGGATTCTGGTGCTTTAGGAATTGGTAGCCCCTCTCCATGAGGAACTGGACGTATTGCCGATGGTATATTTGGATAGTGCACAGATAACTTTTTCTTCTTATTTAGCCCTTTTACAATTGGAGGCACCATCCAAAAGTAACAATTACTAACATGATCTGTTGGCTCTCTCCAAATCATTGGCACAGCGAAAGGCATAGATGCCTTTTTTCCATTCAACCATTGCTCCAGTGCCGTCCCACAAGAATTGCAGCATATATGTGGTGCCCAGCTCTTGTCCTGGTCTCCTATCTTGCAGCCAAAATACAAGTTGTAGGCTTTCTTAATCATTCCTGTTATCCTCCTTTTTTGTGAGATAAAAGTTATTTCACCGCAGATATAGCAGAAATTATCTGCTTTATTCACACAAGTTCGAGGCATTACTGAGTAGCCTATATAAGCATAAAACGAAATGTAAAGACGCTGTCGAACTACAATCAGCTACAGATACTGCAGCTTTTATGCAGTGAAGTGATGCAATTAAAGGCTAATATTGCATCATCTCAGTATACATGCAATTTTCTATTGGTCACCAGTATCAATTGCGCAATATGCAGCTGAAGTTGCATCATAATTTTTAATGGCTTACATCATTAGATGGGTGAATATATCATGGAAACTAGAGCCAATCAACATTTTTTAGGGTCATTTTCGTTTTCAGCACCCCAAAATTATGTAAGATTAGCTAATTTTATGCCCAAAACTTTTTACCTGTTGAACAGCGTTACCAAGTTAAATGAAGGAGAAGTGCTTGAACAAACTAACACAAAAACTATAATAGCCACCTGATATTAGCACTGGTAGACTGCACCGTATTTAATATTTGGCTGGGTTTAGATACACTTTAAAACAGAGTTCTGGCCCCCGCCACCTACCCCAAAAATTAAATTAATAATAGTAGGGCACTTACCTGTCCATGAATCCAGCAGTGCACTCACACCTAGCCATCTTCACAAAGGGAAACTGGCAGTGAAGCCTTTTCCTACTGCGCATACGTGAAGTGCACTTCACTTTGTGAATGGGCTGCAGTCCTCTGGGAGCTTGGAAGTGTCCCAGAGGGCTGCAGTGGGCACCAAACTTTCAGCTCAGTTTCTCCATGGTGAACTGAGCTGGAAGTGGGAGCGGGTACCTGTCAAAACCAGGTACCCCCCCCCCCCAAAAGGTGCCAAATGTAGCAGCTGAGGGGGGGGGAAGAGGCAGAAAAGCAGAGCATCCACTTTTGGGTGGAACTCCGCTTTAAGCTATTCTTTTTACTCTATTAATTATAGCTGAACTCTGGCTATATTTTCAGCAATATTTAGTTTAAATCCAGAGATTTCCTGCAGAGTTCATTTAGCTTTCCTCTAGAGTTCAGCTTAAAAGTGGTATTAAAACCAAAACAAATCTGTAATATATTGCCGTTTAAAAATCCTTAGCTGTGGTGGCTGCTTTAAATAATCTATTACAGTGTTTTTCAACCTTTTTTGTGCAAAGGCACACTTTTTTCATGAAAAAAATCACGAGGCACACCACCATTAGAAAATGTTAAAAAAATTTATTGAAAAACTTTTTGACTTGAGGGCCGCAATGGGTTTATATATTGGACCCGGGGGCCGGACCAAGAGTAGATGAATGATGTGTATGTGTCATCCATAGTAAGTATAGTAATATTCCCCCATAGTAAGCATAGTAATTAATCCCCCATATAGTAATTCATCCCCCATAGTAATTCATCCCCCATAGTAATTCATCCTCCATAGTAATTCATCCACCATATAGTAATTCATCCCCCATAGTAATTAATCCCCCATATAGTAATTCATCCCCCATAGTAATTCATCCCCCATATAGTAATTCATCCCCCATAGTAATTCATCCCCCATAGTAATTAATCCCCCATATAGTAATTAATCCCCCATAGTAATTCATCCCCCATAGTAATTAATCCCCCATATAGTAATTCATCCCCCATAGTAATTAATCCCCCATATAGTAATTCATCCCCCATAGTAATTCATCCCCCATATAGTAATTCATCCCCCATAGTAATTCATCCCCCATAGTAACTCATCCCCCATATAGTAATTAATCCCCCATAGTAATTCATCCCCCATATAGTAATTCATCCCCCATAGTAATTCACCCCCATATAGTAATTCATCCCCCCTATAGTAATTCATCCCCCATATAGTAATTCATCCCCCATATAGTAATTCATCCCCCATAGTAATTCATCCCCCCTATAGTAATTAATCCCCCATATAGTAATTCATCCCCCATAGTAATTCATCCCCCATATAGTAATTCATCCCCCATAGTAATTCATCCCCCTATAGTAATTCATCCCCCATAGTAATTCATCCCCCATAGTAATTCATCCCCCATATAGTAATTCATCCCCCATAGTAATTCATCCCCCATAGTAATTTATCCCCCATATTAAGTCCCCAAGCCCCCCCTGTGTCAATTCACTTACCTTTGCTCCGCGCGTTCCTCTCGCCATTCCGGAGTAGCATGAAAATCTGTCTCCTATGAGGATCTGTCCCCCTCGACGTATCTGCGCATGTGCCAGTTTCAGGCATTAGCAGCCGATCGGCGATCTCCGGCACATGCGCAGATACGTAGAGGGGGACAGATCATCCTGACAGTATCACGCTCCGCGGGCCGGATTAAAAGGTCCGCCGGGCCGTATACGGCCCGTGGGCCGTAGTTTGCCCATTGCTGTTCTAATGATTGGTCTATTTGTGAGCCGAGGCCACATGTTACGGATGAAATTGCAATTTTTCCCACGGCACACCAGACAATATCTCACGGCACACTAGTGTGCCGCGGCACAGTGGTTGAAAAACGCTGATCTATTAGACTAGCAAATTTAGAAGGACTTGACTAACAAATTAAAGCTAAACTTCAGGTACTATTTTATAAGCAGTTACAGTAAAAACTGTTTTTATTTTCCTTTTGGGATAAAGATTTTACATAAATTAATAGAAACTGACCATTGTAAGCATTGTGAATGTTAAATGATTTGGCTAAATCATCTAACTGCTACTTTGTTTGGACAGCTTGGCATGTTAAAGGAAAAATTAGAGACTTACTAGCAGGATCACTAGGTGAAAATAAAGAAAAAAGCCTAAAAAAAAGAAAACTGTTGATGCCACCACATCTAAGAATTGGTAAGCTGTAATGTAATAGGCTTTTTTCTTTATTTTCACCTAGTGATTTTGCCAGTAAGTCTGTAATTTTTACTTTAACAGACCAAGCTGTCCAAACAAAGTAGCAGTTAGTTAAGCAGGTTTTGAGGCAAATAGAAAATCTGTTAATACATGATGTTTGCAATTTGTTACAATGCCATGATGTTGGCTTTCTTTAAAACTGTCAGGAACATTGTGCCAGCCATCAGGAAGATCATGCCAGACGTACAGGGGGGTGTGAGAACATACCGGCACATCCACCACTGATTCTGGTGCCTAGTGGGCTAATTTAACCTGAATTCTGCATAAGATCATTGCTGAATGGTCCTTCAGTCTGAGTTCCTGGCATTCTTTATTCTGAAACATATGCATGGTCTTTGTAGTGATCCAGCTTTTGTCCAACCTGCTTTTGAATTATCCTTGTCTGCCCATGTTTGCTGCTCCTCTCTGTTACCAACCTTAGCCTGGACTTCAGGCCAAGATTTCGCAACTTGATACCTCACTGTCCGCACATTAGCAACCCACATTGTGACCCTATCTGCTTGTGAGCAGCCTCAGCTCATAACTTAACTTGGTGTATCCTGGGTGCCTTACCCACTGTACTTCCACTCTTCTGTTTCTGCTTCCAGTCTTTACTCTTGCAGACCTGTCTCAACATCCAGAGGTGCTTGGACAGGAATTGGGCAAGAGACTCATGATACTCGTGAGCCATTTACTTGAAGGAGGTGAAGGGGTGCTTTCAGGGGCGGACTGACAACTCATGGGGCCCCCGGGCAATATGGGATCATGGGGCCTCTGTGTCCTTGCCCAAACTCAAAAAAGCCTATGAAAAAGGTACCAGGGGCGAGTCATGGGGCCCCCTACTTACCCCGGCCCTCGGGCAGTGCACGAGTTTCCAAATGGTCAGTCCGCCCCTGGGTGCTTTGACATCATACTTTTAAGCAAAGCATTTTTTTTTTGCACATATTGCACCTGATGGTGGACATTAAGATCTTTGTTTATTTGGATTTAATAATAATTATTATGGACACATTGTTTGTGAACTGAGTTGCACAATATTTTGAAAGTGAATATTTTGTTGATACATTTTATATTGAAATATTTTAACACTTTTTCTTGTTTTAGATAATTTAACACTTGAGATTTTGATCACGGTCATACACGTATTTGTTTCCTTGCACACTCCACAGTGAGTTTAGTAAGTGCAACTGCATAATTATTTATTATATCTTTTGCGCTGAGCTTTTTACATGCATTTTTATCAAGAATTTTTAAAACAATGTCAGGAATAGCAGCCTCTTTATTTCTTTTAGTGAAGACATTCTTCAAACTGTCACTTCTTTTAGTATAACATCTGTGTGAATTAACCCACGTTAAGTGGCACACTAGTACCCTCTTATATCTCAGGATTGTAAGTTTTAGGGAGACATAATAATGAGGACTTTAAACACTAACGCAATCTACTCTACACTGCATTTTTTCTGAATTAGATTAATTAGTTTGACCTTAGATGGAATGCCATACTTCATCTAATTAAAAAGAGGTAGCCGGCCTACATTATGCAGTTTGGAAAATTGAGCAGAAGTGAAGTCTGCTTCTTAGAATATTTATTATTACCTACAGAACTAGAGAAAAAAATGTCATGCCGTATGACTGACAAAATAGTTGAGAAGTTTGTAGAAAAGACAGTTGACTTTTTTGTGTTTCGTTAAATTATGCTAAACACAACATAGTTTTTGCACAACATCATGCTTACTATTATTGCTTATACAATATTTGTTTTTAGGACAACCCCATTTAGTATGTATCCTAGTTTGTTGAGGTACAATAAATACAAGGAAATTGTTACAAAAAAAGAATCTGGACAATGGACTTTGGTTTAGTAAATATGTCTGTTAGGCCCAACAAGGCCAATGACTCAGTCAATTGGATAACCTGAGGACTACATTCAATATATTTAAATTAGTGCTGACATAAAAAAAAGTATACAGTCAATATTCTACAGCTACATCAATGCCAGAGTTAGAGTCTTATAGCTTAAACGTGGACCTGAGTTAATATAACTGTACACAACACTGTGATACCAGTGAAGTTACATGCATGTCACAGTAGGCAATACCTTTTTATATCAAAGAGTGAAACATCACCAATGTTCAATTTGGAAGTACACACTATGATGATCTGTAGTGTTGGGCATGCTGGGGTTGTCAGTACCTGCTGGTTAACAGGCCAGGAATCAGGTGAAGGTGCCCTAGACAACATGCAAGATAATCTCTTATTAAACAAGAAGCTGTCCACCCTAAAGTATAGGGCTTTCATACGTTTGTATTTTTATTCTGTCCAGCATAGGTTGGGTTCTAGTTGGTCTAAGAGATCTTCACAGTGATTGAGAAGCCTATAAACAAAATAAAATCTGCTCATTCAGTGAGGAGAGAGGGACCTCACAGCTTCTTGGTTAAGAGGCACATTTATACCCACACTCAGCTATGGACCAACTGTGTCACAAGTAGGGAAACAAATGCTAGGGATCTAGAAATCTTTATTTTTTAAAAAAATTTTTATTGTTAGGTTTGTTACTTAGGTTGTCTTCAGTTTTGGAAATCCAGACTATCCGTTGCCATTTTGCCATTTTTTAATTCTGACAGCAGCACTTGACAAGACTGTATTTGTTCTTCAAGTCCAGTAGATTTTCTGGTTTCTATTCAATATTATTCACAGGTGCTCATGCTTCCATTGGTGTAATCCCCTATGCCTTACAACTACAATCAGCAACAACACACAGCTGGCAAGACTGGTTGCTCTCAGGTGTAGCTTGGTACGCTACAGTCCACTAAAGTTGTATCGTAAATAATGTTTTCTTAATGATCTGGCACATATAACAGCAATATACAGTGCACATAAAAACCCAAGAGGACAATAGAGAATGGTGAAGTAAAAATGATTAAAGAAGAAAAGAAAAGTGATGATGATAAGGATGTCAGGTATAAGTGAAACATTATATTTGCACCGCAAGCAATACATTACTTTTGGTTTTGACTTAGAAAATGTGTGGAAACCAAACGTACTCACAAAATGCTCCCCAACCTGTAACCTGTCCATAATCCTTAACCCCTTTACACCGGTGCCTCCCAGCCCTTTAAGGTGCCTCTGATGTCGGGAGGTGGGACAGGGTTTATGATTAAGTGACTGCCATGATTGGGTTTTACAATGGTCACATGATCGGAAAGCATCCAATTGCACTTAGTAATCGGGAGCTTTCTGTTAGGCACCGGTAACTGTGCCAGGAGCACACATGGTTCACTCTCTTGGCACAGTCTGTTTACATTTTGGTACACAAATATGTGGCCTCTAGGTGTCAAGGCCCATCTGCCGAGAGGCCATATATTTGTGTACCCCCGGCACTAAGGAGTTTACCTAATGAACCCAAAGCTTGACATTGATGTCTAAATTCTAATTCTCCAAATGGCTTGTTAGCGCTTAACCTAGCTCCTCAAACTAAATTTTAGCCATTAATATGACTATTAAAATTAACATATAAAACATACCTTACATTTAAAATGAAATTATAGGCAAGTTTACAAAAAACAAAAATGTTTTACTTTATCTTCTCTGTGCAGTGGTTTTGCACAGAGCAGCCCCTTTTCTTGGATCCCCCGCCAGAACTCCTGGACCCTTCCTCCTACCAAATGCCCTCACAGCAAACAGCTTTCTATGGGGGGAACCCAAGCAAGCTCGCTCCCAAACTGTTGCTCTACGTGTCCATTAACACATAGAGCCAGTACTCTGCCCTGCCCCCTCTCTCTACTCATTGGCTCACTGGCTGTGATTGACAGCCAATGAGGAGAGAGAGTCCCCGGAGAGCAGAGGCTCTTGTGCACATAGCTGCATTGTGATGGGGCTCATGTAAGTATTAGGGGTGCTGGGAGGGCTGCTACACACAGAAGGTCTTTTACCTTAATGCATAGCATGCATGAAAGAAAAAAATATTCAGCCTTTAGAACCGCTTTAACCCCTTAAAGCCAGTGCCTCCCAGGCCTTTAAGGGGTTTCTGATGTTGGAAGGGGGGAGTTTATGATCATGTGACTGTCGTGGTTGGCTGTCACATGATCTGTTAAGCGCTGGTAATGGTGTCAGGAGTGCGTAGGGCACACACTCTCGTCACAGACTTGTTTACATTTTGGTACACATATATGTGGCCTCTTGGTGGCAAGGCCCATCCGCTGAGAGACCACATATATGCATGCTGCCGACACAAACAGGTTAAAGTCCAACTTCAATCACTTGCAATTTGTTTTGGTTTTGGGTCAACTATATAACATGTATAACTTGTATGATTGCTATTTCTGTCTTTGCCCCCAACATTTTGCTCTTGTCCTGTCTCAGTGACCACAATGGAAGTGAGAGGGACAGCAATAAAAAATCTGACAGAGGACAGGTTTTAACCCTTTACCGCTGTGTCCAAAATGAAAAATCGTTTGGCTGTAGTTGGACCATAGCCTAAATCTAAAAGTAACCAGTATACAGGTGAAACTCGAAAAATTAGAATATCGTGCAAAAGTTCATTTATTTCAGTAATGCAACTTAAAAGGTGAAACTAATATATGAGATAGACTCATTACATGCAAAGCAAGATAGTTCAAGCCGTGATTTGTCATACTTGTGATGATTATGGCTGACAGCTCATGAAAACCCCAAATCCACAATCTCAGAAAATGAGAATATTACATGCAATCAAAAATAATAATAACAAGGATTTTACATAGAACAATATTGGACCTCTGAAAAGTATAAGCATGCATATGTACTCAGTACTGGATTTGGGCCCCTTTTGCAGCAATTACTGCCTCAATGCGGCGTGGCATGGAAGCTATCAGCCTGTGGCACTGCTGAGGTGTTATGGAAGACCAGGATGCTTCAATAGCAGCCTTCAGCTCTTCTGCATTGTTCGGTCTCATGTCTCTCATCTTTCTTTTGGCAATGCCCCATAGATTCTCTATGGGGTTCAGGTCAGGCGAGTTTGCTGTCCAATCAAGAACAGTAATCCTACGGTCATTGAACCAGGTTTTGGTGCTTTTGGCAGTGTGGGCAGGTGCCAAGTCCTGTTGGAAGATAAAGTCAGCATCCCCATAAAGCTTGTCTGCGGAAGGAAACATGAAGTGCTCCAAAATCTCCTGGTAGATGGCTGCGTTGACCCTGGACTTAATGAAGCTCAGTGGACCAACACCAGCAGATGACATGGCTCCCCAAATCAACACAGACTGTGGAAACTTCACACTGGACTTCAAGCATCTTGCAGTGTGTGCCTCTCCATTCTTCCTCCATACTCTGGGTCCTTGGTTTCCAAATGAGATGCAAAAGTTGCTCTCATCAGAAAAGAGGACTTTGGACCACTGAGCAATAGACCAGGTCTGTTTTTCTTTAGCCCAGGTAAGACGCTTCTGACGTTGTTTGTTGTTCAGGAGCGGCTTGACAAGAGGAATACGACATTTGAAGACCATGGCCAGTATCCATCTGTGTGTGGTGGCTCCTGATGCACTGACTCCAGCCTCAGTCCACTCCTTGTGAAAATCCCCAACACTTTTGAATGGCCTTTTCCTGACAATCCTCTCCAGGCTGCAGTCATCCCTGCTGCTTGTGCACCTTTTTCTTTTACACTTTTCCCTTCCACATAACTTTCTATTAATGTGCTTTGATACAGCACTTTGGGAACATCCAACTTATTTTGCAATTACCTTTTGAGGCTTTCCCTCCTTATGGAGGGTGTCAATGATGGTTTTCTGCACAACTGTCAGGTCAGCAATCATTCCCATGATTGTGATTCCTACTGTACCAGACTGAGAGACCATTTAAAGGCTCAGGAACCCTTTGCTGGTGTTATGGCTTCATTAGCTGATTAGAGTGGGACACTTTGAGCCTAGAATATTGCACCTTTTCACAATATTCTAATTTTCTGAGATTGTAGATTTGTGGTTTTCATGAGCTGTAAGCCATAATCATCACAAGTATGACAAATCACGGCTTGAACTATCTTGCTTTGCATGTAATGAGTCTATCTCATATATTAGTTTCACCTTTTAAGTTGCATTACTGAAATAAATGAACTTTTGCATGATATTCTAATTTTTTGAGTTTCACCTGTATATTTTTAAAAAACAGTTGTGTTCTCCCTGCCACTTGAAGCACAAAAAGTTCTGAAGTCACTTCTCTCTTCCATGGTTCAGCACTGCCCTTCACACCACTGATTGCCATTTTAGTTCTAGGATGAATGACACCCAGCGCCATTCAACCACTTCTTAGCCCAGGCTGTGGGCTCACAGTACAAATGTTCAGACTTGAAAAAAGCATTCAGCCAGTGCTCTATGATTGTTGTCATATCAAGACATGCACTGCATTTGAGCAATTTACTTACAACCATAAAATACCAGGGGGTACAGAAGTCTCTATAAGAGTGGATTTGTATGCAGGCCAGTATTATTGAGTGATTTGGCAAAACCAGAGAGCATGAAAGAATATTCCTTGTTTGCATATTTAGAGAAGAAATCATTGAACAAGGATTTCAACAAACACAGATGTGTGAATGAGCAATAAATACTGTTCAGCATACAAAACTCAAATTATTTATTTCTCAGGAATATGGCTGAACGGCTGTTTTTTTTTCTAGAAAAAAGACATCAAGGAAGATTTACTAAAGGAAAAAAGGCTATTCATTATGCAAGAGAAAATGTTTATCTCGTCAGAAATTCAGAGGTCTCCTGCAACAGACATAAACTAGTTCTACATCTGATAAGCACATACTTGTTTCAGGTTAGTGATTTACTAAATCATGAAAGAAAAATGGGTCACAACCCAGGAACTTGCATCTCTGTAAGTGGGCAATCATAGCTCCCATAGTATCCTGATAGGTTCCTTTTAAAGCTGGCCATACATGGTTCAGGTTTAAAAAAAAAATGAAAACAATTTGAGGCAGATGGGGAAATCCTCCCCACTGCACTACTGGCACCAGACAAATTTTCATGCATCTATGGCCAGTTTAAGCCAACGTTTGTCTAAGCTGACCTGTAAGTTATTAACAGACAGAGAAATTATATAGTGAATGGGATTTTAATACAGAGGTATCATACAATTAACTAATCTTTACAAGACACTATAATCACCAGCATATAGAAGGATTACATTGTTCGTATAATAATTTCTAGGATTGTTTCCGAATCAGCTATATTTTCCTTTAATCATTGACTTGAACATTTTTTTGCATATGTCTCTGTATAGTGACATGCAATTCATCTTCTATATCAAATTTAAATTATATGAGTCATTAATACTATTTAATTTGCTCCCTTTTTGTCTGTTAAATATACCATTGAAATTATTTTGTTATATTCATTTTATAAGTGCAAAAACAAAAATTGTTGATTTTGTCAGAAATTCAGAGCTCTTCTATATCACCCGCAAACGTTCTGTAATTTTTTATTAAAAACTTGCAAACATACAGCTTATTAATAAAAACATATTTACATATCTACAAAAATAAATACAATTAATATATACATAAACAAAAAAAAAACAAATAAGCTGACACCAGAAGATAACAAAAAACAGCTTTTTGCCAAAAATAACATAATTAGAACTACATATAAAAGAAACATATTTTTATTATCAATAAAACACTAATATATGCAAAACACAACATAACCCTACCTATCACCTAAACACACCCTCAAGCTAAGAAATGACTAAATATTTATCCCATAAAAGAAAAGCTGCACAGACTGGCAGCAGCTAAAAAGACCTGACATTCCTCCACACCTTTGTCCAGCTCTTCTTCACCCAGAATGTTGTGCACCACCACCTCGACAGGAAGGACTTTTTCCCAGTGAGTCTGTAAAGCCCCATATGCCCACTCTGCATTACACATGCGGGGGGATACCCAGAGCCCCACATACCCACTTATAGACTTCAATATTGAAGGGCCACTGAAGCAAGAAATGGTCCATTGTCTCCTCCGCCCCACACTTTCTGTATTAGGGCTGGTTCATACTGCCGCGATTTCAGGTGGGATTTGGGAATTGAAATCGTACCTCAAATTGGATCTAATGAATGTGAATGTGAGTGTCTTAACATACGCGATTAGCCGCAGCGCGATTTCAAAAGTAGTTCTTGTATTACTTTTTCTGCAGTTCGTTGCAATTTCACATAAATAGACTACAATGGAAATCGCACTGCAAAACGCAAGTGTGTCTAAATATGTGCGATTTGTGATAATTTTTTTAACCCTTTCCTAGTTTTTTCCTGCTGTCTCTGCCTGCTCAAGCCTAAATCTCACATTGTTCCTCCCTGTGACTAGTACAGCCCAACCCCACATCCCCTCTGATGTCCCCTCTGACAAGTGGCAGGACATGGAAATTGAAAGAAATTGCTAGAAAACGCAACTGTGAACGTAATAAATCAGTGGGAAATCTTCACAAGTTGCAAACAAATCTTCAGAAAACGCGGTGAAATTGCAAACAAAACATGCGATTTTAAATCGCATCCAGTGTGAACCAAGCCTTATTTCTGAAAGCTCTCTTAGTTATCTGATCTTGGGGTACAGTAAAACAAATCAGGGGGCATAATTTAAACACTGTGTGTGAGTCACTGACAGTCTGTCACACAGTGTCATGACCTGGGAAACACTATTATGTATTAGGTTGTCATTTGATTTGGGTGAATAAACAGAACGTTTGCACCCTTATATCAGATGTCCCTATCAGAAAGCCCCTTTACATCAGGATTCCTCTTAAAAGTCCCTCTGTACATCACATGTCCCCATCAGAGTGCCCCCTTACATCAGGTGTCCCCATCAGAATGCCTCCTTACATGAGTGTCCCCATCAGAGTGCCCCCTTACATCAGGTGTCCCCATCAGAATGCCCCCTTACATAAGTGTCCCCATCAGAGAGCCTCCTTACATCAGGTGTCCACATCAGAGTGCCCCCTTACATCAGGTGTCCCCATCAGAGTGCCCCCTTACATCAGTGTCAGTGGTTAGGGATTTAGCAAAATATACTGGGAGGATTGATTGACACTACTCAGTCCACAAAAATGCTGTGTGTTGTCAACCCACAGCAGAACCTTAAGTGTTACTAAACAGACAACAGTAAAATCAGGCTGTATATGCAGTAAAGCATGCTTGTTATACTCTCTGTAGAACCTAAGGGATTAATCCTCTGCATTGTGTAAAACGGCTGTTTGATTCTGTCTTCTCTGATCCTCCCCTTCTACTGTCCCCAATCCATCTGTTGATAGTACAGAGCTCTAGGAGTCACTCTGCACATGCTCAGTTTGGTGTGTATTGCTAGAGAGTTTTTTTTTTCTTTGGGAGGGTGCATGTGATCAGCACAGAGTCAATCAGCACTCTCATGACAGAGAGTCAGGGGTTATGCAGCCTCATAGGACAGTCAGAGCAGAATGAAAACTCCTCCTACAAGATTAACCAGTGCTCAGCTGTACACTGATAGAAGTCACAAGACTGCTTTAACTGCTGATGAGAAAAGGTATTTAGCAGTTTATATTTACTAAAATAATTGCATTTCCATGTTCTGTGTACTGTAGGAGATCAGATACTGTATAGTGAATGCAGGGTCCTGGGTTTTGTAACACTTTAAGATTTGAGTGCATTTCTGGCAGATCAAGTTAATTTTTCATACTTGCAGGGTCTTTAATGGGATAAAACATGGGTAAATGTGCATGTATTACAGAGATGTACAGCATATGTTTTTTGTTTTGTTTTGTTTTTTGTTTGCCTTGACATACCATTTACCAGCTAATAAACATTTCAGATTATATTAAGCTACATAACTATTATTTATGAATACATTTGTGAATATCAATCATTATTTTCTATAAGCTAACGTATAATTTAGGGTGATAAGTCCTTTTATTCTCAATATAGTGAAAGTGTCAGTTTAGCAGACTTTAGAACAAATGAACAATACTATCAAAATGACTTCTTGTAAGGGATAAGCATTTAATGATATTACTAATGCACAAGCCTGCATCCTTCTTCATCTGCCTTTCTGAAAAGTTATGGAGGGAGAAACCTTTCCAGATGTTGTTTAGAACCTTCATTCAGTTAATTAACAGTCGTCATTCTAGCAGCACTAGAATATGAAATGATGAATTGTCAGACAGTGAAAGGTAAATGTCGAGAATGGATAATTATAGACCTGCTACAAAATTATCTACAGTACACAGACATTTCACAGCATTCAGAAAAAGCATTTCAGAAAATCCAGCCTTATTTCAAAACATTTAATATGCTCCTATTAGGAGTTATTACTGCTATTTACTCTTTTGAATTGGAATAATTCATCAGTACTTTCTGACTTTTCCATTTAGAAGTATTAAAGCTCATTTTCTGCCACATATTTTTGTTGGTTTTAGATAGATTTGGGAATAATTGGAGCCTCTGTCAAGGTTGTATTACATTATAAAAAGGTGAAAGTGTAGAGCACTGGATCCATTGGCTTAGGTAGGAAACCCAATGTTGGTCAATGTTGGTCTTGTCCAGAGCGACATTCTTACATAGATGGCTCTCCAAGAGAATAAAGGCTGTGAGTTAAACTATTGCCTCAAAGATACTGAAGATAACAGGAGGAAAGTGCCAGAATTTTTGTTTTTGTCCAGTAGTGGTTCATTATAAATTCTTGCATTTGCCAAGGAACCAAATTTTTTTCTGTAAGCCATAATCATCACAATTATGACAAATCATGGCTTGAACTATCTTGCTTTGCATGTAATGAGTCTATCTCATATATTAGTTTCACCTTTTAAGTTGCATTACTGAAATAAATTAACTTTTGCACGATATTCTAATTTTTCAAGTTTCACCTGTATGTGTATGTTAGTTTTTGCCTGTACCCGTAGTAGGGCCCAGAAACAATAGTACGCACTTTGCATTTTTTAAAATCCTGCCTAAAACACATTGATAATAATTTCAACATTTTTTTTAAAATACCCAAAATATGCGGACTTTGACCTTTGACCTGGACCTTGACCCTAACACTAACCCTGGCAAACTTTGCTCTTATTACTTTTTACTTTTTTTTTTCATTTAACTTTTTAATACACTTTTGTTTGTGTATATCTTTCTCTCCTGCAAGAAGATAAAGATACACTGTATCTCTCCCTTCATTCATTCATTCAGAAGCAAATATAGGAGTGGGCTTACAGTGACTGATCACTGTGATAGCCAATCAGAGGCTATTACAGTGATTAGGTGACCCAGAATCTGGAGTCCCAGGCCCCTATCGTTATTCCAAGCCCCTGGACTCCTGTGAGAGCCCGGTCTCCCACTTCTTCACAGCACGCTCCCAGCACAAAGAAAGATATGCATATATGCAGCCCCACAGAAAAATCCCACTTTCATGAAGCCACATATATGTGTATGGTCAGTGGGAAGGGGTTAAAAAGGAGAGCTGTCATATATTCCGCTATTTACAACCATGCAAGAAAAAACAGTTTACATCTCATAATTACATGCCAAACATCATAGATTATCTGGCATATATGAGTTTTTATTGTATGCATTTTTTAATAACAAAGTCCACTTTTTCAAGGATGCATATGCAATTCATATAACAGAGATATTCTTTATGAGAAGCTAGACAAAAAAATTTGGCTGATACTGCATGTGTACAAGCTATCTGTTGGCAGATCTTCAAATACAGATTTTATGCAGTGGATCATAAACAAGCTAATTAATAGTATATCTCTGTACACTGGAAAAATGCCTGCCAAAATATCTAAAGTCCACATGCCAACCCCCTCCCCAAAACAGGACGCATCAGGATAAAGGACTGCTAAAAATGAGATCAAATGAAATTATACATTTTCCAAAAAAGACAGAAAAATGCCTGATAAAGGTTCCAAAGTTGGTAAAAACCTCATATGTACAGTCATGGCCAAAAATATTGGCATCCTGCATTTCTGTCAGATAATGGACCACTTCATCCTGAAAGTGGGTCAGTTGGACGGGACCAATTGGATGCTGACGTCAGTACGCTCCCTGTGATTGTCGGAGGTGATCCGCGGTGAGCGGATCTTTTCAGTGGCTATGCGATTGATGCTGGTGTTGGTCTAGACACCTTATTTGTAAGTGTTTTGATCTTTTAATAAACGTATATTGTTTTAAGACATGCTGCACCATTATGCTTCTTCTTTGTCCCTGAATATGGTCCCAGTGCTTATGGAGATATGGTGATTACTCATTCATGAAAGAGTGGCTGCAGAGTATTCCTCCTGAAAGTCTGGAATCTGCCTATACTACAGAGGGGTGCTTCTTGTTATCTGAAAGTTACTACTGCAGAGCATTGCACCAAAGAGTCTGGAATTTGCTACATTCATCGCTCCCAGAGCAAGAGCGCTTATGCTGGTCTATAATTTGATCAGCATATAGCTCTGTTGAGTTCATCCAATTTATTCGGTGGTGGATTGATCACGGTGTTCTGTTTTTTCACATGATGATTTTTTGATATGTTATGGTGTTTGGACTTTCACATATTGATTTATGGACACTTTAATTGGTTGTTTTATTTATTACTAGCGCATTCCTATGTTTATTTTATTTGATGCCAAAAAATTTTTTGTGGATTTGGAATTGCTGCTATACATAATTAAGGGTGTGGTGCTTTTCTAAGATTACTCTGTTCACCCAGAAAGTTGTTGCAATTACAAATGTTTAGGCATTCTCATGATTATTGCTTATTTCTTTTGTTTGAATTGGTATAACACAAAAAGGTGGAGAAACTAAAAACTAAATCTGACACATTCCACGCAAAACTCCAAAAATGGACTGGACAAAATCATTGCCACCTTCTCAAATTTGTTAGAAATAGTTGCATTCCAAGTTTGTGATGCTCCTGTAATTTGTAATTACACTCACCTGTATCAATTAACAGGTGCTGACAATATAGAAATCAGACTGGCAACCACTTAAATGTTGAAAAATTGACTCTTGATTGTGTGTCTCTGTGTGCTACATGGAGCATGGAGCAGAGAAAGAGCAGAGAAGAATTGTCTCAGAATTTGAGAACAAAAATTGTGGAATAGTATGGATAATCTCAAGGTTACAAGTCCATCTCCAGGGATCTTAATGTTCCTGTGTCCACTGAGCCCAACTGTCAACCTGGGCCTTCTGCGGTGAGTGGCAATGTTTCTTCTTGCTGAGCCACCTGAAATGCTGGACAGCTCGCTTGGCAATTATTTGGATGATCCTACCTTGACCTTGTTTATCATGAACCTTGAATCCCTTGCTCCTCCCATGAACTTCCTGATATAAGCCTTGTTTCTGCACTTCCTTTTTGCCAGATTATTGTGCTCTTCAGCCAGTATCGTGCTCCTTATCGTCTCTTCTGTTATCCGTATTTGCTATCACTCGTTATTGACCCTTGGCTTGTTCTCGACTACGCTTCTGTCTGATCCCAACCTTCGACTGCTCCTTACCGACCTTGGCTTGTTTACTGACCACGCTTCTGTTTGATCCTTACCTGTTTATACGCTATTGGGCCTCTGCTTGCTCACCTTCTGATGGGCTGATCCTGAGGACCACGACCTGGTGCTAACACACAGCCAATTCCATCTCCATCATTAGGAGCTCTGGTGAACACCGGGTGACCCCACTCCTTTGCCACGGTGACCTGCCTGTGTACCTATCCTGCTGTTTTCAGGTAAGCCTTTCTACTGCTATAGCAACTGGTCTTTGAGCCTGACCCCTGATCGTGACACCAACATTGTCAAGAAGTTTACAGTCCATGGCACTGTAGCTAATCTCCCTGGACGTGGGTGAAAGAGAACAAAAATGGATCCAAGATTGCAATGAAGGATTGTTCAAATGGTGGCTAAAGAACCTCTATCAGCTTCCAGATAAATTCAAGCTGAACTTCAGGCACAGGGTACTGTGTCAGCTCGCGTTATACCTCACCATCTGAATGAAAAGGGACGGTATGGTAGTAGACCCAGGACCCCCACTGCTGACACAGACACATAAAAAAGCCAGATTGGAGTTTTCCAAAACGTACTTGAGGAAGCCAAAATTCTTTTGGGAGAATGTGCTGTGGATAGACGAAACAAAATTACAGCTTTTTGCTAAAGCCCATCATTCTACTGTTTTTAGAAAAAAGCAATGAGGCCTTTAAAAAAAGAATACAGTCCCTACAGTCAAACATGGTGGAGATTCACTGATCTTTTGGGGTTGTTTTGCTGCTTCAGGCACTAGGTGTCTTGACTGTGTGCATGGGATTATGAAATCTGAAGACTAACAAAGAATTCTGGGGTGCAATGTAGGGCCCAGTGTCAGAAAGTTGGGTCTCCATCAGAGGTCATGGGTCTTACTACAGGACACTGTCCCAAAGCACACATCAAAAAACACCCAGGAATGATTTCAGTCGGAAAAAGTGCCGGAGAGTACTCAGCTGGCCAGCAATGGGTTATTGGAGAGATCTCAAAACAACAGTTGGGAAAAGGAACCCTTACAATCTGAGAGGCAGTTAGCGAAAGAAGAGTGGTCCAACATTCCAGTAGAGAGGTTCAAGAAACTCATTGATGGTTACAGGAAGTGATTGATGGATGTGCTATGAAATATTAAAATGAGGGAGCCAATATTTAGTCCAGTTCATCTTTGGATTTATTGGTGGAACGTGTCAGATTTGGCTTTTTTTTCCCTCCACTTTTTTGTTTCTTACCAATACAAACAAAAGAAATAAACATGAGAAGGCCTAAACATTTGTAATTGCAACAATTTTCTGGGTGAAGTTGTGCATTATCTGACAGAAATACAGAAGTGACAATATTTTTGGCCATGACTGTACATGTCCCACACTGATACAAAGTCACTTACGTGCCCCACATTAGAAAAAAGATTTGGCTTTTTTTTCCCTCCACTTTTTTGTTTCTTACCAATACAAACAAAAGAAATAAACATGAGAAGGCCTAAACATTTGTAATTGCAACAATTTTCTGGGTGAAGTTGTGCATTATCTGACAGAAATACAGAAGTGACAATATTTTTGGCCATGACTGTACATGTCCCACACTGATACAAAGTCACTTATGTGCCCCACATTAGAAAAAAAGAAACACAGGGCAGGGTGGGGTCCATCACAGGGGGCCGACCCACCAATTTACTTCCATCATCTGCCAAGATTGAGAGGTAGTGCAGCCATCCACCTCTCTCTTTTTATCTTGAACCAGAAATCGTGGACAGCTAAGCCATTTTTTGGGAAAATGTACCCTCTTTTTCGAATGGGCCTCGATTCTGACGTGTCTTCTCTAGGGGTCGATCTTCAGATATTTGACCAATGAACTTCAGACACTTTGTCAATGTATTAGAGATTATTATGTGTCACTGAGTAGTCTGTGGATATCATAAAAATCCCCATTTTCTTAAAGGCTTGCATGATTTTACAATAAAGTCAGATTAAGGAGTATCTCATTGGGTAGTATTGCCCCATCTTCCTGTTCTGTCTGACAACAGTCAAATAAACAGGAAAGAAGAAAAAATTAAGGGACACAGCAATAAAATGTTGAATGAGGTCCTAACTCTTCCACAATATATCTGAATCACAAGTTAATCCAATAAAATGTCTGGAACTGGACAGAAATACAAAGAGTCAGAAAGAGAAAAAATTGCCTGTTTGTTTAACATAGGAGACATTCTGGCACTTGGCTAGGGGTGTAGATTATATATTAGCCACACCGGAGTAGCATCACTGTGATAGAATGGTGTGAACGTTGTCTCCTGAAGAGGGACTGTGAGGCTAAGGCAATGGGTGAATCTGCTATGGCTGGGCAGCTCAAAACCTATGCCACAACTGCTGGGCACCAGGGGCGGACTGACAACTCATGGGGCCCCCGGGCAATAGGGGATCATGGGGCCCCTGTGTTTTTGCCCAAACTCAAAGCACACCCAAAAAAACCTACAAAAAGGTAACAGGGGCATTTCATGCGGCCCCCTACTGACCCCGGGCCCCAGTGCTCAAATGGTCAGTCCGCCCCTGCTGAGCACTACTCTTATTTTCAATGTGTTCTGCTAGAAATTTAATTTTTTTCAATAATTATATAAATAAGAAACTGAAGACGTTACAATCAAACTTCAGACAGTTTTACACTTTTTGTCAAGACATCATTAGATATGTTTCTGCCCTAGGCAATAATCAGACTGTATGTAGAACATGTATTATTTTATAATGCATGCATCTAGTAGCTTATGATTATTACCTTGCTGGTCTGGATAATGTCTTTCAGGGAACAGAAAGTACTTGAGATAATTATTGTTTCCAGGTGACAGACTTAATTGCATAGAGAGTATTAAATGCATGGTCAACACTGATCAATGAATTCAATATTTGCAGAAAATTACAAAGCTGTTTGAACTGTAGGCGAAATATATTTACATATGGCGATGGCAACTCATAAAACAGACTGCAATTTATGTGGAATTAACTTTTATAAATGCTAATAATGATTTTATAATTATTGAAAACAGTTGAAGATAGGAAACTTATCAGAATAAAACAGATTTTTAACCACTTGCCTTCAGGGCACTTATACCTCCTTCCTGCCCAGGCCAATTTCCAGCTTTCAGCGCTGTCACACTTTGAATGACAATTGCGCGGTCATGCAACACTGTACTCATGACATTTTTATCATATTTTTGAGACAGATAGAGCTTTATTTTGGAGGTATTTAATCACCTCTGGGTTTTTTATTTTTTGCTAAACAAACCAAAAAAAAATTAAAAAAAAAAAAGTGTTTTTCTTAGTTTTTTTATAAAACTTTGTAAATGAGTGATTTGTCTCCTTCACTGATGTGCGCTAATGAGGCTGCATTGATGGGCACTGATAGCCTGCACTGATGGGCACTGATAGGTGGCACTGATGGGCACTGATGAGGAGGCACTGGTAGGTGGCACTGATGGGCATTGACAGGCATCACTGATGGGCACTGAAAGGCAGTATTCATATATGGCACTGATAGGTGGCACTGATAGGTGGCACTGAGTGGCACTGTTAGGTGGCACTGACTGGCACTGTTAGGCGGCACTGATAGGCAGCACTGACTGGCACCGATAGGTGGCACTGACTGGCACTGTTAGGTGGCACTGACTGGCATTGTTAGGCAGCACTGATAGGCAGCACTGATGGGCACTGATAGGCGGCACTGACTGGCACTGATATACAGCACTGAATGTTATTGATAGGCGGCCCTGACTGGCATTGATAGGTGGCACTGATTGGCAGCACTGATAGGATGCACTGACTGGCATTGGTAGGTGGCACTGACTGGCACTGATAGGTGGCACTGAATGGCAGCTCAGATGGGCACTGACATGTGGCATTGATGTACACTGGTAGGCACTAACATGTGGCATTGATAAGCACTGACAGTTGGCATTGATGGACACTGCCAGGTGGCACTGCTGGGGCTACACTGATCATCAGGGCACACTGATCATCAGTGCCCTGATGATCAGTGTAGATGTCCCCCTCTGAGGAATGCCGATTACCGGCTCTGCTCTCCTCTCGAGCTGTCAGCGTAACAGCTCGAGAGGAGAGAAATGCTGATAACCGGCATTTCCTTATTTACATGTGATCAGCTGTGATTGGACACAGCTGATGACATGACTGAGCCGACATCTTCGACTCTTTCCGTTGATCGGTGATCCGCTGTGTCAGAGGGACACAGTGCACCACCGATCACCGCACTGCGCCCCCCCGGACGTCCTCCCAGAATGAGAGAACCGCTATGCGGCTGTCATTTCCTTATATGACGGGCGGGAGGTGGTTAAGGATGCAACATCTAAGTTGCTTTTGTCTTAATCCTAACTTACCGACTGTATATCATGAGTAAGGCTCCATGTTCATGAGCGTACCCTGAACGCCGGCTGCCGGAAATACAAACCGGGGCAACCACAGTACTACGATTCTGCTGCGGTTTTACTAAATTTTGCATTTTCCTGCAGTCGGCGGTCAAAACCTTCCTATCCTGAATGCGATTTTTCTGTGTTCAGGAGACGAAGGTTAACCTCACCTAAACGCAGCAACTCCTAAACTCTGGTAAAAGCCTATGTGTACATGGACACATGGACTTTTATGGAGTTGAGTTTAGCAGCTTTGGTAAAAAAATGCACAGTACAGTAAGTAGCCAGTGAACTTTGGACTTGCATAGTGAAACCAGGTCAGTGACTCACTAATTACTGAAATAAGGATAAGGATTACAAACCAGGAATTGCCAAATTAAAAACAGACTAGTTAGGGCAGATCTCATATTTGTACTTTAATCTATTTGACTTCATTGTCCATATGATATATCATTTCTATACCCTTTTTATACTAAAAACCTAAAAGTGCATCTGCCTAGAGGCTGTGTGTCAGGAATGGACTCGCCAATGGTGGTGGGACTCACCTGCCTTGTGGGCTGCAGTACCAAGGCTGGCTTTCAGCAGCCAGAATCTCACTCCTGCAATCAGGCCATCACCTGAGGTTGACTGTAGAAGGTGTATTTAAGCAGGACCAGGCCTGTGATCAGTGCCTTGGTGTATGTTTCCTATGAGCTCCTGTACGTTGCAGCCTGTGTTCTTGTGCCTATCTGATTTGTTGCCAACCCTGCCTGATCCTGACCTCTGCTGACTTCTTCTGCTTGATCCCTGGCTCGTTTGACTACTCTCCTGGACATCCCTAATCTGATCTGAACTCCTGTTACCGACCCCGGCGAGTGACCTGACTACTCTTCTGCCTGCTGCCTAGTACCACGCTGACACGCTGTTACCGACCCGGCCCGTCTGACCACACTAACTACTCTGCCACCCATCCATCCTGCACGGATCCAGCCATCCCTGCTCACACCTTCTGCCTCTTCACATCAGGCTTTCTACCTGCATATACCTCTGGCGGATCCCTCTACCGCGAGCAGGTGTACTAAGAGGCCGCGACCTGGTCCATCCCCACCATCAGGGGCCCTGGTGAATAAGCAGACTGGGACTTAGACTCCGCGCCCTGGGGAAGCCTGTCCTGAGGACTGCTAGAAGTACCACCAGACTGTCGTTAACAGAACCATACGGCCGGCCCGACCATTCCACCTCTCCAGCCCTGACTACGCCTGTGTTCCTGCACATACTAAGATTAGTAGAAGGTTGGTTTGTTTACTGTGCGTTGTATATTTGGGTGGCTAATAATAAAGTATATTGTTATTATATCATTCCTGAAGCCTGTTACTTCCCTGTGTCAGTCCACACATTTCTGGTCATACCCGGATCCTTGACACTGTGTGGCGGCAGTGGGTGGCGTACAGTTATTCAAAAATAATTTTGCTGAGAGGAACATATTCTTATGTATAATAGATCCTAGACAGAAGCCTTGCCTGCCAGTGCAGTCATCTGGTTTCTTATGGTTACTGTCCCTGTACCGTTGAATAGTGTATTGTGTGCTTACAGTGCATTCACTTTAGGAATTGTTAGCAGAGTGACAGTTTACCCCACTCTTCTAATGGTGTGATACTAAGGCTATCCAGTGGAGTAGAAGGGGATAAAACAAGGCAGTTGGCATGGGGGGTTGGGCTATAAATCCAGCACTGGGTACATCACCTGCTTTGTTCATTCTTGGTCATCCTCATTTTTGTAGTATAGAGGATTGAACATGCGTGTTTTCCCCTAAACCTTACACTTGAACAATGTATATTGCAGTGGCCATATTTAAGGAGACAGTCATCTGAAAAACTAAGGACTAAATAAGCAAATTGAAAGTGTTAGCTTGAATGAGTACGTAGTTAGTCCAAGATAATCAGCAGAAGAGGCCATTTCTGAAAGCTCTTAAAATAGCCACTAGTATAAGGTGTACTGGTGTAAGCATGATAGCAGAACAGCAGCAAATGGAAATCTAGCAGTTCAAAAACCTGCCTGGAATGCTTTAATGGCTTGAAAACATTACATTGAAAATATATATGTCAACGCACTCTAATCAGCACAGCTGCACTTCCTTCTTGTGATTTCTTTTCTTCACTTTCCACAACGCCCCACCAGACTCTGAAGTGCTGTTCAACATTACAAATATCACATCTCTATATTTGGATTTTTGACATTTCGAAAGTACACTCATAATGTAATAAGTATGAATCCAAAGTAGGCTTATAGATTTTTTTATTTCTTTTTAATGTACGTTAAGCTTAAATAAATGTAAAAAAATATAAGAAATAGCAAGATATTTTGTATTGAGCTACCTACACAGTACAGGAATAAAGGATGGGAGCAAATAGAGCTATTGACCCAGGCCTCCACCAGCAGTGGACTGGACCAATGAGGCATCTGCCCACCAGGTCGTTTTTGATTTCTATTGGTAATTAAGTAGCTCCCCACTCCACTAATCACTAGATGTTGGATAATTTGGTGACCAGCAGCCAAAGAAACGATCATACATCTGCCACCCCCCTCACCAACCGCTGCCACCCCCCTCACCAACCGCTCCACATCTGCCACCCCCCACTGCCAATCCCTTTACTGGCTCCCGATTGCCCAGCGCATCAAATTCAAATTACTAACTCTGACCTACAAAGCCATTCACAACGCCGCCCCAAACTATCTAACTGACCTGATACCCAAATACCACCCGTGCCCTTCACTCCTCACAGGACCTCCTACTCTCTAGCTCCCTGGTCTCCTCCTCCCACGCCCAACTGCAGGACTTCTCCAGGACTTCCCCCATCCTCTGGAACTCCATACCCCAATCCATCAGACTGTCACCTACCCTCCTCACCTTCAGGCGCACCCTGATAACCCATCTCTACAGGGAAGCCTACCCCACCCTCACCTAACAACCAATCTCCTCCACTCCTCCCACCACTCCATCCCCCACAGCCACTTCCTCCTGTACCACTATCCCCTCCCTCCTAGATTGTAAGCTCGAAAGAGCAGGGCCCTCGAACCCCTCATGTATTGTATTGTTACTGTATTGTCTCATGTTCTGTCCCCCTCGCTATTGTACAGCGCTGAGCAAACCCATTGGCGCTATATAAATACTGTATAATAATAATAATTATAATACATCCATTTAGGAAAAGTAACAGTCTTGCTTTAACCCCTCACCCCCACATTTTGTCCAGCAGTTACTTTTACTTTGTTATCCCACTGATCCATTCAGCTTTCAGAAATTAAAGTAAATACTTGTTACTTCCGGTATGAAGAACATGTAATTGCTAAACATGTGGACTAGTCAGCACTGTTACATAAGTAGGATATGGCCCTGTGTTAGCTATGACTCAGTCAACCCGTAGCTTACACAATGCATTCCTTTCACTCCCAGAGGCTAAAATAAAGTAGCAGGAGTTAGAAAAGAATGGTATGTGCTGTTGGTGAAGTGGTAATTAAAGTGTCCTGTATGGACAAAGCACAGGTTCAATTTTCATTAAAAGTAAATTAAAATCAGAAGAAAATATGTATAGTCCTACCTTTAGCTTTCGATCATGATCACCGCTGCACAGGGAGTTCACTGAGACTTTAAAGGTTTTCCAGACTGGATTTAAATTATTCATGACAACCTATAATGAAATAATGAGACAACTGGAAAAGTTTGTTTTATGCAAAAGTTTTATAATATAAGATCAGTACAAGAAGTGAAGTGTAGTGTTCACACTGACTGCTGATAAACCAACCACGTGGTCAATGGTCAATGTAGCATTCAAGAAAATACAATACATTTACAAATAGGTTTTTGTCTCCTACTCACCAAAACCATGATGGTGTGGATATATTCCCAAAAGTAAAACAGGTTAAGGAGGCATTCCTCCTACATATAGAAGAACCACCCCTTCACACTTTTTATTACTTTTAATTGAGAGCAATCATAACAATACTTGTAGGCTACAAGAAGCCATCAAAGACGAGGGGTTCTAAGCTCACTACTTATTCTAATGATAATCTGAGGATTAAATACTGGTGATCTGGAAAAGGAGGGGTACTGTAGACCAGCCTTTCTCAACCAGGATGCCTTGAGGTTTCTTCAGGGGTGCGTTGGCAAAATTAGGTCAAACTAGGATGTTGTGCAGGCAGCTGAAAATAGCCTAAAACTTGTATACAAGCCAGTTGGTGGAACAAGCCTGCCTTTTAGTTACACAAAGTCACAGATTTTTGTTGTGTACCATTACGACCTTCTAGCCACCGGCGTCCTGACAACCAATGATATCATCAGTTGATAAGGAGGATGTCAGCTGACTTCACAACATCCTAGTTTGACCCTCCTCTGCTTCTCTTCATCAGTGCTGGGGTCACATTAGCTCATTGATGGAGGCAACTGCGGTAGATGAGAAAAACTCAGTACCAGTGTGCAAAAGTGTATTTGCTTTGGAAGAATAAATCACCTCTAATGTTGGGTGTCCTACATGTGTGGATGTTGCTGCGTTACATAAAACTATTAGAATAGTTTTTCACAGCATAGAATGGGGTGCCCTTTTAAAATTATGGACAGTCTTGAGGCTGTCCAATACCCCCCTGGGTATGTAAGTCTTTGTTATACCAGCAAAAGCGCACCATTTCGTATTCCAATCTTCATATTTTCCCATCAAGATCTCCTTTCCCAAAATGTGTAATATGCCATATAATCTCTCTCTCTACTGTGATCTTCTAATGTGCTGATCCAAATCTCCAAAAGAAAAAAACTAATAAAGTGTCGTATTTCTTATACTCACAAATTACATATGCAGCTATGTATATGTGCAATATAGTGTGAACTAAGCAAAGAATGTGTACCACTCTTCCCCTAAATACTCTTACCCTCTAAGGGTGAAAATTGTGCATTTCACTGTGAATCAGATCCACAATACGTGTGTCCATCCTTCATCCGCCACCTGTGTGCAAAGCCGTATTCGATCCCTTCCCCTTCAGTCATGCACCTTACCCTACATGTCTTGTAAATAGCCTTTTCACAATCAAGTATCAACATGACCAATCGCCTCCTCACTTCTTCACAAATTCTCAATGGCCATGAAAGATAAACTTACTCCCATAGTGCAATATTGCTTAAAATCAAGTTTAATAATGTAAAAATTGTGCGTACATGTGTTTGAAATACAAGCAGCTTGTTTCTACCACTTCCGTTTGAGTCTGACATCACATCCGGCTGACGCATTTCGTCACAGCAGAGCAATACAAAGCAGCTTGTTTCCCTAGTAAAACACACACAGCACACAATGGAAAACATCCCACAGTAACCCTTTGATCGCCCCAGATGTTAACCCCTTCCTGCCCAGTGTTATTATTACAGTGTCAGTGCTTTTTATTAGCACTGATTACTGTATTAGTGTCACTGAGGATGTCAGTGGCTTTTAGTCAGTTCCCGACAGTGTCAGAATGCCCGCCACAGTCCCGCTATAAGTCGCTGATTGCTGTCATTACTAGTATAACATTATTTTAAAAATCCCAGTATATATAACGCCACATGTAGATGCTATAACTTTCACGTAAACCAATTAATTTACACATATTGGGATTTTTTCTAGCATAGACATGTAGCAGAATACATTGTGGCCTAAATTTATGACGACATTTTTTTTTTTTTACTAGATATATTTTATAGGAAAAAGTAAAAAATATTGTTATAGCAGAATAAATTTTGGCCTAAATTTATGAAGAAATTGGATTTAAATTTTTCTTATTGAATGTTTTATAGCAAAAAGTCAAAAATATTTTTCAAAATTGTCGGTCTTCTTTTGTTTATAGCGCAAAAAAATTAAAAATGCAGAGGCGATCAAATACCACCAAAAGAAATCTCTATTTGTGGGAAAACAAAGGACATAAACTTAATTTGGGTGCAGCGTTGCATGACTGTGCAATTGTCAGTTAAAGTAATGCAGCGCCGTATCGCAAAAAATGGCCTGGTCAGGAAGGGGGGTAAATCCTCTGGACGGCAAGTGGTTAATGTGTGTTGAAGTCGAAACAAGTGTAAATGAGCCCTTAGAGTGTTGAGACAAACTATTCACCACTGAAAGGGGTGCTTACAATGAAAGGCTTTTGTTTGTTCATGTTTGCTGTAACTGCTTGTGTAACTGCAGTGTGAGCTGGAGGTTGGCATCAGTTTGTTAGTGTATCTAAATCTGCTAGTGCATCTGCACTCCCCTCTCCCAAGATTAAGAATGTTGCTGTCCAAAGGTGCCCCCTGTGCTCATTCATCCAGAGTGCAGGCACTCTAATACAGAAGGTGTGTTACAGACCAGATCAGCAGGCGTAAATAGAGAAAAAAAAAGAAATCGAATGAAGCCACCAGATCTAAGGAGTAAGCTGCATTATATTACATTGGTCTTACATGGTCTTTGGTTTAATACCACATTAATTAGCATATATGCATAAAATATCAATTAGTATCAATTACTGAGAAAAATAATTTGCAGGTTCTCACAGCAATAAATCTTCCAAGTAGACAATAAACTGTAATAGAACTATGAGCCGCACCATCACAAGCACAACATTTACATACTGATGAGATATCTGAGATCTCAGTGGAAACAATCTGCCTATCAGTATGCCTCAGAAGGAAGTTTCTTTCTAATTTTATTTATTTCATGGTGTGAAGCCTAGCGTGTATAATTGATGTATAAACTATTTGCTTTGATGTGAGTAATGAAAACTGTAGAAAAAGAAGAGTGGGAGAGATGTTTCAGAAGGTGTCACTAAAAGATGTTTTTACAGTGAATCATTTCATCAGTACAATAACCATTAGAGATGTTCTAAAAATATTGTTACATAGAAAATGCACATACACAAATGATAAATTATAATACATATATACTACTATATGTACTATAACAACTATATTAATGTAAGAATATTTAAAGTGAACCTGTGGTCAGACTATGGAAATTCAAGTATTTACACATTCTTAATACACAGTAAATAAGCAAGTTCCTCACTGACCACCGTGGCTGCAGGCACTGCGGAGCAATTAATCCTCAAAAGAGCTGCAGTTAAAATAACTAAGGGTAAAGCTCTTTTCTTAGATTTGGATAGAATTATTATTATTATTATTATTATACAGGATTTATATAGCGCCAACAGTTTACGCAGCGCTTTACAATATAAGGAAGACAGTACAATTACAATACATTTCAGTACAGAAGGAATATGGGGGCCCTGCTCGTGGAGCTTACAATCTAAAGAATGAAGAGGGGTTAGAATAATTGTCAGGTTTTAATTGCTGTCTGGGTCTCCCTTAGGGGGATGCACCCTCTCTATTTGTCCTGTTGATTGTTATCAATGAGAGTGAAAGTGAAAGAACATCCCAAATTTTGAGTTGAGTTGTCAACTGAACTGGAACAGAGGGCAAATTTTCCAATGAGGGCAGTAGTTCTGGTGACTCTGGAAACAACCAGAGATTTCCTTCTCTTTGGACAAATGTTTATTGAAACACATGATACACAGTCAATGCATTTACTTGAATAAAAACCCCAGGCAACATCAGTACAGGGAAATCTCCCCAATGGGACACAGACAGCAAATAAACTGACAGCTGATATATCCCTCCCTTAGTCTATGCAAAAATGTAAAAATGTTTTGGTTTTAGTTTAGTGTGGGGCAGCACAGTGGTAAATGGTTAGTACTTCCACCTGGCAGCACTAGGGACATCAGTTCGAATCCCAACCACGAAAACCACCTGCCTGAAATTTGCATGTTCTCCCTATGCCAGCATGAGTTTCCTCCAGGTACTCTGGTTTCCTCCCACACTCCAAAGACATGCTAATAGGCTAGTTGGATCCTGTCTAAATTGGCCCTAGTATGTGTATGTATGAATGTAATTTAGGGATCTTAGATTGTACACCCCTTGAGGGTTAGGGACTGATGTCAATGCACAATATATATGTAAAGCACTGCATAAAGTGATAGCAGTATACAAGAACCTGTAATAAATAAATACTTTACATCATTCTAGTCTAGTCTCAACATTCTGCGTTCCTTTCTCCAGCAGGACCTTCTCAAAGTTTACATTAGAGATTGGGAAGATTGCAGGCTTCCAAGTAACCACTGAAAGGGTAGAAATGGATAAGCTGAGCTGCTGAAAATGAAAATGCTTTTTCTGTAGAGTTTGAGGATGAATTACTCCACGGTTGTCAGGAATGGACTCGCCAATGGTGGTGGGACTCACCTGCCTTGTGGGCTGCAGTACCAGGGCTGGCCAGCGGGTTCTCTCAGCAGCCAGAAGCTCACTCCTGCAATCAAGCCATCACCTGAGGCTGATTGCAGGAGGTGTATTTAAGGAATGGCCAGGCCTGCAGTCAGGGCCTTGGTGTATTGTTCCCATGAGCCCCTGTACCTGCATCCTGTCTGCTTCCTGCTTGATCCTGACTCTGCTTGAACTCTGCCTGCACTGACCTCAGCTACTCCTGACAATCTTCTGCCTACTCCTTGTACCTTGTCTGCCCGTTAGCTACCGACCTGGCCCGCCTGACTACGTTGTGCTCCATATATATATACATCAGTTAAGGTTTGGGTTTGTTGCACCTTGTTGTATGTATTTGTGTTAGCTTTGGGTTTGGTTTGTTGCACTGCGTTTATGTTTGTGTTGCCCTTAATAAATTATATTGTTTTACACGCTATACCTGAAGTCTGTGTTTCCCTGTGTCGGTCCACACACCTCTGGTCATACCCGGAGCCCTGACAACGGTACCTGTAGCTAAAAAGGTTGGTGACCTCATCTTCTACATTTTAGAAATAATCAAATATGTAAATGTCCAAAGCCTAACCACGCTTTCAAATGTATTTGAACCAAAAAAATAATATAGTGCAGGTATGGTGGCTACATTATTTTTCTTGGGCTTTTTCCCTGTAATACACTTTCTATCCTAGGGTGACAACGTTCGGTCAGTGCTGTATCTATGGAGGAGCAGTGTTGTCACCCTAGGATAGGAATTGTGTTAGGACTACACCTCCCCATCTTCTCTTCCCCATAACCTAAGTGGAAGGATATGTTCAGTAGTTCACAAGGGTAAGCAAGAGAGGGACTGATAACACTTTCAAGCTCACTGGAGGAGCTACAGATATTTAGATTTAAACTATTGGAACAGATATAGAATTTCAATTGTATTTTTTGTAGGCCAAAAGAGAGCAAATGAGAGAGGAGTTGATATGGTTTACTAAACTAGTCAAAAAATGACCAACAAAATAGAAACACTGGCTACATTTCATGTTCTTATGTGTAATTCAAGTTTTTTACATGAGTAGACGTGTAAATATATTTTGTACATGTGTGGAGTGTAGAGATATTTTGTACATGCATGAAATTTAAAGATTATTTGTACATGCAGGGAGTTTAAATATATTTTGTACATGTGTGGAGTGTAGAGATATTTTGTACATGCATGAAATATAAATATTATTTGTACATGCAAGGAGTATAAATATATTTTGTACATGTGTACAGTATATATATATTTTGTAAATGTGTAAAGTACTGTATAGATCAGGGGCGGACTGACAACTCATGGGGCCCCTGGGCAATATATATATATATATAAATTTTAAAAACTGTCCATTTCGGTTTTTGGCCAAACACATCCTGAATTTTCAGTTTTGGTCCAAGAATTTTAATTTTGGTGCACCTCTAAAATATCACACGCCTTGTTATCCACAAAAAGGCAGAATTGGAGTACCTAGATATTTTCTAGGTAAAGAATGTAAAAGTCTGGCACTATTTATTTGTGGACACTTTCATGGGTTTGCTTCTACTATTCACAATAAATTTTGTATCAAATGCCATTTATTTAAAATAGGTGCTTTTTCTTGTGGTCCTCTTTAAATTTTCTCACACACTTTGGGACAGTTAAAATTGTCCAGTGAGATGTGAGGGAACTTTCTGGAAGCCAAAGAGGCTCAGTAAATAAGGGGCTCACCAGGGACGGACTGACAACTCATGAGGCCCCGGGCAATATGGGATCATGGTGGCCCCTGTGTCCTTGCCCAAACTCAAAAAGGCCTGTGAAAAAGGTACCAGGGGCATCTCATGGGGCCCCCTACTGACCCTGGGCAGTGCCCGAGTTTCCAAATGGTCAGTCCGCCCCTGGTATAGATATATTTTGTGCATGTGTGGAGTATAGATATATTTTGTACATGTGTGGAGTATAGATATATTTTGTGCATGTGTGGAGTATAGATATATTTTGTGCATGTGTGGAGTATAGATATATTTTGTACATGTGTGGAGTATAGATATATTTTGTACATGTGTGGAGTATAGATATATTTTGTGCATGTGTGGAGTATAGATATATTTTGTACATGTGTGGAGTATAGATATATTTTGTGCATGTGTGGAGTACAGGTATTTGTGAATGGTACTAGTTGCAAGACACACGCCCTGTGTGTCTTGCAGCCATTCCTACTGAATGGCACACCCACGCATCTCAGCCCACAGCACAGTCACAGATGCCAGAACTGCAGGGAAACTTCATGGTCAAAAAGCCCGCCGAGCAAAGGCGATATTAAACCCGAAACCAAAAATGTAATATGTTGCAACCTACCAATCCTTAGATGTGGTGGCTGCATTAGTTTTCTTTTTTTAGTTTTTTTTGCCCTCTGTTGTCAACCGGTGATATGGCCAGTAACATACCTCCTGTATTAGAATGCCCCTATCCATGATGGAGGAGCACAAGGGCACCTTTGGACAGCAGCATTGCCAGTCTAGGGGGAGGTGAGTGTTAGATGTACTAGCAGATTTAGATACACTAAGAAACTGAAGCCACGCTCCAGCTCCCTGTCAATGGTAAATGCTTTGTATCTACACTCTATCTACACTCTAACTGCTACATTTTCTGTTGAAAAATACCATACTTACCAATCAGATCATCAGATGAAAATAAAAGAAAAAATGCCTAAAAAATAAAACTAATACCGCCATCCAGGGGCAGACTGACAATTCATGGGGCCCCTGGGCAATAGGGGATCATGGGGCCCCTGTGTCCTCACCCACACTCAAATCACAGCCAAAAAAGCCTATGAAAGGTACCAGGGACATCTCATGGGGCCCCCTACTGACCCCGGGCCCTCGGGCAGTGCCTGAGTTCCCAAATGGTCAGTCTACCCCTGCTGCCATCACATCTAAGAGCTGGTAAGCTGCAATTTAATAATGTAATAATGTTTGCTTTTGGATTTATTACTGTTTTAAGGCAAACTGCAAAGTACTATTTATATTTAAAACTTTTCTGCATACTTCTGGTGTTGTTTAAAAATACAGTATCCCCAGAATCTTTAATTGTAATACATCAACACCAAAGTAATATGGGGTGCCACAGCAGCAACACCCAGGTTTTTCTGATCTACTGTATTTTATGCTTTATCAAGCTGCTGTCAGTCACATCGATCAATGAAAGGAACAACACTCATCTGATCAGATCTCCCAAAACTAAGAAGCCAAACTGAATTTCATTTAAGCAGCATTCCAGACAGTGTGCCTAAAAATTAAATCTGCCAATCCCCCTGCATATGAGGAATATTATTCTAATTTTTTCAGTGGATAATTCTTCAAATATACATTTACAGCTGGTTCTCCAATCCCCCCTTTCTCCAGCACTGGAAGGTGAGTGCGCACTCCTATGTCATCATGTACTATGCAGGACCCTTGGCTCCCCTGTATACCTGGATAGGAGGGGAAGCGGGGTGGCATTTAGAGGAATCGAACCCCTCCAGTTTCCTTTCAGCGGCTCCTCTACATGCTGCCCTGCCGCCCCTCCTATCCACTTCCTGCTGTGATCTGGCCCCTGTGTAATCCCCTAGCACCCCCTCATTCCTGACTGCACTGCTGAGTTCCACCTCCTCTCTCCCGCTGGCTGCAGCGAGGGATGTGTAAGGATGGAGAACAAGGAAGAGGCCACTAAATGTGTCATTTACCAGCTCCTACCTTGTATTACTGAATACAGTCAATGATTGGTACCGATCACTGACTCTGTTCATTCATAACTGAAACACAGTAAACCACCAGGGTCACAAAGGTCGCACTTGCAACCGGGTTCTGGCATTCCACCACCGGGGGGCCCCAAGATGGCAGGAAGGGGGCCCACTGCAGAACATGTGAAAGGGTCCTGCTCTGGGACTGTAATCAAGGGCCCCATGATGGGAGTAAAGTGCCTGCGATCAGTGGGAAGGGCTCTGGCCAGGGGTCAAGGGGGCCCTTTTTGGTTTGTTGCACTGGGGCCCTGAAGGTTCTAATTATGCTTCTGGCAGGACCAGTGGTGGTATCTGGTCCTGCATTCTACATAATAATGCAAGCAAGAGGGGCAGCAACAAAACCAGTTGACAGCAACAAGAAGAATGGCTTTGGGGAACCGCTCATCACAACCAGACCCTGATTTAATGTAAGAATTACTCTCTGTTAAATAATACCATGGAAAAATGAGCATCTTGTGCATGAAATAGACATTTATCTGTTGCAGAAAGGTGGATGTTAAAGCAGTTTTAAACCCAAAACCAAGAATGTAATACATTGCAGCATACCAATCATTAGATGTGGTGACTTTATTCATTTTTCTTTTTTTTTTTTTTTAGATTTTTTCCCTCTATTTTCACCTGGAGATCTGGTCAGTGACACACCTCCTGTGTTAGAGTGCTTACACTCTGGTTGAATGAGCATAGGGGTACACTTGGACAGCGGAATTGTTAATTTGGGAGGAGGGCAGTGTAAGATGCACTAGCAGATTTAGATACACTAACAAATTGAAGCCAAACTCCAGCTCACAATGCAGCTACAAAAGAAGTTACAGCAAACAGTTTTTTTTCCTTTTAGGATTAAGGTTTTACATGAATAAATAAAATCTGGTCATTGTAAACACCCCTTTCAGAGGTAAATGGTTTGTCTCAACACTCTAACTGCCACATCTGCAAACTTTCTATTTGGTTAACACTGCACAACACTGTACTACATTGTATGCTTGTATGCTTTTTTTGGTATATTTTATTTTAGCTCATAATGTGTTGCTTTACAACCTCAAACATCTCCTTTTTGTGTTCTCCTCCTCGGAGAAACACATAGTTTTTAATATCTTTAGGTTAAACTGTTTAAAAAAAAAAATGTGATCTGACGTCCTGTTCATTTTCCATGGTCTAACTGTATGCAGGAACATAGCCACTCCCTCTTGCTTGTTCCAGAAATGGATTAGGGACTGTAGTGTGCATAGAGCATTGCATACAATGGCAACACCATGCACTGCCCATTTAAAACAAACAGAAGTGAGGGAGAAAAGGACAGGTTAAATGTTTTTTTTCATAAAAATAGATTATAGTGACCTTAAAGTGATTCTAAACGTTTGTTTTCTTTAACATAACAAACATATCATACTTATCTGCTCTGTGCAATTGCTTTGCACAGAGCAGCCCCGAACCTTCTCTTGCCAGGTTCCCAGCTCCTCCCCCCCACCGAGGACCCCATACAAATCACTTGTTTTGGGGGCACTCATGTGGACTTGCTCCCGAGCCTTGCTATCTGTGTCTATTGACACAGGAAATAAGATTCAACTTCACCCCCGCTCTCTTGTCACTGGCTGTGATTGACAGCAATGGCTTCAGCTGCTGTCTCTGAACCAATGAGAAGGAAGAGAGCACATCGCTGGATCAAGATTGGGCTCAGATAAGTATAAAGAGGGTCTTCTGCATGCAGAAGGTTTTTTTACCTTAATACATAGAATATGGGACAGACCCAACTGGGGATTTTGTCCGTTCTGTCCATGTGATCAGAGGCTGAACTGAGCTCTTTTCCATGCTCTGACTGGGAGAAGCAGACAAAATCCCCGGTCTCCTCCATGGGCCATAATCAGTGGGTAGAAGGCTAGCCCCTAGTCCCCTCCAAAAGCCCCTGCCCCAGTTGGGTCTGTTACATTACGCTTTAAGGTAATATATCTTCGGCTTTTATACCCACTTTAAATAGTGTATGTGTATGGATTATTTTTGGAGAATAAGGATACAGTTTAGTGTCACTTTTGAGTGGCAATAACTTATTAGATAATCTTTATAAACCCACTTTTACAATCACAATATCTACATATACAATCTCAATAAAAAAAATTGATGCAATCATGTGTGTTTGGAAAATTCAGCTTATTAATGTATTTAAAAAAATCTATTTATGGTTGTAAAAAAAAAGCAATAGGGCAAGGTAATAAAAGTTTTTATGAACTGAGCCTCTGGAGTGTGGGTGTCAAGAATACAGCAAACACTGAGTTTCAGCTTTGTTTCAGGACTAAAAGCGCTCGTAAATCTTTTCCATGTTTGACAAGTTACAAACAGATGCTAAGTTATGTAAATGAGAGAACAAAGGAGTTCGTTTATTATACCTTATGTTTCTGACAATGCAAATAATTAAACATAACTGACATCAAGCATTTGTTCAAAAACCGGCATAAAGCATTGATGAACAAGCACTCATGGAGCCATACTATGAATCCTTCCCAGTGGAATAACGTCCATACAGGATGTCTCCAACTTACAAGCCGACCTCAATGCTCTGTTTAATTGGGCAACTATGTGGCAAATGAGATTTAATGTTGATAAATGTAAGGTTATGCACTTGGGGGCTAAGAATATGCATGCACCATACATACTAGGGGGGGGTACAACTGGGGGAATCAATGGTGGAGAAGGATCTGGGAGTTCTGGTAGATCACAAGCTTAATAATGGCATGCAATGCCAAGCTGCGGTTTCTAAAACGAGCAAAATCCTCTCTTGTATTAAAAGAGGTATAGACTCCAGAGAGAGATATCATATTACCCCGGTACAAATCATTAGTAAGACCTCATCTGGAATATGCAGTTCAGTTTTGGGCACCAATTCACAAAAAGAACATTGGGGAACTGGAGAAAGTACAGAGAAGGGCAACCAAACTGATAAGAGGCATGGAGGAGATCCGCTAAGAGGAAAGATTAGAGGAAGTGAATTTATTCTCTCTTGAGAAGAGGAGATTAAGGGGGGATATAATCAACATGTATAAATACATCAGTGCATCATATAGTGAACTCGGTGTAAAGTTATTCACCCTGAGGTCATCACAGAGGACAAGGGGGCACTCTTTACGTCTGGAGGAAAAGAAATGTAATCTCCAAACATGGAAAGGTTTCCTCACAGTAAGAGCTGTGAAAATGTGGTATAGACTTCCTCAAGAGTTGGTTCTGGCCAGCTCAATGGATTGCTTTAAAAAAGTCCTGGATTCTTTCTTGGATACACAGAATATAGCTGGATACTAACATTTATAGGTAAAGTTGATCCAGGGAATATCCGATTGCCTCTCGGGGGATCAGGAAGGAATTTTTTCCCCTGCAGGAGAAAATTGGATCATGCTTTGCTGGTTTTTTTTTTGCCTTCCTCTGGATCAACTGTGGGTAGAGGATTATAACTTTTTTTTTTTGGTTGAACTGAATGGACTTTTATCTTTTTTCATCCAGACTAACTATGTAATACATACAGTAGACACTTACCTCAGTCCTGTGAACCAGCTGCTGTGTGCCATCATCGTTCATTCTGAAAGCTTCCAAGAACGGGTCAGATTTGCTGAAAAAGTCCTGAAATATAATGTTATTCAATTTAGAAGACTGGCAGATTCCATTTGGTCCCTTTGCTTCTATTGTGTCAGCATTGATAAAAGCGGTAGATTTAATCTATGTTAGGGTTATTATACTGTCATCCTTCTTATAATATACTGTTTTATTCAATTTCACATTGCTCGTTGGGTATGGTTTCCAGATCTGAAAATATGATAGCTTAACAATGTCTGGTTTGTCATGCACATTAATTTTACGTACTCACACAAAAGATACATCTCTCTCTTTATCACTTTTAATCATGTAATGATCCGCTATTATTGCTGAATAAAATGAGCAGAATAATAAAATCTCTTGATTTGACAGATAATTCCTCCATGCACTTGGCATGTCATAGGCAGCAAATGTTTTGACACATTCAGACAATACCTAGGCAATGCATAGGGGTATAAATGATGGCGAGGGAAAATTTTGAGATACCATCATTGCTTTGTATCAGTTAAGACCTAAGCATTTCTTTGTAGTTCAGAATCTATACTACTGACATATACAGTGTGTGTGCCAGGTTCTTTTCTTCTCTAGTGATGATAGCTAGCCATCATCTATGGGTATTTGTACCGTGGTGAGATTCTGTCAGTCCTTTGTACAAGATAATGATCCCACTATGGTTTCTCTGCCTCTGTGGTTCCAGATTTGGTCTGATTCAAGCAGAAAACTGTAATCATAATCCAATTATAATGGGGGATTTAAGCAACCCTCTTGGCTAGGCGTCAAGCCACAGCTGCAATATTACAGGCAGAGGATAAAGTATAGGACTTGCAATGCCCCTAATTGATGCCAGAGGGTTGTAGTGCTGCTTTTCTACATATGTAAAATGCAATTACCTGTATCAAATAAACTAAATCCCAGCACAGACCTTTCATTGTAGGGTGAAAATACTCTTTAACTGCAATTGCACTGGTCTTCTCAAAGTGTGACAATATAATTATATTACATAGCTTTAGTTTTTTTTTTTTCTAAAACTCACCTATATCAGAACTGAAAAAGTCAAGGTTACAGCCAAACTATAATGTGATTCTGATCTATTTTGTTAAAACTGGTCAATTAAACAATTACATTATAAAATAAACTGCTGAAATGTTTTCTTCTACTGCCAAACCACTGTTCCAAGAGCAGATCATGAGTCTGAAGGGTCGATATACTAAAGTCAAATAGGCTGTGCACAGAGCTTAGTGAATGTGGTGAAGCGCTGCTGATTTCCATCATCTGATTATGTGAAAGCAAAAATGCTTTTTTTTTTTTTCCTAGCAAATGATTTTTACAAAGTGAATATTCACCACATTCACTAGGCTCTGGGGAAAATGAATGCAAGTGCATTTGCAAAGTGCACAGTCTATTTGCATTCAGTAAATCAATGCCCATACATTTGATTAGTAGTCACAAATACCACCCAAAACGTACTCTCCACTCCTCACAAGACCTCCTACTCTCTAGTTCCCTGGTCTCCTCCTCCCATGCCCATCCCAAGGACTTCTCCAGGGCTTCCCGCATCCTCTGGAACTCCCTACCCCAATCCATCAGACTATCACCTACTCTCCTCTCCTTTAGGCACACCCTGAAAACCCATCTCTTCAGGGAAGCCTACCCCGCCCTCAGTTAATTGTCGATCTCCTCCACTCTTCCTACCACTCCATCCCCCACAGCTATTTCCTCCTGTACCACTATCCCCTCCCTCCCAGATTGTAAGCTCCAAGGAGCAGGGCCCTCGAACCCCTCGTATATTGAATTGTATTGTTACTGTACTGTCTGTTCCAAGAGCAGATCATGAGTCTGAAGGGTCGATATACTAAAGTCAAATAGGCTGTGCACAGAGCTTAGTGAATGTGGTGAAGCGCTGCTGAGTTCCATCATCTGATTATGTGAAAGCAAAAATGCTTTTTTTTTTCCCTTGCATATGATTGGGCATTTTGTACAAAGTGAAGATTCACCACATTCACTAGGCTCTGGGGAAAATTAATGCAAGTGCATTTGCAAAGTGCACAGTCTATTTGCCTTCAGTAAATCAATGCCCAAACGTTTGATTAGTAGTCACAAATACCACAAAAAACATACTCTCTGCTCCTCACAAGACCTCCTACTCTCTAGTTCCCTAGTCTCCTCCTCCCATGCCCATCCCAAGGACTTCTCCAGGGCTTCCCGCATCCTCTGGAACTCCCTACCCCAATCCATCAGACTATCACCTACTCTCCTCTCCTTTAGGCGCACCCTGAAAACCCACCTCTTCAGGGAAGCCTACTCCGCCCTCAGTTAATTGTCGATCTCCTCCACTCTTCCTACGACTCCATCCCTCACAGCTATTTCCTCCTGTACCACTCTCCCCTCCCTCCTAGATTGTAAGCTCCAAGGAGCAGGGCCCTCGAACCCCTTGTGTATTGAATTGTATTGTTACTGTACTGTCTCGTGTACTGTCTCCCATTATAATGTACAGCGCTGAGCAAACTGTTGGCGCTATATAAATACTGTATAATAATAATAATAGTCACATGATCACTGCTGAACTGTCAGATCAGAGTCCAGGCAGTGCTGCTGATTGGCAGGTTATACTTGAACTTTGGTCTCTTGAAGTGACAGTAAGCTCTTAGAATAAAAATAACAATTCTATTCTAGTTTATATTTTAAACTATAAGCCTGGGTTCACATATATGCGGTGCGGTATATCGCATTTGATAAGCACAATAACCGCACCTCATTCCTGTGCAAATCACATGTGATTTGTATGCAGTGCCATTAGAGCCATACGTTTTGTATGGCTCTAATCGCACTGCACCCGCACCAAAAACTTGCAGGACCCTTTCTTGGATCCGCACTAGAATCTGATCACGTAGGTATTCACACCTATGCGATCCGATTCTGCACATCGCACCACGTTTTGCGGACCATAACACTTCGGGTGTTGGTAACTTAACATAAACACCCGCAGCGGTTCGCATGAACGGGAGTACGATTCTGATGCGGTGTGGAATTTGCACTGAAAACGCTGTGAATTCCACACTGCATCAATGTGAACCACGGCTTAAAGTACTACTGCTCTCAGCCTACTCTGAATCTCCAATTTTTTTTTGCCTTTGCAGTTGTGATTCAGCTTCCTTTTCGTTCCTCATGATCCCATTGCATGTAGGAATGTAGCCACACTTTCCTGCTCACTACTATGATGGTTTATGGGACTATGGACTATAGACTGGGGGATGTGTACCTCAGTAGGTTACAAGACTATTACAGGGTAGCTCTACTTTTGTGGGGGAAAAATAACACATAAAAAAATAATATAGCATATACAATTGTTACACAAATCATATTGTAATTAAATGTTTTTAAAAAATGTTTTTCCTTGCATACTAGAGGTGTTCTGTACACAGATGGCGTACAGAATTCCCCCCAGAAATGTAATTTCTTGGTTGTGTGATCAGCTGACTGATTTTCCCAGAAGACTGCACTAAGATACAAGTAATTTTTTAGGCATCCTCTGCAACAAAAACTTTCATTTTTAGTGAGATACTCCCAAAGGAAAATTATGCCTAAAGACCTTGCCACTTTCCTCATTAGAACTCTGCAAGTGTAGCAGCTGATTGGTAATTATAAAGTCATTCCCATTCACATTGCACATGAACACAGACAAACAGCTATTTCTTCAGAATAACAAAAGGTAGGAATCTGCAACATAGTTTGTTTAGATCCCTGCAATGTACATTGATCACCCAGAGGGGAATTTTTTTTTAACAAAAGCGGAGTTACTCATTAAGTAGTGGATGTGTATGAATTATATTTGTAGAATGAGAATATAATTTAGTGTCACTTTAAGGCCCTTCATCAGAGATCATATATTCAATGCTTTGGCATTTGGGTATCTGGTTAGCACTGGAAGAAGTATAAGACAGCAATTTCTCTCAGAAAGGCAAGTATTCCAAAAGTTTATATTATCATTTATTAGTTTAATAGATATTCTACACAGGGCTGCATATAATGGGATTTATTTTACAAAATGTGGATTGAGGTTAAGCAAATGGTTCCAACATGGGAAAAAAAGAACGTTTGCTTTCAGTGTTCTCTGCAATAATGCTGTTCCTCCTCTCATTTTAGCCCATGTACACAGAATATATTCTGAATTACTGGGGAAAAAAACCCTGACAATGTCAAGGTTTGGATTTTTTAAATTCTCCCACAAAATCAAGCTGGGCACCTTTAAAAGAAATCTTAGTATCACTTATTCACATATTTTATTGCATATTTTATTAAAAACATTGTACCTTGTCATCTAATTTCCGGGCACTGAAGGAAAGTTCAACATAGTCATCATTTCCAGATAACTCTTCAGCAATCACCTGTAATGAAAAGGAACAATTTAATTTAGTTTATCATCTTCCTGTAAGCTCGATAGCTGAAAAGTGAATATGTTTATTGGCTATTTCAAATGATCCTTCATATTGTACAGAGTTACATAGAGCTCAGAACACATTGTACTGCTTCCGGCCTCTGTGGTATGTTAATAGAGGCAGATTAGATGGGAGGACACATAAACCAAGACATAAAATCTTGGGAGAGAATGTATCATGACTTTCTAAAAGTGTAACTACAGATAATTTTTTTTTCATTTTGGATAAAATGTGCAAGTGATGTAGCTTGTGTCAAGTCTTTACAGCTATATACCCCAGTTTGGATATTTCTTGTTATTATCTCTTCCAGAGATTAAATTGGAACCAAGTGTATATGTTCCTATAGTGAGTCACTTAGACAGGTAGCTCATTGGAAGATCTCCCCTCTACTCATGCTCCTTTAGACTTTAGATTTCCTCTTACTTTCTGTCCCATTGACAATGGTCACATTGACATAGAAAAATCTCTCCAACAGGGATGGAGAGAGTAATAAAAAGCAGACATAGGCTCTATCTTTCCTTTCATACTCTGTTCAAAACATTTACAAAGTTTTGAATGGATTCTTACTTTCCCTAAATAAGCACAGGGAAAACCATATTGTCGTACAAACAGAACCCACAAAGATATGTGGTCATTGGGTGGTATATAAAAGCAGGCTAAGGCTACATGCACACTAAAAAAAATGCCAGTTCCCTTGGCAGAAAAAAACACTGAAATAGAGCGTCTTTGTACACAGCTTAGTCGAGTTTAGCAATTTTCTTCAGCATTTTCAGTCTGTATTTGCCAGTCATATTCTGTGTCTTTAAATGTCTTTTAGAAATGTTAGTCTTGCCACCGTAGTCGGCATCTGATAAAGGCTTAGAGCCAGTGTAACTGTGAGTTTTAGTGTATATTATTGTGTAATGTACCCCTTCTGTAGACTGGAATATTAAGATTCATTGAGATGTACTGTAACCTTTTGTTCAGGATAGGTCCTGAGAGAAAGAAGAGATTCTCATTGGTCGTACATGAACTTTAATGGCATCCCAGTCTTAGTCCATAGGGTTCAATATTGAGCTGGCCCACCCATTGCAGCTATAACAGCTTCAACTCTTCTGGAAAGGTTGTCCACAAGGTTTAGGAGTGTCTATGGGAATGTTTGACCATTCTTCCTGAAGCGCATTTGTGAGTTCAGGCACTGCTGTCAGATGAGAAGGCCTGGCTCGCAGTCTCTGCTCTAATTCATCCCAAAGGTGTTGAGGTCAGGACTCTGTGCAGGCCAGTCAAGTTCCTCCACCCCAAACTCGCTCATCCATGTCTTTATGGACCTTGCTTTGTGCACTGGTGCTCAATCATGTTGGAACAGGAAGGGGCCATCCCCAAACTGTTCCTACAAAATTGGGAGCATGAAATTGTCCAAAATGTCTTGGTGTTCTAACGCCTTAAGAGTTCCCTTCATTGGAACTAAGGGGCCAAGCCCAACCCCTGAAAAACAACCCCACACCATAATCCCCCGTCCACCAAACTTTATAGTTGGCACAATGCAGTCAGGCAAGTACCATTCTCCTGGCATCAGCCAGACAGAGAAGTGTAATGCATCACTACAGAGAACACTGCTCTACACCACTAGATCTGACGCTTTGCATTGCACCTGGTGATGTAAGGCTTGGATACAGCTGCTCCACCATGGAAACCCATTCCATGAAGCTCTCTACACACTGTTGTTGTGCTAATCTGAAGGCCACACAATGTTTGGATGTCTTTAGCTATTGACTCTGCAGACAGTTGGTGACTTCTGCGCACTGTGCACTTCAGCATGTGCTGACCCTGCTCTGTCATTTTACGTGGCCTACCACTTCGTAGCTGAGTTGCTGTTGTTCCCAGTTGCTTCCACTTTGTTATAGTACTACTAACAGTTAACCATGGAATATTTAGTAGCAAGGAAATTTCACAGATGGATTTATTGCACAGGTGTCAACCTATCATGGTACCACACTTGAGTTCACTGAGCTCCTGAGAGCGACCCATTCTTTCACAAATCTTTGTAGAAGCAGTCTGCATGCCTAGGTGCTTGATTTTATACACCTGGAAGTGATTGGAACACCTGAATTCAATGATTTGGAGGGGTGTCCCAATACTTTTGGCAATATACTGTACATGTACCAAAGGGGTAGGGAAGGTGTTCTGAGTCAGTTCACTCTTTCATTTCTTGTGAAAAGGTAAATTACCCTTTGATTATAAGTGCATTTCTTAGTCTACCTGCAAAGTCCCAAAGATATCTGTTAAGCCTGATAGTGACATCCACTAAATACAGATTTCTGTGATGGTGTGGCAATGATGCTGCACTGCTCCTGAGTTTACAGCATAGTTGCCACTGTCATGTAGGCTGTGCCTGTTTGCACTACAGTGGGATGAAAAAATGTTGCAGGGGGTGTGGCTATCAGCATTGCTACTGCTGATTCGCAAGTACGTAGCTACTACGTAGGCCAAACCTAGTTGTGCCCACTGCTTTCTGGATTGGCAGCGCTGCCTCTGTTGCCAAAACCCTTCCACTGTGAGCTGCAGTGTTTGAGTGGGGGAGAGTGTGGGATACAAATGATGGAGGATTTGGTTCAGTCAGTGAAGGTAAAGAAAGTATCTAGTTTAACTAATGAGGCTTGTGTATTGCATAGTAACTGGATGTGTACTTGTTTAGACTGTCATACACGAGCCTTTATGTTAAAAATTGCTAGAAAGCTCTGAAATTTCAAACTTTTCAGACCTAAATGAGAGTTGGCTGACTACGGTGTCCTTTTATCATGCAGTGGTAAATGACCGCTGCTCAGTTCTCTGGCATTCTCAGAGAAGACAGTTCTCCTCTGAAAGCCTTTTTATGAAGCGGTGTAGATCGCTTCTCCGAATGAAGGGAGAAGTGATCTACAAACACTTTGAACACTGGAAAACGGCTGCTTTTACTATAATCTCATGAGATTACAGTAAGAGATCAGTCAAACACCGTTTACTAAACAGCAGTAAATTATCGCTGCTTCATTTGCGGTTGCCCCGATTCTCCAGCTCTGGACTGAAGAATCTGGAGGGAGAACACAGATCGCCAGTGAAGGGCTGACATCGCTCCTTCATACACTGGCCGTCTGTGTGCTGAGATGATCAGCGGAGGACATGTTCTCCACTGATCATCTCTGTTTCCTAAACTATTAATGATTGGAGATCAGCAACGATCCTCAGGATCTCCGCTGATATCAGTTTCATAAAAGGACACCCATTCTTTCTCACTGATCAGTGTATCTGTATTTTTGCTATGGACAGTGCTTGGCTTGTCATACGTACAGTTATGTTCGAAATAATAGCAGTGTGTTGAGAAAAGTGAATAAAGCTCAAAATCCTTCTAATAGCTTTTATTTCCATACAAACAAATGCATTAGGAACACTACACATTCTATTCCAAATCAAAACATGAAGAAAAATATATCAAATTTGTGTTGTTCCTCTAAAAAAATTGAAGAAAAGTGAATATTAGACTGTTCAAAAAAATAGCAGTGTTTGTATTCTTCTTTACAAACTCAAACATTCACTATATAAACTGAAAAATGTTTGAAGATTTTGCTTTCCTTTGAATCACTTCATTAATAGTTCGTTGTATAAGCACTGTTTCGGAGAACTGCTGTACATCTGGGTTGCATGGAGTCAACCAACTTCTGGCACCTGTGAACAGGTATTCCAGCCCAGGATGATTGGACTACATTCCACAGTTCTTCTCTATTTCTTGGTTTTGCCTCAGAAACTGCATTTTTGATGTCACCCCACAAGTTTTCTATTGGATTAAGATCCAGGGATTGGGCTGGCCACTCCATAACGTCAATCTTGTTGGTCTGGAACCAAGATGTTGCACGTTTACTGGTGTGTTTGGGGTCGTTGTCTTGTTGGAACACCCATTTCAAGGGCATTTCCTCTTCAGCATAAGGCAGCATGACCTCTTCAAGTATTCTGATGTATTCAAACTGATCCATGATCCCTGGTGTGCGATAAATAGGCCCAACACCGTAGTATGAGAAACATCCCCATATCATGATCCTTGCGCAACCATGCTTCACTGTCTTCACAGTGTACTGTGGCTTGAATTCAGAGTTTGAAGTTCGTCTGACAAACTGTCTCCAGCCACTAGACCCAAAAAGAACAATCTTACTTTCATCAGTTCACAAAATGTTGCGCCATTTCTCTTTAGGCCAGTCAATGTGCTCTTTGGCAAATTGTAACCTCTTCAGCACATGTCTTTTTTTCAACAGTGGGACTTTGCGGGGGCTTCTTGCAGATAGCTTGGCTTCACATAGGCGTCTTCTAATTGTAACAGTACTCACAGGTAACTTTAGACCTTCTTTGATCTTCCTGGAGCTGATTGTTGGCTGAGTCCTTGCCATTTTGGCTATTCTTCTATCCATTTGAATGGTAGTTTTTCGCTTTCTTCCACGTCTTTCAGGTTTTGGTTGCCATTTTAAAGCATTTGCGATCATTTTAGCTGAGCAGCCTATCATTTTCTGCACTTCTTTCTATGTTTTCCCCTCTCCATTCAACTTTTTAATCAAGGTACGCTGTTCTTCTGAACAATGTCTGGAACGACCCATTTTCCTCAGAATTTCAGAGAGAAATGCACTGTAACCAGCATATACATTTGCTGCCTTCCTTCCTTAAATAAGGGCAATAATTGCCACCTGTTTTTCAAAGAATGAATGACCTCACTAATAGAACTCCACACTGCTATTATTTTGAACATGCCCCTATCAATTAGTGATTCAATTACACAGAATCAGCAGCATGCATGTCATGACTGTTGGGTCTGTTGGATTTCTATTACTCTACTACACCTGCTAGTAAATTATTTGCCATGTAGAAATATCATTTCTACCAAAAACAGTGATTGATCAGGTTAGTGATGTCTGACTGCTATTATTTTGAACACAACTGTATATCAAAATCAAGTTATTCATAAATGTAGAGGAAGCTGTCATGTGCTGGAAGCTAAATGAACAGATTACTCTCGTGCTGTCAGGCTATGCATCAGTCCAGGTCCTCTTCATGTTTTCTGGAATAAACCCAACTGACATGAAGCAGAGCTATTAAAGCAATGGACAAAAAGCCTCTACTCCTTTTTGTAAATGTTTTGTGTGCTTGCTGTTAGAAAATATTTACTATTTTCAGAGTTATAACTATTACATGTGTCCATTTCACCACAGAGCAAAACAAATGACACCTAAGAACAGATATCTGCCGGCAGTAACAAAATAGGACAATTCTGCCTCTATTATACTTTAATCTTTGTTTTCATCCTTTCTTGTTTGAAGTGTAACTCCAGAGTAACAGCTACATACACAGTTCAATTACATAGACTGTATGTTTGCTGTCATACTTGCCAAATGATTTGTAACTTTGGCCAGCCAAGATGATCAATTTTCTAATTTCCAAAAATAGGAAGGTGCATCACTGAACCATAACATAAGTGTATTACTTGCCTGGGTGTGGGGTTTGGCAGAGGTTTGTAAATTCTAAGATTGGCTAAACTGAATTACAAATGATATAACAGGAAAAAAAGAGAACATTTTTGTATTTAAACTGTGTACTAAGCTATTTACTTGGGAAATCTAGTGGTAGTAAAGTCCACTTTTTGACTTGTACCTACAGGTAAGCCTATAATAAGTCTTATCTGTAGGTACAATGAATACCTCCTAAACTTGCACTGTTTAGGAGATATTCACACAGGATGCAGTGATGCATGCGCTCATACCCATGCCGTCCCTTTAGAGCTCCATGCCACGGCAGTGACTCCTGTGTGCATGCGCAGGAGTGGCATCATTGTGGCTCGGCCATTCATACAGCTTGAACCCACGAACCCGGATGGAATACCTGGTAAAGATGGAAGCCCTGGCAGTGCTAACAGTGCGCTGCTGAAGGGCTTTGTTTTAAGGTAAGCATGCCATAATGTGCAAGTTTGCTGTTCATACTAGCACATTATAACATTAAAGTGCTACTAAACCCACAACAGTAAAATCAGTCTGCAGTAAAGCATCACTGTGGAACGCAAGGGGTTAATCCTCTGCATTGTGTAAAAATGCCTTGTGATCCTTTCTTCTCTGCCCCTCCTCTTGTTCAAATTTCCACATCTTACAGACAGAACCTGTAGTCATTCTGCACATGCTCAGCTTAGTGTGTATTGCTAGAGAGGTTTTTTTTTCTTGGGGGAGTTGCATGTGATCAGCACAGGGCCAATCAGCACAGACAGAGGTCAAGGGTTTTGCATCCTCCTAGAGCAAAATGAAAACTCCTCCTACAAGCTTTATCCAGTGCTCAGCTGAAGTCACAAGACTGTTGTAACTGCTGATGAGAAAAGGTATTTAGCAGTTTATATTTACTAAAATAATTGCATTTTCATGTTCTGTGTACTGTGGGAGACCAGATGTAGTGAATGCAGGGTCCTGGGTTTAGTAACACTTTAATTTGGTGGATTTTGTTTTTCTTTGTTCCTTAAGGACTTTACTACCTCTTTAAAGCTGAACTTCACACAGGTATTAAAGACACAAACTGATGCAGCTCTATATTTATTAATACATTATAAAAAATATTTTAAAATGTATTTTAATTGCAGTAAGTGGCTGTATTTGACTTTGTACCAGGCTCTTGCAATTTTCTGTAAAGGAATCATCTGAGGACAATAAGTTAAAGCGTGTTTAAAAAGTTTTAGTGGACCTCATCATATCATGTAGATCACCTTTTAAAAACAATATTCTAAATAAAGAGAATGTGCATAATGAAGACATCTGAGGACAATACGCCAAAACTTGTATGAAAAGTTGCAGTAGATCTTTTCCCTTAGTTACCTTGAAGGGATTCTGGTCTATTCCCAAAATAATATTTCTTCGGCATGATCAAAGACTGCTACAATAGATAGACTGCCCATTTGTATCACATAAATTTATAGTTATGTGGGTTTAAACTTCTTTTTTTTCTAGACCTGACTTTCTTTACCTGATTTTTATTGTGATCCCCAACAATGTATAGTGTGCTAACTGAAATTCAGTTAAAAGTACTAGGACTTCAGGAGTGCATAATTTATTCAGTACCTGGTGCCAGAATAAAAAATCCTTAGAGGAACCTAAAATTTTGACCGCATTAAAAGCTATTTCACTTTATTGCAAAAGACAGGAAGTACAAAAGAGTACAGGTTCCATGCAAGTGAAGTAGCACTCATTTTCATTAGTAAATGTAATGTGGTAATGCTTTACTTTGTAAAGAATATCCAATGAGGTTCAAGACAAATTTTTGCTTGGGCATGATTGGATCAGCAGAGCTTTACCAATGCTCTCGGTAAAATTTGTAAAACTGCACTTGCAAAGTGTACAGTCCATTTGCCGTAGCCCCCCTAGCAGTCTGATTATGTCCATATTTCTGTGCTCAAAGCGGTACATTTTTTTGCATGGAAATAAGTATTTTTTTATTGTAGGCCTGTAATTTTTAGGAATAACTCACTGAAATCTGTCCGAACAAGAGTCTAGTAAACATTCCGGGTATGTTAAAATTTGAAACACGAAATCATAAATTATAATTTACTAAATAATCATAAAAAATAATAATATAATAATAAATTTAATTCAAAAATATAATCAAACCAAAAACACAGAAATTTGAAACAGAGCGCCAAGTTCGCACATCACTGAGCTTAGTCGCAAAATCGTTTTCAGTGTCTGATGACGAATTTCCCCACAAATCATTAGCACTCAATTCTGCAAGTAGTTCTAATTTACTATCACTGTTCTCTAGCTGGTCTAAAACTGCTTTTGACCCAAAGGGACGCTTTTTGGATGCCATGGACGTTTCTCAGTTTCCAGGCAGAAAGAACAGTAAAAATGCAGGCAGGGCACAGGACAAAGCACTAGGGACAAAATGTATGTGAAATGGTTTGATACAGTAATGTTTTACTATGTGATTTTAGTGAATTTAGTGAATGTCACTTTTAAAATTTTCACATTTCCCGCCAGTTCCGTCCCCGTACGTCCTGATGTCACAGGGAACGGAACCCGGAAGACAGATGCCGCCATCGGTCGGAGGAGATGGCCGGGGACGCTGAAGGAGGGACATCATGGCAGCGCAGGACAAGGTAAGTGAAGAAGAGATCCCGGAGCAGTGCTGCAAGATATTCCTGAGTGTAGCTCGGGGTTACCGCTTGTGGTGCTTTACCCCGAGCTACACTTGGGAATGCCTCCAGGGAAGTTAAAGCGGAGTTCCACCCGATTTTTAAAGTTTGGCCCCATGCATTGCTTCCTGCTGTCCCATCAATGTTTGGCACATTTTTTTTTCTCCTAAAGTTTTCATACCTTTAGGCTACTTGAAGCACTTCCGATGTACCTCGGCGAATACGTCATATCCTCCTGCCTGTTGGTTCCTGGGATGTATGTGTCAGCAATCCCAGAAGTCAATGGGCATCCCCCACTCTGCAATGAGTGCGCCGTGCTTTCATCTCAATGCGCTGGCGCAAGATCAGGAGGTACATGCTGGGTAGCCAGCTGCACCGTATCCTGGAAGAAAGTGCAGCTGGGCTTCAGATGCCCACAGTGAAGATTGAAGAACACAGGATCATGAAGGGCCAGTGAGTATCTTTAAAAAAACAAGGAAGACAAAAAATTACATCTGCAGCATATGACATTTTGCATGGCATAAGCTGCGACTGTCACGGAGGAACGCTAAAAAAAAAAAGAAAGAAAAGACTGGAACTGCTTTAAGTAAGTCAACCCCAAAGTATAGCCCTTTATCAAGCTAGGAGTAAACTGCACACTTTATATATAATTTCAATCAGCTGTTATTGTGCTAAAATATATACACATTCAAAGAGAGAGTGTGTATTTTATTACATGTTTCTGCATTAGCTATGTATGTGAAGTGATTGGTTTTGATAACTGTTTAGGGATAGTAGTGTGTGATTGCAAAAACCTGTACACTACTGTTTATCTGCTGGAGAGCAGGACGTTTTGGCTATAAAAGCTGAGATAAGACTGGTTTTGGGTTGAAATTCATTACTGCTACTGCCTATCCAGCACTCACTTGCAGCAGGAGCCAGAATATTGGATATACAGCTAAAGGAGGATAAATGTCACCACTGATTCTAGGGACTGCTGATATTTTGTCAGTCCACCCCTGGTAGAAGTTCACCAATTTGAAAAGCTGTGTCTAAAAATTGTACAATTTCAGAATAATGTTCTTTAATGTGAAATTACAAAGACTTTAACTATATCATCATCTACAGTACATACTATCATCAAAAGATTCTGTCAATCTGTAGAAATTTCTGTAAGCAAGGGACAAGACCAAAACGCAGTATTGGATGTTGAATGGATCTTCGGCCCGCTGTCAGACGGAACTGCATTAAAAAACAGCCATGATTCCATGATGGATATCAATGCATGGGTTCAGGAATGCTTTCAAAAATCACTGTCTGTGAACACAATTCACCATGACATTCCAAAAATGCAAAGTAAAGCTCTATCATGCAAAGAAGAAGCCATATCTGAACATGATCCAGAAACACCACTTTCTTCTCTGAGCCAAAGCTCATTTAAAATGGCCTGTTGCAAAGTGGAAAACTGCTCTGTGGTTAGAAAAATTGAAATTTGACATTCTGTCTTCTGGAATATAGCGTAGAGGGACCTTTTGGCTTGTTATCAGTGCTCAGTTGACAAGCCTGCATTCTATCATGAGAATTGCTAATCATTGCAGATTATACACAGCATCCCCATTTTTTTGGATTTGGGGTTGTATATCTAGTGTGAACTATTTGAGTCTAATTTATAGACAAACTATGAAAACTAGAGATCCATTGTTTTAATACATATACCAATAAAGTAAGAAGACAATTTTGATATACAGTATGTATGTGTTAATGCTTAAAAAGGTGTTAGGAGACACTGCAATCATGTACCCTTAAATTAATTATATGTTTTTGCCATAATGGTGCTAGACATTTTGACTAGAATGGTCATGATTGTGAGTCTCTTGCAAGCCTAACATTTGTGAGTGGTCACACCTTGTGTGTGTTCTCCTGTTTCCAGTTAGGGCTACTTTTATTCTAAGAACACCAAATCTGATGCTCTATGCTGAATACATTCTGCAGTTTGTGAATCAGATATCCTGGTCATTGTTCTTTCTCATAAGAATTTTCTGTTGATTAAGGGCTCATGTACACTGCAGCTGATAAACTCACGTTTAGAAGCTTTTCTGCATTTTTTTCAGCAGCCCCTGAACTCTCCTAATGTTTTCCTATGTGTCCATGTACACATCGTCATTTACAGTCGTTTACAAGCATTTGAGTTTACAGTCGTTTTTTTGAACGCAGAAAACTTGCGTTCAGCAGTAGATTTTATCAGCGTTTCAGACGCCAAATGCTTGTAAACGTGTGTAAATGCTTGTAAACCCGGCTAACCGCGTTTATAAGCATTTGCGTTTGGAAATTTTTTATAACTCTTCCATTTCCAAATGCTGTCCAGAGCCTTTTTTCATCATGAAAAATGCATGCAAATCATTTTCAAGGTACTCATATGGACAAAACACTGAACACAGGATGTTCCTACCAAGCTTGTCACACATTGTAATGACCAATTCACACCTCAGACCTCTCCCACCCTTGGAAACAAAAGATATGTTAATGCCCATTCAAACCTCAAATTCCTCAGGAAGACCCCCTGCCAGGTGACCTTAATGACTCACTCCACCAGACACCTTTCCCACCCTTGGAAACAAAAGATATGTAAATGCCCATTCACACCTCAAATTCCTCATGAAGACCCCCTGCCAGGAGGCCTTAATGACTCACTCCAGCAGACACCTTTCCCACAAAAAGAAATGTTAATGAGCAACTCAGACCTAAGCTAAACTCAACACATACTGCTGTCTCTGCTTCTACTCTCTGTATTTCTCTGAAACAGTCTGAAATAGTTAATAATTTGCCACTTTCCAGTGCATTCTGGGCATTTGGAAGGTTCTCCTGTGCTTATCTTTAAAAAACACTTTTAAAATGCAAACGCACATCAACGCGGCTAAACGCGGTATGCAAATGCATCAAAAATGACGTTTGTTAACCTGCGTTCACCTGCTGTCAATTTCCAGCGTTCAAATATGAGTTTATCAGCTGCAGTGTAAATAAGCCCTAAAAATGAAAATGGCACTTAGCTCTAGTTTTAAAAATTTCTATTCCAGTATGTATTATTTAGTATAACTAAAGGCAAAACTTTTTTTTAAGTTCTGGATAGACTGGAGAGGGATTAGAACCCCTGCCAGTTTTTATTGCTGTCTGTGCCCCCATTAGGGAGATTAACCTTGTATATTTGTCCTGTTTACCATTATCATTAAAATGAAAAAAAAAATCCCAAATTTTGGGTTATCCCCAGAAAAGCAATAGAGGGGAAATCTTTTAATGTGGCCAGTTCTGTTGATCTGGGGGAACCCAAGGAACTTCCTTAATTTGCAGGGATTCCCTTTCACTTTCTGTTTGGCTATGGAACAGGAATTGAAGCAAAATCCCTGCAATGGAACTCAGATGATGAAAAAGGAATCTGACACGGGTCATAACCCTCCCTTGCTCTATCCAAAGTGGAAAAAAAAGTTTTGCCTATAGTTCTACTTTAACTTTAAAATGTACCTTCTGTTGCTCTCAACCTCCAAATCTCCAAATTTCTTTTTCTTGCTGCTACAATGTGATTTAGTGCTCTTTCAGATGGGTGGCCAGGGGGAGGTAAAAAGAGGCGGCCGAGCTGTGGATTTATTGCCCCCCCTGAATTGTCTCAATACAGGGCTGTACAAATGCCGCAGCAAAAGCATTTTTAACTCAGGCTAAGAGTTTGACAGTTGGTACCACTTGTCAAACTCCCCATTGCTACAACTGTGTACAATGCACATGAGTGCAGATCAGTAATGCGGCTTTATAAGGTTAAATCAGGCTGTGAGATGGCATTATAAAGCCTCCTCACCCCAGTCAAGTTTCCTTACAAGAGAGCTCAATGCAGATCACTCTTCAGAAGGCACCGCAGGGCACAGAAAGTCTAAAAGGGCCCTTACTGTTAGAGGGTGGCTACGTTCATTCTTCATGGTCTAACTGTATGTAGGAGCATAGCTACCTTCACTTGCTTGCTCCTGAGATTGATTATGGACTATGGATTTTCTAGTGTGAATAGAACAGTGCACATGAATGCAACTAAAGCACAGAAATGGACTAAAAGGAGAAAAGGAGAGGTTCAGGAACTAATTGGGGATGTTATAAGAAGGCAGAAAAACACAGTAAGAAATTATTTAGGGTCCTTTCACATGGGCGTTCCGTTTTTTTCATCAGTTCAGTCATGTTTTTTCAAAGAAAAACATGGATTAGTTTACATTATTTTTTTTATCAGTTTACATCAGTTTTTCATCAGTTTACATCCGCTTTTCATCAGTTTTTTCATTTGATTTTCATCCGCTTTACATCTGTTTACATCCTCTTTTGTCCGTTTTTCATCCGTTCCGGGTTTTTTTACGGACGAAAAATAGGGTTTTCTTCTGTTCAAAAAAATGGGTGTCAACGGATACGGGCATGAACAGATGTATCATCCGTTTACATCTGCTAGTCCATAGAAATACAAGAGTGTCCGTTTTTCATTCGTAAACAGACAGATGAAAAAACGGACATACAGAACGCCCGTGTGAAAGGGACCTTAATGAAAAATATATTACAGGATTTATTAAGTAGTGGATGTGTATGGATTATTATTTGGAGAATAAGAATATATCGTTTAATGTCACTTTAAGTAACTTTCAGGATCAAAAGGCTTTCTTTCCAAGGATCTGCATTCACTAATTTTTTCTTGTCTCTTGGAAGATGGGATACTTTTTCACAGAGATAAATGATCTCTACTGAATTTATAGGTTCGGGTATGCATGTCCATGCTCATATGCATCAGTACACACAGAAGGCACCAATCATGCTGGTGCACCCTGTACAAGACTGCCATTGTCCATCCATCCCTGCTTACAGATTTCCTTCTTCTACCTATGTTCTTCTGCTTCAGTATACTGTTGTGATCCAGCTTGTTACTGGCTTCTCTACACTCCTTGGCTTGTTGCTTGACTGCTGATTCCATTGTTCAATGGACACTACCAGGGGCGGACTGACAACTCATGGGGCCCCCGGGCAATAGGGGATCATGGGGCCCCTGTGTCCTCACCCACACTCAAACCACACCCGAAAAAGCCTATGAAAGGTATGAGGGGCATGTCATGGGGCCCCCTACTGACCCTGGGCCCTTGGGCAGTGCCCGAGTGCACGAATGGTCAGTCTGCCCCTGGACACTACTAGTGGTGCCGGTGAAGTCGGGTTGTGCCTTGGATGCTGCACAACAAGGGAGCCTACCTCAACCATTGGTGATACCTTCTAAAACGGAGATAAGGGAAGTTTCTGACTTCAGCATAATGGCATAGAAAGCAAGAGCAGCTCACTTAGTCATTTTACTTCTAGAGTTTGTTTTGTAGTATTTATGTTAAAAATGTAGCAGCTCTGTTGTACATATAAAAAAAGTAAAAATAAAAGTGCAATCCAGAAAGTTATTTGTAGACACCAGCCCAAGGCCCATGAAAGCGGAAGCATCAGACATACTATAGAATAGACGATATAAATAGGATCAGTCATTGAGAAGGTGTGAAATTCTCTAGAAGTCATACCGTTATAGATGATTTTCCTGCTGTGTTTCCATGCTTCAGCAATGATTTTGACAGCTTCCTTTGTGATACAATCTGCACAGACACCGAGCAAAATAAGAACAGATTACTCATGTAAAAGTAGCATGTACTCATCATTTCCAAATAAATCATTTTGTCTTTGTAAGATTTTTCATAACAGAAAAATAACACTTTTTGTCAATGCTCAGTACTCCAACATAAAGATTATCTGTAATGCTAAGGATTTAAGGATTGGGGTGACACATAATACTGTATACAATATCAAAAATGGAAAATATGTATCCTAATGTTTTATTTTATTTAGTGTCCACAAATTCATCAGCTCCTTAGAATTTAAACATAAATGTTAGTGCATGCAGCAAAAAGAACCTAGCTATTCCTACCCTTACTACAATGCTATACAGGGTGTCCTAAAAATGTATACACAATTTGATTGATTTTAAAGTCAGTATTTAATACCATACAGTTCAAATTCGCATGTTAAAATAAAATATGTAAATGTACTTTTTATACTTAGCGCCTTATTCAGTTAACTGCACTTACTGGCCACATCAGAACCCGCACACTATAGAGAGACATAATGAGCACAGCACAGTGGCTAAATGGTTAGCACTTCCACTTGGCAGTACTAGGGTCGTTGGTACAAATCCCAACCACGGTACCACCTGCCTGGAGTTTGCATGTTCTCCCTGTGCCTGTGTGGGTGTACTCTGGTTTCCTCCCACACTCCAAAGACATGCTGGTAGGTTAATTGGCTCCTGTCTAAATTGGCCAATGTATGAATGTAATTTAGGGACCTTAGATTGTACACCACTTGAGGATTAGGGACTGATGTGAATGTACAATATATGTATGTAAAGTGCTGCATAAACTGACAGACTATACAAGTACCTGTAATAAAATAATGATAATTTACCATGAGTGACGGTGTGGTGTGGCTTGTCAGCACATGGATTAACTGGACCATTTTTTGATGGTACTGTAACTGATGCATTTACTTAAAGCGGAGTTCCAGCCATCTTTGTGTTAATTAAAAGTCAGCAGCTACAAAAACTGTAGCTGCTGACGTTTAATAAACACACACTTACCTGTCCCAGGGTCCAGCGATGTGCTCACCCATGCCGTCCATTCTCTCCTGCATGGCGCCAGCATCTCAACTATGGGCACCAGGCTGTGACAGCTTGTGGCTTCACAGCCTGATGCCCACTGCGCATGCACGAGTCGTGCTGCGCCTCCTGATTGGTCTGGCAGTCTTCTGGGACCTGCGAAAGTTCCCAGGAGACTGCGGAAGAAAGGAGGTGGCTTGAACTTCTGGCTCACTTCGCCATGGCGAACTGAGCCGGAAGTTGGAGCGGGTACCTGTCCAAAACAGGTATTCGCCCCCCTCCAAAAGGTGCCAAATATGGCAGTGGACGGAAGGAGGAGGCAAATAAGCGGAGCTTCAACTTTTGAGTGGAACTCTGCTTTAAACTTGCTGATAGAATCTGTCATGCCACATATTCAAGAAGATTTTGGAGTTGGGGGGCTTTTATTTCTAACAAGATATGGCACCTCACACTACCATTGTGATGTAAGGGCCTATTTTGATGAGAATCTGCCAAACAGATGGATTGGGCAAAGAGGTTTAGTAGAATACCCTCCACAAAAGAAAAATTCACGGTACAAAACCAACAACTGTTGATGAATTAGGAGTAGCCATTGCAAGGGAATGCACCCAAATAGCAAACAAAATGATTCTCAATGTTTGTGATTCTTTTGCTTCATGTTACCAGTGTAGCACTACACCCTTAGGAGTCGCTGAAGTTTTGGGTCCCTATAGTCCTGCACAGCCAGGCAACACACATTTTCACACTAGACTTCAGTAATCAGTAACCAGTCATTGAGCTTGTTTTTGACGATTTATTAGGGGGATTTAAACTTGGATGGGGTAAGGGGGTGTACGGGATGCTCAATGAAACCGATGAACTGAGGACAACTTACACAAGTCTCTGCTGCAATACAGTCTCTTTTGGAGAGCTAGTCAGCATCTCCTGTAGTACCACCCCAGACCCCAGATAAACTCCTCTTCCTTATCCAGCTTTCTGGAGGTATCCCTGAGCAGGAAATACAGTGTCTGCTGCTTTGAAAAATTAGACAGCCCCAGTAGGTGGCGAATTTGGTTTCCCACCAGTATGCTCCTTCCCCTATCTGGCCCAGGGGGTGCAGGGCTATTCAATCAGTTCTTCTCCTGTGCTGGTGGGTCGGTGGCTGCTACAAGGCCTTCTTTCTGGGCCGCTCCTTCCCTGCTGCACAGGCTCTGAGCTTTCATCCTTTCCAGCTCCATTGCTTGTAGGCAAGCCCCCTCTCCCCATCTGGGCACCCTCCAGCCTCACATTCTCTTTCTGTCTTCCACCTGAACTCTCTTGAAGCTGAGCAGGCTCAATCACCTTTAAGGGTTGTCCTGGCCCCTTGCCAAGCTTCATGTTGGGCATTGGCCAGGCTCCATCAAAAGTGCCAATCAGCCACTCCACTGCTTCTAAACCTTTCCCCAAAATTCTAGAGCAGGGGGAAATAATAGAGGCCTGGTCTGCAGGCCTTCCAGCTCTGGCCATGTTTTGACCCCTGTTAGCTATCACACCCAGGCTGCTACTCAGCCCTCCTAGCTAGCAATTGAGGTCTAGCTCCCCCTAGCATACTTGGAGGGTGCTACATCAGCAATGCCTGGGCCAAAAGGGTGAGTTTGAGAACAAACGCTAAGTATAAAAAATACATTTATGTATTTTATTTGAAAATTTTAAATTGAACTGTATGGTAATTCATTCTGACTTTATAATTATCAAATTGTGTATACATTTTTGGGACACCCTATATAACACTCAGAAAATACATTTAGGGGAACGGTAACTAAAAGCAGTTAATAAACTAATTGATATAAAAACAAGTTAAACATATGGAAAATCAAAGTCTTCCAACCACCCCTCCCCAAAAAGAACATATATAGTCAAGTTGGGAGATTTTTTATACATTTACATAGGAATTCAAAAAATGTTTGTTTCTTACTTGCCCCAAAGTGCACTCCATACCACCCAGGAAGTCGGCATCTTTCAGGCCGTTGTGATTACTGCTTATGTCATGAACTTCAAAACGTAGGCGCTGAACTTCCTCAAAATAAAAGTCGACTGTGAAAACCTTTGAGAAAATAGGGTTGATGCATGTTCTAATGATCTCTGTTCTGTCTACCTGTGAGAAGAAAGAAACAAGAAAATTCAGAATGATTTCTAACATTCTTACTACTGTTATTAATACAAAGTAGAAAACCATTTCAAATTTGCCACAAATCTAAAACGGCTTACCGCATTGATCATTGCAAGGATGCACTATCCTTAGACTGACACATGCAACAGAAAATTCTTGTGGGAAGATAATAACAGTTGAATCATTTTTAACATTTTGCAAAGGAAACTTTACAAAAGAGAATCGTTGAGGCTACCATTGCTAACCTCTCCTTTTGAAAATTCTGGTTACTGAAGTGTATGCGTGGACTGGGACTGATCTGGGGTCTGATGTACGTGCGTGGATTGGGACTGATATGAGGTCTGAAGGTACAGAAATTAAATCTGATCCAAGATATTTATGTGATGCTGTAGGGCTGTGTACAATATTTCATAAGTTTAACTTTCCATAAGCAGCACAACTTGAACATGGCAGTACAATAAGAAATGTAATACTAATGAAGACTACAGCGGGCTGTTTGATGCTTGTAAAAATGGAACATCACGTGAAAAAAGGTCACTGATCTGCTCCATTAGCTGTTTTAAACACTTTATTTCCTTTAAAAAATTTAATTTAATTATATTAACCGCTTGTCCGCCGCCCTATAGCAGGTGTACTGCTACAGAGTGTAAAATCATGTATATATATACACGTGATTTGCATTTCCAGGTAGAGGACACACACGCACCACCCTACCTGCACCGCTGTTGGCTGCTGGGGATATCAATCACCGGGTTCAGGCTGGCGACTCGGTGATTGACGGCAAAGCTGACAGGGGAGAGACCTGTGTGTAAACAACACAGGTCTCTCTCCTGTCAGTATGGACATGCTGCACAGCAGAGAGATACAAAGCAGCATGTCTCTCAAGTAAAACAGCACACAGCACATGATGTAAAACACAGACAGCACATTGTTAACCCTTTGATCGCCCCAGATGTTAACCCCTTCCTGCCCAGTGCCAATAGCACAGTGTCAGTATTAGTGTCACTGGGGATATCAGTGGCAGTTAGTCAGTTTCCATCCAGTGTCAGAATGCCCGCCGCAGTCTCGCAGTTCCACTATAAGTCGCTGATCGCCACCATTAATAGCATAAAAAAAATTCCAGTATATATACCGCCATTTGTAGACACTATAACGTTCACGTAAACCAATTAAAATACACTTATTGGGTTTTTTTTTTAGCAACGACATGTAGCAGAATACATTTTGGCCTAAATTTATGAAGAAATTGGATTTTTAAAATTTTTCTTATTTGATATGTTTTATAGCAAAAAGTCAAAAATATTTTTCAAAATTGTCGGTCTTTTTTCGTTTATAGTGCAAAAAAATAAAAACGCAGAAGTGATCAAATACCTACGAAAGAAAGCTCTATTTGTGGGAAAGGAGGACATCAATTTCACTTATGTACAGAGTTGCATGACCGCGCAATTGTCAGTTACAGTAACACAGCTCTTTAAAAAAAAATGGCCAGGTCAGGAGGGGGGGGGGGGGGGGTGTTAAATCTTCTGGAGAGCAACAGAACTGGCAAATACAGATTTTGACTCTTTGTCACAAGTCAACAGTAAAGCTCTCAACTCCATTTCCAAGCAGTCCTAATGGCTGTTGATACTTGCAGAGAGCAATGACATGTGGCTGTCACAAGAACAGTAGCAGTGTCCTTTAGGGCTTGTTCACACTTGGCTGTTTTACCACTACTTGCCAAACGCCCCTATAGCGTTTGGCAAGCGTTGGTCCGGCATTTGCGGAGCGTTTTTTAACGCTCGGCAAACGCTCCACAAACGCCGCATGCGCGGTTTAGCGGAGGTTGCTAGGCATTTGCCGAGCGTTAAAAACGCCCCACAAAAGCCTATAATGCAGTTTGAATGGTGTTACCACTCCGCAATTGCCCTGCAAACGCCCTGCAACCGCGTCGCAACCGCACCGCAAACGCCGGCCGGGCGTTTGCGGAGTGGTACCATAGACTAGAATAGGAGGCTTCAACGCCTCCTGACTCGACCAGAGGCGTCCGTTTTGCCGCAACGTGACGCAAACGCTCCCGTTAGAACAGCACCATGTGCTGTAATGTGCAGAATCGGCAGAGGCGTTTGGGAAGCGCTTCCCAAACGCCTCTCTGCTGCCTGCACACAAGCTAGTGTGAACGTAGCCTAACAAGCAGGCTGTGACATCCTTACTTCATGTTGTCTATGCTGTGCAAGAGGAAATATGGCAGTGTCCAGTGGTAGGAAACCTGGCACTTGAATGTCTAGTACAAAGATTTTTGTTCACTAATTATGTATTGTTCGGTTCTTTAAAAGCTAAACAGTTCATATTTAAGCTGGCCATGCAAATTTTCGGTGGTTCTTGATGAGGGGCCTAAATTCACCTCGCTGTGCAGAAAATTGTCCGTTGAACAGTGGCTGCATACCAGGGGCGGACTGATCATTTGGAAACTCGGGCACTGCCCGAGGACCCGGGGTCAGTAGGGGGCCCCATGAGATGCCCCTGGTACCTTTTTCATAGGCTTTTTTGAGCTTGGGCAAGGGCACAAGGACCCCATGATCCCCTATTGCCCGGGGGCCCCATGAGTTGTCAGTCCGCCCCTGCTGCATACAATCAGATGCAGCTGCTGTTTAAGTATTGTGACAGCCGCCGCCGCTGGCTTCAGAATACAGTAGCTAGGCCAGGGCATTTGTCCTTCTGTGCTGTATAGCATGGGTGGAGGAACCTACAGGCTGAACGTAATCCATCTATCAGTGTATGTACGGTATTTCCTTTCGAATGTTGCCAAAGAACAGGGTTGTTTGAAGTTTACACAGCCTGATATTTTATACAGTTATTGTTATGCATATAGCGTTTTCCTTTCATTTATATTCATGAAAAAAGTCTTCCTTGACAAAATATTTTTTTTTACAGTCAATGTAAAATATAATGTAGGATAACTACAGCAGCAATGCTAAAGCACTAATCTTATCTCAGATCTGCATAAAGATTATAAAAAGGTATCCTGTATGGCAGAACTGTATTTCTACATACATATCTGAACCTAGCAATTATCCTGCTTCCTAGTTTGAAGAGGACACGATATCATATCAAGAGTGCTTCAGGTATGATGTGCTACGTGTAAAACATTGCTATTTTCATATTGACGGCAAAGGCAAGTTTTGTATGTTTCATTTAGGACATACATTTAAAGTTTTATAAATATAATTCATTGCTTCATCCACATTTTAACAAAAAAAAGAGTGAAAAGTGATCTCTTCAAAAAAGTTTTAAATTAAATGTAAATATAATTAAGTGTTCTTGCATGGCAAGACCACTTACTGTTATCTCACATATATATTCTTATTATTATAGCCAAATTTACCACCCTAACTCCTCCCACAGTTTTTACACTACATAGACAGTAATATACCGAAACGTGCGGATTGTTCCCGATTGGTGTGCTATTACTTTGTAGAACGTTTCGCTGAATGGTTCACGAAATATTGGCATTTTTGTGGTGAAATTGGTCCCATAGGAATGAATGGCGGGATGTTCAAAACTAGAATAGGAGCTGACAAAAGCTAGAGTGTGAGCTGAACACAAGAACACTTCACACAATTTCCCCAGAAATTGTAGCTTTTCTAGTTTACAATATGCTTTAGTAATTTAATTCAGCAAAGACTTGAAAGGCAGCTGCACTTTTGTTTTAAAAATTGTTATCATAATGAGCCTAGCACACATAATAAACTAGCAAAATAAATGCTATACTTTTTTCCATACAAAGTAGGATTTTGTTACGCTTGTCGTAACATCAACTAATATGGTGGTCGCTTCCATCATTACTAAGGCTCCTGTATAAGAATGAGTACAAGCACTATACAAGTCCCAGCATTCAATATACCCAAGAGAACTCGCTCACATCCTCTCCCTCTATTCATTGTAATATGAAATAATTAGCACAGTTTTTACCGATCAAAGGGTTTGATTAAGAGGCGGCACTCACAGGCTTCGATTTGTGTATATATGTTAGTGTAAGCTGTCAGCACAACCCATCGACCCCTTGAGAATGTCTAATAGGAGAAAATGCATCAGGGCGGAGCCTGTGCTGACGTCATCATGCATGCTGGAGCTAGTGATGTGCCTTTTTTACAAGCTCATGATTTTGAGTATCTCTTCAGTTTATTGACCATTAAAGGTATCTGTTTTATCCTATGATATGTTATCATCTGTTTTCTTACCAGACTTATATGTGCTGAACAGAAGAGGTGAATTTAACACAGTCCCTGTTAGTGTGCCCTACGGTTACCATATCCCGTGATACCTTTGCTGCAGCAGATCCTAGGCATCCATGAGTGCAATAGGACCACCTATAAGCTGGGGTCTTTTGGATTGGTAAGGGGCTGTGTGTTGCAATGTGGTGGAACCCACCGAGAGACTCACTTTGTTGATTTTTTATAAATTTCCCTTGGATAGACTTTCTCTGGACTATATAACATAATACAGAGGAAATATCATCATTAGTGGTGTTGACACATAATTACTGATTCATTTTAATATAAATTTTACTGTATTTAACTTTACAGTGCAACAATTTTGTTTAGCTAGCATTCAGTGTACCCAAGGAAACTCACTCATACCCTCACCTGAGATGAAGCTGGCAATACTCAGTGAGCAGGCATGATTTTGTAAATGTTCAGATAACAGGTGGATGGGACATGAAATGGGTGAGGTGACTGGTTGAAACAGCTCTAACCCAACCCAACTTTACCAAATACATGGCGTATTTTCCCCATTGTACAGATTTCCCATTACTTTGTGTCAAACAGTAAAACTTCATCTGGAAATTGGTGAGTAGACAGGTGCAGATATTTAGCCACTCTAGTTACCTTTTGGGTTACAGGTATGTTTCTGAAGTAATTGGGCTTTTGTGACCCAACTCACAGCAGAGGCCATGATCAATCTTTGGAATCAAAGGACTTTTTTAAGCCTTTGGCATTTTCATATGCCATACAGAGGGTAGCAGTTTATGCCTAACCGAACAATATTCACCAAGGAGCAGCTAAAACTCCAGCAATAGAAGTAGTTCAACCACTACAGGAAAGTATAAAAAAAAGTGCCAAAGTCACGAAAATTGGACTACTTTAATCTGATGTCCATGGCCACCATTATTTAACGCGCATTGACTGAGATTTGCTCTGAGAAAATTGAATAGCATGTCCAACACAGATTACAAGACTCAATATGTCATAGCATTTTATCAGCATGATGATCAACAAGATCTTAAATTAAAGTACATATGTGAACTTTAAGATAATCTCTTTTCACTTACACGTTTGGAGATTATAACATATAAGGTCCATGTTGTACAGTTTCTTTAATAAAGAGATATGTTGTGATAGAGCACCTCATCGTCTACCTTCTGCAGAATAGCTACTGACCTCAATCAATAACAGAGCATCCCGTATAACTGGTACAGGAAAAGAATGTAATGACTGATATAAGAGATAGAAGACACAGGCTCAAAATGAATTACCCTGCCAGCTTTTTTCTCAGTGACAAAACTTTATTGGATGATGATGTAAATCAAGGGAAATAAGAGGGCAGAATGAAATCTGAGGACCAAGTTAACATTCTAAAAACTTTTTCAAAGGAAACCTGTCAAGAGAGAACAAAGGAAGCAGCCAATTCTGGACAACTGTATCTGGAAATGCTAGTACCCTGACCTTTGATCATCTCTCTTCAACTGGACCCTCTGTTAGGGGTGCTGCTAAAATTTTGAACTACCTGAGGCACCTGGGGCAGCAGGAAGAGAAGAATAGTGTGTGTGGCCAAATGTTAGTACCAGCTGGATGGACTTTAGGGGGCATGGTTAAATAAAACCTAAGTCTACACACATTATACTTTGCACACATGCCACAGTCCTTTTACCCACAAAATATGCTTTAATTACTATGCCACAAGTTAGAATGTAACAGACGTACAAACCTTTATTAACATAAATTAACCTCCATAAAACGGAACGTTACCCATAACAACTTGATAACAAGGAACATACATTCCACATTAATAATTATGCTATGAAAATTAGTGTGTGCTGTTGATTGCCTTCAGAATTGTACCTGTTCGTTCTTGCGGGAGGCTGCCATTTTGCTGAAGCCCAGAGCCCCTGAACAACAGTAAATCATTAGGCTGTCAGCAGATCAACCTTCAACATTTTCGGCACGGTGCCTAAAAATAGAGAGCTGGGCATGTGCACAGCAGGGTGAGATAGTGTAGACAGTGTATTACTGGATTTCAAACCATATAGGGTCTGGTTTGTTAAATATCCAACCACTTTTAAAGGGTTGAATTGTGCTGCACTACTGCCACAAATTGACAGATACCCAATTGGCTGTTGTTTGCAAACAAACCAGCCCAAAGATGCTGTTACTAACTACTACTCTTTGCAAATGATAGATCCCCAGCCAGCTGCTGTTTGTGAAAATCTGTCTGGGGATTCTGGGTAATGTCATTGACCAAACATGGTCAACACGGTGAGTCAACATTGTTGGGTGGTGGGTCCTTGCAGCGGCATGTTAACATTGACAGGCAGGTAGAAACATCACTTACCAATGGGTCATTGTGATGCCCACAATCTAACATGACTGATGTTGACTTGACATTGGGTGACAGTTTATTTGTTTTTTTTCAATAAACAATGTCGATGTACTCAATTTACTTTTTATATTTTTGCCTAGAGCGTTGGATATCTAGTTCTAAAGGAGGCTTCCAGATTCTGCCACACATCCTTTTCCCTTCTGCCCCTCAGTCCTCCCCAACGACCCCTTGGGGAACAGAAAAAGGGATGAGGCTCAGCATGGTTTTACTACCCCCTTTCAAGGTACACTCCCAATGTTGAAGGCCTGTTGCCTAGTATTGTTCGCGGGGGGGGGGGGGATGATGCGTTGGGCATATACGCTCACTGTCCTCCCCTTTGGGCTTCTCAGACTGCACACCTGCATAAGAGTCTGGTTTTAATGTTAGGAGGAATGCTACACAATTTTTTTCTCATCACCAAAAAGCACCAGTGGTGCTGTTTGAAAACATCAGACTGAAATTCAGGTGGGCGATCTGGCCAAATATGGGAATTTTTTTCACAAAACTGCAAACAGAACTTAGGGAGTTTGACCTAAAGCTGAAGCTCATGCTTATTTCTGAGTTACTAGTATAACATTGGACTAGTTGGCTAACAAACAAAATAGATTATATTTGCCCTTACACTTCATGTGGGCACTATTTAGACAGTTGTGTTTTTGGGACATCTTTATATAGTATAGATGATGACTCTGGGCTAAACAAATATTGTCTCAACACAAAAGCCATGTGTATTCTTGCTTGAATCTTGATGTCATTTGTTTATTTCTTCTAGATCTGTGCTGTGATTCAGCACAATCTATTTAACAGAAAGGTTTTTTTTCCAGAGCTGAGTGATTGTAAAGCATTTTTTTAAATACAAGGTATTATACCTTACCTAATATACAAAAACCACCCACGCCTATAGATAAATAAATACCAAAAAACGATTGTGTAGCTGCCACCTCTAATCCCAAAAGGACATAAGCAAACATGTACTACCAATGGTCCACACCATCAACAACAAACAGAGAGAACAACAACAAGCAGAGAATGCATTAAGGTAAAAAAACCACTTTAATTATATATTATAAATATATCTCGTAAGTACCGTATGTAGATAATCCATCTGGAGCTCTTTCTGACTTTCCTGAACTGCTTACTTTTTCCATCCAGTGACTCAGAAAGTATCAAACTAACAGGTAGCAAATTATCCTGGCATCTAGCATATTCAAAAGAAAGTCAGCAATGGCAGCCTATCATTTTAATTGTACATGCCATGCTGTCCACAGTGGCAGTGATGGGGTCTTATCTGCAAAATAGACAAGGGCATAGCATAAAGCCATCTTTTTTTTTTCTGTTTCATATGAAAAATAATTCCCTACCAATACAGGTTTACAACCTACATTTGGGCTTATTTACTAAGGAAGAGCAATATGCAAATGCAATATTACATGAGAAAAAAAATTAAAGTGTTTCAGCTAAAGGCAGTTTTGTTGCAATGAGATAACCATTGCAGGTTCACTATTATGAGATGGCTTTCAACGCCTCAACAAGGAAACAGAAACCAACAGTACGTACATAAAAAAGTAAAATCACATGGGTCTATTTATATAAAAATGGACACAGGGTGCATTTGACTACAGAACATTTCAGTTTCTTCTAAACTAGTTTGATTTCTTTTTGAACTGCTTGACTTGTAAATGGAAAAGAGTTCCAATGCAAACAAATGCCAACGCACCAAAGGCCCTAAAACATACTTATCACCAGGGGTGGACTGACCATTTGGAAACTCTAGCACTGCCCGAGGGCCCGGGGTCAGTAGGGGGCCCCATGAGATGCCCCTGGTACCTTTTTCATAGGCTTTTTTTGAGTTTGGGCAAGGACACAGGGGCCCCATGATCCCCTATTGCCCGGGTGCCTCATGAGTTGTCAGTCCGCACCTGCTTGTCACCATTGCTTGTCAGAACATTTAAGATTTCACAACATCTGGACCTATTTTTCATGGTACATGCTGCTTCAATGAAGTTTGCCATATTGCTAAGGCATCAAATGTTACAAGATACAGTTGGTAACATTCACCACACTGAAATAAGTTGATATAACCTTTTCCAATGATATTTTATGGAGATATGTAGTGCTTATTTGCCTAACCACATTCACTGAAGATTTGATCCATATTCACTAAAGATTTACTGAAGATGTTTCCTGAAATCTTAAAGTATATCTAAAGCCAAAACTGTTTTTAAATTTTGGGTAGAGTTTTTTGTGCCATCCATTTCTCAGTAGCGAGAATTCACTTCCTTTTTTGTACCTTGTACCAAACAGTAAGTGAGTGTAAATCTCTCCAAAGTCAGGCCAATCCCATCTTAGGCATTTAGCACAAATCTAGCGCCCCCACTGAAAGATTTCCTTTTTAGTTCATGATGACAACTGAAAGTTTTGGATTTTCCCCAACTTTCTGCCCACATGGCAATATCTCCAGGACTAGTGGGTCTCACTGGTGGGGACACAGAGAGCAGCAAAAATCTGGCAGGGGTTATAACACTATCTAAAACTTTAAATATTTTGGTTTTATGTAAACTTTCCATTCACACAACTGCACATTACATTATGGTCTGTTTTACAGATCCACTATAGTAAATACATGTAAGCAAATGTGGTCCAATCCTAGTAGCTGGTAGTGCATACATCCACCCATCTCATATACATAGAACCCAGTTTGTTCTATGCTTTGGACAGCTGCAGGATATGTGCAACACAGGTGAGTGATGTGAAATGTACCTGACATCTGATGTTTATTTTTTCCTATTAAGTTTGTCGCTTGAAAATATTCATGACCTAAATAAGGCAGCTGCCGCTCATTAAATAGCATTTAGTACCACTCAGAATGACATCAGTGTCATATTATAGAAATATTGCTATAATTTGATTATACACTAAATATACAAATCACTGGGGTAAAATAATAATTCTTCCCATAATAAACATGCATTTCATGACATACCATTTATGGTATTAATTAGGAAAATGATCTAATTTATGCAACCTCTGCTACTATTGGCAGAACTACCTTCCTAACAGCCTGTTGAGTTGGGAGACACAGTAGTAGGTTTGGGAATTTGTGTGATACAGAGAGATATAGGAATTTTTTTTTGGAGTGTCAGGTCTTAAAACATCTGCTTACCAATGTATATTTTAGTTCCTAAGAGCTGGAATTCAATGTAAAAAAGGCCATTCTCTTACATATACAGCGGGTAAAATAAGTATTGACCATGTCACCATTTTTCAAGTAAATATATTTCTAAAGGTTCTATTGACATGATATGTTTACCACATGTCTGTAACAACCCATGCAATCCATTCATACAAAGAAGCAAAAAAAAATAAGTTCAGAAATTAAGTTATGTTTAATAAAATGGAATGACACAGGGAAAAACTAGTGAACACGCTAACTGAAATTTATCCAATACTTTGTACAAATCCTTTGTTGGTAATGATAGCTTCAAGACACCTCCTGTATGGAGAAACTAAGCACATGCATTGCTCAGGTGTGATTTTGGCCCATTCTTCCACACAGTCTTCAAATCTTGAAGGTTCTGTGTGCCTCTTTTATGAACTCTGATCTTTAGATCTTTCCATAGATTTTCTATTGGATTCAAGTCAGGTGATTGGCTCGGCCATTCTAGCAGCTTTATTTTCTTTCTTTGAAACCAATTGAGAGTTTCCTTGGCCTTGTGTTTGAAATCATTGTCCTCGTGAAATGTCCACCCTCGTTTCATCTTCATCATCTTGGTAGATGGCAGCAGGTTTTTATCAAGAATGTCTTGTTACATTTTTCCATTCATCCTTCCTTCAACGATATGAAGTTTGCCAGTACCATACGGTGAAAAACAACCCCACACCATGATGTTCCCACCTCAAAACTTCACTGTTGGTATGGTGTTTTTGGGGTGATATGCAGTTGCCTTTTTGACCTCTAAACATGGTGTGTATTATGGCATCCAAAGAGTTCAATTTTGGTCTCATCTGACCAGACTATATTCTCCCAGTATTTCACGGGCTTATTTAAATGTTGTGCAGCAAACTTTAAACAAGCTTCAACATGCTTTTTCTTCAGAAATGGAGTCTTGTGTGGTGAGCATGCATACAGGCCATGGCGGTTGAGTGCATTACTTATTGTTTTCTTTGAAACAATTGTATCTGCTAATTCCAGGACTTTCTGAAGCTCTCCACAAGTGGTCCTTGGCTCTTAGACAACTCTTCTGATAATTATGTTCACTCCTTTGTCAGACATCTTGGCAAGAGCACCTGGTTGTGGCCGGTTTAGGTTGAAATGATGTTCTTTCCACTTCTGGATTGTTACCCAACAGTGCTCACTGGAACATCCAGAAGTTTAGAAATCCTTCTGTAAACAATACCATCAGTATATTTTGCAACAATAAGGTTGCAAAGGTCTTGAGAGAGCTCTTTGCTTTTTGTGTGACACCTTGGTAATGAGACACCTTTTTATAGGCCATCAGTTGAGACTGAACCAGCTGATATTAATATGTACCGACATGGAGCAGGATTGCTTTCTAATTACTGATAGATTTCAGTTGGTGTCTTGGCTTTCCATGCCATTTTGCACCTCCCTTTCTTTATGTGTTCAATACTTTTTCTCTGTGCCATTCCATTTTATTACACATAACTTAATTTCTGAACTTATTTGTTTTGGTTTCTTTGTATGCATGGGTTGTTACTGATAAATAGTGAAATTTCATGTAAATAGCACCATACAGCATATATTTACTGAGAAAAAAGGTGACGTGTTCAATTCTTATTTTACTCATTGTATTCTCTGACTACTGGTAATTGTCTGTTTCCTATGTGAGTAGGAAAGAGGGCCTTTTATAAATACTGTGATGGCAATGGGATTGTGTAATACCTGGGGCACCCTTGCTCACCCTAAATAGGGCAGTGATACACAGGTTGCAGAGTTCAGAAGTGTGTAACACACAGGTTGCAGAGGTCAGGAGTAAGTAAAGCACAGAGTGCAGAGGTCAGGATTGTGTAATGCATGTGTCAAGAGTAAGTAACGCACAGAGAGTGAAGCTCAGAAGTGTGTAACACTTAGAGTCCAGGGGTAAGGAGTGTATATCACAGAATGCAGGGGTTAGAATTAAGTAACAGAGTACAATGGTCAGGGGAGTAAAGCAGAGTTCAGAGGTCAGGATTCTGTAATAAACACAGTGCAGGTGTCAAGATTAATAAATGCTTATGGATGCTATGTGATTGAAGGACTTCCTCCCATCTTTGGGTACCAAAGCGTTTTGGTGGGGGGGAGTATGTAGCCAGGTGCTAGGCTACAGCAATATAAGGAAGGAGACATGGCCTTTAATTCTTTCCTGTTTCTACTGAGAAACTAATGTTATGTAGTACCATTCTCCAGTCAGCAGTGGACTATGCAGAGCACAGAGAATCCTGGGAGTTGTAGTTTGAGACAGAAACCATATAACGGGCTGAACAGACTCCTTATTCTACAGATCCTAATAGGCACTCTGCAGTAGGAAGAATGGAGAGGTGATTTTTATTAAACTGCTAGGGAAAGTTCCTCCTTTTGGCACTGAGGGAGTTTGAGAGAGAGATCTGCTGTCTGTACATTCACCAGCCAGCTGGAGACCATACCAGCGGAGATCCAAGCTTGAGACTGGGAAAACACCCTGGGGCAGCACAGCACCACCCACATAACAGCACCTGCACTGCTGCCGTAAGGAGACTGGAGCATCCACTTCCCCTCAGCTTCCCCTCTGGAAGCTTTCAGGGAGAGACCGAGGGGGCCCCCTATTACAAAGAGAGTTCACTGCAGCATCACAGGGACTGGTGAGAGGGCTATTCATGCATTGCTGATACTGCTAGCAGGGACCCAATCCATACAACACCCATGCTGCACTCTATACTGCTCCTTTCCCAAACCTTGACTGTACCTATACCAACCCTATACCGCACTATACCAAACCTTTACCACATCTGAACTACAACTACCTTGCACCTGTGCCGAGACTATATCGTACTTATACTGTACTTATACTGTATGCAGGTTGACTGACTGTTGTTGCACTCTCATGCACCAATGTTCCTAAAGGGCCCCATTGTTAGCCAGCAGAAGAACATCTCAAAGGAATGTCCCTCCCATAATAATTATTGTGCAAGTCCCCTTTGTTTCCCTGCCCACTCCTCTACCATTCTCCTTTTCTTTTGGACAGTGCATACGCAGTCAGTTAAGGACTAACATCGCCGCCACAATGCACTTGGAAGATTGAACTTTCCCACTGCTACACTTGAGGAGGCCTTGCTACTGTCAAATGTCATCTTACATCCATTCCTTATTGTTAATGGCTTGTATGCTAAATTGTGCTACCAATGTTAATACATTTTATGCTTGCTTGGATACCATCCATATTGGGTGACAATATACAAAGTGTCTTTACTACCTGGTTTAGTGCCTGTTTTCTTTAATATAGTGCTACTACTGGGCACAAAATTTTATTTTCTGTGATTTTCTGTGATATTGTGTGTTTTTACTCTCAACCTGGTGTGTCAGAGGGGCTGAGGTGAAAAGGTTGAGGCAAAACACAGAGGACTCATCCTAATCAGTGGTTCCTACTGGGGTAGTGCTAGAAGCGGTAGTTACAAAGCGTTGTAAGTTACGAGCGTTGAGACAAACCATTTAAAATGAGAGGGGTGCTTACTATGGTCAGCTTTTATTGATCTTTTCCTGTCACTGCTGAAAAAGTGTTAGCTGGAGTTAATTTGCTAGCCAAGACCATCTAAGGGCCCTTTCACATGGGTGTTCCACTCATCTATTTTTGTTCTTTTGGATTAAAAATGAACAGAAATGCATTCCAACGGGCCTGCAGATGTAAATGGATGATTATCCACTTACAGTACATCTGCCTACATCCGTGCCCATTCAGGTCTATTTTTTAAAATGGAACAAGGCTGTATTTTCCTTTTAAACAGATCTGAACAGATGTAAACCAATGCTGTTTGTTTACTTCCATTCTGTTTATGTGGATTTTTAGGCAAAAAATATTATTTGTTTGTACTTTTATCACCTATCATTGACTTCTGCAACAGCTGAAAAAATACATGCAAAAATGCATGACAACTGATGTGAACTGAACTGAGCTGAACTTAACTGAAGTGCAAACTGATATAAACTGATGTAAAATGAATTGAAGACAGGTGTGCAAACCAAAGGAAACTGAATCCGCATTCATTCGTTTTTTTCGAAGCAAAAAACAAGACTTAACAGGTGACGCCTGTGGGAAAGGGCCCTTAATCTGCTAGTTCATCTAATACTACCCTCTCTCCAGATTGACAATATATAGTGAATATATTTTAAAAAATTATATTTTTTTTTAAATATATTTTTCATATTTTTGTTAACATATAAAAAAATAATTTTAACATATATTTTTACATATATTTGTAAATGTATTCCAAAAATGTATATTTGTATTTTTAAAGACATATAGTACATTTGAAAATGTATTTTTTAAAATATTTTTCATATATTTTGTAATAAAAACTCATTTCAACATACAGTGTGTATATATATATATATATATATATATATATATATATATATCTCGAAATATATTTTGAACTATACTGAATATGGATAAAATTGTAGTATTTCAAGTATATGTCAATATATTTGGGGAGAATATTTTTAAAATATATTTCAAATATATTTTTCTTCCAAGTGGGGGGGGGGGAGCCTTAAAATGGAAAACACATTCAGCCACCATATATAAAAATTGGTCAGCTGCAATATATTACATTTTTTAGATCTCAAAGAAAATAGACTCAGCAAAAAAGGTTTTAAGGTAAATCAATAATACCTGCCAGTATAATTTAGTAATACTGTTGCTTGGTATACTAAACTGATTCTGTAACACATTTGCAATTGATTTTAGAGGAGAATTGTGCATTATTAGTCATGCCAGCAACTGACGTATGTAAAAGTACATCGCTACTATCCCACAAAAGCAAATGAGCACACCATTTGCACTTTCCTGTCATTTCTTGGAACTAGAAATACAACAAGTAATTAATGTAATATAATTAGGGCTTGAGAAATGCTCATTTTTAAAATATCCCTTTGAAAGGCATTTCAAAATAAAGGCTAGAAGTATTATTGCTCACTTGCATTACATTATATTTGAGTTAAATTTCTAAGCAAATAGCTAGATATCTAAAGACAAGTAAACATTTTAATTATCTAGTTATGATGAATGCTTCATGAAGGGTCAATTATCTATCTAGAAAGGTTAGTAATGCATTTTTTTAACAGCAAAACAATTATCTGTCTCTTAATGTGGAACTTTATATAGAAATTAAACATTTGCAAATAGGCAGGCATGTTATTGCAGAAGAGACATATAGCTGATTTACTAAAGGCAAATAGGCTATTCACTTTTAAAGGGAATTTGCTCCAGAGCTTAGTGAATGAGGTGGCACTTTGCTAACTTTCATTATCCAATCACGTGCAAGCAAAAACACTTGTTTTTTTATTGTCATTCCATGTTAGGCTCCATGTATACGGGCGTTTGGAAAACACTTCTGAACGATGGAAATTGACTGCTGGAAATTGTAGGTTAAAAAACATCTGTTTAGCTGCATTTGCATACTGCGTTCATGCACGTTTATGCGCGTTTATGAGCGTTTGCATTTCGAAGTGTTTTTTAAGATAACCTCAGGAGACCTTCCAAAATGCCCAGAATGCACTGAAAAATAGTACAAAATTAACTATTTCAGACATTTTGAGAGAACCAGAGAGCAGAAGCAGAGAGAGCAGTATGTGTTGAGATTAGCTGTCTTTTCTGGTTGTATTCACTATGGATCCCATCATGAGCATAATGCAGCATGTTCTACCATTTTTTCCTTCATGCAAAACCTGGAACTGACTGCGCTGGTGTACCGGGTCCATTTGAATACATGGAAAATGCTTTGCATGCATTTCTGATGATGAAAAAAGGCTCTGAACAGCATCTGGATATGGAACAGTTACAAAACGCTTCTAAATGCAAACGCTTATCAACGTGGTTAGCCACGTTTACACGCGTTTACAAGCGTTTGGTGTTTGAAACGCTGATAAAATCTACTCCTGGTGCATTCCAAAAAACAACTGTACACTCAACTGCCTGTAAACAACATAGTGTACATGGACACAGAGGAATACATTAGGGAGAGTTCAGAGGCTGCTGAAAAAACACAGAAAAGCTCCTGACGTGAGTTTATCAGCTGCATAGTACACAAACCCTTATTGGGTATTGCAAGGTAATATTTCACCCCATTTACTTTCACCCCATTTACTTTCACCCCATTTTGTAGGCCAGTTGCCTTGCAAAGTATAACTTCCCTTGCAAAGTGAGTAGCCTATTTGCATTAAGTAAATCAAGTCCATTATGCATTTTCTGGAAAAAAAAAAGATTGTTACCTATCTTTTTGTAACTATCATATGCAGATCAGCGTACAATCCCACCAGGTGTCAACATGAACTTTGTAGATGAAAGAAAGTTGGCAGCACGATCTTCCACAATAAATATGTTTATTCATTCAGGTGGGCTACAAAATACTACAGGGCTTACGTGTTTCGGCGTGTAGCCTTAGTCATAGCAATGCTGTTTTCTTTTTCCCCTTTTTTCCTCCCCTCCTATCCTCTTTGGGAGAAGAAAGAAAAGAGAAACAGCATGGCTATGACTAAGGCTACATGACGAAACGCGTAAGACCTTTATTATTTTGTACCACACCTGGCTTAATAAACTTATTTATTGTGGAAGATCAAGCTGCTGGCTTTCTTTCACCTTCAGGTTTGCTCAGGTACTAGAAGATCAAGCCAATGCACTGACCGCTCACCACCTTGCGGAATTACAACAGGTGTTTTTTTATTATATTTAAAAATGAGCTTTGCGCATGCAAATTATGGTGTCCGTTTATGAACCAGCGGTAATAGATCGCTGCTCAGTTCTCCGGCATTCTCGGAGAACACAGTTCTCCTGTGAATGCAGTTTATGAAGCAGTTCTCTGAACGAAGGGAGAACGATCTCCAAACGCTGGAGAACAGTCTACAAACTCTGGAAAACGGCTGATTTTACTATAATCTCGTGAGATTACAGTAAAAGATCAGTTTACTAAGCAGAGGTAAATTATCTCTGCTTAGTTTTCGGTCCCTCTGATTCTCCAGCTCTGGGCTGGAGAATCTGGAGGGAGAACACAGATCTCCATAGAAGGGCTGAACATATTCTCCTGGGTGTTATAAACTGTGAATGACCAGAGAATAGCTGTGATCCTCTGAATCTCACCTATTCTGTGTGTCATAAACGGACACCTAAATTGGCTGAAAATTGCAAACCTGGAAGACTGGGAGATGTTAGCACCAGAGAGGAAGATCTCAGACATCACAGTGGTGAATACAGTTCCACTTTAAAAGTATCCATTAGAAATTAGATTATCATTGCCTAACTCCTGTGCTAATGCTGGAAGTTTTGGGGTGACCAGATATTTTGCATAGAGGAAAGTTTCTAGACACCATTCACTTAGCTATAATACAAGTGCTATTCCTCACAATGATCATTTAAATCAGACATGCAGGAGCAGAGATATTTTTTTCCTTGTGGGGGTTCAAAGAATGATTAGGCAGTGCGTAGTGGCAGATGACTGGGAGTTGTAAAAGGAGGGGCTTAAAATGTGGGCCTACTGACTGTGTACCCAACAAATATGGCTTGGTCATTTTTCCAATAAAATATGCTTTAATTACTGTACACAAGTGAAGGTATAACTGATGGATATAAACCTCAGCACAATCATTTGTAAAAAAGAAAAGAAAAAACTCTTCCATTACATGTGCTTTTCAGGATTATGTTAAATACAGTCCAGGGTACATAATGCAGTAGTCAGGAGTATTTTATACACAGTTCATCTTAGTGTACAGAGTAGAGTGGTTAGGAGTATGCCATATACAGCAAAGTTGATAGAATGCAGTGATCAAGAGATGTCATATATAGCCCTGCATACAGAGTGCAGTGGTCAGGATTGTGTTATACACAGCCAAATGTACAAAGTACAGTGGTCTGGAGCATGCCATATACAGTCCAGGGTACAGAATAGAGTAGTCAGGAGTATTTTATACACAGTAAATCTTAGTGTACAGAGTGCAGTGCTCATGAGTATGCCATATGACGCCCTGCATACAGAGTGCAGTGGTCAGGATTATGTTATATACAGCATAGCATACAGAGTGTAGTGGTTAGGAGTATGTCATATACAGAAAAGTTGATAAAATGCAGTGATCAAGAGATGTCATGTATAGCCCTGCATACAGAGTGCAGTGGTCAGGATTATGTTACATTCAGCCAAACATACAAAGTACAGTGGTCAGGAGCATGCCATATACAGCCCAGGGTACAGAATGCAGTAGTCAGGAGTATTTTATATACAGTACATCTTGTACTGAGTGAAGTGGTCATAAGTATGTCTTATAAATCCCCATGTATAAAATGCAGTGGTAAGGATTATGTCATATACAGCTTAGCATAAAGAGTGTAGTGGTTAGGGGTATGCCCAGGGGCGGACTAACAACTCATGGGGCCCCCGGGCAATAGGGGATCATGAGGCCCCTGTGTGCTTGCTCAAACTCAAAAAAGCCTATGAAAAAGGTACCAGGGGCATCTCATGGGACCCCCTACTGACCCCGGGCCCTCGGGCAGTGCCCGAGTTTCCAAATGGTCAGTCCGCCCCTGGGTATGTCATATACAGCAAAGTTGATAGAATGCAGTGATCAAGAGTATGTCATATATAGCCCTGCATACAGAGTGCAGTGGTCAGGATTATGTTATATACAGCCAAGGTACAAAGTACAGTGGTCAGGAGCATGCCATATACATCCCAGGGTACAGAATAGTGTAGTCAGGAGTATTTTATACACAGTACATCTTAGTGCACAGAGTGCAGTGCTCATTAGTATGTCATATATAGCCCTGCATACAGAGTGCAGTGGTCAGGATTATGTTATATACAGCCAAGCGTACAAAGTACATTGGTCAGGAGCATGCCATATACAGCTAAGGGTACAAAATGAGGTAGTCAGGAGCATAGCACAGGCAGTCTAGTGTACAGAGTGCAGTAATCAGGAGCACATCATACACAGCCCAGTGTATGAAGCGCAGTGGTCAGGAGCCTGTCAGATACAGGCCAAGGTATATTGGACAGTGGTCAGGGGCATATCAGATATTGCCAAGGATACAGTGTGCAGTAGTCAGGAGCATGTCATACACAGTCCCGTGTACAGAATAAAGTGGTGACGAGCATGGTTTAGAAATATATGATGAAAGTAGTACACTGTACACATGCCAGTAGCAACCTTGTCAGTACCATTGTCCATAGAATTCATACAAAACATCCAATAAATGAAAGAAAGGGGCACTGCAACTCCTCTGATGGATCAGGAGTGATCCTGTCTAATAAATGAAGAGAAGAACATGGAAGGAATAAATATATTAAAAGTTAAGATTTTAATGAATAAAAAAACAATTCTCACACTTGAGCGTTTATTTTCTCGAGTAGAATTGCTGCGATTTTGCCTGTGATCCCAAAACGCTCCACATAATTGACAAATCACACCACGCCTGTTCGAGTGCCATTCATTTTCAAGGGCACCAAAACTTGGTGCGGTTCTGCCATGAATGTCATGTGATAAACCGCACTGCAATTACGGAAAACCGGTTGCCGCTATTGCAGCGCAATTCCTGAAATCCTGTCTCCCAATAGTCGATAAAGAAATAATCATGTATTAATGCATTTAAAGGATAAGTTCACCTTTCATAACATGTTACGTTACACTCATATTCAGGGTGTAACATGTTAAGAATGGACCAGCTCTGCACCCCATACACCGCCCCCCCCCGCTAATAGTCACAATTAAAAAAAAAAAGGGGCTCCAGCCATGTCACTCATTGACAGTATTCTGTAGTGGTAGTTTTCATTGAGTTTTCCTGTCAGTAAGTATCTACTTGCCCGACAGACAGGATCTGATAGGTTTGCAGGAGACCTGCATGGCACCAGCGATCTGCTGTAGATGCTGTAGATGCTCCAGAAACAAAAAATAATAAATGCACATTTTTTTACCTGCAACAAATATGCATTTATTATTTTTTGTCAAAAGGTGAACTCATCATTAAATTAAATTATGAAAATGCTCTGCCCCCCTCTGCTTAAACAAGAAAGAAAGATTTTAATCAGAGTCCTGGCTTTGTGATGCTGATGCTGCTCTGATCTGTGTGCAAAGCATTTTACGCTTCACAGTGATACTTTTCATTTGCTTCATCTGCAGTATGGAACAAATGCCTGCAAACTGGCTACAGTGCTAGATACTATCTATATTCTTTCTAACTGATTTTTTGTGTGAAATCCCATATTATATTTATTAGATATTTCAGCACACTACAGGCATATACAAAACTAAATATGAAGTGACAAATTAAAACAAATGACAATTTTCAATTTCCTGGTAGATTTATTGAATGATGAAAGTCTGCCTAAGTTTAAAAATTGCATTCTTATAAATAACAATTTTGTTGTTGGCTATTGAGTTAATTCATATTTTGCATTTCCTCCTGTATTCTAAACTGTCTCTAGCATACATGAAGCTAGTAATGTTTAACATGTTACCAATCAAGCATCCAATAAATAAATGCCTTTAAAATTCTTTAAATGATATGGTTGGGGGATGCCTTAAAGCTGCATGTGGTATTATGGAACAGTATGATTTTCAGGGACAGTATTAAGAAAAAAATGGTGTGGGATTTTGCTTACAATTCCAGCCAGATTGTTATCCAGGCACAGAGCCTGAGTGGCCAGGAAAGGGAGGGCAGCATCTGTCCTTCAACATTTGGGGGCAGCTATCTTGCAAGGGGGTAGAGGGCACCCCCCCTCCCTTGCAATGCACCCTTGTTTCAAATGTTGAGGCACTTCTCCCTTACCTTGGATGCCCCAAGATGGAGATGGAGGCAATATGCGGGGACTTAGAGTGGAATCTAGACTAACAGTCTCTATTATTTCAGAGCTTCATCTTGGATCTAAAGCAACTGCACTTGCAGTGCACAGCCGATTTGCCTTTAGTAAATCAACCCCTATGTGTCACAGAAAGACATTCCAAGGATTTGGAGAACAACAATTTGTTCCAATAAATTATTTCTGCAAAGTCATTCTAGCAAGCGAACCTGTTATTATTTGAAGAACCTAACAAAGATAAGCACTTAATGTCATTAATCATTATAAAGCCTATAGTAATTTTTTTTGCTCAATTTACCTTTAACTGTTTGTGGAGATGGATAAAGGGTATGTGCCCCTGTACTCATTCTATTAGGTGGGGATGGACATCTTGAGGCAAACTAAATTATAAAGGGGCTTCCAGATTCTTCTATAGCTATCCCCATGTTCTTCCTTCTCAGGGTATCAGAGAGAGAGAGAGAAGAGCTTTATGTCTACCTACATCTGGGCAAGGGTGCCTTGCAAGAGGGGAAGGGGGCTTTGCTGCATGCCTGAATAAGGGTCAGGGTGTTGTTTTAGGTGGAATTAACAATTATAGACAATTGGTGCTGAGATTGAACTACCTTACATAAGGACTAAATGAAGCATGGGCATCAAAGGTGCAGCTCTGAAAATATGGCAGAATATTCCCATACTAGTAGGTCATATGAGAGCATAAAAGTCCATAATGTCCATGAGTCTTTAGGGATATTACTGGTGAAGGCAGCTCCCCATTGAGTGAAGCAATACTCTGTACATATACTGTACAATACAGCTGTCAGTGATGAAGGACGCTGGAAATCGGCACCGTAACCAGCGTGGAACACAAGGCTGTCTGGACCCAGAGGGTGACCAATAGGGAGGCGAGGAGAAGTCAGGTGATGCATTTCGAAGCAACTGCTTCATCTTCAGACCTGATTGGCAGTGAGGAAAGTCACTATTTTATAGGAGGAGGGCAGGATGAGACTAGTAATTAGTAATTAGGGCTAGTAATAGAGGATTGACAGCAGTAAGATGGAAACGGGATGTGCAGCATGGATTGGCGGATGGGATTACCGGATACACAGCTCTACATACGACACTATACAACCATATGGTCCGCTTTAAAAGTTCAGAAAGTTTTTAAAGTATTTCATTCCTTTTTTGCTTTATTTGATACTACCACAATGACTTCTCACACAATCCTTGTTATGTCATACACATGTGATTATTGTAATTTTGTTGTTGTATGTCAACAAGTGATCCTTTTGTTTGATCTATTCATTTGTGTATTGTGGTGCTCCGATCCCATCCCATCTCAAGCTTACCGCTGTCAATCCTCTATTACTAGTCCGCCTCGTCCGGACCTCCTCCTATAAGAGAGTGACTTTCCCCACTGCCAATCAGTGAAGAAGAAGCTTCGAAACGCGTCACCTGACTTCTCCTTGCCTCCCAATTGGTCGCTCGCCATGTCCAGACTTCCTTGCGTTCCATGCTGGTTACATCGCCGGTTTCCAGATTCCTTCACTGCTGACAGTTGACAGCTCCTTCCCCATCCAGAAGGACCAGGACCCATATTGACACCGCTGCCCCCCCACTGGTCAAGCCGAGGATTGTTTTTTACACACCTTAATAGTCCCTCCATTTGTGAGTAGTTACTAGTTTTGTATGCATGTTAATAAATTATTAACCCTCTACACCCAGATTGGCGCTCCCTTGTGTCCGTTCATATTTTAGGGGAACTCCACACTGTTTTCTTCCCATTTTTTTTGTACTGTCACTTTAATTTGTAAGAATTATTTAAATCTGGGATTCAACTTTATATTTTTACACTCATATTATACATCACTATTAGGGTCCAGGGAGTTTCTATCAAACTGGCATTAAAAAGAAGGAGACTGCATATGATACAGTGGTGTAAAATTGGCCAAAAGGAGGACAATATTAAAAAGCAATTTAAAGCCCAAAGTTACCAAGGACAAAGATTGCAGGTAATTGCTTTAGTACGAGAGACCACAGAGGACAACAGTGAAAATTAGTAAGCAGCAGTACAGTTTTATTCAGCAATATTAGGTCTAACTGGTGTATGCCTAACTTTGTTTGTATAGGAATAGAGGGCACAATTTCAGGTGTTTTACATCATAATTTTATATTTCTTTTAAATGATGCAGAGGCATACTGTGAACAAAAGGCAGCTCCAAGAACAGATGGCCAGGATCAAATGAAAGCTGTGCTATGAGCATCCCATAATTAAAACAAGCCCCAATCAACATGATATAAAACTCAAGAAATGACCAAAAGAAATTAAAACCAACAACCATACCCCCCCCTTCCATAACAAAATCCCCCCCCCCCCCCATTTTTTTTCTAAAAGGATACATTGAAGTTTATCCTAAAAATTATTTATCAACTTACAATAAAAACCAAGAAAAAAGTGCAAGAAAGGCACTTTTTTTTAAAGGAAAGCACTTCTGCAATGAAAAAAATGTTAAAGGTAACCACTGAGATCAAATCAGCCAAAAATTGTTACAGTACATTTCCAAACTGACCCTAATCTCTCCCTACACAGATTGTCAGCTTTCCCTATGCTTTCGCTGTAACAGATCCTAATGCTCTGACAATATGCCTCCATGCCCCCCACCCTCCTAAATAGTGAGGAGAGTGGCAAATACCAAAACTCCTATTACTGACCAACAAACCAAAGTCCCTTGTGGCGCATTATCATTACAGATGATGGTGGGTGAATTGGAGCATTATATTAACACATAATAACACCCCATTATCTGTACTAGAAATAAACTATTATATATATTTTATATACACCTTCACATAAAAAAACTATCTGCCAGCAGGAAGACCAATATGAGTCTGCATACCATAATGAACTTAGAAAAACTGCGGTGCTATTAAAGAAAGTCTTTAAACATAATATGCATGATGTGTATGAGAAAGTAAGCACTAGTAGTGAGACTTCACAACCAATTTGCTTATAAGTCCTCCAACATAATGTTCAAAAACAAAATTCCAAAAGTGCATCTGTGTCCAGGGCTGCTGTTAGAAACCACGGGGCCCCATACAGCCAACCTGACAGGGCCCCAATTTAAAAAAAAACCCAGTTGACTATGCTTTAGTTATGAATGAACACAGTGAGTGATGGGTATCGGTACTGGTATGGCTCTCTCTGCAGCAGCTGGAAGCCAGCAAGACGAAGAGGAAAAGAAGCCAGCTTTTAGCTGCTGCAGAGAGAGACATACAGGGGATTGGTTCCAGTAATTGCCCCCTGCCAGACGATCAGCCTCTCTGCCCAAATTGGATTCACCCAACTGCCTGGGCCCCTCTGCTGGCCTGGGCCCCATACAGGAGGACTGGTGGTACCCCTTTATCCACAGCCCCTGTCTGTGTCACTTTACTTTAGCAAGACTTCCATGACATAAGTGACACCTCTGTGAATCACCACCACCACGTATTAAGTCCAAGGCTTACCATGGTTAACCAGAAGGTTGGACCTTTGAACAGAATGGTCAATACATGCATGGGTATGGTACAATCCCTTTACAGGATGCACAAAAAAAATCACAAGCGCCTCATCCATTTCCAAATCAGATCACTAAAACCAGGCGAAAAAACATTCCGAAAGTGTAGCTTACCCTAGGCTCATTTTTTATTAGAATCACATTAAAAACAATTCCATAGATTCAAAAAAGGCCACTACCTTCATGATTGGTGGTGTGCGTTATGACGTTAGTGCCCAGAACCTTTTTCTTACACGATTTGCGGTGTGTGTGTGATGACATCATCCAGAAGCTCATTTTTCTACACAATAGGATGTCCTCAGGGGCTCCGGAATTTAACCTCACTTACCTTTGGAACATTAGTTTACTGGGTCCACAAATTGTGTACAGGTTGGGTTCCCCTCGAATCTATGTTGAACTTGAATCTCATCCCTTCTACTAATATATACATCTCTATATTAAAAAGGTCACAACAACTGCACAGCATTTAAGATATGTGATATGTTTCACATTGCTGTGCGGCATTTTACTCAGTGTTAGCTCATGTTGCAGGCAAAAGTAACAAAAAAAAAGACCAAAAATGTGTCCTATTAACAGGACTGAAGATGTTCCTTCAGTTGTGTGGGGGGGGGGGGGGGGACTTCCCATCTTTTTGCTGGTGAAGTCTCCAAGGTTCAGCTTTCATTTTCACAGTCACATCCTGCTCTGGTTTTTAGTTTATACAGGTCCTATTCTTGTATCAGGAACACAGACATCTACTCCTGTGTACATCAAGGCTTAATTTATAAATACTTTGTAACAATATTGGTATGATGAATTTTAGTAACAGGCAGTATGGATGAAGTATACAAAGAGTGTTGACATGTTTTCTTTTCTTCGCTGTGTACATGTCCGCTCTGCATAAGTGGAATGAACATGGATCTGTCAGTAGGGATCAGTAGACAGATTCCCCGCTGAGTAGGCGGATCAGTAGCCGGAGTCAAGAAAGGGGCCTTAGGCTGCGTTCACACTACCGGGGCTCTGAAAGCCATGATTTGCGCAGGTACGGCAGCCCATTCGAGTGAATGGGCTGTCGTGCATCCTGAAATGCAGGGAAAAGGTCTCTGCGTATTTTTAGAAATCACAGCCGTGATTTCCAGTGCTTGCAGCTTGCCATCAGGACTAATGACACCCACACACATCTCCTATGTTTTTCTATGTGGGTGGTTGCGGCTGTGGGAACAGGCGCAGACTCACAGCTGCAATCACCCACACAGATGTGGACCTAGCCTAAGTTATTCCCATTTAGTTACTGTCCTTAGCTTTCTTTAGAATTTTTTTTTGTATTGAATATTGTATTTAAAAATATCAATTTTGTAAACATGGACACAGTCATAGTCTTGGCAGACCGTACAACTACTAAGGGACCCTGAACTAACCAGATACACAGTGATTCATGCAGATAGCAACACAATTTGAAAACAAAGCTTGGATAAATGTACACATAGTTTGAGAACCTCTATAAAACTTCAAAGGAGTGTCAAACTGGCGGTCCTCCAGCTGTTGTTAAACTACAAGTCCCATCATGCCTCTGTCTTTGAGAGTCATGCTTGTAACTGGCAATCTTGCAATGATTCATGGGATTTGTAGTTTGGCAACAGCTGGAGGGCCACCAGTTTTACACCTGTGCATTAGAGAAACTGCCTTTTAGATATAAACTGTAATAGTGCCTCTTAAAGTGTTGCCAAATCTACAAAAGTAAAATAAGCCTGTATATGCAGTAAAGCATGCTTGTCATACTCACTGTGGAACCTAAGGGGTTAATCCACTGCATTGTGTAAAAAGGCTGTTTGATCCTGACTTCTCTGCCCCTCCTCTTGTTCAAATGTCCATGCTGATAACACAGACTGAACCCGTAGCTCTTCTGCACATGCTCAGTTTAGTGTGTATTGCTAGAGAGTTTTTTTTCCTTGGGATAGTGCACGTGATCAGCACAGGGCCAACCAGCACTGTCCAGACAGAGCTCAGGGGTTTTGCAGCCTTCTAGAGCAGACAGAAAACTCCTCCTACAAGCTTTTACGAGTGCTTGGCTGAAGTCACAAGACTGCTGTAATTTCTGATGAGAAAAGCAGCTTATATTTACTAAAATAATTGCACTTCTATGTTCTGTGTACTGTGGGGGACCAGATATAGTGAATGCAGGGTCCTGAGTTTAGTAAAGCTGAACTCTAGGCAAAACAGCTAAATACACAGATGAAATACATACATGAGAGCTGTTTTACCTGCCTACATATTTGTATTTCTGCCCATCCAGTTCTGAGACTTATAAAGCTCTGTACCACTGTACAGCCCTGTCTAACAGGGTAGGGGACCTGATTCTTCTTTGCTGCAATTTCACTTTAACTCATAGGCCCCCTCTCCACCCCTATCATGTGACTGCACAGTGAAAGGAGAAATAGCACCCGGATTTTGCCCATATAGTGGTCAGAGCTATAAGCAGTAGCAGGGTGAGTTTTCTTTACTTTATTTTAATGGTGAAACCATTGATTGGGACAAGGGGGTGAGGGCTGTACAGAGCATGTAAATGTTATTTTTTTATCTGACCCTCACGGACCCACTGAAACCCATCCATGGAACACTGGGTCCATGGGCCCCAGGTTAAGGACCCCTGATCTAGAGCATGTATGTTGTACAAACATAAGGGAAAAAGACAGGAAAAGAATATTATTTGTGTCAGCACAGTGGCTAAATGGTTAGCACTTCCGCCTGGCAACACTAGGGTTGTTGGCTGAAATCCCAACCATATATATATATATATTATATATATATAAAGCACTGCATAAATTGATAGCTCTATGTCAGTATTAAATTTACAAAACTGACAATTTTCTGTCCCTAAATCAGCATTAAACAGAAACTTGGCATTAAATGTTCTTCTCATTTATTTAAGACAAAAGGAGTAAATCTGTTACAAGAAAAATAAAGAAACGTCACCTTCTGACTTTGTTCTAAAGTGGCTAGCTGCCTGGCTGTTATGCTAGCCTTCTGGCTTTGGTTATTGAGCAGGAGAAAGTATGTGGATGTGCAAGTCTGAAAAGTCAGACAACCCTATCTACATTGTTCTATGTTGTGACTCAAATTGTTGATGCTAGCATATCAGCATGACAGCAAGGTTTTTCTCATTTTCAAGGAGATGTACGTAATGGCACCTCCATTTTTGTCTCTTGACAGGTTTCTTTGATCCTTTGACAAAGTCAGAAATGACGAAACGCGTCAGTTTGTGACATCAGACGTAGACCGGAAGTTGTGTGGTGGCCATCTTTGATAAGGTCTAGAGAGAGTAAACGTTGATGTTGATCTTGGATGACGAACAAACACTGATGTGCACTATTTTTTTGTAAGCACTTTTTTACCTTAACCACTTCCCGTACGGTCCATGTATATAAACGGCCGGACGGGAGCAGTGCAGGGGTGGGTGGCCATTTATAAATGGTCTCCCCACTCCCTGTTTGTGCGCGCTCCATGGGAACGCGCAGCACCGCGATCCAGTGCCCGCTGTATCCTCCGGACACAGTGGAACACTGATCATTGTACTGGACCTCTGTGTCATGATCACAGGGGTCACATGGTACAAGGCTATTCACAACAGCCTTGTACCATGTGACAAGCTGTGACCAATCACAGTTCACACAGTATTTCTCAATGGCTGCAAGAACGCAGCCAGAGAGAAGGAGAAAGGATTGTTTTTACAGCCTTTATGGGTGTAAAAGCAATCAGTGTAAAAAAAAAAAAAAATCTTCATCACCCCCCACAAGTAGTACAGTGTCACTGTGGTAAGACTGTACTGCTAGGGTGACAGTATGTTTAAAAAAAAAAACATAAATAATAATATTAAATTAAAATGTAAACATTTTTTTTGAAAAATTATAATTTTTGGTTATAAATTTATTTGGGTTTTTTTTACTAAAAAGATAACTGAATACATTTTGGGCAAGATTTATGAAGAAATATTATTTATTTGCAAAATTTTATAAAAAAAATACTCTATTTTAAAATTTTTGGACTTTTTCATTTATATAGCAAAAAAAAAAAAAATCCCAGTGGTGAATAAATACCACCAAAATAAAGTTTTATCTGTCTCAAAAAAATGCAAAAAAAATCATATGGTTACAGTGTTGTATGACCGTGCAATTGTCATTCAAAGTGTGATAGCACTGAAGGCTGACAATTGGCCTGGACAGGAAGGGGGTAAAAGTGTCCGGACCAGGGGCGGACTGACCATTTGAAAACTTGGGCACTGCCCGAGGGCCCGGGGTCAGTAGGGGGCCCCATGAGATGCCCCTGGTACCTTTTTCATAGGCTTTTTTTGAGTTTGGGCAAGGACACAGGGGCCCCATGATCCCCTACTGCCCGGGGGCCCCATGAGTTGTCAGTCCCTGGTCCGGACTTGAAGTGGTTAATAAACCATTGGTTTTAAACTGTAATGCACAATGTATGCTGATCTGTTTTGACCTACATATTGTTATCATTGGAAAAACGGGAATAATGTTGGTCAGGAAGAGCTGTCTCTATCCAATGCTATCCAACTGATTTAGTCCGGTAAGGTGCATGGTCTGTGAGGTGGTGGAGTGGTTCTATCACTTTTCACTGGTGGTCACAATTTGATAAATAGTGGAGTACGGGAGGACACGATATTGATGAATTGATAGTACTACACTATGTAATATAATTTTTCCGGAGGGTACATCTCCTGTGAAGGGGAGGACAGAAAGAAGACGCTGTGATGTGAACTGAAGATAATTTTCTGTGGAACTTGTTACAAGGTGATTTAAATATAAACAGAAGATAAGAGCAAGAATTGCAGATGAATAGAAGTGAACACGTGGTGGAGCGGATATGCACGAATGTTGACACATTTTTGTGAGTGTGATTCATTTAAGATAGTTATGAGCATATTAAGGATAATGCGCTATGTGTGTTTATTTGCATCTTTTTGAGGGTACCAAGTTGAAGATGAAGATTATGATGTGAGAATTGCACACTGAAGGATATTGAAAAAGAAGAAGGAGAGTCTACATATAGTTATAGGGGATATTTACTGTTTGGACACTGTAAAGGACTTTTGATTTTGAACTTTCTGGGGAGAAAGTGATATCTTGACGCCCAGGGATTGGACACTTATTGGATTGTGTATGTGTAGTGGATACTGGTTGTAATAAATGTATAACAGAAACTTGGCTTTGAATGTTCTTTTCATTTATTTAAGACAAAATAAGTAAATCTGTTACAAGAAAAATAAAGAAACTTCAGCTTCTGACTTTGTTCTAAAATGGCTAGCTGCCTGGCTGTTTTGCTAGCCTTCTGGCTTCGGTTATTGAGCAGGAGAAAGTATGTGGATGTGCAAATACAAGGAAAAGTCAGACAACCCTATCTACATTGTTGTTCTATGTTGTGACTCAAATTGTTGATGCTAGCATGTCAGCATGACAGCAAGGTTTTTCTAATTTTTAAAGCAGATGTACGTAATGGCACCTCCATGTTTGTCTCTTGACAGGTTTCCGTTAAATATGTAAAATCTCTGGTTGCTGGTAAAATAGGGATAGGGTAAATACATGTTTAAAACGCATTAGCTCTTATGAAAGATAACTTTATATTTATAGCACATATTTTATTTATATCTAGGGGCACTGAGCAAGTTTGAAAATAAAATAAAAGAGATCAAGCCCACTATAACCTATGCTTCTTTACATCCTAACACATTCTGCATTGTACAGTGTAGAGTGCAACAAACCAGGACTGTACGTGATAATAAAGCTATCCTTTCCAAATACTGTATGTTCAATTCAGTGCTATCCATACCTGGACCTATGAATTATTTGTATTGCGCACTGCACTTATGTAATCACTAGAGATACAGACCTCAAAGTGCTGGAAGAAGAAAGGCCTGCAAGAAAGCTAGGTCCTGCCCACTTGCCATCACATATGATTCCAGACAGGCTTATGGAAAGCAGAATGTATATATAGGAGAAACACTAATAGCTTCCTTGGTTTAGATGTGATGGTAGCACCCACACAGAAAAGACAGACATAAGTGGATACGTTTTTGGATGAATTGTGTATCAAAAATTCAGATCTACACAAACAACTTTGCCAACCATTTCCTTACTTGAGAACTGCGATCTTTGGTCCAAGCCAGTATAAACATTGCTTTGTTTTCATACATCCTTTCTTCATTACACTAGCACTATGCACAAAAGGACTGAGAGAAATAATAGGAAGCTGTATGGATCTATTTAGAAGCAGATACAAATAGAGATGGGTCTCAGCTTTCCAAATTCTGGTTGGAATTTACTTAATTAAACACCAAACACCCACAGTTAATGGGGTTCCAAAGTGCTGTATAGTGAAACCCTCCAGAAGCCCCCAGCCTGTCTCTGATGACTCATCTTCTCTACACCGCCCTCCTATCCCACGTGGAAGAAAAATATATTTGAAATATATTTTTTTAATATTCTTCCCAAATATATAGCCATATATTTGAAATGCTACAATTTTTGCCATATTCAATATATTTCAAAATATATTTCAATAAATATATATATATATAACAAACAGAAAACTGATGTTGCGCTAATCACAATAATGCCACAGACATTCCAAAACAAATATATATATATATATATACACCCTGTTCCAAATTACTATGCAAATTCTATTTAAGTGTCACAAAGATGAAATATTTTGTTTTTCAGTTTAACTCATGGATGGCATTGTGTCTCAGGGCTCTTTTGATCACTGAAAACAATCTCGGACACCTGTGATAATTAGATTTGACAGGTGAGCCCAATTTAAGGAAAAACTACTAAAGGACGGTGTTCCACATTATTAAGCAGAGCACCATTTTCAAGCAATATGGGGAAGAAAAAGGATCTCTCTGCTGCCGAAAAGAGTGAAATAGTTCAGTGCCTTGGACGAGGTATGAAAACATTAGATATTTCACGAAAACGTAAGCGTGATCATCGCACTATTAAGAGATTTGTGGCTGATTCAGAGCACAGAGGGGTTCGTGCAGATAAAGGCACATTGAGGAAGATTTCTGCCAGATCCATGCATCGGATCAAGAGAGCAGCTGATAAAATACCATTACATAGCAGCAAACAGATATTTAAAGCTGCTGGTGCCTCTGGAGTCCCACGGACATCAAGGTGTAGAGTCCTCCAGAGTCTTGCAACTGTGCATAAACCTTCTATTCAGCCACCACTAACCAATGCTCACAAGCAGAAATGATGAGTGCCATGCACCCCTGGATGGTCCAGATGGATGGAGTAGTGGATGGTTGGTGGACGGCCACCCTGTTCCAACAAGGCTGCGACGTCAGCAAGGCGGTGGTGGAGTCATGTTTTGGGCCGGAATCATGGGAACAGAGCTGGTCGGCCCCTTTAGGGTCCCCGAAGGTATAAAGATGACCTCTGCAAGGTATGTGGAGTTTATGACTGACCACTTTCTTCCCTGGTACAGAAGGAAGAACTATGCTTTCCATAATAAAATCATCTTCATGCATGACAATGCATCATCTCATGCTGCAAAGAATACCTCTGCATCAATGGCTGCTATGGGGATAAAAGGAGAGAAAGTCATGGTGTGGCCTCCATCCTCCCCTGACCTCAATCCTATTGAGAACCTTTGGAGCATCTTCAAGCAAAAGATCTATGAGGGTGGGAGGAAGTTTACATTCAAACAGCAGCTCCCAGAGCGGGAGGCTATTCTGACATCTTGCAAACAAATTCAAGCAGAAACTGTCCAAAAACTCACAAGTTCAATGGATGCAAGACTTGTGAAGCTGCTATCAAATAAGGGGTCCTATGTTAAAATGTAACGTGACCTGTTAAAATGTTTAAAAAGTTAAAATGTTGTTAAAAGTTTGATTGAAATAGCTTTTGATTTCAGTAAATATGCTGCAAACACAACAAATGACAATTTTCAGTTCTTTACAACCTATAAAGTGTTTTGAAACTTACTGTGCGTAATAATTAGAAACAGTGCATTGTAAGTGTTTTATGTTTAACAAAAATACTGTTATCATTAGGAGGTTTGTTCAATAAAATGTGAATTGTACTCTTAACCTCCTTGGCGGTGGTGTAGCTCGGGGTAAAATTTCAGTACCAAGAGCGGTAACCCCGAGCTACACTCGGGCTTACCATGCGGCGTTGCTCAGGGAGTCCCTGTAGCACTTACCTTGTCCTTCGCTCCCGCGATGTGTCCCCTGCAGCGTCCCTGGCTATCTCCTCCGGCCGATGCCGGCATCCGGCTTCCGTGTTCCGGTCCCTGTGATGTCGGGACTTACGGGCGCCGGAAACGGCGGCAAATTTGACCATTTTTAAAAAATGATTATTACATAGTAAAACATTGCTGTTTCAATGCATTTCACATACATTTTGTCCCTACTGCTTTGTCCTGTGCCCTGCCTACATTTTGACTGTTCTTTCTGTCTGGAAACTTATAAAAGTCCATGGCGTCCAAAAAGCGTCCCTTTATGTCAAAAGTGGTTGTAGACTGGCTAGAGAACAGCGATAGTAAATCAGAACCACTTGCAGAATTGAGTGATAATGATTTGTGGGGAAATTCGTCATCAGACACTGAAAACAATTTTGCGACTTTGCTCAGCGATGTGCGAATTTGCCTCTGTATTTCAAATTTCAGTGTTTTTGGTTTGATTATATTATTGAATTAAATATATAATATATTATAATTATATTATAATTTTTATGATTATTTAATAAATTATAATTTATGATTTCGTGTTTCAAGTTTTATCATATCCGGAATGTTTACTAGACTCTTGTTCGGACAGATTTCAGTGAGTTATTCCAAAAAATTATAGCCTACAATAAAAAACTACATATTTCCATGCAAAAAAATGGTACCGCTTTCAGCACAAAAAATCGGAAATAATCATACCGCCAAGGAGGTCAATAGTTGATAACATGAGAATTATGCTGACTGTTATTTACATCAATTATTTAGGTAAATGAGAAAAATATCATTTGCATAATAATTTGGAACAGGGTGTATATATATATATATATATATATATATAAATATATTTTGAAATATATTGAATATGGCCAAAATTGTAGCATTTCAAATATATGGCTATATATTTGGGAAGAATATTTAAAAAATATATTTCAAATATATTTTTCTTCCATGTGGGATGTTCCAGCACTCACTGGCACAGCTCACAAATTGACATTCGCCAGGTACCGTTGAAGCCATGATGGGGACCGGGAAGGAGAGTCTGACACCATCCAGCTGCCTCTCATGCATTCCAGCTGCTGCTGTTCCTCTCCCTCCACTGCTCCCCAGTCACCAGCTGCCACTGTGTCACTTCTGTCGGGGGGTGGTGCCGCCCCCTAAAAATGCCGCTCTAGGCAAATGCCTTGTTTGCTTCATGGCAAATATGCCCCTGGTGTTTAGACACCTAAATGCAATGAAGTCACTGCATGTACAGTTTAACTTTGTCCATTGTAGAGTCTATGCATTAACACATCCTCTAAAACCTTTCCATTTTAATTATGCTCACCCATAGCCATTCACAAGGAGATCGTTCACATCACTAATCTGCCCAAGGTTTCTTGTACAATTGGCAATAGGCTGTAGTCCTGGCCACAGGAACTCCTGTTTATTCTTATTACAAGGAATAACAGAAAAATAAAGGTTTTATATACTGTCTGATGCACACACATTGGTAACATTTCTTGACTGTTGGACTTGCAGAATGCCGAGGCTAATACTTACCCCTAAGCCATAAAAACCACCACCACCCTTCAAAACCTTCCCCACCCAAATGACCACGCGACTCTCTTTTTGGTGTAAAAAACCAGCCATAGCAGCCATTTATTTAACATAACTCAACATAACACTTCTTACAGTAAACTTAATTAATACCTGACAGTAAGATCCCAACCGGGTCTAAGGTCTTGGAAGGCACCATTACTCCCATCACAAACTCGGCTGTATCTGACACCCAATGAAAGGCCCCCAGCCGCTACTACACCACCTCGGGGACAATACTACAGTTACGTAGTCCCAGATACAGCCAATGAACTCCCACATTACCAACCTGACCTTATAATTAGGAAGGGACACCCATACCTAAGATGGGCCCAACCCATAATTCACCAAATTGTCACTCCAACACCACCTTCAAAGACCCATCGACCCCTGCCGGATGCCATGACAAAAACAAACAAACAAACACCTTGGGACAGAAACAGCTGTCCTGAACAATAAACAAACTCAATGAACCCACACAAAACAAACACCACAAACAAACCAAAACCAAACAGCAAAAAAAAAAAATGAACAACAGGACAAATACAAAGGACAAACCATGACCAACACATCAAACAAAATACAAAAACAGCTCCAGGGAGGGAGGGCGGGAGAGACCACTCCATGATGTCACAAGCTCTGACTGAACTCCGACAAGACCCAACCCCCCCTTTTCAAATCCTGGCAAGACCACCCTTCAATGCTGCATACTCCAATCAAGTAAGTAACCCCCCCCCCTTTTTCTCTTGCATAGACTCCCACCCAAAATACACGCTCTGCATCGTCTGCACGCCCCAGTCATGCTGGCCCTCCCTTTTAGCTTCGCTCAGTCCAGGCCTTAACTTGAATAGCATTATTGAGCTACTGAATGACATTATTACATAATTCCTAAAGAAAGCGTTTGAATAAAAGCAAAGAAGCTGGAATTTTAACAAAAAATACCTCATGAGATAAAACAATAATACAAAATAAAAAATGGATGCAAAATGATCAAAAATATTTCAATGTATGACTCACCACAGACACCTTAGACAGATGGCTCACCAAAATAGAACAAAGCCATTCTACCCCATCAAGATACAGTGCAAACTATATTAATTATGTGAAAAATAGCACATTGCGCAGTGTGAATAATATTAATGTCACATGAGCTGCAGAGATTATATGACGACAAATGAAAGGGTGGGTTTGTACACTTGGGTGCTGATTTATGCAGGGACATTACTGTAACATAATAGTTTTAGGTATTTTCAGTTTTTGGTTCTACACCTAAAGAATATTGTACTATATAGTCTAATGGCTTATATCATATTCAGACCGCTCTAGGTGTGTAACTGAATCAGCAAGCTGTAGTAACAAATGTATTATTTATTTTATGTACTTATATAGTGTTGTCAATTTGGGCAGCGCTTTACATATATATTGTACATTCACATCAGTCCCTAACCCTCAAGGGGTGTACAATCTAAGGTCCCTAACTTACATTCATACACATACTAGGGCCAATTTAGACAGGATCCAATTAAACTACTAGCATGCCTTTGGAGTGTGGGAGGAAACCAAAGAAAACCCACGCAGGCACAGGGAGAACATGTAAACTCCAGGCAGGTAGTGCTGTGGTCGGGATTCTGAACCAATGACCTTAGCACTGTCAGGAAGAAGTGCTAACCATTTTGCCACTGTCCCAATTGGATAATATAGCATGAGTGAGCTATTTCAGTGGGTCCCTTTGAATTTTTCTCAGCATGTCCAAGCTTTAGGAAACGTATACATATGGCAGCTTTGCCAGCATATGGAGCTAAAGATAACATGCAGCCATATAAATACTTTGATACTGGGCATAATGACAAAAATCCCTTATTATTAATTGCTGAATACCCACATGATACATGTATAATAATGAGCTCTTAGAAGAAAGCTACATGATAGATGTTATACAACTAATCCTAGTAGCGATAGTATAAATAGAGGGAGACTCTACGCTTAGGTGTGAAAGTAAAAAACAGCAGCTAGCACCAAGAGTTATGATACTAACCCTAAATTAAAGAATAAAAAACGTGCAGCGCTATAAATAATCTATTATAAATACTCAGTATAAATTAAATAATTAAAAAGTTGGTATGTGCAAACATCAAAAAACTATAAAGTGTGTATATTGACCATAATAATCTCATATAAAAAGTCCATTGGAGACAAAAAGTCCACAAAAATGTATATAGAGTCCACCACAGAAAGTGCATATATTAGTGTTGTTCTTGAGCCAAGAAAAATGAATCCTTCTAGACCACAGGTGTTAAACTGGTGGATCTCCAGCTCATGCCAGTCTCATGCGGCATTGCAAGATTGACAGTTACAAGCATGACTCCCAAAGGCAGAGGAATGATGGGAATTGTAGATTCGCAACAGCTGGAGGGACAGCAGTTTGGTACCCCTGTTCTAGACAAACACTCCATGTATGGTCAGGATCAAAGCCCATAACCAGATTCCAGCTACTCTATATATTTCCTAATTAGAAATGATTAATTACACTATTTATCACCTGTACTAGTTAAAAATACTAATTTACTGAATTTGAATAATTCTCATATAAAATATAAAGATAAGACCCCCTCCCCCCTCCAGCCCGCACTTTATGACTCTATTAGATTATCGACTCCTGAAGGTTGCTCATTTTTTATAGCATGCCCTAGGCCTATGTTATGTGGATAGTTTTTATGCAAACAGAATATAGCAAGCAGCTCTATACACGGGTGAAATGGATAGTTATGAACTGCCTTCCCGACTAGTGATGAACCTGGGTTTGGTTCAACGAACTTCAAGGAAGTTCAAATCCTGAACATGAATGCTATTTAAATCAATGGGAACTGAATCTGTAGAACTAAAAATGACTAATTTTTATTCTAATAGGCAAGGGGTTGTAAAAAAAATGGCATGGGGGCTGGGCATTGCCTCAGAAACATGTACATATGAAACAAAAAACATTTTCAAAAAAATTCCATGCTGCCAAGCATGCTTTAAAATTGCTTGCAAATGACTGACAGCTGTAATTGACAGTTTCCGTGTATCTTTTTGATGTACAGAAAGTGCTGAAGCAGCACTGACATGTTTAATAACACAACATTACCACCTTGAGGTTTCTTTAATTTCGATTATATACTTGTATATATCAAGAGGCTGCATTAGCTACTTCCTGAGATGACAGCAGACACTTAAATTGCCACGTAACAAAGTGCTGGGAGGATTACATGAAGGAAAAATGAAGGCTTTGTTAAAGCAGAATACCCCCCCAACCTTTATAGTTAAGAAAGCTGTCATTTTACAGGCAGTTGCCGTGGTCCTGCTCCTGTGTCCAGCTATGGCATGAAAATTCAGTTGAGAGCTCTCATAAGCACACTGGTGACAGTTATCAGCATAGGTATGATTTGAATGTTACCGGCTGAACCTGCCTATTTTCATATCTTTGCAAAGGATTCTGGGAAATGGGTTTTGCCACTTCAGGGCTGATCAAATCTGAATTATTTGTGTTTTTAGATGGTTTATAGAGCCAGAAAGATTCGGAAGTGAACATACAAGCCAAAAAGAAAAATTTTAATGTTAAATTCAAATTTGACTCTCCATAGATTGTTCAGGCGGTTTAAAAAGAGACTGAGGTTACTTCGTAGTTAGAGAGGTTGGGAAAGTGCAGTGACACCAGGGGAGGAGCTCTCAGGGGACAATTCAGTGACACTGAGTTGAGGATCTCTCTGGGGGAAGTTCAGTGATACTGACGTGAGGATCTCTCTGGGGGAAGTTCAGTGATTACTGACGTGAGTGATACCGACGTGAGAATCTCTCTGGGGAAGTTCAGTGATACTGACATGAGGATCTCTCTGGGGAAGTTCAGTGATACTGACATGAGGATCTCTCTGGGGGAAGTTCAGTGATTACTGACTAGAGTGATACCGACGTGAGGATCTCTCTGGGGAAGTTCAGTGATACTGACATGAGGATCTCTCTGGGGGAAGTTCAGTGATTACTGACTAGAGTGATACCGACGTGAGGATCTCACTGGGAGAAGTTCAGTGACACTGAGGCAATAAAAACTTCTCTGAGCCTAGACCCCAGTCCAGAACACTTGGCAGTTCCGCATGAGGGTTGTTCCCTGTACCTCTCATTTTTAAGTGTTCTTGCATGGAAAAACCACTTGCTGTTATCTCACATATATATTCTTATTATTATAGCCAAATGTACCACCCTAACTCCTGCCACAGTTTTTACACTACATAGACAGTAATATACGGAAATGTGCGGATTGTTCCCAATTGGTGTGCTATTACTTTGTGGAACGTTTCGCCGAAAGGTTCACGAAATATCGCCGTTTTTGTGGTGAAATTGGTCCCATAGGAATGAATGGCGGAATGTTCAAAACTAGAGTGGGAGCTGACAAAAGCTAGAGTGTGAGCTGAAAAATCAGGACATGATTTCTAAACTGCCATCACTCCCTCATTTTCAAGCCCACCTATACACATCTTATATCAACACGTTCAGCTATCCCTGCTGCCACTAAAAATGTCCACGGTTAAGCCATAGTCCTGATAGTTTTCACAATATGACCATTTGTTTGCAGCTCACGCCGCCCATTGACATTCATTGAAACTCCACTCTAGCCACCTCAAATTTGAAGGGCAATTTCTAAACTGCGACTGTGCCTTCATTTTTAATATTTCAGAGACATACTGTGCATCAAAATGTAGGTCTGGGTCTTGTGATTCTCACAATATAAAGCTCTTCGGTGTAGGATTTATACTTTTTAAACTACAACTGTTTGAAGATGGCAACCGCCAGTGAAATGAGCAAGTTGGAGCAGTTTGTTTTTAACCGCTCTTCTCTGCCCTTGCTGTAGAGTGAGTTGCCATAGGAATCCAGGTGTGTGAGCAGGCAGCAGAGTGACAAAAGCTAGAGTGTGAGCTGAAAAATAAAAGTTGAAATGCATTTCTCACTCTATCAAGCTTGCCATGTGCACTTTTTAAATTTGATCAATCAATTGGTTAGTGTAATGTTTACTAACTTTACTCACTCCAATCACTCCACACAGTTACTCTGCCCACTCCATAAAGTTACTCTGCCCAGTCCAACCTTTTCACAGTTACTCCAGCCACTCCAACCACACAACAGTTACTCCAGCCACTCCAACCACACAACAGTTACTCCAGCCTCTCCAACCACACAACAGTTACTCCAGCCACTCCAACCACACAACAGTTACTCCAGCCACTCCAACCACACAATAGTTACTCCAGCCACTCAAACCACACAACAGTTACTCCAGCCTCTCCAACCACACAATAGTTACTCCAGCCACTCAAACCACACAATAGTTACTCCAGCCACTCCAACCACACAACAGTTACTCCAGCCACTCCAGCCACACAACAGTTACTCCAGCCACACAACAGTTACTCCAGCCACTCCAACCACACAACAGTTACTCCAGCCACTCCAACCACACAATAGTTACTCAAGCCACTCCAACCACACAACAGTTACTTAAGCCACTCCACCCAGTTACTCCGCCCACTCCAGTTGTAGACTACTGATGGAGGCAAGAACACTTCACACAATTTCCCCAGAAATTGTAGCTTTTCTAGTTTAGTATTGTCCTCCAAATTTAATATGGTTTCTGTGGCTTCATTCCACATCTGTCAGAATTTTGCCCAGTAAATACAAATTTAAGTCCTCATGCACACTGGACATTTTCAGAACACTGGTAACGTTAGCGGTGTAAAGTCTTGTTACAAATGTGTGTTTTTCAGCTTTTTTAAGCATTTTTGCATTAGCATTTAGCGGAGGTTTGCCACATTTGCATTTTTTTTTAAAAAAAATATTTTTTTGGGTCAAAAAAGTCCAAAAACGCCAGTTTGTGGCAGTTTACCGCGTTGTACATCGTTTTGCCACGTTTTTCAGCATTAGAGCATTATTACAGCTAAAAAACTTTTCTAGAAATCTACTAGTTCTGGGTTTTTTTCCAGCCAAAGCAAAACGTTGATCACAGTCTATGTGTGTATGGACACATAGGATAACATGCTGGGGGGTTTACTGGCTGTAGAAAAAAATGTCAAATGCCAATAACATCCGCTGTTAAAAACATCAAGTGTGCATGAGGACTAAAGCTGAACTCCAAGTACCAAAAACTAATTTAAATATATTCCTAGCCATACAAGATGTAAATCTACTTTGAGTGCACCAATTGCCTTTGCACACCAAGATTCAAATAAAAATTGCATGGCTCCTGTGGACAATGGGGCTATTTACTAAAACCAGAGAGTGCAAAATCTGGTGCAGCTCTGCATAGTAACCAATCAGCTTCCAGGTTTTAGGGTTCATTTACACTGCAGCTGATAAACTCACGTTTAGGAACTTTTCTGCATTTTTTTCAGCAGCCCCTGAATTCTCCCTAATGTGTTCCTCTGTGTCCATGTACACTATGTTGTTTACAGGCAGTTGAGTTTACAGTTGTTTTTTGGAATGCACCAAACTTGCGTTCAGGAGTAGATTTTATCAGCATTTCAAATGCCAAATGCTTGTAAACGTGTGTAAACGCATTTAACCGTGTTTATAAGCGTTTGTGTTTAGAAGCGTTTTTTTTACTGTTTCAGACCCAAATGCTGTCCAAAGCCTTTTTTCATCATCAGAAATGTATGCAAAGTGTTTTCCATGTATTCAAATGGACTCGGTACACCAGCGTAGTCAGTTCCAGGTTTTGCGTGAAAGAAAAAAATGGTAGAATGTGCTGCATTATGCACGTGATGGGATCCATAGTGAATACAACCAGAAATGACAGGTCATCCCAACACATACTAATCTCTCTGCTTTTGCTCTCTCTATTTCTCTCAAAATGTCTGAAATAGTTAATTTTTTACTGTTTTTCAGTGCATTCTGGGCATTTTGGAAGGTTTCCTGAGGTTATCTTAAAAAAACGCTTCTAAATTCAAACGCGCATAAACGTAGTATGCAAACGCAGCTAACAGACGTTTTTTAACCTACGTTTTCTAGCAGTCAGTTTCCATCGTTCAGAAGTGTTTTCCAAATGTCCCGTGTACATGGAGCCTAAGGCTACGTTCACACTAGCCTTGTGTGCAGGTGGCAGAGAGGCGTTTGGGAAGCGTTTTTACCGCTTCCCAAACGCCTCTGCCAATTCTGCACATTACAGCACATGGTGCTGTTCTAACGGGAGCGTTTGCGTCGCGTCGCGGCAAAACGGACGCCTCGGGACGAGTCAGGAGGCGTTGAAGCCTCCTATTCTCGTCTATGGTGCCTCTCCGCAAACGCTATAGGGGCGTTTGGCAAGCGTTGGCAAAACAGCCAAGTGTGAACGAGCCCTTACTGTCAAAGCTTAACTGAACAAGCTGAAGTAAGAAGCTGATTGGCTACCATGCACAGCTGCACCATATTGTAAGTGCTCCAGTTTTAGTAAATCTAAATGTCTGCTTATCCCACAGTTCAACCCATTAAGCAGGAATTTCCCAAAATTCAAACTGTGAATGACCAGCATAACGGTTAGAATTTGGAAAAATCTAAACCCATATTAACCATCTCCCGCCCGCCATATAGTAATATGACGGGCGCAAGGTGGTTCTGGGAGGACATCATATGACGTCCTCCCATTCTCACTGCGCATGCGCGGCTCAGGGAGAGCGCATCGCATAGACATCTGATCATGGAAAGAGCCGAAGATGTCGGCTCGGTCATGTGATCAGCAGTGTCCAATCACAGCTGATCACATGTACACAGGGAAATGCCGGTTATCGACATTTCTCTCCTCTCGAGCTGTCACGCTGACAGCTCGAGAGGAGAGCCGGTAATCGGCTTTCCGCAGAGGGGACATGTACACTGATCATCAGGGCACTGATGATCAGTGTGCCCTGATGATCAGTGTAGCCCCAGCAGTGCCACCTGTCAGTGTTTATCAGTGCCAGCTGTCAGTGCTCATCAGTGCCTCGTGCCAATGCCACATCAGTGCCACATATCAGTGCCTACCAGTGCACATCAATGCCACATATCAGTGCCCATCTGTACTGCCTTTCAGTGTCACCCATTAGTGCCAGTCAGTGCCACCTATCAATGCCAATCAGTGCCACCTATCAGTGCTGCCAATCAGTGCCACCTATCAGTGCCAGTCAGTGCCGCCTATCAGTGCCAGTCAGTGCTGCCTATCAGCGCGCATCAGTGTTGCCTATCAGTGCCACCTAACGGTGCCAGTCAGTGCCGCCTAACAGTGCCAGTCAGTGCCGCCTATTAGTGCCAGTCAGTGCTGCTTATCAGTGCTGCCTATCAGTGCCATGTATCAGTGCTGCCTTTCAGCGCCCATCAGTGATGCCTGTCAATGCCCATCAGTGCCACCTACCAGTGCCTCCTCATCAGTGCCCATCAGTGCCACCTATCAGTGTCCATCAGTGCAGCCTATCAGTGCCCATCAGTACAGCCTCATTAGCGCACATCAGTGAAGGAGAAAAATCACTTATTTACAAAATTTTATAACAAAAACTAAGAAAAAACATTTTTTTTTCAAAAATTTCAGTGGTTTTTGGTTTGTTTAAGAAAAAATAAAAAACCCAGAGGTGATTAAATACCACCAAAATAAAGCTCTATTTGTCTCAAAAAAATGGCCTGGGCGGGAAGGGGGTATAAGTGCCTGGTAGGTTACTGGTTAAAATGGTTCCAAAGTCTAAACATTTTTTACCTTAGTGCATTCCTTGCATTAAGGAAAAAAATGTAGAGGCATCAGTTTTGGCCCCCGACCCCCCCCCCCCCACTTTACTTATCTGAGCCCTCATTTGATCCAGCGCTGTGCATGTCTGCAGCTCTTCTTTCCCCTCCCTTTTGGGTCTCACTGGCTTTGCTGGGGTACCAGGAGCCATTAGCTGTCAATCAAAGCCAGTGACGAAGGAGCAGGGCCGAGTGTATGTGTCAATGGATGCAGCAGAGGGGCTCAGGAGTGAGCACACACAAGTGTCCCCCATGGGAAGCAACTTCCAAGGCTAATAGGCAAGGCATTGTCAAACAAATGGCATAAAGGGGGGGGCTGGGTACTGCTCTGGGGAACATTGCTTTGGGTACCAAAGCAAAATACATTCTTTAAAAAATGTTGTTTGTCGGAAAGCAGTGATTTGTTAATGCTTAAACAGTAACATTAAATATGTGAAATTTCTTTCAACAACATGCACGGGGGATACCCTAAACCTGCCTTTGAAGCGGCACATCTGTAAAATATATATATCCTACTGACATTTAAAAAAAATGCTGTCTAAATTGCAGATAAATGACAGCTTCCAGTAGATTACTTCTGTTAGTAAACAAACAGCTGGGGATTCCCTTCATCTATACCAGATTCTTACCCTGGATGAGGGTCTGGTATAAATGTTAATGGGACTCTCTCCCCCAAAAAAAGGGTGTTGCATTCTCCCTACAAAATATACATCAGGCCCTTATCCTTGCTGAAAATCTGAGAAGGATTTCAAGGGGGCCCCATGCAAAAAAAAAAACATAGGGAACCAGAGCTCACTACAAATCAGGTGCCCTGAGCAGAAAGCTGACACATTTAGCAGTAGTAGTAGTACTGCTGCTAAATATTCCACTTGCCGCTGGATCCCTATTTTGAAGCCTGAGAGGACTTGGCCACTGCAAAGCCAATAAGAAGTATCCATGTCGCCTAAGCCTTTATTGGAGCAATTTGAGAATGAATTGCCCCTCAGTGCCTGCAGCTTCAGAGAACAGAGTGGGCTTTTTTAAACTCATCAGCTGCTTGTTAAAATATGTAAAATAGTTGAAAGTCCATATATATTAGATGGAACCCTAAACTTAGCCTTTCTATAGTCAAAACCTAGACTATTCCTTGACCGAGTGTTGTCCATAGGTCTAATTCCAACCCACAGCTGTTGTAAGAACAAACAATAACTGCCTTTAGAATAGCAGAGGTCAGGCCTGTGCTCAATGCTGTTTTATGGCAGCTTGACAGGGATAGGAATATAAACACACTGATTGTTGATTTACTAAAACCGGAGAGTGCAAAATCTGGTGCAGCTGTGGTAGCCAATCAGCTTCCAACTTCAGCTTGTTCAATTAACTGGAAGCTCATTGGTTTCTATGCATAACTGCACCTGATTTTGCACTCTCCAGTTTTAGTAAGTCAACCCCACAGAGTCTATCTGGACAGCACCATTGGTGTACTTTTAAAAATGAGTGAATACATTTATAGCAACCACAATGTACACATTACTGTGTGCCATAGTAACCAATCTTATTTTAATGCGCTGTATTAAATTTAGGTAGGTATGAGTTGTGATTGTTTGCTGTGGATTTGCTGAAGATCGTTTTTAGCCTAGGCATTTGTTTTTGGAGTTTGCTGTAAATGAATCAGTATTTTAGTTATGTTCTAACTCATCTTGAGTGTTTAACACTAATAAGCATATTCAATAAGGTTAATGGCTTTTGCTCTGCTAACAGAAGCCTTGATACATCTCACTAATCTTTTTTTAATTGTTTGCTAATCCAAGAAAATGTCAGCACAAGAATAGGTTGCATTTTTACCCAACCAACAGTGAACTGGGAATTTCACGACCAAGTAAAACGATTCTGTGCTACAGATTTAACATAATTTATTAATTTAATTTTAATATATGCAGAATCAGAAAATAAATAAACCCATCAAAATGCATGGTAAGAAACATACTGTGTGTACTTGTATGTATTTTATATTTTTTTTAACATTGCCTTGTGAATAAAAATACAGAACAACGTTTTGTATTGACTACATGCTTTCTATGCAATGTCTGCATAGCTGTAGTACCAATAACTTTTATGGGCTTACAAAGAAGTAAAAACTAAAATAAGACGTAAAATGTCTAAGCCCCTGGTCACATCAAAGCCGATTTTGAAATCGTGAGACTTACAGTGAAGTCGCACGATTTCAAAATCGGGTGACCTACCGATTTCAGTTGCGATTTGCAAGACATCTGATACAGATGTCTATGCAAATCGCAAAAAAAGTAGTGCATGCATGCATGCACTACTTTAGAAATCGGTGCGGCTCCGACCAAGTCAGAACCACACCAATATGACTGCTCTAATAGCGGACAATAGGGTGCGACTTGGCATACGATTTGCAAGTCACATGGCATGCAAATCGCATGCCAAGTTGCACCCGATGTGACCGGGGTGTAAAGACTACTAAGTAGAACCTTGACCTGAATTTCTTCCCATGGGAGAAGAAGAGTGACACAATCACAAATAAACAGCCTGATTTACTAAGCATTTACCTTGTTGGCAGTTGTGCCTGCAAGATCTCTCTTAGACCTGGTACACACTATAAGTTTTTTTTTTTGTTCAACCCAGAGGGCTGAACGAAAAAAATAAGAAACTGACAGATCACTGTACCAATACAAGCGATGTTAGTACTGTGTTCTCCCACATAGGATCACACCGGTCAGCACTCGCAGCCATTGACTGAGAGCGCGGATCAAATGTCGATCCGATACTGGTTTTCCTGCATGCCCATTCTACAGAAGTCGGTTGTAAAACCGGCTTCTGTCAAACAGGGGGCTGTACACACAGGCCGAAAGTCAGCCGGCCCATGAGTACCCGACATAAAAGTGTAACCAAACTCCCCCATCCTCTTATCCACCAGCAAGAGTGACATCTTAGCCTCTATTTAGATCTTCAGTTACCATGGTGCTGAACATACACTGACTGGCCACATTATTAGGTACACCTTGCTAGTGACAAGAAAATATCCACCACACCATTACACCATCACCAGCCTGAACCGTTGATACAAGACAGGATGGATCCATGCTTTCATGTTGTTTACACCACGTTCTGACGCTGCCATCGATTTCGCAGCAACCAGTTCGCCCATTCTCCTCTGACCTCTGACATCAACAAGACATTTTCCTCCACACAACTACCACTCACTGGATATTTTCTCTTTTCCGGACCATTCTCTATAAGCCCTAGAGATGGTTGTGCGTGAAAATACAAGTAGATCAGCTGTTTTTGAAATACTTAGACCAGCCCATCTAGCATCAACAACCATGCCAAGTTCAAAGTCACTTAAATTCTCTTTCTTCCCCATTATGATGCTCGGTTTGAACTTCAGCAAGTCGTCTTCACCACATCTACTTGCCTGAATGCAATGAGTTGCTGCTATGTGATTGCCTGATTAGCAATTTGTGTTACCAAGCAATTGAATAGGTGTACCTAATAAAGTGGCCGGTGAGTGTATGACATTTTAGGACTTGAGCATTCAGTTACAAGCTAATCTAAGCATAACAGCTGCTATTTCATCCTACATTTTAGCAACATGTTTGATTAAACTCTTGTAAAGTATGGCCTCTTGCTCCCATATTTCCAGGGCTATATCCAGCAGTCCCAGGGGACAACTATCATACAGTACAAAAGTTTAAACAAGGAAAACCCTGTATAGTACTGTAGCACTTCCGTGAATGAAAACTTTTAAATATGGTAAGAGGAAGTCCCTTTTTCCATCCTTATCATCCACTTTTTTTAGTATACCATCCAGGGTTCTATAGATCCATTCTATCAAACCATAATTTTTGGGATGGTACACCGAAGTGTTTAGGTGAGTAATTTTCAACAATCGGCACAGCTCTTTCGTTACCTTTAGCATGAAAGGGGTTTCCTGAAAAATTTCTTTAGGGATACCTGTATAGGAAAAAATGTGAACAGCCCTTTCACTAAAACCTTAAAGGACATGTTTCTGAAAAGGATTGCTTCTGGATGCCAGGTGGCGTAGTCAAGGACTACCAATATGTGTTGGTGCCTACTGGTGGACTTCTTCAGTGGCTTTACCAGTTTCATAGCAACCTTTTTGAAAGAGACCGCAATTTCTAGGCAACGGTATTAGCGGACTTTGAAAACATGGTTTGGGTGCAATAATTTGACACTCAGAAGATGACTTACAATAGTCTTGAATGGCTTTGTAAATATGGAGCAAGAAAAACTGCTCAATTCACCAGTAGTTGTTAATGGTCTCTGGCATCGAGCTGCCAACATCCCCTTCAAGTTCAGGAAAAATAGTATGACCATTTATTTCAGACACATTTCTAGAATTGGTTACCATTTTTTATTCCCACAGTTCGTAAAACAGAGAAAAATCATTCAAAGTCTAGTATTACATTGTGTAGCAGGTTTTTAATGCCATGCTTTTCAACTCCACTGTCTCCACCAAGAGCACTGTAGTAAGAAACTCCTTAGCTTTCCCATGTATATAAAGTACTTAATTTCAGTCTAAGCCAAGCTAGACAGGGTTCTCCTGACTGGTAAGGAACACAGTAACTAGGCTTTTGGTGTCTAACAATGCCTTCACTGAGGCTCTTTCTATAGTAATCGGACATATTTGCCTTACAGTCACAGCTTCTAGATGTGAAGCCAGGACAGGCTTGGTAAATAACAACATTCACCTTCCGCAGGTCACATTGTATAGGCTCATGTAAAATGGGGAACTTGGCTGCCACATATCCCAGTCCTTATCACCGTCAGTATTTAATAAGCATTATTTCCCTCAAAAAAGAGATCCCTTTTGTGCTAGGAAGCCATTATTGCCTGGAACTCATGGGTGTCTCAGCCTGTCCTTCCTCTATAAAGGCCTGCTTATCCCTTGAGAAAAAGGTCTTACTGGGGTTTAATAGTCTTTTTCAAGTTTGACATTATCTTGTTTCTGGGGGTTACTGGCCTAGACAGAAGACCCAAGATAAAGTCTTCAGTAGCAATTGATCATGTAACTTCTATACATGCACACAGGATTTGCAATGTTTTGAATATTTGGCTTCATACTGGGAGTGTGTCAACCCAGTACAATGCACAGCATATCTGTACATAGAACCTGAAAAACTCAAGAAGTCAAAGGAAAAAAGCTATTTGGCAAAAGATATTGTCTATGTCTTTTCTGCCAAAAAAAAATTAATTCCCAGTAGTTTTTATTTTGCCATTTTAGCTTTTATTAGTCCGACATTTATTCATTTGGATCTTGTAGCATTTTTTACTATGATAAAAAAAAATTCCACTGCAACCGACTTCCCACCAATTAATATGGCAGAAAGATTAGAATGGATTTCAGTTGCAGTGCATTGTCAAATGGTATTGTATATATAGGACATGTGTTATACTGCACAAATGTGAAATAGACCTTACAGGTGGAGAGGATCCAGGGTTTGCATCCCCAGAGTTTGGTGATATTCACATGTAAGATCAGAGAGCAGTAAGAATGGGAATCAAAATACAAGGAAAGAGAAAACATAGGGAAGCGCACAATCTAGTACAGTTAACACTTTAATAAAATGAAATCCAATTGAACTGCACTCAGGGGAGGGCTCTCCTTTTCAACTCAAGAGACTTGAGGAGTTCCTTGCTTTCCCCAGCCTGTCAGCACAAAATGGAATGGATTTCGTTAGGAGTCATTGGCTCTCCTGCACAACCACCCATGGGTGTTGATTTACTGACAATGGAGTGTGCAAAATCTGGTGCAGTTGTGAATGGTATCCAGCATCTAACTCCAGCATTAATTAGGCTTTGATAAAAAAAATATGGAAGCTAATTGGTGCTGCTGCTGGAAGCCAGAGGAGAGATCTCGGGTTTCAAAGCCCCAGATCTCTGCATAAAGAGGATTTGTCATGGTTCATGCCATCACAAGGGATGTTGTTCATCCCTTGTGATAGCAATATAAGTGATTAGAAAAAATGTAAAGGTACAGTGTAAAGAATGAATAAATACATACAAAAATTTGAACGCACCCCTATCCTTCCTTGCACACATCACAGTGAAAACAATAATTCTAGCACCAGACCTCTTGTGTAAATGTGGCAAGCTGTAAAGACTTTAAAGTGACGCCCATGTATAATTTAATGTACAGTAGTTTGTTGCCGTTCCACAGGCCTGTACAATTTTGAACAGTGACATGTTTGGTATCCATTTACTCAGCGTAACATAATCTTTTATATTTTACCAGAAAAGTGGATATTATTATGTGTTTATGTACACTAAAATGAAAAGTGTATTTTTTCCAAAAATATTGTGTTTAAAAAAACCAGTGCACAAATACCGAGTGATATAAAAAAAATTGTAACACCCACCATTTTATTCTCTGGGGTATCTGATTAAAAATATATAATGTTTGGGGATTGTAAGTAATTTTCTAGCAAAAAATGCTGAAGAATATCAGAATTGGCCTGGGCCTCAAGTGATTAAAGTGTCTAACTGAACCAGATTGTGCACTTCATTGGTTTTTCTCTTTTCTTGTATTTAAGCTCAGTGCATTCCCTTGCGCTGGGATAGCTGCAAAAGATCAAAGCGTGGTACTTTTGATTCAAGATATGGGACTTTATCTTTGGATTATTGGTGGACTCTCTCTTAAAGGCACAGAGCATGGATAATGTCAAGTGTCTGTTTCTTAGAATAGAGATCAGAATCTGCAGAGCTTAAGGGTTTGAAATATGTGGTTTCTTCCCCTTCTGGTAATATGCAGCTTTACATCACAAAAGATGTAAGAATGTGTGCATTACTTCACAAATCTTTTGGCAATTGAAACATTTCCTACAAAGAGCACAGAAATAAAAACGTATTTAGCTGTTTGACTGGAGTTGTGCTTAATATTGCAGCATACCATTTAGTTATATAATTAAAAATTAAACATCTGATGAAGCATTTCAGTGAGCAACCATAAAAAAACCACATACCCGGTGAGCCTTACATACAGTCTAACAACCGAGTTACAAGAGTAGGTTATAAAAGCAATCGAAATCTATTTCTTCGTCCCAGAGTGTCATTATAATGGTGCTTATCCTCACTTGCTGGGGGCACCTGGCTCACGGATTTTACAATGCTGTCTTCTGTATCTCTTCTTTTGAAAATTGCTTTCCTTCCTGGTCCACTGCTCGGCTAAGGATTGTAAAACCCTGAGGTGTACATTATCACAACATTGAAAAGACTAGTCACCACAAAAGCCTGCTTTCAACAAGCTTCTAACATTGTACTGCTGCCAAATAGAGCTACTTAGGACTGAAAAAATGTTTACGGCAGATGTCATTTATCACAGATTGAATCCATTCTGTTCTGCTGCTTGTTTTTACTTTATATAGTATTAGCAATGCCTATGAATGATTATTGGTTATTATTATTGATGTGACATTTAGCCATTTATTTTTTGAGGAAATTAGTATAACATTTATTCCTTTGTTTATTTATTGTATTTCTTGAATTATTTACATCCATTGGCAAGGTGCATTGGGGTGCAGTTTGGAATGAATGGCACTGCAGTACACCAATATGCAAAATGAGTTGTGGTAATTAGAGATGAGCGAATCGAACATGGCGAAGTGGAATTCGTTTCGAAGATCAGGAAAAATTCGATTCGCGCCGAATCCGAAAATTAGCAAACTTCGGATGCACGAATCGAATTTTCCCAAAAATGGCGGCGACATGTGTGGCGACGGAGCGGGGATCTCTGGGAAGGCGCGCAGACAAGGCGCGCTGACCCATAATGCATTCATTCATGACATGTGATCGCATTAGCCAATCAGCAGCCAGCCAGCCAGCACTGTGTAATGGTGGAGCTATAAATTGCGGCCATCTTACAATTCTCCATTAGCCTCCGGTCATTCAAGAGAGACAGACCTGTCTGTATTAGGGACAGAGTTAGGGCCAGAGAGACTTTAGGGCCACAGAATCGTTACTTAGGGACACAGAATCGTTACTCAGGGACACAGAATTGTTACTCAGGGACACAGAATTGTTACTCAGGGACACAGATTCGTTACTCAGGGACAGACACAGAATTGTTACTCAGGGACACAGAATTGTTACTGAGGGACACAGAATCGTTACTCAGGGACACAGAATTGTTACTCAGGGACACAGAATTGTTACTCAGGGACAGACACAGAATTGTTACTCAGGGACACAGAATTGTTACTCAGGGACACAGAATTGTTACTGAGGGACACAGAATCGTTACTCAGGGACACAGAATTGTTACTCAGGGACACAGAATTGTTACTCAGGGACACAGAATTGTTACTCAGGGACACAGAATTGTTACTGAGGGACACAGAATCGTTACTCAGGGACACAGAATTTTTACTCAGGGACACAGAATTGTTACTAAGGGACACAGAATCGTTACTCAGGGACACAGAATCGTTACTCTGGGACACAGAATCGTTACTCAGGGACACAGAATTGTTACTCAGGGACACAGAATTGTTACTGAGGGACACAGAATCGTTACTGAGGGACACAGAATGGTTACTCAGGGACACAGAATTGTTACTCAGGGACACAGAATTGTTACTCAGGGACAGACACAGATTTGTTACTCAGGGACACAGAATTGTTACTCAGGGACACAGAATAGTTACTGAGGGACACAGAATTGTTACTCAGGGACACAGAATTGTTACTCAGGGACAGACACAGAATTGTTACTCAGGGACACAGAATTGTTACTCAGGGACACAGAATCGTTACTCAGGGACACAGAATTGTTACTGAGGGACACAGAATCGTTACTCAGGGACACAGAATTGTTACTCAGGGACACAGAATTGTTACTGAGGGACACAGAATCGTTACTGAGGGACACAGAATGGTTACTCAGGGACACAGAATTGTTACTCAGGGACACAGAATTGTTACTCAGGGACAGACACAGAATTGTTACTCAGGGACACAGAATTGTTACTCAGGGACACAGAATTGTTACTCAGGGACACAGAATTGTTACTCAGGGTCAGACACAGAATTGTTACTCAGGGACACAGAATTGTTACTCAGGGACACAGAATCGTTACTCAGGGACACAGAATTGTTACTGAGGGACACAGAATCGTTACTCAGGGACACAGAATCGTTACTCAGGGACACAGAATTGTTACTCAGGGACACAGAATTGTTACTGAGGGACACAGAATCGTTACTCAGGGACACAGAATTGTTACTCAGGGACACAGAATCGTTACTCAGGGACACAGAATCGTTACTGAGGGACACAGAATCGTTACTCAGGGACACAGAATCGTTACTCAGGGACACAGAGTTGTTACTCAGGGACACAGAATCGTTACTCAGGGACACAGAATCGTTACTGAGGGACACAGAATCGTTACTCAGGGACACAGAATTGTTACTCAGGGACACAGAATCGTTACTCAGGGACACAGAATCGTTACTCAGGGACACAGAATCGTTACTGAGGGACACAGAATCGTTACTCAGGGACACAGAATCGTTACTCAGGGACACAGAATCGTTACTGAGGGACACAGAATCGTTACTGAGGGATACAGAATCGTTACTCAGGGACACAGAATCGTTACTGAGGGACACAGAATCGTTACTCAGGGACACAGAATTGTTACTCAGGGACACAGAATCGTTACTGAGGGACACAGAATCGTTACTCAGGGACACAGAATCGTTACTCAGGGACACAGAATCATTGAATTAAAGAGTATGTCAGACAACACGCAGAGGAGTGGCAGAGGAGGCAATGTTTCAGGAGCAAGCAGACGTGGCAGCAGAGGAAGGGGTCGAGGCAGCACTAGTCGCAGCCAGAGGCCAGTGCTCCCGGTGTCATCCAGCGGTCGTGTCTCCACCGACAACCCTGCCGTCATCGATTGGTTGGCTCGGTCGTCTTCCTCTTCCCAGGTCACCTCTGACACCTACAGCCAACGGTCGGTGGGTACGTCAGACACAACCGTTAGTTGGCATGGCCCGGGAGCAAGCCCACTGAAATCACGTGTCCTCTACCTGCCCCTGTCCTTTGGTGTTCCCTCACCAAGCGAAGTATCGCATGCTGTGGGCTCAGCCCCACTGTACAGTGAGGAAGAGCTAACAGAGGGCGGTCAGGAACGGGGGGAGACATCCGCCTCTTCAGCAGCCAGGTGAAGAAGTACTGGCGAGGAGAGTGGCTCGGTAGTCGGTCTAGAGACAGGTCTGTCTCCTGACCCACACGCAGCCGAAGGGGCTAGTAGTGAGGCGGAGACCCTAATTGATGATGATGAGGCTGATCGCACTTGGCAGCCTCGTCGTCATCTGCCAGGCCCGTAATCTGCCATGGGCCCCCGTACCGACTCCTCATGCTGCTGCCAGGCCCGTAATCTGTCATGGGCCCCTGTACCGCCTCCTCATGTTGCTGCCAGGTCCAGAGTGTGTCATGGGTCCCTGTACGGCCTCCCATTGCTGCTGTCTCCATCGCCACACTCTGCCATGTGCCACTTTCAGGTCTCCTCACACTGCTGGTGGGTTCCATTTTGTCATAGGGTGCTGGCAGATTACGGGCCTCCCATTGCTGCTGCCAGGCCCGTAATCTGCCATGGGCCCCCGTACCGACTCCTCATACTGCTGCCAGGCCTGTAATCTGTCATGGGCCCCTGTACCGCCTCCTCATGCTGCTGCCAGGTCCAGAGTGTGTCATGGGTCCCTGTACGGCCTCCCATTGCTGCTGTCTCCATCGCCACACTCTGCCATGTGCCACTTTCAGGTCTCCTCACACTGCTGGTGGGTTCCATTTTGTCATAGGGTGCTGGCAGATTACGGGCCTCCCATTGCTGCTGCCAGGCCCGTAATCTGCCATGGGCCCCGTACCGACTCATGCTGCTGCCAGGCCCGTAATCTGTCATGGGCTCCTGTACCGCCTCCTCATGCTGCTGCCAGGTCTAGAGTGTGTCATGGGTCCCTGTACGGCCTCCCATTGCTGCTGCCAGGCCCGTAATCTGCCATGGGCCCCCGTACCGACTCCTCATACTGCTGCGAGGCCCGTAATCTGTCATGGCCCCTGTACCGCCTCCTCATGCTGCTGCCAGGTCCAGAGTGTGTCATGGGTCCCTGTACGGCCTCCCATTGCTGCTGCCAGGCCCGTAATCTGCCATGGGCCCCCGTACCGACTCCTCATGCTGCTGCCAGGCCCGTAATCTGTCATGGGCCCCTGTACCGCCTCCTCATGCTGCTGCCAGGTCCAGAGTGTGTCATGGGTCCCTGTACGGCCTCCCATTGCTGCTGTCTCCATCGCCACACTCTGCCATGTGCCACTTTCAGGTCTCCTCACACTGCTGGTGGGTTCCATTTTGTCATAGGGTGCTGGCAGATTACGGGCCTCCCATTGCTGCTGCCAGGCCCGTAATCTGCCATGGGCCCCCGTACCGACTCCTCATACTGCTGCCAGGCCCGTAATCTGTCATGGGCCCCTGTACCGCCTCCTCATGCTGCTGCCAGGTCCAGAGTGTGTCATGGGTCCCTGTACGGCCTCCCATTGCTGCTGTCTCCATCGCCACACTCTGCCATGTGCCACTTTCAGGTCTCCTCACACTGCTGGTGGGTTCCATTTTGTCATAGGGTGCTGGCAGATTACGGGCCTCCCATTGCTGCTGCCAGGCCCGTAATCTGCCATGGGCCCCGTACCGACTCATGCTGCTGCCAGGCCCGTAATCTGTCATGGGCTCCTGTACCGCCTCCTCATGCTGCTGCCAGGTCTAGAGTGTGTCATGGGTCCCTGTACGGCCTCCCATTGCTGCTGCCAGGCCCGTAATCTGCCATGGGCCCCCGTACCGACTCCTCATACTGCTGCGAGGCCCGTAATCTGTCATGGCCCCTGTACCGCCTCCTCATGCTGCTGCCAGGTCCAGAGTGTGTCATGGGTCCCTGTACGGCCTCCCATTGCTGCTGCCAGGCCCGTAATCTGCCATGGGCCCCCGTACCGACTCCTCATGCTGCTGCCAGGCCCGTAATCTGTCATGGGCCCCTGTACCGCCTCCTCATGCTGCTGCCAGGTCCAGAGTGTGTCATGGGTCCCTGTACGGCCTCCCATTGCTGCTGTCTCCATCGCCACACTCTGCCATGTGCCACTTTCAGGTCTCCTCACACTGCTGGTGGGTTCCATTTTGTCATAGGGTGCTGGCAGATTACGGGCCTCCCATTGCTGCTGCCAGGCCCGTAATCTGCCATGGGCCCCCGTACCGACTCCTCATGCTGCTGCCAGGCCTGTAATCTGTCATGGGCCCCTGTACCGCCTCCTCATGCTGCTGCCAGGTCCAGAGTGTGTCATGGGTCCCTGTCCGGCCTCCCATTGCTGCTGTCTCCATCGCCACACTCTGCCATGTGCCACTTTCAGGTCTCCTCACACTGCTGGTGGGTTCCATTTTGTCATAGGGTGCTGTATGGCCTCCCATTGCTGCTGCCTCCACCGCCACACTGTGGCTCCACACTCTGGTTTTGGCCCCGTGACTGCCCAAATGAGTGAAGTGTGCGGTGATTCTAAGATCGACGGCACTCATCTGCATGTCATACTGACTGACAGTATTATTTCTCTTCCCCAGCAGACTCCAAGGGCATTTAAATTAAAGGTACAGTGTTCTGCACTAATATAAAGGCTCTCTGAAGCCTAGAAACACCCTTTTTATAAGTTAAATTCGTAGCGAATATATTCGACTCGAATCGAATTTATTCCGCGAATTCGCCGAATCAGCCGAATCGAATTTTTGAATAATTCGCTCATCTGTAGTGGTAATGCCACAGCTCAACAGTGTGAACCCAACTTTAAAGAACTGAATATGTTTAGTTAAGATTTACAAGAAACCAGTGGGTTTTGGGGTGTGGTCTATGTCTCCTTCTTCAAGACTTATAAGTGGGTGACAGGAACTGTTGACATTTAGGCAGGTTCATTGCTGCGGTATGTCCATCAACCTCAAGAGAGCAATGTGCAGCTTCTTTCAGGCTGTCAGGAACCTACTGGAGACTAGGTTGTACCTTATCATAGGATCTGGGCAGCCATCTTGGAGGAGCTGGAATCGCCTATTGGATGCCAAAATTCTACAAGACGTGGATGCCCATCTTTGACAAAAATGTGTCTAAATAGCATTCCCTTTGTCATTCAGTGCATCTGCAGTGTGGGAGTAGGTAAGGGAACGTGTCCTGCTTGGTAGGGAGAGTGTAGAATCAGCATTAGGGAACCTGATAGGTAGAAAAAGTACAGGTTAGAAGCAGGGGCGGACTGACCATTTGGAAACTCGGGCACTGCCCGAGGGCCCGGGGTCAGTAGGGGGCCCCATGAGATGCCCCTGGTACCTTTTTCATAGGCTTTTTTGAGTTTGGGCAAGGACACAGGGGCCCCATGATCCCCTATTGCCCAGGGGCCCCATGAGTTGTCAGTCCACCCCTGGTTAGAAGGTTTTCCATTGCAGGGAGAGCGACTTGGCTCTCACTCTCTGCCCAGTGAATTTCAGCTATATTTTGGACCTGCAGGCCCGTTCATTGCATTGTGAGTGCGGGATGATGTCTGCTATATGAAGATATAGAGCAGACCATAGAATCCATATATGCATATTTGTGCATACTCGGGTAAGGTGCATGATCTGAAGGGCAAGGTGTGGTGTACACTTGGTGGATGAAAATAGACTTTTGGTGATTTGGATAATTATTGAATTTGAGTTTTTATAGAGAGATGTTTATAATTTAAGAAGGTACTGCACTATGTTAGTGTTTTCTTTTAGGGGGATTTTACCAAATGAGGAGACCAACTTATGAAGCCTATTGGAAGGATCATTATCAAAGACAAGAACCCTTTGAACTAAAGGGTGAATGGCAAGATTCTTTCACATGGTAGAGATTTGATGTTTAACACACATTTTTTATTTTTCATGTGAGTACACCAATTTATTTTATCTGTTGGTTCACAACTTTGAACATACTATGCAATTTCTATTTTTTCTTACATGATGTAAGAGAGAAGCATAGTGGGATCACATCGGATATTGACAGCCAAGAGAAGATGCATGCACAATTACTGAAAGTCTTTATTTCTTTGTTGTCTGGTGAGAGCATAATAAGAATATATTAACCCATGTATGGAAGTTTATGCTTAGATATGAACTTTTAAAGAGACTGCAGAGGATTTAAGAAGTGTTGGATTTTGTGTATTATTTATCCTTAGAAGGCACCCTTTCAGCTAGTTTCTTGTAATTGCCTCTCACCACCAGCTGGACGTTTCACAGAGAATTTTTAGGGATTTAGAGCAACATAGCCATATTGATACCTCGTCTAAAGGAATCACTGTTCATGCATTCAATGATCTGACGGCTTACATTATGTTGCCTGTCTGAAGAAGTGGCTGATTGACAACTATTATCTCTCTGCTTGAACAAGCTGTGTAAGCTGTTACTCATACTGTGCCATCTACGCAACCTCTCATATTCCAGTTGTAACTCAATTTCTATACATAAAGCAATGTTTAAGCATCAGTGTAGTGTTGATTCCTCCTAATTCTGGGGTGCACTTTGTAAGCCCTGCTAACAACTATATATTAGCAAATAAATATTGAGAGGCATTGGCGGGCAGGATTGTGTATGTATGTCACCTAGGTTTCTTACCGATATATTGTGAGGGACTCCAGGACTTTTGTTTTTCTCAAGTTCTGTCTCAGTCCTGGAGCCCAGAGGCTTTGAAGGGCTTTGGTTGGGATATAGTCTCCTTTCCTAGGTACACATCCTATCTAAAGACCACTTTAACAATGACACTCCGATCGGGCCTGTCAGTTTTTCAGGTGGACCAGATCAAACCATCCATAGCTCTCCATGGAGCAGTGGATGTCAGCAAATGTGTCCGCTGACACCTGCCGGAATCCTGTATGCTAAAAACAGACGGATGGGGATTGGTTCCCCATCCATCCAGCAGATCGAATCGGATGACATCTGACTACCCCATAGAAAACAGCGGGCTGTGTCTGTGTCCGCTCTGCAGCAATGGAGTGGACAAAGACCTGAGATCCCCCTGCTGAGCAGGCAGATCCACTGGCGGGTCCTCTTCCATTTGCTGTGGGCACCCGCTGCAGTGTGAAAAGGTTGACTGAACACTAAAAAGGTACAACCTGCTTGTTTTGTGGAACTTATCAGGGGGCACCCCCAGTTTAAATGCTCAGCTTTTATCAAAGCAATACCTGGTGATCCTTCCATAAAAGGTCTTTCAGAAATTTCTTGATATAGGGTGAAAACATTCTGTTCTTGTCTCTCAAATGTGTTTTTGCCTTGTCACCCTGTCACACATGCTTCTGATGGAGACTAAAAGTGGCCCGTTCGATTTGTGCAAACATGGTACATTGTTGTCACTTTTGGGAAACCTGCCCTGAGAAATGCCATGTAGTTATCATTGACGTGCTGAGATGCAACAACAGATAAAAAAGGCAAAAAGTGTTTTTATTTAACAAAAAAAAGAAAGAGAGAAAGAAAGAAAGAGAGAAAGAAAGAAGGAAGGAAGGAAGGAAGGAAGGAAGGAAGGAAGGAAGGAAGGAAGGAAGGAAGGAAAGAAGGAAGGAAGGAAAGAAAGAAAGAAAGAAAGAAAGAAAGAAAGAAAGAAAGAAAGAAAGAAAGAAAGAGAGAGAGAGAAAGAAGGAAGGAAGGAAGGAAGGAAGGAAGGAAGGAAGGAGGAAGGAAGGAAGGAAGGAAGGAAGGAAGGAAAGAAAGAAAGAAAGAAAGAAAGAAAGAAAGAAAGAAAGAAAGAAAGAAAGAAAGAAAGAAAGAAAGAGGCTATTGCTATGATTCACAGTGCGTTGGCAAACTACCACAGATTGGATAATACAATAAATAGGCTATCTTCAGCTTGATTATATTTTTTTTACTGATTACATCCTGAAGCAATTAAACATTTAACTATGAAATTTATCTTAAAGTGGAACTACACTGCACCTGAAAAAATATAATTCCGTAATATTTAAAGGAAACACACCAATCCATCCATATCCCCATGCTTCATAGCATTTCTGGCTGTGGCCATCTTGAGTAAGGACAGATGATCCATGTAGCATTTACTTCTTTAGATCCATCTGCCCTTAGATCAGGCATGCAGGCGCAAGGGTGTGCTTAGCTGAGAAAACCCCTCCTCCTCTCCTGAAGACTCCTGGGATGTATGACATCATATGCCATCAAATGCCTAGGCATGGAAACCAGGAAGTAACTGAAAAAATGTAAAAAAGAGTTTACAACCTATTTACTAATGCTAGCAGTATAAGGATTAAAAATAGCCAATGTTGCTTGCGAGAGTGAAGATGCACTTTAACCTTATTGTCTTATATAAGGAAACTTGCAATAATCGTTTTCGTTCCTCTTCCAAAACAATAGGGAACCAGTTCTTATTTATGCCTTAATCATGTGTATGAAGTAGAAAGACATGAAGTCTATTGATGTTATACAGTTGTGGCCAAAATTATTCAACCCCCACTGAAATTGAGTGTTTTGGCCAGTTTGACATTGCTTTTGATCATTCAGTCATCTTGCTTACATTTACATTAAAGAGGCACTTGTAGGTCAGACAAATATAACATAACAGTTATAATGAAATAACCACAAATGTCTTTTCTGTGCTCACAGCATTATCAGTTTTATTCAACCCCCAAGTGACATTCAATCTTAGTACTTAGTACAGCATCCTTTTACAGTTATAACAGCTTTTAAACGTGAAGCATAGCTTGACACAAGTGTCTTGCAGCGATCTACGGGTATCTTCGCCCATTCTTCATGGGCAAAGGCCTCCAGTTCAGTCACATTCTTAGGCTTGCGCACTGCAACTGCTTTCTTTAAGTCCCACCAGAGGTTCTCAATCGGATTTAAGTCTGGTGACTGCGATGGCCACTCCAAAATGTTCCAGCCTTTCCTCTGCAACCATGCTCTAGTGGACTTGGAGGTATGCTTGGGATCATTGTCCTGTTGAAAGGTCCAACGTCTCCCAAGCCTCAGGTGTGTGACGGACTGCATCACGTTTCCATCCAATATCTCCTGGTACTGAAGAGAATTCATGGTACCTTGCACACGCTGAAGCTTCCCTGTACCTGCAGAAGCAAAACAGCCCCAAAGCATGATTGACCCTCCACCATGCTTCACAGTAGGCAAGGTGTTCTTTTCATCATAGGCCTTGTTCTTCCTCCTCCAAACATAGCGTTGATCCATGGGCCCAAACAGTTCTAATTTTGTTTCATCAGTCCACAGAACACTATCCCACAACTTTTGTGGTTTGTCCACATGGCTTTTGGCATACTGCAGTCGACTCTTCTTATTCTTTGGAGACAGCAAGGGGGTACGCCTGGGAGTTCTGGCACGGAGGCCTTCATTACGCAGTGTGCGTCTTATTGTCTGGGCTGAAACTTCTGTACCCACATCTGACAAATCTTTTCTCAGTTCCTCAGCAGTCACACGGGGACTTCTCTCCACTCTACGCTTCAGGTAGCGCACAGCAGTCGAAGTCAGCATCTTCTTTCTGCCACGACCAGGTAGCGTTTCAACAGTGCCCTTTGCCTTGAATTTGCGAATGATGCTTCCTAAGGTGTCTCTTGGTATGTTTAACATCTTTGCAATCTTCTTATAGCCATTGCCCTTCCTGTGAAGAGAAATCACCTCTTCTCTTGTCTTCCTGGACCATTCTCTTGCCTTCACCATGTTTGTAACCACACCAGTAAATGTCTAGAAGGAGCTGAGTATCACAGTCATTTTAAAGCTGCCTAATTGGTGCTTATTATGCTTGATTGCTGCTCGGTGACATCCACAGGTGTTTTCAATACCTGATGGAAAGCACCTGTATGAACCTCTGTTCTTCAGAGTGGTAGTCTTTAAGGGGTTGAATAATTGTGGCAATGAAGAAACCACATAAGAACCATTTACTACTGTATTACATAAACAATTGATGTCATTTTAGTTGCATTTGGGTAGTTACAACGTCCTTGTAGGATTTGATTCTGAATACAATTCCAAATGTACACTATAGTCCCTAAACCCCTTTACAGCATTGGGGGTTGAATAATTTTGGCCACAACTGTATTTGTATATTTCCCTTTTATGTACAGCAAACATAAAAAGTATGTCTGAAAGATGCATAAGAAATAAATAGGAATTTAAATTGATATGTTAAAGTTTCATTAAGTGCAAATACGCCTTTTGGCAACAGCAGCTCTCTTTTTCAGGCAGCGTCATGTCTTAATCAGACTATACACTAGGGCCACATTTATTATGAATGCTGAGGAATTTGGAAATGTTATACTTGTGCTGCTGGATAAAAAAAAAAAGATTTCCATTGAGAGAGCTGCCTTGTTTTGGATAATCAGCAATCATCTCACAATAAAATTCAGCCATTCAAATAAGATTCTGGGATGACTTGGGCATTTCATTTGCAGCACTTTACAGTTTAAAATAGCCTGCACAGCAAAGTGAATTTAACCCCTTACCCCCTGGAGGATTTACCCCTCCCATTCCTGACTAGGCCATTTTTTTGCGTTATTGTGCTGCATTACTTTAACTGACAATTGCACGGCCTTGCAATGCTGCACCAAAATTAAATTTAAGCCTTTTTTCCCACAAATAGAGCTTTCTTTTGGTGGTATTTAATCATCTGTGTGTTTTTATTTTTCGCGCTATAAAAAAAAAGACCACCAATTTTGAGAAAGAAACTATATTTTTTACTTTTTGCTATTAAACATGTCCAGTAAACAAATTTAAAAAATCAAATTTCGGCATGCATTTAGACCAAAATGTATTTTGCTACATGTCTTTGCTAAAAAAAAATCCCAATACATGTAGATTAATTGGTTTACGTGTAATGTACAGCGTTTACAAATGGCAATATATATATATATATATATATATATATATATATCTATACACTGGGATTTTTATTTTTAATTTTTACTAGTAAAGGCGGCGATCAGCGACTTAGGGCTCATGTACACTGCAGCTCCCAAACTGAAGTTCGGGAGCTGTTCCGCATTTTTTTCAGCAGCCCCCGAACTCTACCTAATGTTTTCCTATGTGTCCGTGTACACTATGTAATTTACAGTCATTTACAGGCAGTTGAATTTACAGTCGTTTTTTTGAACGCAGCCATATTGTGTTCAGGAGTAGATTTTACCGCTTGCGTTTAGAAGCGTTTTTTAACCACTTGCAGTCCAGACACTTTTACCCCTTTCCTGTCCAGGCCAATTTTCAACTTTCAGTGCTATCACACCTTGAATGACAATTGCGCGGTCATGCAACACTGTTCCCATATGAGTTTTTAGCATTTTTTTTAGATAGATAAAGCTTTATTTTGGTGGTACTTATTCACCACTGGGAATTTTATTTTTTTTGCTATGTAAATGAAAAAGTCCAAAAATTTTGAAAAAAGGGTTTTTCTTATAGAATTTTGCAAATAAATAATATTTCATCATACATCTTGGCCAAAATTTATTCCTTTATTTTTTTAGCAAAAAAAATAATAACCCAAATTAGTTTATAACCAAAATTATAATTTTTAAACATTCTTTTTACATTTTTTTTATTTTTTTATATTATTTATGTTTTTTTTTTTACATACTGTCACCCTAGCAGTACAGTGTCACCATGGTGACACTGTGCTACTTGTGGGGGGTGATAAAGATTTTTTTTTTTTTACACTGATTGCTTTTACACCCATAAAGGCTGTAAAAGCAATCATTCTTCCTTCTCTCTAGCTGCATTCTTGCAGCCATTGAGAACTACTGTGTGAGCTGTGATTGGTCACAGCTTGTCACATGGTACAAGGCTGTTGTGAATAGCCTTGTACCATGTGACCTCTGTGATCATTCATATATTTCACACGTAGTAAGCAATGATTTCATAAGTGACATCTTGCTTACTACTCTGCATATGATCAGTGATTGGCAAATCAGTGGTCACATGATCGGGACCTTGCACAGGGGTCCCGTCCAACGATCGATGTTCCACTGTGTCCGGAGGACACAGCGGGCACCGGATCATGGTGCTGTGCGCTCCCAGGGAGCGCGCACAAGCAGGGTGTGAGGAGGCCGTTTATAAACGGCCACCTGACCCTGCACTGCCACAGTCCGGCCGTTTATATACAATGGCCAGATAGGAGGTGGTTTACTGTTCCATGTGTTCCAGATGCTGTCCAGAGCCTTTTTTCATAATCAGAAATGCATGCAAAGCATTTTCCATGTATTCAAATGGACCCGGTACACCAGCACAATCAGCTCCAGGTTTCGCGTGAAGGAAAAACTGGTAGAATGTGCTGCATTATGCTCATGATGGGATCCATATTGAATACAACCAGAAAGGACAGGTAATCTCAACACATACTGCTCTCTCTGCTTCTGCTCTCTCTATTCCTCTCAAAATGTCTGAAATAGTTAATTTTTTACTATTTTTCAGTACATTCTGGGAATTTGGGAGGGTCTTCTGAGGTTATCTTTTAAAAACACTTCTAAATGTAAATCCACATAAACGTGGTATGCAAACTCGGCTAAACTGACATTTTTTAATCTACGTTTTCCAGCAGTCAATTTCCTTCATTCAGAAGAGTTTTCCAAATGCCCCGTGTACATGAGCCCTTATAGAGGGACTGTGAGACTGCGGTGGGCATTCTGACACTAGGGAGAAGTGACTTGGTGTCACTGACATCCCCAATGACACTGTATAATGGCACTGGGCAGGAAGGGGTTAACATGTGGGGTGATCAAAGGGTTAACTGTGTGCTGTGTGTGTTTTACTGTGGGGCTGTGTGTTTGTGCTTCACTGTAAGCACACTGCTTGGCTTTAAAAGTACAGATGTCAGCTTCAGTGAAGCTGAATTGCTGTAGTTTCTCTGCCCCAAACCAATGAATTTAAAGAAATTCGGATTTACTGTAAAATCAAAACATTACAAAAACTAAAATGTAGTATATTACAGCTTAACATTCCTTAGATGTGAAGTCTGCATTTGTTTTGGGATGATTTACATGGGCACTGTGGCCCGTACAGCATTAATAAACACCTTGTTTATGAGGCTGAAGCCACCTGGAGCTGTGTGCAGGCAGCCCATATTTTTCATCGGTGACACAGTAGTTCAACAGACACAACCAGTCATCCTGTGACAGATGTGCAGGGGCAGGTGGGTGATCCCAAACAAATAATGGATTTTTCCCTTTATTTTCACCTGTTAACCCTGTGAATAATGCACTTTGGAGGAGATTTACTAAAACTAGTGCACACAGAATCTGGTGCAGATATGCATAGTAACCAATCAGCTTCTAGATTTCATTGTCAAAACGTTATTGAACAAGCCGAAGTAAGAAGCTGATTGGTTACTATGCACAGCTGCACCAGATTTTGTGTGCACCAGTTTCAGTAAGTCTCCCCCTTTCTATACCTGAGCTAAGGTCACTTCTTCACTGTATCTTTGGAGGGTGCCATAATTGCCACCCAGACTGGACTTTAGGCGTGTCTACCTTTGATCATGTCAGCCCTCATTAGGACAGATGGGGTTAGTTAGCAGTTAACAGAGGTGGCACAGTGGCTAAATGGTTAGCCCTTCCACCTGGTAGCACCAGGGTCTTCAGTTCAAATCCCAACCACAACACTACCTGCCTGGAGTTTGCATGTTCTCCCCCTATCTGCATGGGTTTCCTCTTACACTCCAAAGACATGCTGTTAGGTTAATTGGATCCTGTCTTTAGAGTGTACACCCCTTGAGGGTTAGGGACTGATGTGAATGTACAATATATATATACAGCACTGCATAAATTAACAGCACTATATAAGTACCTGTCACAAAATAAAAAAAAAAGTTTTGTGATTTTTGGTAAACTCACAAGGAGTCACAAGGATGCTGACAAGATCAATAGGTATTTTCTGTACTTACTGAACATTCTGTTGACCTGAAAAGAGAAAACCAATGCAGCTACAACATCTAAGGACTGTCAGGCTGCAATATACAGTATTACATTTCTGGTTTTGTGTTTAGTTATCCTTTAACAGCAGTATGGAGCCCACCTTCCATTTATATCTTCACAGCTACTGTATGTATTTTGCTTCATGGTATAGCCAGCGGTGTTGATGAGTGTGTTCTGATGGTGGGGAAATCTCCCCACTGCCAGCAGGCAACACCTCAGCGAGAGTGATTCCCCCATTCACGTTGAGCATGTGGATGGAGGTTGAATGCAAGAAAATGACTCATGTATGGCCAGCAAAAGTCAAGCAAGTTGCTGATAAAAATGTGCTGTGCTGAAAAGAGTCATTTAAGCACTGTATTGTGTTTCATCATCCTGAATGGACTTTAAAGTGGACCAAAAGTAAAAGTCCTGAGTGGACTTTAAAGTGGACCAAAAGTTAAAAAACAAAGAGTCCTGAAACACTTACTGGCTTGCTATAGAGCAGTATGTATTTCAGGATTCTTTGTACTTGTAGAGAGTAGGGATGAGCGAACCAAGAAAGGTTTGGCTCAAGATGTGATTGCTGAACCCTGTTGGAAATGCCCCAAGCCCGAACATACATCAAGAACTCCACTGAAGTCTATGGATCCTGATCCTTTTTATTGCTCTGTATAACAGAGCAATAAAAAACCTGACAGTGGGCCCAACCCCACACCATTCTCTTTATCTCACAAGTTTTGCCTTTAGTAAACAAAACTTAAAGCGGAGTTCCTCTCCCACTGTAAAAAAATTAAAGTCAGCAGCTACAAAAACTGTAGCTTCTGACTTTTAAAATATAGACACTTACCTTCCCTTTGGTCCAGCGGTGTCCTCACTATGGCTGGTTGCACCGGCCGTCTTCGGTCCCCGGCATAGGCATCTTCAGTGTGTGCACCCGGCTGTGACAGCTTGCGGTTTCACAGCCGGGTGCCCACTGCGCATGTGCAAGTAGCGCTGTGCTTCATCAATGGCCTCGTAGTCTTCTAGGACCTGTCACGTGTCCCAAAAGACTATGGGGACGGAGGGCAGGAGGAAAACTTCCGCTTCCGATCGCCTAGACCTGTCAACTTTGGGTACCCACTCCCCAAAGGTGTCAATCCTTAATGGGGAGCAGGGGACCGGTCTTTAAAGTGGAACTTCCCCTTTTGGGTGGAGCTCCGCTTTAATTTAAAATAGGAAAACAAATACGTTTTGGTTTCCATAGACTTTGTCATGGTTTGACGCTATGATTGGGTTAAGCTGATTTTTTTCTGGGTTCAACAAACCTCTTGTGAACCGTATATGCTTTCTTTTTTTGTTAACAACTTCTGCTATTTCTTGTGTTGGTGTCAGAGACAGAAAGTGAGGGAAGATCTCCCAAATGGGCTCACAAGGAGAAATAAAACCTGACAGTATTGTTAACTATTCTCTACCCATTCCATGCAAACAAAATAAAGTATTGTGGTAATGTATGCGTTCCCATGCACACTACAGCAACACGTGCTAATGCATGTAACATACATTTCCGTGTCATTCATTTGGAATGGCATCCCAGCACACTAAGGCAACACACCTGCATTGTAGTGCACTTCAATGCAGGACAACGCATGGTAGTGCTTAGCATCACAATAAAAGGGTTATGTGCAATTTTAGGGTGTGCTGGCAGCCCATTCATTTTCAATAGACTGCGTTAACACCGTGTATGTGAAGGTGCACCATAACGCTTCACAACAAAATGCTTAACAAAGAAATAAATGGGCCCTAAAATACAAAAAATACAAATAATGTATAAATTACTCTGTAAATAAACACAATAAAACTTTACAAATTAAGAGGCTAATTATTATTCATCAGCAGCTACATAAGGGAAGATGTGACTTTGAGTATAACAAAACAACAGCATCCCTGTTTTTAAGTCTGCCTAGAAGCAGGCTGATACAAAGTGATCTAACAATTCCACGATTTCAATGACTTGCAGCTTTCAAATGATTTAGTTTCCATAGATACAACAGGCAAGATAAATGCTAGACCCAGATGCAGATACTGTGATGCAGTAAAGGAAATCCTGCTTGATGCTTCCCTGCATCAGGTATGAAAATCAAGGTCAGTATCACCCAAAAAATAATCAATGTCCACTACAAAAAATTGCAATCCAAAATAATAATCCACTCCAAAAAGATGAACAGCACTTCTTTCACCGCATCCACCTCAAAAAAAAGAAAAACTCATATAGTGCATTACCTTTTTTTTGTATAAATCAATACACTTTCTATAGATTTTATATAAATCATATAGTGACTCAGTGAACCAAGTAAAAAAATCAGTGAAAAAAAGTGAAAAACCGTGAACAATCAGTGAAAAAATGAATATATAACATTCCTTTGTGCCACAGCAAAATCCAAAAACACCTCGAGACGGTGCACACTTCTATTTAAGTCAGGGTACCCTTACCAACCATCCACATAACATATGCCTATCTCACTCCAGGAACTGTATGGGCCAGATATCCTGTGGATCAAAGGTGTATCCTGATACCACGACACCCTCTAGAATCCTCTGGTACTCTGCTCTTAATATCTCCAAGAGAGCAAATAGACCAACATAGTATAATACCGCCAGGCTAATAAACAATATGTACTTTATTCTTAAAACTGCTCACATTGTATAATTATAAAAATCGCTCTGAAATAGTGGAAGGAACCTCACAGCCATCCGGAACAGCGTCCAGGAACTCCTGCACATTCGTTTCCCTTCTCCAAAATGGCCGCCTGCCGACTTCCGGTTCCGGTAAACGTGTTGACGTCACTCTCCCTTGACGCGTTTCGTCATCGACTTAATCATAAGGGGTGTGACCGTCACGCAGAGGAGTCCAATTTATACCCCTCCTCCTCCTTACAACGAGAATCCAACCGCCATATTTAAAAATGAAAAAATGCCAGTAATGTCCGATAAATCCTTATCTATTAGAAGATCTGCCAATGTAACTTCTTATATCTACAGTCTACACCTGGAACATCACTACCACTCGCCCAAAACATTGTATAAATGAATACATAATAACTCATCAGCGTATATGTAAATAGATCACCTAATCCATATACATTATTACCATTTAAACCATATATAGTAGAATCATATATTCCATATGCAATTCCTCTAAATATACCTCTATACATAGTACACCCTATAGTTCATAAAAAATCACACCAAAATACATACAGTAAAATACATCAACCCTAGTACTTCTTTGAACCCCTCTTATTTTTCTTTTATTATTATATATTGATTCACTTCTTCTTAAAATTAATATAATTCATTTACTAGATTTATTATAGACCATATTAATAGCAAATCAATAGCCTCCTAACACATTAAATCTCATTATTCTAAAACAACTCTACCTACCCCAGAGAAATAAATTGATTTCCTATTAACACTATTATCACATTAAAAGTCCCCATTAAAAAAGGACTCTAACTACCCCAGAGAAACAAATTAATTTATCATTAAAATTATAATATTCTAAAATACGTAATAAATATCTTTAAATATATATTTTAATAAATTAACACTAAAATCCTCCAGATTATTATTATTATAATAATTATATAAATAGAATGGAATACATTCTCACTATTTCATACTTATGCCATTAATTAAATTTATTTCTATTTATATTACATAATAATCCTCATAAAAACAATACTAGCATTAGGCTCACTAAACCCCCTCTTACTTTATACATAATTTCCACTAAAAATTAGAAATAAAACAATTCAGGTCTAGATCTACATTTAGACCCTTTGGTTTCATAGTCTGTAACTCAAAAATCCAAGACATTTCATTTTTGGAAATGGCCTTAATTTTATCACCCCCCCCCCTCCAATGTGTTTCAATCTTATCGATCCCACAAAATCTCAGTCCACTCGGATCACAATTATGATATTCTTTAAAATGTCTCGAAATACAGTGATCTTTTTTCCCATTTCTAATATTGGTGACATGTTCACCCAACCTTTTATGGAGTGGCCTGGACGTTCTTCCCACATATTGAAGCCATGGGCATTCTAATAAATATGTGACAAAGGCAGTTGTACATGTAATAAACTCCTTAATTTTAAAACTAAGACCCATATGACATGAAGTAAAATCCAAAATCTTTCTTGTTTTCATACTGGTAACTTTACAGATACTACATTTCTTACACGGGAAAAATCCAATAAGATCAAACATAGATTTTTTCTTTGTCAGAGGAGGAGATAAAATATTCCTTACTAAAATATCTCTTAGATTCCTAGATTTCCTGTAAATGAAAGGGCGCTTACTTGGAATCTTTTGTCCTAGGATTGGATCTTTTCTTAAAAGCGGCCAATATTTATATATAATGGATTCCATATCCCTATATTGACTATTATAGTCTGAGATAAAAGCGTATTCTACCTTGTCATTTTTCTGTTTATTAGATATCGGTCTACACCTTTTATCCCCTATATAATTTTTACTTACTTCAAATCTTATTTTTTCCAATGTCTCGGGATTATAGCCTTTCTCTATAAACCGACCCTTAATTATTTCCGTCTGTTCTATATATTCTTTTAACCTGCTACAGTTACGTAATATTCTTAAAAATTGTCCTTTTGGAATACCATTTATCCAAGTCGGATGATGGCAACTCTGTGTAGGGATGTAACCGTTCCTATCAGTTTCTTTAAAATACGTTTTCGTATACATCACATTATCTTCAATAAAAATATTTAAATCTAAAAAATTAACTGAACGGTTATCCATATTCACAGTTAAACCCAAATCATGTTCATTCTTATTTAGTACTTCAATAAACGTTTCCAAAGAGGCCTTTGAGCCCTCCCAGATCATCAAGATGTCATCGATATATCTTTTCCATAAAACCAAACCTTCCCACTTCTTACTAAAAATTACTTTCTCCTCCCATTTACTTAAAAAAATATTCGCCAAACTGGGCGCGAATTTCGCCCATTGCTACTCCTTTCTTTTGTTCATAGTAGCAACTTCCATACCAAAAATAATTTTTGTTCATACAAAAATCCAACAATTTTACAATAAATCTCCTCTGTTTCCTGTGCAGATCTGTAAAAGTTTTTAGACCCCATTTAACCGCTTTCAACCCTTCCTCCTGTTTAATATTTGTATATAGAGAATTTATATCAATAGTCACCAATATGGTATTATTAGTAGTTTTCCTCAATTCTACCAAATCAATCACTTCTTGCGCATCCTTCAAATAGGAAGGCATTTGTTTAACTATTGGCTGAAGAAAAAGATCAACATATTCTCCAGTTCTGGAGTGTATTGATACAATGCCATTTATAATGGGTCTACCAGGAGGATTAATCAAATTTTTTATGTATTTTTGGCAAATAATATATAATAGGCATTTTACAATGGTTTGGAACTAAATATTTCGCTTCTCTCTCATTAAGAATCCCATCTTTTTTAGCTCCGTCAATTATTCCTTGGAGTATTTTTTTATATGAAGTTAGGGGGTTACTCCCAATTTTAATGTAAGTGTCTGTATCTTTTAGAATATCATCCATCGTTTTTTCATATGCCGACCTATCCAACACCACCACCCCTCCACCTTTATCTGCCGGCCTAATTACTACATTATTCCGTTTTTTTAATGTATCTAAACCTTCTTGAAAGCCTAACGTTTCCTTAAATCTTTTTCTTTCCATATTTCTCATATCCTCTATTACCATATGTTTAAAAACCTCTAAAAAATTATTCCCATTATTCCCTGGGTTAAAAGTAGAGTTATTCCTCAATCCGCTATGTGTAAAAGGATCTACATTAGAAGAACCTAATTGGTTTTCCCTAGAGTTGGGTCCTGGCAGGGAAGAGAAATATTTTTTAATATTTAATTTTCTTATATATTTGTTAATATCAATATATGTATTAAATTTACTAAAATTCGATTTGGGGGCAAATTTGAGTCCTTTAGTGTCAGAGGAATAGAACTAAGGTTATAGATTCCTTTCCCTAAGCATCTTTCCTTTTCCTTTTGTTGTCCATTTTTGGTTCCATCTCTTGTGTAGATGTTTTTATTACCATCCCCTCCCTTTGTTCCTCTCCCCCTCCTTGAGGGGGTTCCTCTCTCTCTCCTCTTTGATAATTCTGATAGGGGTAAGGTTGATTTCTTACTACTCCTCTCCCCCATCCTTGTTGGTAGAATGGTTTGTTGCCCGGGGGTCCCGGAGGTCTTCCTCTGTAATTCCTTTGAAAAAAAGGTCCCCTACCTCTTGGATTACCCCCGTATCCACAAAAGTTTCCCCCTTCTTCCAGGGGTTGAAATCTATTATAAACTGGTACATTATAATTATTCCTATAGGGATTTTCATAATTCCTTTCATTAGGTCTCCACGGAGATTTTGATTGTAACGGTTGTACATTTCTGACATTCTCTTACTTATTATTTCCTACTTTATTCCCGGAAGTCTCATTCCTTGTTTTTATCCTTCCTTCATTGGGTGAACTGTCTGGCGTAGTGTTTGTAGAGGAACTATCATTACCCATAGTACTCTGCCATTTATATATACTATTGGTCTGGTAGTCCTCCATATCTCTCATGTATTTCCTATGTTTCTTCTTTTTAGTCTCTGTATCTTTTTTATTTAATTGGTCATGCAGTTTTTTAAAGGCCTCCTCATATTCTCTCTTATCTTTAAAAACTTCTACTTTATTTTTCAGTTCCAAAAGCTTAGATTCCAATAATATAAGCTTCCTTCTTTTTCTATCCAATAACATATTGATAAGTTGTTGTTCACATGTATGGAAAAAACTTTTCCATTCTCTATTGGAATCTTCATCAACCAAACCATCATTGGGACCTAAATCCCACCTCAATCGTCTGGGGATGATCCCTTCCACCAAATATTTCTCAAAGGTGGTAACATCCCACCATAGCTGAATTTTTTTCTCCATCGTATAAATCCATCGATTTTTGACTAATTTTGGATGTTAGGTTTATATACACTTATTCACTATTATATGATTTATACATCTTCAGGGGAAGGTGTTGATTGGAGTGTGTGGGAATTATATATAAAAAGTAAATAATTATTTGGGAGGTGGTTGTTATATAAATGAAAATCAAGGTGCCTGGACCTGGTCTTCAGTGGAGCAGAAGGTACCCTTACATTCAGGGGCGGACTGATAACTCATGGGGCCCCCGGGCAATAGGGGATCGTGAGGCCCCTGTGTCCTTGCCCTAACTCAAAAGAGCCTATGAAAAAGGTACCAGGGGCATCTCATGGGGCCCCCTACTGACCCCGGGCCCTTGAGCAGTGCCTGGGTTTCCAAATGGTCAGTCCGCCCCTGCTTACATTAAAGGTGTGAGGATTCTGACAAGTTCACATATGAAGAATATGCAATTGCAGTCACACAGGCACAATAATGTATATTATTATTATTATACAGGATTTACATAGCATATATTGTGTGTAGCAATATGAAACACAGACAGTATTACATATATATTATTTTCATAGGTAGCCACACTCAACACATAAGATGTATGTGTACATACAGGTAGGGAGCTTTAAAAAAAAAATTCTGATTTTGTTAAAAAAATTATTTGTTACTTTAGTATTTGAAACTTTCTAAAATGTTTACTTTATTGCTATCACATAGGGAGCCAACATCCCCTAAGTCAGGGGTGGGCAACTGTGGCCCTCCAGCTGTTGGAGAACTACAAGTCCCATCATGCCTCTGCCTTTGGGAGTCATGCTTGTAACTGTCAGTTTTGCAATGCCTCATGGGACTTGTAGTTCTACAACAGTTGGAGGGCCACAGTTGCCCACCCCTGCCCTAGTGATAAAAGTTTTCTGATGACAGGTCCTCTTTAAGGAAACTTCAGGGGTCTCTTAGACCCTTTATGTCACTTATGGACCCCAATAAAGCTAATCGAGCACAGATTGCAAATTCCTATAAAATTTTTGTTAAGAATTCAGAGACCACAGCTGGAGAGTTTTATTGGGGGAGTATTGGCCAAAATGTACAAGAGGCACAGAGTACAGGCAAGAATGAGGCAATCACAGAGGATAGATCAATGTAAAATTGACCAGAAGCAGAGCAATTTTAATAAGTAAGACTAGACCCAACTGTACTGGACACTAGGCAAAGAGGTAATTTATTTTATCTCCTGGGAATTATCTCTGGGAATTTAATAAGGTATGAAAAATTAAGATACTGCAGAGGAAACATCAATGTAAAATTGAACAGTTTTAATCAGGGATGATATACCTAACCAATGTATTCCTAATATTTTTACTATGAGAAAAGGGGATGCTGTAAATGTGACAAATATTTTTTTGTTTACAAACGGTTTTATTTTGCAAAAGTAGACTGTAAAACAACAGTACAGCTTCAGATAATACATATAGCAAAAACAAGACGCTTTAGGAAAATACAATACAGAGAGGTATATTAACATGAAAAAAGTAGAAATAAAAAAAAAGTAGGTTGCAAGTACATGAAAAATAGAGACGGCAAAGTAGGTTGAATGACATATCTGTCAAGAGTATATGCCAGTCAACCTTCACATAAAATATTGTCAATCATGCAATAAATGTCTATAATCCTTCCATGACTCCCATTTTGTATCAAACAAGTGCATCTTATCCAGTAACAAATATTATTTAAAGGAGAAGTACAGCCAAAGCTATTTTGGCTGTACCTGTGGATCCTGTGTCGGTTGACGTCACTCAGCCAGTCCAGGCTGGGGAAAGATCCCGAATTTAAAGTCGGGATCCACTCCATAGTATGGTGTGGCTCCTGGCTCAGCCTGAGAACCTGAGCCAGCAGCTCCCTCCCCCTCCACAGTCCAGTGCTCCAAGTGAGCATGGGGGGGGACAGAGGAGACAGCGGCTTTGAGAACTCAGCAGTCATGTGATCACCCTTAGAGCCGGCAGGGGACAGACACAGCATCGGAGCAATGCTGCATCCACCTAGGTAAGTATATTTTGGGGGAAAAAACCCTCACACTTATCTTTTAAGGTGCACACAGTTTTTTACTTTTTTTTTTTGTGCTTTCAAATGATGGAGCCGCACACTGTGATAAAAAGGCAGCCCTAAGAATGGATGGTCAGTAACAAGTAACTGCTGAACTTCGAGCATCCCAAACTTTAAAAAAAGGCATAAAATTAAAAACTTTATAAGAAATATAAACTCCATTATAGCACCCCTAATACAAAAATTTCACATTTCTTATAAAGGGAGGCCATGTATCAAAAATTCACTTTAAAGCGATATTAAAGGCTTGATTTTTTAAAAAATAATAAACCATCATACTTACCTGCTCTGTGCAATGGTTCACAAAGAGCAGCCCCGATGCTCCTCTACTTCAGTCCCACACCAGCACTTGTGGCTTCTCCCCTTTGGTGAGTTCCTCCAGAGCATGCTGCTTGCCTTGAGGGTGCTTGTTCATGCTCGTTCTGAGCTGCCTCATTGGGGTTTATTTACTAAAGCTGGAGAGTGCAAAATCAGACTCACGTCTGCATAGAAACCAATCAGCTTCCAGGTTTCATTGCCAAAGCTTCATTGAACAAGCTGAGGTTAGAAGCTGATTGGTATCTATGCAGAAGGGAGTCTGATTTTGGACTCTCCAACTTTAGTAAATAAACCCCATTGTGTCAATGGAGCATACAGTCCCGCCCCCCAGCTCCCTCCTCACTGGTTGTGATTGACAGCTAATGGCTCCCACTGCTGTGTCTCAGCCAATGAGAAGGGATAGACCTGAGAGAGCCCAGGTTCTCATGTGCATCACAAGAATGAGATCAAGCTTGGGTAAGCATTGAGGGGGGGCTGCACACTGAAGGTTTTTTTTACCTTCATGCATAGAATACACAAAGGTAACAATCCTTCAGCCTTTAGAACCACTTTAACTTATAAAGGCAATATCAACATACAATAAAAAACAATACACCCCAAAAATAAATAAACCCCCCAAATTATTACCTCTCGAGAACACACAAGTCTACTTATTTTTTGCTTAAGGGGAGCCTTGATGCAAGTTTAACCTGAGACATGGGCTCTATCAATATAAAAGAAAAAAAACACTATGCCCCCAAATTATTGAAAAAGCATAAACACCATCTTAGTAATCCCCCCCCCCTTTTAGGCAAAATGATGTATTTATTTATTACAGGTACTTATATAGCGCTGTCAATTTATGCAGCGCTTTACACATACTGTATATTGTACATTCACATCAGTCTCTAACCCTCAAGGGGCGTACAATGTGCACATAAGTGGGCCAGGAGAGTGAATCTCATCTCCAACCCACAGATTCTGAACCTTATTCCTAGTCATTATCCATTATTACATTCACCATTACTTTGTGTTTTACTATACAGCTTCCATAACGCCAGAAATGCCTTTGTATAAAACAAATTTTATCTCTTCCTTTAAGGCTACTTTCACACTGATCCGCCGCAAAAACACGGCAAAACGCATATGCATTTTTGCCGCATTTTTACTGCGCTTTGCCATGCTTTCTGAGCATTTTTTTAACCACTTGACAACCGGGCTATAGTCGAATGACTACAGCGCAGTTGTCCAATTATCCCACCCTCCCGCACGCGCTTTACACATACTGTATATTGTACATTCACATCAGTCTCTAACCCTCAAGGGGCGTACAATGTGCACATAAGTGGGCCAGGAGAGTGAATCTCATCTCCAACCCACAGATTCTGAACCTTATTCCTAGTCATTATCCATTATTACATTCACCATTACTTTGTGTTTTACTATACAGCTTCCATAACGCCAGAAATGCCTTTGTATAAAACAAATTTTATCTCTTCCTTTAAGGCTACTTTCACACTGATCCGCCGCAAAAACACGGCAAAACGCATATGCATTTTTGCCGCATTTTTACTGCGCTTTGCCATGCTTTCTGAGCATTTTTTTAACCACTTGACAACCGGGCTATAGTCGAATGACTACAGCGCAGTTGTCCAATTATCCCACCCTCCCGCACACCCCCAGTGCTGTGATTGGCCTTTTACCACGTGATCAGCTGTGTCCAATGACACAGCAGATCACCGGTAAATGCAGTTGCCGGTTGTCGGCTGCATTTACCTCACGCTGTCACAGCGTGAGGAAAGTACTGCCAATAACCGGCAATTGTCAGAAAACAGATCGGCACTGATGATCAGTGCTCTGATGATCAGTGCCCAGCAGTGCCGCCCACCTGTGCCCAGCAGTCCCACCCACAAGTGCGAAACAGTGCCACCCACCTGTGCCCATCAGTGCCCAGCCGTGCCACCCACTAGTGCACAGCAGTGCCGACAAGTGCCACCCATCAGTGCTGCCCAGCAGTGCCATTCACCAGTGACCAGCAGTGCCTCCACTCATTGCCCAGCAGTGCCGTCCGTCAGTGCCACCCATCAGTGCCGCCTATCAGTGCCCATCAGTGCCCATCAGTGCAGCATCATCAATGCCAGCTCATCAGTGCCGCCTATCAGTACCGCCTATCAGTGCCGCCTATCACTGCTGCCTATCCGTGCCACCTCATCAGTGCCGCCTATCAGTGTCCATCAGTGCTGCCTATCAGTGCCCATCAGTACTGCCTATCAGTGCTGCCTATCAGTGCAGCCTCATCAATGCACATCAGTGAAGGAGAAAAATTACCTGTTTACAAAATATTATAACAGAAACAAAGAAAAACTTTTTTTTAATTAAAAGTTTTTGCTCTTTTTTTTTGTTTATAGCGCAAAAAATAAAACACCCAGTGGCGAGTAAATACCACCAAAAGAAAACTCTATTTGTGTGAAAACAATTATAAAAATTTCATATAGGTACAGCACTGCATGACCGCGCAATTGTCATTTAAAATGCGACAGCGCTGAAAGCTGAAAATTGGCCTGGGTAGGAAGGGGATATAAGAGCCCAGTAGGCAAGTGGTTAAAGGACACGTGGCTTAAAAACTGCACCAAAAAAGCTTCTCAGAGGCGTTTTTGAAGCATTTTTTCAGGCGCTTTTCAGGCGTTTTTCAGGTGCTTTCCATTGATTTCAATGGGAAGAGGTGTTTTTTGGCGGTTATTTTAACTGAACAAGCATGCTCCAAAGATGCTGCAAGCAGGAGTTTTTACACCACAACAGAATTGCCATGCCCCAGTGTGAAAACATACATAGACATACATAGATAAACATAGGGAAGCATTTTTCTTGAACTTTTCAGGTGCTTTTTTTTTTTTATGTTCAAAAACACCTCCATGTGAAAGTAGCCTAACACAGACTCTTTCTATGCACTTTTTTGCAGAATTTTCAGAGTGCTCACTAGTTCCCCCACAAAGAGAAATCAATTTGTTTTCACTAATGTGTGTCTGGAAGCTATACTCTGCCATCTCATGCTTGTAATATATATGTTATGGTTCATGGCTAGTGCTGGTGGCTCAGTAATGTGCTAACCTGGAGCTAAATAGCATATCCTCATGGCAGCTTTTTCCACCTCATGCCAGTTTTAAATGTAAAATATATTGGGAGAGCACATTAATATCAGGCAATGGGGCATTGCTGAACAGACAGACCTTGAGTCTATCAATGGAAATAACAAAGACTTACGGAAGCACAGGTTGCAACAAACATGTAGCCATACTAAAAAAAAAAAGAACAGATCAATTAGGATGACTAAAAATAGCTTTTGCTCTTTGTGGATACCTATTTGGCAGGAACTGTGAAAATCTAACCTCACTAAATATAGCACACATTGTAGAGGAAACTTGTGTGGTTTCATAAGAATTACTACATGTCAGCATAATAAAACTAGACTATTCATCAAGCTCCAGTTACTGAAGCAATGAAGCACTACACTTGGCTTCAGAGGTATCAATAAGATACTAATTTTAATGGAAGGGAGATGACATTTGTAAGATGAATGAGTACTAGAGTACTATACAGAAAATACTTCTATTTTGCAAATAATAACCTGCTATACAAGTTAGAATTATTGTACAACTTCCATGCGTAGAATGATTAAAGGGCTGGTTCAGCCAAAATGTTATATTTTCTTTATTGGTGAACTCTGATGTGCTGAGTCAGTCCTTGGCTTCTAGTATGTCTTGAATAATCCAACATTAAGATCTCCCTGCAATAATTCCTGATTCTATTCCTGTTTCCCTGGGAGTGTTGGGCATTTCCATAAAAAGTTACATTAATGTTCCTCCTGTTGCATTATCTACATTATGTAATCAATAAAGATCAATCAAGAAGAGTGTGAAGGTATCTGCTGCCCTCTACTGTTATCTGTTAGTATCACAGTATTAGTATAATTATGTATTAATGCATCCTGTCCCCTGTCTCCAGAAGGAGGAAGTGAACAGAGAGAGAGATAGGGAACTGAGCCACATGGCCTTGTACACACAGGGGAATGCTATTGCTGCTGTATTTTCACCCAGATCAGAAGCAGAAACTATTGGGCAAGTATTCCTAAGTTCCAATCAATTACCTGCAGCTGCCCATAGCTCCACGAGTGTATTTCTGAATCCAAGTAACAGATGAGTCCCTGTCCTGTTGTTATTATCTCATATACACAATGCCTGATAGCTAGGTCTGTGCTAATGTATGTGTGTAATGATCATCTTCCAGTATATTAGTAGGTGAACCTGTTTATTGCAAGATCATTTATAATTTATCATGTTATTCTAGTTAACCCTGTCCCTGGTGTGGCATTCTTTAACCCTGTCCCTGGTCTGGGATTCTTTAACCCTGTCCCTGGTCTGGGATTTATTTAACCCTGTCCCTGGTTTGGGATTCTTTAACCCTGTCCCTGATCTGGGATTTATTTAACCCTGTCCCTGGTCTGGGATTCTTTAGCCCTGTCCCTGATCTGGGATTCTTTAACTCTGTCCCTGGTCTGGGATTCTTTAACCCTGTCCCTGATCTGGGATTCTTTAACTCTGTCCCTGGTCTGGGATTCTTTAACCCTGTCCCTGGTCTGGGATTCTTTAACCCTGTCCCTGGTCTGGGATTCTTTAACCCTGTCCCTGGTTTGGGATTCTTTAACCCTGTCCCTGATCTGGGATTTATTTAACCCTGTCCCTGGTCTGGGATTCTTAAACCCTGTCCCTGGTCTGGGATTTATTTAACCCTGTCCCTGGTCTGGGATTCTTTAACCCTGTCCCTGATCTGGGATTTATTTAGCCCTGTCCCTGGTCTGGGATTCTTTAACCCTGTCCCTGATCTGGGATTTATTTAACCCTGTCCCTGGTCTGGGATTCTTTAGCCCTGTCCCTGATCTGGGATTTATTTAACCTTGTCCCTGGTCTGGGATTCTTTAACCCTGTCCCTGGTCTGGGATTCATAAACCCTGTCCCTGGTCTGGGATTCTTTAACCCTGTCCCTGGTCTGGGATTTTTTAACCCTGTCCCTGATCTGAGATTCTTTAACCATGTCCCTGGTCTGGGATTCTTTAACCCTGTCCCTGATCTGGGATTATTTAACCCTGTCCCTGGTCTGGGATTTTTTAACCCTGTCCCTGGTCTGGGATTCTTTAACCCTGTCCTTTGTCTGGGATTCTTTAACCCTGTCCTTTGTCTGGGATTATTTCACTAGTTTTAGTTTAGGACTCAATAATCAGCATAGACAAGAGCTAGATTATGCATCTAAACTAGTATGGGACTCAATATTCAGCATAGACTAGAGCTAGATTAGGCATCTAAACTAGTATCTAAACTAGTGTGCAACTGCACACTAATTTAGATACTACTTAGAAGACACTAAAGCAAAGAGTAGATAGGCTGACTCTGAGTTCCAGTGCCATACCGCAGTTCCTGCTGCTGAGAAGCTTCAATCCAGACTGGTTAGACAACAGTTGGAGGATCCCCCCGTGACTTCTGATCTTGTCTTCAAGTCTCCAACACAAAATCAGATGCCACATCATCCTCAGGGACCCTTGCAACTGGAATTTGCTGCAGCATTTATCTGGAGATATATCTATTATTAACTATATATACCTGGGTATATGTGCACAATTCCACCAGGACTCCTATCGAGCCCTTTGCTTATAATATCTGCTTGTACATTGGATGTTCTGTCATTAATAATTTTTTATATACAAGCTTGTATTATTTCTAAACTGATGTGCATCTACTGTATATACAGTACGTATGGTTTTTATACTGTGCTTTGTGAATTTAATAAATTACTACACTATATACAAATGTCTGGCTCTTGTGGTTGAGCTATCTTCCCTAGGACAAGGGTTCCTCCTTCCACCTGAGCCTTTGATGGAGCAGTATGATTAACCCCCTGGCTGCCTCTTCACCTCCAGATGTGATATACCATATGCCTGTTATCATTTACCTTCTGGTGAGTGTACATCCATCTGAGCTGGTGGATACCCGTGTGATTCATTTCACGTTCACATCTTGCACTTTGCAATATTGCACTTTATTAATATAAGGACATTATTTGAACGCAGTTGTTTGATGGTCTTTTGATTACATTATTGCACATATCAAATAAGTGCAACCGTGACTATTATTATTGATTAATTTTATTGCACTTTAGTGCATGTATTATCACATCTACTCACAGACTTTATTTTCCTGCAGATTTCCTTTTTTTTATATATTTGCATATTTTATGTATTTGCAAGTTTTATATATATTTATATGTTGCACTTGATTGTTCCACTTGATACATTTATTTTGTGTCTTTAGCGCTGCACCTTTTTATACATATACTTGTAGGGATTGTTACCTATACCTTGCGTGCTAGCTGCTTTATTTTTGTCACTAGCGCTCGCCTGTATACTATATATACATTTATTATTAAACCGACTCTTCCACCTAGTGAAAGTTCTGGTTCTCTTATTTACCTACAGGTTTAGCATAATATTAGGTTTGGGGAGCGCCATTTCTCAAAACCCCAAGGAAAAGAGGGCTAAAAGTGACAACACTTCATAACAGTCACAGCAAGTGTGCAAACACGAGAAGTCCCTAAGAGATACATATGATTGGCAGGTAATTTTAACTCACCAGTATCTACCAAAAACTGATATATTAGAATGTAGCATGTTCCTGAGATAAACTGATTACCTTCAACCATCTAGATTCCTACCTGCCTGAATATGAACACTTGACCACTACTTCAGAATAATGTGGAGCTGAAAAAGTAAGGCTGTGGGTGTAATTATTTTCAGGGTTCTGTTGTGTTGCCCTGGATTACTCACTATATTTTCTTCCCTCCTCAGCAGCAGCACACCCTCATCTTCCTTTTGCTTAACCACTGTCTTCTTAGTTTAACGGATAGGTTCACCTTTGGGAACATGTTACATGTTCCTGTCAGGAAATCTGCAAACCTATGCACAGGCGCAGAACCCCTGTAAGCTTTGCTTGTGGCCAATTAGCAGATGTGTGAGCGTGCACACAAATGCGCATGTGCTACAGCACATTGGTGCCATGCGGGCTATTTAAGCTGTACTACTGCCTTGTATCAGTGCCGTTTGGTCTACTACATTTCAGCATCCGTGCCAACCTGACATGTTATCGACTCTGGCTGCAAGCACTGCTTGTACCAACCCTGGCCTGCCCTTTGACTACACTGGTCAACAAAAAAAAAAAAAAAAATTCTGGCCTGGACTTTTGCAGCTGTTTTAGACTAATTTCAGGGTGCTGATTCCAAATCTGATCTCAGATTTGCTCCATCACATCTCATTTTTATGCTATCGGCATACCCCATTTTCATTGATTTTACCCGAAATTAACTCTATGACTATTCTTCTGCCTGCTGTTAATGCCTGATCTGCCTGCTAGTTGCCGACCTGGACTGTCTGACCTTCCCCTTACTGTGTCTCCTGCACCTGAACCAGCTTATCCTTGCCAGTATCCAGTTTCTGCACTTCTGCCAGCATGCCATCTGCCAGCTGCTCCTGAATCCCAGACGCACATCAGCATCCATTAGCAGAAGTCTTACCAGGCACTCGTACCCCTCTGTGCTCCGGAGTTCCCTGTTACTTTACCAGGGCTCCTGAGCCAGAGTTGTTAGAGAGGCCTTCCTCTGCACTTCAGGTTCCACCACCAGGTACGTTACAGTTCCACCCATTTTTAGGGTTGAACATGTAACATGTACCCACTGCTGCAGCTGCCAACCGCTGCCCTCTCTCCCTATGACAGCAGTACGGGAAGAAGTTCCTAGTACTAGCTGTCAGTTTTTGAAAACAGCACGGCTGTGCTCTCATGTCTGTGTCATTCATTCACAGAGGTCTGTGAACTTACTGTCTGCTGGAAGTCCTGCATGGCACCAGTGATCTGCTGATCACTTATGCCATGCTTTCTAGGCACCAAAAAAACATAAATGCACATTTTTTAACCTGCAAAAAAAGTGAACTTATCCTTTAAATCATAGCCTGGAGCGTACACAAGGTTTTCTCTCCCTTTGCTCCTGGTTAAAGGATGTTAAATTTAAAAAAAATAATAATAAATGCCTATTTTTTGCAAGTAAAAAAATGTGCATTTACTATTTTTTTTTTATGAGCCTGGAAAGCATTGCATTAGTGATCAGCGATCAGCAAACTGCTGGTGCCATGCAAGATTCCAACAGATTCCTGTCTGCTCGTACCTCGTACAGGAAGACACAATGAACTGCAAGTCAACATCCGCAAAGGATGTTGGTACTTGTAGTTTATTCATTCACAGAACTCTGAATGAATGACGCAGCCATGTGAACAGAGCCCCATAACACCTTCGATGTTTTCAAAAAGTGACAGCTAGTATGGAGAACTTAGGGCTCATGTACACTGCAGCTGCTGAACTGATGTTCAGGAGCTGTGCAGCATTTTTTTCAGCAGCCCCTGAACTCTCCCTAATGTTTTCCTATGTGTCCATGTGCACATATTCGTTTACAGTTGTTTACAGGCAGTTGAGTTTACAGTCGTTTTTTTTGAACGCACCAAACTTGTGTTCAGGAGTAGATTTTACCGGCATTTCAAACGCCAAACACTTGTAAATGCGTGTAAACGCAGTTAACCACATTTATAAGCATTTGCGTTTAGAAGCGTTTAGAAACTGTTCCATGTCCAGATGCTGTCCAGAGCCTTTTTTCATCATCAGAAATGCATGCAACGCATTTTCAATGTATTCAAATAGACCCAGTACACCAGCGCAGTCAGTTCCAGGGTTTGCGTGAAGGAAAATATGGTAGAACGTGCCGCATTATGCTCATGATGGGATCCATAGTGAATACAAACAGACAAGATGGGTAACACATACTGCTCTCTCTGCTTTTGCTCTCTCTATTTCTCTCAAAATGTCTGAAATAGTTAATTATTTACTATTTTTCAGTGCATTCTGGGCATTTGGGAAGGTTATCTTTTAAAAATGCTTCTAAACGCAAATGCGCATAAACGCAGTATGCTAAACTGACTTTTTTTAACCTATGTTTTCCAGCAGTCAGTTTATATCATTCAGAAGAGTTTTCCAAATGCCCCATGTACATGAGCCCTTATTTCTGTACTGCTTTCACAGGGAAAGAGGGCAGCGGGTGACAGTTGCAGCAGTGGGTACATGTTACACGTTCCACTCTAAAAATGGATGTTTCCAAAGGTAAACCACTGGCATACAGAGATGAGCACTCTCTTCCCTCTGCCATGTGATAGCACTGGGTGCTTGAACAGCCAATCATCAAGAACCAGCTCATTCATGTTGGAGGAAGACGTGTAATTCATATACTCCTCTAAATCTGGAATAACTAGGTATTTTTCTTTGCTGTCAGCAGCTGAAGGGAGCAAAAGGGAGGTGAGTATGTGTAACTGGGCTAAGGAATCATTTAGGTGAATCCTCATTGAAGTACGGGCAAAGCACAGGTCAATTTCCCAATAGCAGAGCTTCACAAGCAAGTATAACCTCAAACAGCTAGTATGCAAATCTTCTCTTAAAATGAATTCAATATTTTTCAAATATAGTTCTTTATTCCCATTAGAATAGTCTAAAATAGGTTTAACAGTCTAAACACTAAATACAATTGATAAATGAGGGTTAATAGTATCACTGGTTGTCTCTTTAGTGTATTTTTTAGCCAGCATATATTTTTAGTCCAGTCAGCATTATTCATAAATCACACATAAAGGCAAAAACCTAGTTAAATATTAACCTAAATGTTTCAGCTTCAAAGGATACCCTGCCAATCTCAAATGCAATTCAGACAGTGGCCTGTCCATAAGGTTGAACAAAGGCAAGAGTCAGAAAATCAGTAAGAGCTTCAGCAGATCGAACAATGTGCTTTTTGTACAGTGAGTCTGGGTTTATGGTGATGAGTGGTTCTAGATCCACTAAGTTGTGACAAGTTAAAACAAAATGTGTTTGTTCCAGTAAGTTTGGAGAAATTTCCCCATTCCCTATTTGGTTTATTATGTTATTTCCTTGTATATTTAAATAGTCCACTGCCTATATATAATAATTAAAGAAATATAAGCGAGCGCATACACATAGGATATTTAGATAATAATTATACCAGATAGCCGCTAGCACTGAAGGGTATGGGTAACAATCCCTGTTAACGTATTCACTGATCTGAAAAGTGCAGCACTTTCACGAATTATGTAATTGCCAATATATATATATATATATATATAAAGAGAGAGAGAGAGAGAGAAAGTGCACAACAAATAAAGTGCTATTCGTGCAATAAATAATCTCCATATGATATCAATCAATAAATATATGATAATTCAAGTAAAATTGTTAATATTGCATACACAATCTGATATTAAAGTGCTATTGTGTAATCTGTTCAATAAGTGGAGATAAAAAGTTCATAATAATCATATGTTTTCAAATGGTATAAAATGAGAATTCAACAGGAATCTTTCTTCAAACGATAAAATCCTGTGCCAAAAGTGCAATGGTGCATGTGTCTTTAAAAATCATCCACCACTTCTTATGGGTGCACACTAACCAGAACTTTGATGTATACAGGCATTGGTTACAATCTGTCTCGTTTTATACCCTTTGAAAACATATATGATTATTATGGACTTTTTATCTCCATTTATTGCACAGATTGCACAATAGCACATTAATATCAGATAGTGCATGCAATATTAACAATTTTTCTTGAATTATCATATATTTATTGATTGATATCATATGGAGATTATTGATTGCATTTTGCACGAATAGCACTTTATATTTATTGTGCACTATTTATATATATATATATATATATATATATATATATATATATATATATATATATATATATATATATATATATATATAGTTGTGTTCAAAATAATAGCAGTCAGACATCACTAACCTGATCAATCACTGTTTTTGGTAGAAATGATATTTCTACATGGCAAATAATGTACTAGCAGGTGTAGTAGAGTAATAGAAATCCAACAGACCCAACAGTCATGACATGCATGCTGCTGATTCTGTGTAATTGAATCACTAATTGAAAGGGGCATGTTCAAAATAATAGCAGTGTGGAGTTTTATTAGTGAGGTAATTCATTCTTTGAAAAACAGGTGGCAATTATTGCCCTTATTTAAGGAAGGAAGGCAGCAAATGTTGTACATGCTGGTTACAGTGCATTTCTCTCTGAAATTCTGAGGAAAATGGGTCGTTCCAGACATTGTTCAGAAAAACAGTGAACCTTGATTAAAAAGTTGATTGGAGAGGGGAAAACATATAAAGAAGTGCAGAAAATGATCGGCTGATCAGCTAAAATGATCGCAAATGCTTTACAATGGCAACCAAAACCTGAAAGATGTGGAAGAAAGCGAAAAACTACCATTCGAATGGATAGAAGAATAGCCAAAATGGCAAGGACTCAGCCAACAATCAGCTCCAGGAAGATGAAAGAAGGTCTAAAGTTACCTGTGAGTACTGTTACAATTAGAAGACGCATATGTGAAGCCAAGCTATCTGCAAGAAGCCCCCGCAAAGTCCCACTGTTGAAAAAAAGACATGTGCTGAAAAGGTTACAATTTGCCAAAGAGCACATTGACCGGCCTAAAGAGAAATGGTGCAACATTTTGTGGACTGATGAAAGTAAGATTGTTCTTTTTGGGTCTAGTGGCCGGAGACAGTTTGTCAGACGATCCCCAAACACTGAATTCAAGCCACAGTACACTGTGAAGACAGTGAAGCATGGTTGCGCAAGCATCATGATATGGGGATGTCTCTCATACTATGGTGTTGGGCCTATTTATCGCATACCAGGGATCATGGATCAGTTTGAATACATCAGAATACTTGAAGAGGTCATGCTGCCTTATGCTGAAGAGGAAATGCCCTTGAAATGGGTGTTCCAACAAGACAACGACCCCAAACACACCAGTAAACGTGCAACATCTTGGTTCCAGACCAACAAGATTGACGTTATGGAGTGGCCAGCCCAATCCCCGGATCTTAATCCAATAGAAAACTTGTGGGGTGACATCAAAAATGCAGTTTCTGAGGCAAAACCAAGAAATAGAGAAGAACTGTGGAATGTAGTCCAATCATCCTGGGCTGGAATACCTGTTCATAGGTGCCAGAAGTTGGTTGACTCCATGCAACACAGATGTACAGCAATTCTCAGAAACAGTGCTTATACAACTAAATATTAATGAAGTGATTCAAAGGAAAGCAAAATCTTCAAACATTTTTCAGTTTATATAGTGAATGTTTGAGTTTGTAAAGAAGAATACAAACACTGCTCTTTTTTTGAACAGTCTAATATTCACTTTTCTTCAATTTTTTTAGAGGAAGAACACAAATTTGATATATTTTTCTTCATTTTTTGATTTGGAATAGAAAGTGTAGTGTTCACAATGCATTTGTGCGTATTGAAATAAAAGCTATTAGAAGGATTTTGAGCTTTATTCACTTTTTTCAACACACTGCTATTATTTTGAACACAACTGTATATATATATATATATATATATATATATATATATATATATATATATATATATATATATAGGCAATTACAACATTTGTGAAAGCGCTGCACTTTTCAAATTTGTGAATATATATAACAATTATTAACAGTACTGTTCCTCACTCCCATACTGCCTGCTACTCTCACAGTGGCAAAAGTCAGTAAAATAATATAGACAGTAAATTGCCTTGTTGTATTCCCTGCTCTATGTATTAAGAAAGTAATAAAGGAGTCATTCGACATCATCTCCTATAAGTGAAGTAGGTAGAAAAAGAATATATTAGCAAAACAAAAAGTAAGCTAATGGACATCCAAATCACATCAGTGCATACATAAGGGGGCTGAAATAATAGATTGGGTTTCCTCAAGAAAGACCCACGAATAATACTCTATAAATAAATAACATGTAGCTAATTTTTCATTTTCATATATTTATGAAATTAAGCATCATACAGAGATATACTAGTACATCAGAGTACATGCACTCCCAGCTACAAGCATAACATTTTCATTAGGACAGAGAGGAGATCCACGGTAAAAGTACAGCAAATAATGAACATTAATACACATGGATAAATACCAGTAAAAAAATTCAGCTGGCATGTGGACACTCCCTGAAGGAGTTTCTGGGTAATTTCGGGTTCTCTGAGCCTCGACTCCAAGAACTACCTCTGGCCCCTCTGGCACACCTGGTTAAATGCAATCACTATGTGCAAAAGACACCAAAAGGAATAGTAGAGATTGTAAGATAATATTTTACTAGAAATTATGTCAACAAAAATGTAAACTGGGGGTATTCCTCAAATTGCATTAAACAGAATTACACAGGTATGCAATGAAATGGCAATGACACTGAGTCAGGCGATAAGAGCCAACAGGCCTTAAGGGAGCCTATGACCCCAGGTACAAAAGGGGGAAGAGAAGACTTTTTTGTGTCAGTCAGATCCCTCTAAACCCGGATGCCATAGGCGAAAATAAATAACAAAACACAATATGTGAGACCTGGGTAGGTGTGGGAGTCCTTGAAGTAAGAGGCCCCAGATCTTCAGCTAGCTACGAAGGGGCCCAAAGAAATTTGCTGTACAATGGCAACCAGCAAGGTTAGATAGAATAAACAAGGTATTTTCAATCAAAAGGCCTTTTGTGTAAAAAAAAAGGGGGGGTGTAAATGTGTCTGCATGCAGTGTCTCTGAATATAATGTTAAAGATGGGCTTCTTTCTGCTAACCAATCCTTCAATCCTAGAGATACCAAGGCTTGTGGAGATAGAATGTCCCAGAACACGCTCTTGAAGTGTCTTAAGTCATATGAAGGATGCCCGAATGGCAACCTAATGATCCAGTTATTCAACGATGTCTGCATGGGTGTATCGGGAAGTAGCCCTGAGTAGCCACACTGCTGATGAGGTGCCCGTGGCTGTAGATCAGCACCTGGTGATGGAGCTTGCTGGCTGGAAAGGGCCATCAGTTTGTCCAGGCCGCAATGTCCCCACACAACAGGAAAGTTTGGGAACTCCCTCTCCTGCAGCTGGTTGTGTGGTCCTTTCTCTTTCTTCCTGTCTCCGGGTCGTCCATCCTCCCAGCTTTCCTTGGCTCCTGGCTCTATCCTCCTTCTCTTGCTCCAGCATGCTGGGGGCTGAAGTTCGCTCCTTACAGATTACAATGGGGCCACCAGTCCTCAGGATTACATGTCCCATAATGTTCCCCTCTGGCTCTGCCAATTAGCCCTTACTGAAGCCAATGGGGAGGGATGAAAAGGAACAGAGCCAGGTGGCGAGCCTATGGCGTGCCACTCTGTCTCACAGCACAGCATGAGAGGAAGAGGGGGAACCCACAGCTGCCCACAGCACAATCACTCTCTGTTGTTGACAGGAGAGAAGGGGGGAAGGAGGAACCCGTGGGTCCTCTTCCACCTCCTGTGCTGCTGACAGGAGCAAATGGGTGCTGAGTGGGGAAGACGCACTGACAGCCACTCTGTGTCCCCATGCAGCAGTGGCTGTTCACTGCCCGGTGGACTGAGTGGGGGGGAGGATTGAGTTCAGGATCAGGTTGGGAATCACAATGCTTCAGAGGGAAAACCCTTTTTCAAGTAAGATCTACCAAACAAAGTTGTGGGGAAGGACAAGGTGTTGGCAAGGCACCTCTATATTAAGTGCATGTGACCTGTTGTGGTTCAGAGGAAATATGCTTGACCCCCCTTTCCTGACCAGCTATGCTGCATGCTCAGCTTAAGAGTCTACTATAAATTTTTAGGGAGCCCTCACATTTTTTTTATGAGATACCCTCTTAAAATCAAAGGGTCTGGTATGCATTTTAGGGTGTTTGCAATTTTTTTCATTCTTGCTGTATGAGATGCTACAGCAAAAAATGACATTTACAATATCAGAACATTGGACGGGATCTGTGTCCTGCTTTTTTGTTAAACAAAGCCAGGTATTTAAATTCCTCACACCACACATATGTATCCATTGGCGCAGAGCATAGTGTGCTGACACCATGCTCACTGTGCATTCCCAGCACAGTTACCAAACTGTCAAAGACAGCTCTGAATCCAAACTATTGATTGAGAGTAGGCAAGATTGACTCCTGATCATATGATCAGTCAATCACAGTAGTCATGTCATCGGCCGAGCTTTCACAGCCCCCTGGATGCACAAACAATATTAAAGGGATGCCGGGGCTGGGCAGGAAGGGGGTTAAGCATTTAAAAAAATGAATGGAATTAAAAAAAATAAATTAAATGGAACATGTTCTCCAGTGTCCACCTCCATGCTATTTTTGCTCCTTCTCTCCCCTGCCTATTTGCCCAGAAAATTGGCATTTTTAGTTTGACAGAGTTGTTTTTAATGGTATATCGGTTCAACATCCTAGTATTTTTCAAGTTCAACAAACCATGCTTGAACTGAACCCATGACAGATTGGTTCATCCCTACCAGGAAAGCTCACCCTCTCTCATTATATAAATATATATATATATATAAATATATAAATATATATATATATATATATATATATATATATATATATATATATATATACTTTCTGAAGGTCAGTAATCCTATAGGCTTAGGCGTGGTATTGCTATAGTTTTAAGTCTAACCCCATTCACTTAAACACAAGTCACTCAAATGAGAACTGCATTGTAGGATGGAGAATAGCATTGGCTACCTTCTCCATCCCTCTGCAACCAGCTTAGTTCAGGAAACTTCAGCAGGCTGAAGGATGGTTATGATGCCTTTTATAAATTCCATCACTACCAAAAGTAGAATATTTAAACCATGGTATATAGTGAGCACAATACAATCAATTTGCCTTGCTCATGTGTCAGCACCCAGGTTACTTGGGGTGCAGTATTCTGTTTGGATAGTTTGGATTTTATTGTAAACTATTACAGTTATATAATCTCTGAATTTACAGTACTGTCATCCTGTCTGCACAGATGTGAGTACGTAGTTAATATAAAATAAAACGGTGTTAATTAAAATCACTTTTCATTGAAATCTGGAACCAGACTCATTTCACCATTTGTTTGTTTATTTATTCTCATATTTAATGTTATTTTGTCTGTAAAAACATATGCCTCTGGAAGACAGAATGTGCAACTTAAATATTTGTTGTGGTTGTTTGGCAGAACATCTTCAGTGACATTGTTAATCTTCCATAGTAGCTGCATTGGCTATGCTTTTCTGTTTTCCATATTCACTGAATAATTAAAGTAGTCATTAAAATTTCACATTTAAATTCAGCTGTCCTAATAGTTTATAACAGTACAATGCAATATGCAGCATAAGAAACTGTAAATAAACCAAAGTAGTCTCCTGTTTACCTTAGTGTACCCGTATGCTATGAACTTCGTGTTTTAGACGGTATTCTCTAAAGAATAACTCAAATTTTGTTCAGATTAAATTAGTTGCCTCTAAGCAAACTGAATAGACTGCAGGATTTCAGCAAACTCTATTGCAGATTCTAACCATTTTATGTTCTTGAGGTATGTAAACCTTAAAGCAGACCTTCATGCAAAAGTGAAAGTTTGGATTTGACATGCAAGATATATTATGTACTTTTAACATGCAAGCTGTTATAACATTAATACATTGTTTGTTTGCCCATTGCTGCACTCCTTTGATGGAGCTTCCCTGTCTTTCGATACTGGGATCACACAGGAGCAGTGGGGGAAACCGCATGAGATTTGGACAGGAATTGTGCCGAATGCGATCACATGCAATTCTTTGCAGTGTGTTTTGAGCCCATTCATTTTGTATGTGCTCAAATTGTACTGCAAAGGTATCAGTACCCAGTATCGGCCAGTATTTGTATGAAAGTATCGGTACTAGTACTCGCCAGTAAAAAATGGTATCAATGCAACCCTAATATATATATACATAAATATATATATATATATATATATATATATATATATATATACACTCTCCAGCCGCTTTATTAGGTCCACCTGTTCAATTGCTTGGTAACACAAATTGCTAATCAGCCAATCACATGGCAGCAACTCAATGCATTTAGGCATCTAGACATGGTGAAGATGACTTGCTGAAGTTCAAACCGAGCATCAGAATGGGGAAGAAAGGGGATTTAAGTGACTTTGAACGTGACATGGTTGTTGATGCCAGACAAGCTGGTCTGAGTATTTAAAAAACTGCTGATCTGCTGAGATTTTCACACACAACCATCTTTAGGGTTTACAGCGAATGGTTTGAAAAAGAGAAAATATCCAATGAGCAGCAGTTTTGTGGACGGAAATGCCTTGTTGATGTCAGATGTCAGAGGAGAATGGGCAAAGTGGTTCGAGATTTTAGAAATGCAACAGTAGCTGGTGTCAATATGGACCAAAATCTCAGAAGAATGTTTTCAACACCTTGTTGAAGCTATGCCATGAAGAATTAAGAGACAGTTCTGAAGGCAAAAGGGGGACCAACTTGGTACTAGCAAGGTGCACCTAATAAAGTGACCGGTGAGTGTGTGTATATATATATATATATATGTATAAAATTTATTTAGTAATATATACGGTAAAGCATTTTACAGAAATCAGGTTGTCTGTGGGAGGGTTTATTTTTTATCTTCAGGAGTAGATGAATTCCTTTAAGATTTTCAAGAAAATCTAAAATGAGACGGGTCTTAGAAAAAATAATAGAATTGCTTCTTATGATCATAAGAACTCGGCAAGCTTGAATGTTTTATTGAAATGAGTGATATGGTTTGAAAATATTATTAAAGCGTATTGCGGTCTGATCATGGAGAACTTGAGCTAACATCTGCTATTGCTGATATGATTCGCTTTATGCTTCATTTATATTTAAATCATTTTGAGTCAACCAGATTTTAAAGGAAATAAAATATGACTGCTTTTATCATTAAATCATTCATCCTTCATTGCTAAATTAATATGCTGATTTTTTTTACAAGTTCAGCCACTGTAAAATGATTCTATATTTTAAATAAAATGTAAACGTATGAGCTGTTGTATCCATTTTCGCTGTAATTTTTTTAGTAGATTATAGTTAATTACACCGTGTTTCCCTTGCATGTTTTTTTTTTTCAAGCGTGTTTTATTGGCATTTCCCTACAGTAACTGATTTGTGTTAATCATGCTGACACTAGACAAACCCCACTAATAAACTCCTGGTTCATGTCAATTTTCCATTCTCTACAACCATTGAGATCAAGCTCCATTAATATTGTTTCCAAATAACACAGCACTTGGTCAAAAAAAAAAATATATATATATATATGGGAGGAGGCTTGTGAGCAGCACCCATGATGGCCACTTGGTAGGCGTGCTCCTTGCCCACTGAGCACATCGGCCAATTTGTTGGCTCTCAGGGGGGGTCAGCCAGCTACCCACTGACCCTCCTCAGATCGCTGCCTCCCCAGCCTTCCTGATGGAGAAGAAAACGGGGGCTGCCCGCGCCGCCGATGCTGCCCGTGGGTATACTGGATCCTGCAGATGAGATGGGAACTGAGCCAGGGGTACCCCTGCAATCCCCTGCACCGACCCTGCAAGATGTGGCACTCCTGCAGACCGAGTTGTCATCCGCTACTTCCAGACTGGTGGAACGCCTCTCATGAGAAATTAGGGAGTTGGGCAACCGGACGAATGATCTTGAGGATAAAATGGACGCTGCAGCCACGGTCATTGAAAGCCATGAGCAAGATCTGTGAGACCTTAAGAAATAATTGGCGGACACACTGCTCTGGCTTGAAGATTTCGAGAACCTCTCCCGCCGCGGCAACTTACGCTTGCGAGGTATTCCAGAATCCATCACAGATCTCACCTCAACCTCTACTGCTCTGTTTCAGGAGCTGACCCCTACCATTCTCATTGACCATCTCGAATTTGACCGCATACACCATGCATTGGGTCCCAAACGGCTCGAGGGACGTCCAAGAGACATTATCATCAAATTCACCTCTTACTGCTCTAAGGAAACCATTCTCTTGGCGGCCAAGAACAACCCAGACCTCAGTTTCCTGGGGCATTGTTATAAGCTCTTCTCAGACCTCTCCCAAATCACTCTGCAGAAGAGCCGCCAGTTGAAGCCCTTCACCTCGGTCCTGGTAAATCGCAGAACCAAATACACATGTGGCTTTTCATTCCATCTCACCTTCGACCACCAAGGCCAAAGCCACTCCGTTGCCACGCCAGAGGAAGCCCACTCTCTCCTGGAATCCTTGCAGCTTATGCCACCAGGAGGCATAGCGCAGAGTCCCGCACATTCATCTGTATCTCAAGTGGGGCCACCACATCTGGGCCGCCTCTGGGAGAAGGCATCCAACTGGAAGAGGGCCCTTCCTCTGACCCCCCTACAATAGAGTCCAACCTGTTCTTCGCCGGGTTGAAGTTGTATCCGGGACTTCCTCCTTTGTGCTTCACCGCTGCATCCTTTTTACAGGACCGTGAGTTTGGCTTTTTAGGCCTGCCCAGCCCTGCTCAGCCAGCCCCCTTGGGGTTCAGTCTGTGGGTGGGGGGTCCCTCTTGGACTTGCAGTCTGTGACTTTTTGCCACTGTCAAATGTCATGGGTCTCGTCGAGTGGGTTCATGTTGATGGAATGGGCTCCCTCTGGCTCTAGGGGGGCGGTTGGCTCGAGTGGACCCTTGTTCTGTACTATGGTGATGGCTGTGCTGGGGTGCCGGGGTGGGAGACCATCAGGGATGTGGTGTTGGGTTCCGTAGCAGTCTGTAGTCATCTCCCTGGAGGGGGCTGGGCCCCCTAGTTTGGCTGGACTTCCTGGGGACTCATATATTTACTAATGTGGGTACCTTGTTATGTTCTGTTTGTTGCCTCCTTGCCCACTGGGGACCTATGTTTTTGATGTATTCATTTGCAGCCATGTGTTCGGTGGTACAGCCATACCCAACTGGTATCCTTTGAGTGTAAGATGCATTTCACCATAGGTGTGATATGGCTATACCATTGTACATAATCTCTGTCATCTCTGTTTTTCATCACCTCAAATCACAACACATTGATGTAGTATGCTTGCAGGAAACCAGGCTTGTTGGCTCATCAGCAGAAGTTGGCTTCCTATCTGTTTCTGTCGACTAGAACAATTGCCCAGGCATGGAAGAGCCTGTCTGTCCCTATTCAGGGGGTGCGGGACTGTATGACCACTCTGATGCTCATTGAACAGATGTCGAGTATCTGTAATGACTCCCAACGAAAATTTTTGAAAATACGGGAGCTGCGGTTGACATATGCTTTTCCCACGCTCCCCTTGGCCAGTCTGGGTTTATGACGCTGTATGGTATTGGTGTTCCTAGATCACTGCCTCTGGTCTTATTTTCTTCTTCCTTCTTTACTCTTTTTTCCTCTTTCTTTTCTGCTTGATTATGTGAGGCAATAGATATATGCCTTTGGCTGGAAATTTTTGTTGGTGTTATATCACTGTTTCTGTATTTTATGTGCTCTTGATGGCCCTCTACGTGGGCACGCCTCTTGCATTGTTGGAGTTACAGTACTGTCCTCTTTATTTTTTACCTACCATTGATAGCCGTTGCATGGGCGTGTCTTTTGCTCTAATCCTTCTTGTTAAAGTGTCTACAAAAGTTAACAAAAACCATTGAAATACAAAAAATATATACATATATAATATTTTGTTGTTACTGAATGCCCAGTCCATCCAGAACTAATATTTCAGTTTTTTTGGTAGATGCTGGAGAGATAAACTACGTGACAATTTTTTATATGTCTGGTGAGATCTTCGCATTTGAGCTTCTGGGTCTGCATACTTTCTGTGACCATTATTATTATTAGGTCTTCCTTTTAATGTTAAATATTTTATTTATTGTATATTATGGACTGCAACAGTAGGAGATGGAAAACACAAAGGTACATGAGAACATCTCAAGGCAGAAACAGGGTCAGAAATTATGACTGGGAGATCTTACTAATGGAGTTTTCAAGGGGATGACTCAGTAAAAGATTCCACCTAAACATATTCTATCATTTTTGGGAAGTCATGCTCTTTAATGATATCCTACATTCATTTATTATATATAAATTTTGTGCCTTTGAACACTGCACTTTTAATGCTCCCAGCTTTTCAATATTTACTGTTGCTTGCAGTATCTTCAGCTTCCTTGGCAATCACTCTTACAGATAGCTATCTGAATGGTAGATAAACATGGCAGTCACTTGCTGTTGTTTCAATAGATAAGTACATATTTAAAGCCTCTGGGCTCCCCCAGCCTATATTGTCTCCCCTCACTCCCTGCAAGCCCCTTTTTTTATGCTTATATCCAGGGGCGGACTAACAACTCATGGGGCCCCCGGGCAATAGGGGATCATGGGGCCCCTGTGTCCTTGCCCAAACTCAAAAAAGCCTATGAAAAAGGTACCAGGGGCATCTCATGGGGCCCCCTACTGACCCCGGGCCCTCGGGCAGTGCCCGAGTTTACAAATGGTCAGTCCGCCCCTGCTTATGTCCCATATACATGTTTAGCATATCGGATGAATGGTTGTCCATTTTTTCTGCATGCTAGTCTCATATCAAAAGTGAAGAGCTTGCTAAAGTTATGAAAATTCTTTAACAACAAGGAAGAATACAAATTCTGAAGAATGTAATGTATTTGTATTGTATTTGTGATCAGAATTCCAGTGATCAGCACTGACATTTACGTCTGTTCAAAGTTTATTGCTAAATTGTATTCACAAAGGGCAAGCACCAAAAACAATGAAAAGCATACTTGCATGCAGACTCATTGTATGTGATAAAGTCAGCTCTGCTCTCACTATCACTGTATGTGCGTGCAGGATGCCATGGTAACTCAGGGGTGGGTTTATGACATTCTGCCCTCACAAGATGTGTTCAGTCTTCTGGCTTTAATGACACTGGACGTCATTGAACCCTGAAGCCTAAGGATATCTAGTGGTTAGGGGAATTACTGAAGGGGACAATGCTGGAGAGGAGGTGACTATTGCATCTAGAGCTGTTTTTTTTAACCCCTGCAGTCTTTTTAAAAAAAAAAACTTTTCCAGAGTTGGGCTTTAATTCATTAAGTTTGAAGATCATATCCACATTTAACATATGTCTTCAAATAACCACAGACCAACAGGAACCTTTTTGTATAATATGTTTTTATTAAATTAAACAAGCCATGTCCTCTTACCCTAAACAATTCCAGACCAACATGTTCAGCATATGAACTGGTATCCATAAAGCAAGAGGACCATGAGTGTGTGCCCCCTGCTATGCTGAAACCAGCCAATTTTCCCTTTGCTATTACATTAATGCTTTAAAATAGGAAGAAAAAGCAGGTTATTTTCACAATGCAAATGTCCATAAGATAGCTAGTCACATTTGACTTGACTTGTTCTGTGATGCTGAAGACATTTTCCAGTCATTTAGCTGGCATTTACAGTTTTAGTGGGTATGTGAACAATACATCTGTATCCTCCCACATGTCGATTAGTGATGAAACATCTTCATTACAAAACAAGTCTAGTTTAATGTGACTAAACTACTACTAGCAATATCATTATTTGGATACAAAAGAAGTTGCAATGACACAATTGGGTTGATTTACTAAAGGAAAATAGACTGTTCACTTTACAAAGGGAAGTTGTGCTCTGCAAAGAGAATTTTCCCCAACACTTAATGAATGAGGTGAAGCTCTGATGACTTCCATCCTCCAATCATGTGCAAGCAAAAATGCAATTTTTTTCTTTGCACATGATTGGGTATTTTTTGCAAAGTGAAATTCCATGACATTCACTAAGCTCTTGGGGAAATTAATTTGCAAAGTGCATCTTCTGTTACAAAGTGAGCAGCCTATTTGCCTTTAGTAAATCAAGCCCAGTGTCAATAAGGTAATGCAAAATTAACAGGCTGTTTACTTGGTGAGGGCAAGTTTGTCACATAATAAAGTAAAAAGAAAAGTACACTATTTGGAATGAACATAACATCCCCTGCACCTTCCATTTGCTACTTTATAATTAAATGGACCAAAATAATTCTAAATACTTCTTATGTCTTTGAGACCCATGCTGGGACTGTTCAATGGTAAAAGTTTTTGTGGACCACGGTTCCCTATATTGTTACTGGTGTATATTGTGGTAGCATTAGAACAGGATTCTAGAATATTCCCATTCTGAAATGCTAACACTGTTATTTCTAATGAATTTACTTTTTCAATAGGAAACATTGTAGCAAGATTTTTTAAGAGATTTTGGCACTTAAGCCAGTAAAGCAGGCACAGCATGTGTCGTTAAGCTTCTTTTGTATATGCACTGTTCTCCACTGTCCTCTATTTTCAATATGTTTCCTAAAATCCTTTTTAATATACTTTCTATCCCTGCCGAAGCAAGTCTGTAATCATTGTGGATCTTTGTCTAAAATATTCTTTTAACTTTGAACAGACCTGGGAATGGTTAGAACCTCTGTCACTGCTGGGTGCCTATCCCACTGACAGCAATAAATAAAAATAAAAAGCTGACAGAGGTTCTAAACCTTCTTATTCTATCTAAAGCTTTAAAATATGTTTCTGGATAAAGCTTTACTGAAAGTGTTACTAAACCCACAACAGTAAAATCAGTCTGTATATGCAGTAAAGCATGCTTGTTATATTCACATCTTTTTATGTCCTTTTCCATCTTTATAAAGGTCCATTACCTTGTTACGCAGGACTTTTGACAGTTCTTTTCTGATCCCCATGGCTCAGTATCTAGCCCAGTCAGTGCTTTCAAGTAAGAGCTAACAAACTCATTGACTATTTATACACAGACACTAACTGCAATTTAAAAAGCCACAGATGTGGGACATTAACCTGTAATTGGCATTTTAACCCTTGTGTGTCTGTACCAAGGCCAAACATTCCAGGGTATGTAAACTTTTGATCATGATCATTTGGGTGATTTCTGTTATCATTATGATTTAAAAAGGACCCAAACAACTATTTGATAATAAATGGCTTCATATATGATCATCGTCCTTCAATAAAAGAGCATTTTTTGGCATGATGTCATATTTTCAATATCAATGCCAAAATTTCACAATTTCTGCCAGGGTATGTAAACTTTTGAGCACAACTGTATACTGGTGTTTCCCTAATTAGTTTTAAAACTGATATTATTGGTAAAGATTATAGAAGAGTTTAAGAATCACTAAGCTTCTTTGCTATGCAGGAGGAATTGTTTCAGATAATCTGTATTGTCCTACATCAATTAGTCAATTACTCCTGTACGTCTAATTGATTATTGTGGCAAACCATGAACTGTCTGAGGAAATTCTTCTCTGTAATGCAATATTTAACACATTAAATATTGTTTTTCCATGCCCTTTCTTATACTACATAATAATACTACCTTTGGATTGAAGAATGAAGAATGAATAAATCTTTATCATTCCAACAACATCTCTAATCCTTAAAACCCTATAGTATTTAACTTCAAAGAGTTGTTGTAAACGCGTACAACTGATTGTTCATCAAGTTTCAAAATGTGACAGTTCAGTACACTGTGACAGCTTTTTCTAGCTATCTTTCTCTTCTGCCTCCCATAAATAACATTCTGTGCCTTCACAGAAATATTCTGCAAAGGAGAAAAAAAAAGCAAAATCACACCTAACATTATTTCTTCTCAGTTGTTTATGGCTTTGATGTTCCATTATAATAGTAATGGTGTTCATATAGCACCTTGTGCAAACTATACATAGCCACAGCTGGCATGCTAGGAAACATTAAAGCATCCATTCACATGTCAGTGCTATAGAATGCCTTTATTTAACTGATGTTTGCTAGGAGTTTATAGAAATACTCGTATTATCATTTTTATACCGTCTCTGTGACATAACATACATGCAGGCTTGATAGAGAATAAATCCTGTTTATATGGCATTTTTCTTAGCATGTAAACCTTTAACAGAACAGTGCCCTTCAGGGACAAATTATCATATAAATTGCCATACCATACGCAGGCTTTGCTTTCACAAGCAGAACCACATATTTCTGATTGCAGCATCTATCTATCTATCTATCTATCTATCTATCTAATCTACAGATATATTTTAACCTAAATAATTTTATAGTAAAGCCTGTGTTTAAATATACATAATTTTGCTTTAAAACTGAATAGTATAAATCAGTTAGGACAATAATATTTCACTATACAATTGGACAGTTACCATTATCTGCCATTGATGTGTCTGTAGAATTAAACATGTATTCAATTCTTAAAGACTTTACCTTCACAACAAGAAGTAACGCCACGGGGCGGTCAAAAGAGTGTTCAAATATCTTTAGTGGCTATATTTTTAAAAGGTTTTTTAAAAAAAGTACTTAAATTGCTGCACACTGTAACTGAATTGCACACTGTAACTGAAGGTTAAGGGTTAAAGTAGAACTATAGGCAAAACTTTTTTTTTTTCATTTTGGATAGAGTAATGCAGGGTCATGACCTGTCAGGTTATTTTTTGCCATCTGTGTCCCATTGCGGAGATTTACCTTCACTTCCTGTCCCATAGCCAAAAAAGGAAGTGAGAGGAAATCCCAGCAAATTAAGGGAAACCCTTGGGGAACCCCAGGTCACCAGACCTAATGGCTCCATTGGAAGATTTCTCCTCCATTACTTTTCAGGGAACAACCCCAAATTTGGCATATTATTTTACTATCACTTTCAATGATAATTGTAAACAGAACAAATAGAGAGAGTGAATCTCCCTAATGAGGGCACAGACAGCAATAAAACAGAGATTCTAATCCTTCTCCACTCTGTCCAAAATGAAAAAAAGTTTTGCTTTTAGCTATATTTTAATACACTCTTGACCTCTTTGGCCTTGGTTGCTGCTAGTGAAGGTCTACATGTTCGAGTCGAACATTAGTTCGACTCGAACATGGGCCGTTCGTGTGTTCTGTGAACACATAAACGTCACGTGCGTTCAGTGGGCTATTCACCCACCATGCCCCACAATGCACTGCATCCTCATAGTGCATTGTGATTGGCCAAAGCATAGCATGCTTTGGCCAATCACCGCACATGATGACGTCACAAGGGGGTGGGGTTCAGGGCAGAGCAGGTTTTTTTTTCTTTTTTCGGGTTGTGGGTCGCAGCAGGCATCATGATTAACATTGGGTCTACTTCGGAGGACATTTTTTACATTTTTGTTTTTATTAAAGGACTTGCCAAAGACTGTCCTCTGTCATTTTTTACACTATACTTTTTTTCGTGAATGGGTGGCGGTACCATGTACCCCATATTCATTCACATGGGTGGTGGAGGGATCTGGGGGCCCCATTGTTAAAGGGGGCTTCCAGATTCTGATAAGCCTCCCACCCACAGACCCCCACAACCACCAGCCAGGGTTTTGGGGAAGAGACCCTTGTCCTCATCGGCATGGGGACACCGGCCTGTGCTCGGATCAAGGGTCTGGTAAGAATTCCCCCCCCCCGCATTTTTTGGAGGTGGGGTTCCCCTTTAAAGTCCTACCAGGCCTAAAGGGCCTGGTATGGCTTTTAGGGGAAACCCCATGCACTTTAAAAAAAAAATTTACTCTGGGGTACCTCCTAACCTTCCTACCAGACCTAAATCATCTGGTATAGATAAGGAGGTTGGGGCCCACACTGTATTTTTTTAAAATTAAGAATCGACACGTGATGAGGTGTTATTAGCAGCTTTCTTACTATGGAAGTGCGGAGGTGGGGCATTTTTTATTTTGGTTCTGAGACAATATCCAGAACAGAATAAAAATCACAACAAGCATCTTGCATTTTCAGACTATGTCAATACAAAAATAACCGGTGATGGATTAATATGTATAATAATATATAGTATTATTATAATATTTATAATAATAAAATAATAATAATACGTTGATGTTGCAGGCTTCTTATGAGGATCTTTAGTGAAATTGAAGTCTCTACTGGACAAATTCCTTTTAAGAAATATAGTATACTGGCAAACATAGGGATTCAGCAAGATTGGCAACAACTCAAGCTGGATGATTACCATTGAGCAGGTAGACTTTGTTGTTCCAAACATTTTATTTCAATATTTATTTTTATTTTTTTAAATAAAGAAAGACACAGAAGTGTCAACAACAAAGATGGGGTTTGCCCCCATTGTTATACAGAGATTGGCCTATTCACAGCATATTCAATAAATCTGAGATATTTGAGAAAACATGAAAGTCGTTGCATAGCCTCTTGAAGGTCCTACATATAGGAATGTTAAAAGTGATCATAAAATAATTGTCAACTTCATCACACCATACTGTCTGTATTTAGATGGCAGACAGTGGCATTAAGTCTATGATAGGTATAGTATGGTGGGGAGAGGGAAGAATGTGAGAGGAGTTATTATCAGGAAGGAGAGGAAAAAGCAGTAGGGAAAAAGGGTAAGGAGGTAAGGGGGTAAGCCATCCAGATTCTGCTACTAATTCGGATCATGTAGGTGTCTCATGTACTTCATACATTGTTAAATTTGCCCAAAGTGTTATGCTGTCTTGTTGTAAGTTTTAATTATTTGAACTTCGAGTCAGCTATGTAGGTTGTGTAAATTGGAGGGAGTTGCTGTCTCCATTTGGTGATGATTAAACAGTGTGTTGCCATAAGGATGTGGAAGAGAAGATTTTTTTCAGGTTCTTCTATATTTTGGTAAATGGAAGTGCCAGAAGCTGTGTTAGTAGATTAAAATCTATCAGACATTCTGAAAGTTTAGACATTAGAGTCTTGACGTCTTGCTAGAAGGGTGAAATGTCTGGGCATGACCACAGGAGATGATTAAATAATTCTGGCATATAATACCAGTGTATTAATAATTTAAAAAGCATTGTCTATATAAATTGTTTATATGGAGCTCCTGTGGGCCCGAAAACAACAAAGGCTACAAATCTAATTGTAATTCCCACCCCAAAATCCACTGCCATTTCCTTATTTAGAGATGTTTCAGAAGGGATTTTTATGCAGCAAATCAAAGCTATCTTAGATGGGTCTTCATAAGCATCAGATAGCAGAGAAGGTTAAAGGGTAATGTTTAGCTGCAAATGCAATTGTATCTGTATGGTCTAGGAGTGTTTCCTGAAGAAACACTAAATTGTTGCCTGTAAATACATACTGTACTGTATATAACAGTAAACAATTAACATCCTTGGTATAGCAAAATATTCCATAATGGATTTCTAGATGACTACTGAGGTCCTAAAGACTTAAATGGTCTGGGTTCCACAAGAAGGGAGTAAAATTAAGTAGTCCATACAGGCCATAGAGAGCCTGGGAGTGCACATCTGCATGAAAGTAATCTAGAACAGTACCTAGGCAGAAGAAAAAAAGTAGGCAATCAAGTTGGTAAAACCAAAGGCAGACTAAACTATTCCAGTATTAAGCCATGATTTTCTGGACCTACAGAGACCATGTTGTAAAGGTGTGGAGCAAGTGGGGTACACAGCCCTAGGGGCTAAAGTCCAAAATGGAAAGGATCATTACAGTATGCGATGTAACAAAGGGTAATTCCAAACTACCGGTCTGTATTTTCTTACTGTTAAGGATATTGGCCAGCGGTAACCGTCCTTTTATTACCATGGAAGGGATTTACTTAGTACCTAATACTACTTGGTAGTAGAGGGCACACTGCAACAGTAATAATGGTGGTACCGAATGCTATAAGGCATAGTCCTTGTAATTATGTGCAAAGAAAGGATAAGTAGACTGTAGTGTTGTTCATGGTATAAAAAGGTGTTCAGTTGCAAGTGGGGACAGGTGGGTCCAGTATGCTAGATATCCACGTCTGTAAGTATCATTGAGTTAGGTACATGGTAACCATATCCAGGAGGCAAAGAGAGTAAAAGGCAGAGGGTCACTTTTTAAGGTAGAATTAGGGTTCCTAGGCCACGTCTGGGACTGAGATGAAAAGCAGGAATGAGATCCTAGCCTGGAATAGCTGGGCATGTTATAATGAGTTCTTTTCAGATGTGTCGAAGGTCTAATGGAAAGCTGAGGATATCCAATTTGCTGTCTCCTTCAGTGATCAAGATGATTAGGAAGCCCCATCAATAAGTGATGAAATTGTCAAATAAGACAGCAGTTAGTGATATAAGTGTATGGCTTTGCTGTAGGGGCCATTTGATCCCTAGGACATAGGTACCATTGGGGTCTTTTTGGTGGTACCATTTGCCCTAGGAGATGAGTATTGTGCCTCTGAGTCTGCAGGCTGGGATAGGAACTAAGTTAAGGTGTGACTGTTCCTTCAGCTATCCAGGCCAAGCCCCTGCCTAAGAGTTTATTTATCTACTAAAGGAGAGTAAAGAAAGTGTAAAAGCTATACTGCAAAAGTAATCTCACAACCACTCTCTATGTTACATAAAGTCATCACTACTCTGCCTGGCTCATCATGAGTCTTGCAGGGAGTGAAAACTGATGGACAAATCGCTGACTTCTGTAGTCAGTTGCAAGTAATCACAACAAACCTGTTGTAGAAAGTCATATTTTTAAAATGTTCTTTATTAATTCAATTATTATATTAATTTCAATGTAATAATCAATGGCATTTCAGTCAAATGTGATAACAGATAGCATGAAATGGAGCACATACTGTATGTGGATTTGGCTGATAAGAAAGGTACCTGGAGGCACCATGTGGTGCCCATTTCTGTTCAGTAAATGCTACTTTTTCAAATGAGAAAGCTGTGGAAATTTCCTTGAAATTCTAAATGAATATACAGTACATTTCAGCTTTTCTAAAAGGCAGCTCTAAGCAAAACTTGCATATGTTGGCTTCTTATATCTCTAGGGACATGATATTCCTAGTAGAAGTAAGAGCTCTGCTGAACTTTCTCAGCCATTACAAAGCTATAAAATAGTGTCACACTCCCTTGAGCATAAAATAAACAGAGAGTCTAGCTACAATTGATGCCTTTATATTGGCCTTTTTTAAGTTTGCAGCTAGGAGTTCAACACGCATTGCCAAAAACAAGTGTAATGTGGCCATGTTATAGTAAAAGTCAAGCCAGATAAGTTCTATTACCTATATCTCTAGATCTACAGAGCTCTTTAAAAGGCAAGACAGCTGCATGTAAAGAGACCCTGTCACTTTGTCCATTTAGGGCAAAGTGACAGAGTCTGTGTGAAATCCATCCCCCGACCAGCTTATACTCACTTTTCCAGTCTCCCCCAGTGGCTCACTCCTCTGCTGTAGTCACTGCTGCTACTAAAGCACTGGGTGTTGTCAGGGCAGTGAGATCACCCTACAGTTCACAGGCCTTGTGATTGCTGACTGAAACCAAGAACTGCATCATGGAAGGAGGTCTCAGAAATCTGCTATACCTAGAAGGACCAGGCATTTCAGAATGGCATCTATGAGAGTTGTTAAAGAATGCTACAGTGGTGAGTATGAGATAGTTCAGGGTGGTCTTTACACAGACCCAGCTACTTTGCCCTGAATGTATAACAGTAGCCATTCAAATATTAACATACTCTTACAAAACGCTTAAGTTGTTTAAGTCGTTCTCTCAGTAACTCAGCTCCCCCTGCAAGAGCATCTGCTGTCCAGAGATTGGAAGGCTTGAAGGCCATAATGTCAATGTCTATAGCCTGGCCACAGCTACTCTTCAATACTTCTGCTTGGATGGGAAAAAAATAAAAATAAATAATCAGAAATCATGTAATTCCTGCAAAGAAGGGTTTAAGTATTACAACAATTCAAAAGTGAAGATTCATATTATTCCAAATATCCAATGGTGTGTGGTTATCTTTGTAGAAAGAATAATCATATTCATGATGTGCAAAATGTTTTAAAAGCAGTCAGATTCTGGCTTACTCAGATTTGCGAAAGTTGAATGATGTTGGGTTGTTACTGTACGATGTATATTGATCTTTCCTGTATTAAGTAATCCCAATAGCATTTACATAACAGCAATGTTTATACCTACATGGGCTCCGTTCATTAAGCCCAAATATGATATTCCTAAAACCTCACAATTAAAATATTCTTTCTTGCAGTACACTGGCAGGAGGAAAACATTCATCTATAACCATCTGTGACAAGACAGCAACTTTGTGCCTCCAGTAGTATCCTCGCTCGGGACTAAGAAAGCTGTGTGTTCCCTAAACTCAATATGTGGTTGTTAAAATGTAATTGCTTGACACATCCATTTGTAATGTGTACATTTATATTTAGTTGAGTTAAATACTGACAAACAAAGGAAATCACAGAAAGCGCTCTGTAATTATTTATCATCTCAACTACAATGCAGAGCACAATTATTCTTGGAAATTAAGGAATTCAGAAATGTTTGTAAGCAAATTTATTTCACAGCATTTTTTCAAAAAAGGCTTGCAATGAGGTTGCAGGAAAGCCTCCCTCTTCCCTTTCTTCTCTTTCTATATATAGTGACAGTGCTAGGCCCTGCCACTGTGTATGAAAAGGTAAAACGTACATGTGGTTCTCACAAATGCAGAGTGAAGGGCTCCAGAATGCATGTGCTGAGCAGAGAAAGGCGGTTTTACAGTTTTCTCCAGGTTTCGGTATTCCCGGATTGGGTTCCAGAGTTTGGAGGCTCCAGAGAGCTCTGGAAGGGAAGAAGCCTTCATCCGTGTCCAGATTTTACCAAAGACCAGCAGATTGAGTGTGCACACTCATTACAATCAAGAAGATGTCTGCATTTCAGGGCTCCACCCTTTCCAGGAGTCCATGAGAATTCAAGGGAGCAGCCAGAGCTATGCATGCCTGTACAGTGAGCTCAGTGAGAGCAGTATGAAGCTGTGAAAGGTATAGAGGTGTATGCATGTACAGCAGTCATGCTGTGTAATGGTCAGAGAGATCAACAAAAGGTCTGGGTTTTAGGCCTGAGCAGCAGTGCCTTATTTTCTTTAATGTTTGAAATGGTGGTGGAAGCTCCTATATCTAGCCCTTTTTAAAAAAAAAATATTTGTTGGGTTTTATCAAAAATAAAATATAACAGAGATCACTTGCACGTTGAAATGATACAAAACAGCCATACAGAGAATAATTGTACAGATAACATCAAGCAAAGAGGCAAGGGGGAAAGGTTGCATTAAATTAACCTTGGATAAATGAAACCTGAGGAGCACATTTGACTATAGGCAGGTTATCTAGTATGGACCTAACTTGGGATAATGCAGCCGCATCATGAAGTGTTGGGAGGTCTCTACAGAAAGTTATCGGCAAATATGCAGAATTTTGAAATGCTATTTCTGTACGCTCATATACCACAACGTACAAGTGTAAGATCACCAGAAAATGAGGATCAAGGTGGGAAAAGGGAAATATAAGAGAGGGGAAAATAAACAAGCAAGAGCAAAGGAAGGAGAAGAAGGAAGAAGAGAAAGAAAATTGAAGAAAAGTTGGGGGGGAAGGGTAAGGGAGGAGGGGAGGGGGAGTACTAGCAACAGGGATGCCACACACTGAGATACAAAATATGTATTGAAATAGCCAGCAGGAACACGTTTTTTCCTAACATGCTATGCACAGCACTATGTGTACACTGCTTTATTTAACTTAGATGATTTTTAAATCTGAGATTCAGATGTGAAAGGCTTCCTGAGTCTTGACAGTTACGGCCCTTCCATTTGGTCTTTCAGTTCAAACGCACACTCAGGAGGAGGTGTATCTTATCAAAATTAGGTCAGGCAGTCGGCAGATCAGCAATTGTCAGTCATCAAGTGAACTTTAACCTCTGTTACCCAGGGCCTGAGTTATTCTCAGAGAGTGAAACTAAATAAGAGGGCCAATAAAAATATTTTATATGTAGGCATGCACATTCATGATGGTTTAAGATGGCATACCAGATACTTCAATTCCAACCATAAATGGTTATCTATAAACAAAGGAAATCGTAGAGAGCTTAACATTTTACCATCCATGTATTGCAAATATGCAGTTGCAAAAAAGGTGAGCATTAACGCCCACACATGGCACATATGCATGCACAGATGGTCAAGGTTTATGTTCTGAGAGTGCGCTCACTGTGCCCTACCAACGCAGTGACAAAGCTGTCATAGACAGCTCTCAGTCTCTAGTCATGATCAGAAGCTGGCAGAATATACTCCCAATCATATGACTGCTGTGACAGCTTATGACAGTGAGCATGTGTTTGGGAACTTCATTCTGCCCCCCCCCCTTCCCCCTTCTAGGTGTAAGGAATCATTTAGAGGGACACCAGGGTCGGGCAGGAAGAAGTTAAGAAAACTGTAGCCAATTGCCAGTGCAACAATACCATTGAGTAGAACCCATGTCATTTTTTTATTTGCACCAATGGTTAATATTTTTTTTTCAGTAGGGGTAGGGGGTCTGTACACTGCTGCACATCGTGTATCGTCTGGCTTAATTGCATTAATTGCAAAATTATCTGATATGGAATACATGTTAGTAACTTTGCCAACTTAAAATAAGCCTGCATCTTCAATGGCTCTTTGGAGGACTCCTCCACCATCCATTTCTTCTGGTTCACATATACTGGAGGAGCCAAGGAACCAGTAGAAATGCATATGAGAAAAAGCCTGAGGAAGAAAAACTGAAGCCGCAACCTGAACAAAGCCAGACAAAATTAGTAATTTATTACAATATAAATAAAAAATGTTACCATGTGGCACTCTATGGCGTCCTAAAAGAGATACACATGAGAATTTACACATCTTTGTCCAGCTATAGGTGCACCAGCCTATCTGTCCTCTGCAAACAATCAATGCCTGAACAAAACCAACACAAATATCCAAAGCCCATAACTTATTTTATGCTTTAATAAATGGTGGGTGGGGCTGATAGCAGTAGTAAACGGTATTAAAAGTGGCAAACAAAAGGAAGGAAAAACACTCAATTCTACAGCATTCGTAATTTTCCCTGGTGATACTAATTATGACATATTTGACTCTGTACTACGTGATGATGGTGATTTGGTCGTAGAAAGAATTTAGAATGTAGGTCAGTGTAAAGAGGAGAAAACATCAAAGGGGGCCATATATAGGCCAAATTATGGAAATAACTGGTGGTAGAGCTGTTTCTAATACAGGCAGCCATGGTTGTGGTGATGCTGATTTTGCCCCTCACTCATAAGTTCATGTTTGTGGGAATGCATTGAATGTGCAAAACTATCAAAGTATAAGTCTTTCTTCATATTGCCATGTGACACAACAATCGCCATGTGTACATAACACTGCTTCTCTGACTGGTTGCTATAGGCAAGATTTGCAAAAGTCCTGCTTATCAATATTACTTTAATAATTAGCTACTATTTTATTACTTTTCTGGATATCTGTATTTGTGTAGCATTTAGAGCTTGCCATATGGTATTAAAATTTTAAAAAGCAAATTATAATAATGAAAAAAGGGAATGTTTGATGTTAGACTTCAATTACTGTTTTTAATTGGGATAAATTTCTGTAGGGACCCATAAATAAACACCCACATAGCAGAGGAATAGGAAAGTCATCTGCGTGAGTTATTATTCATTTATATTATTTAAAAAGGGCAGGGAATATGTACATTAAGATTGATGCCCAAAATTAAATATTAGTATTCTGGAATTAAGCTGAACATTTTTATTCCGAGGAAGACGCAGAACTGCATGAAAGATAAAAACATATGAATTTTTAATGTATAACAGCAGTTTTCTGTTAGAAGATTGTGTTTAAAAAAAAACAGCTTGCCTTAACTTTATCTATGGGTCTATAGTACCCTGCACACGCAAAAAGTTCTTAAAAATTTGCCTTCCAATGTGCCAGCTGTTTTTGTTGTGTCCATAGTTGAAGACAACTGTTACAAATGACTTGACTTGAGCAGACATTAACAGAATAATTTTATTGAACAGTATGTACATACATAATGCTTCATTACAAAGATAAAAAAAAATCATTTTTCTATCTTATATATACAGGTGAAACTCGAAAAATTAGAATATCGTGCAAAGTTCAATTATTTCAGTAATGCAACTTAAAAGGTGAAACTAATATATGAGATAGACTCATTACATGCAAAGCAAGATAGTTCAAGCCATGATTTGTCATAATTGTGATGATTATGGCTTACAGCTCATGAAAACCCCAAATCCACAATCTCAGAAAATTAGAATATTGTGAAAAGGTGCAATATTCTAGGCTCAAAGTGTCCCACTCTAATCAGCTAATTAAGCCATAACACCTGCAAAGGGTTCCTGAGCCTTTAAATGGTCTCTCAGTCTGGTTCAGTAGGAATCACAATCATGATAAAGACTGATGTTCTGTGCAGAAAACCATCATTGAGACCCTCCATAAAGAGGGAAAGCCTCAAAAGGTAATTGCAAAAGAAGTTGGATGTTCCCAAAGTGCTATATCAAAGCACATTAATAGAAAGTTATATGGAAAGGAAAAGTGTGGAAGAAAAAGGTGCACAAGCAGCAGGGATGACCGCAGCCTGGAGAGGATTGTCATGAAAAGGCCATTCAAAAGTATTGGGGACTTTCACAAGGAGTTGACTGAGGCTGGAGTCAGTGCATCAAGAGCCACCACACACAGATCCTGGACATGGACTTCAAATGTCGTATTCCTCTTGTCAAGCCGCTCCTGAACAACAGATAACTTCAGAAGCGTCTTAGCTGGGCTAAAGAAAAACAAACCTGATCTGTTGCTCAGTGGTCCAAAGTCCTCTTTTCTGATGAGAGCTACTTTTGCATCTCATTTGGAAACCAAGGACCCAGAGTATGGAGGAAGAATGGAGAGGCACACACTGCAAGATGCTTGAAGTCCAGTGTGAAGTTTCCACAGTCTGTGTTGATTTGGGGAGCCATGTCATCTGCTGGTGTTGGTCCACTGAGCTTCATTAAGTCCAGGGTCAACGCAGCCATCTACCAGGAGATTTTGGAGCACTTCATGCTTCCTTCTGCAGACGAGCTTTATGGGGATGCTGACTTCATTTTCCAGCAGGAAAATGGCACCTGCCCACACTGCCAAAAGCACTAAAACCTGGTTCAATGACCGTGGGATTACTGTGCTTGATTAGCCTGCAAACTCGCTTGACCTGAACCCCATAGAGAATCTATGGGGCATTGCAAAGAGAGAGATGAGAGACATGAGACCGAACAATGCAGAAGAGCTGAAGGCCGCTATTAAACATCCTGGTCTTCCATAACACCTCAGCAGTGCCACAGGCTGATAGCTTCCATGCCACGCCTCATTGAGGCAGTAATTGCTGCAAAAGGGGCCCAAACCAAGTACTGTGTACATATGCATGCTTATACTTTTCAGAGGTCTGATATTGTTTATTGACTGAATTGTTATTTAAAGAACAACTCCAGGATAGGCAAAAAAAAACAATCAGTACACCCCTTACACAAAACACTAAACAGTTATTAACATTTTGAAAAATCTTTACCATATATATATATATATATATATATATATATATATATATCATGTGCAGATACCTCCTCACTTAATACTCCATGTCTACAGCTACAATCACTACTTCCCGCATTCAACCCCACTACTATAGACGAGGTTGCTAAACTTTTCTCTAACGCTCACCTAAGCACCTACGTTGGGTGAGCATTACATTCCCCCACTCGCTCTATCCTACACTTCTTCCGGTATCTTCCTCTACCACTACCTCCTCCTCAAAAATCTCTACTCCTTTGGTCTTTACGACTGTACTCTTTGCTGGTTTTCATCCTACCTATCCCACTGCACCTTCAGTGTCACTTACAATTCTACTTCCTGTTCTCCATTGGGGTTCCCCAAGCTTCTGTTCTTGGACCCCTCCTATTCTCAATCTACGCCTCCTCCTTGAATCAGTTGATAGCAACCCATGGCTTTCAATACCATTTCTATGCTGATGACACCCAAATCTATCTCTCTACCCCTCAGCTCACTCCGTCAGTCTCCACACGCATCACTAATCTACTAACAGACATATCAGACTGGATGTCACAGCACTTCCTGAAAATCAATCTATCGAAAACCGAGCTTATATTTCCTCCCCTACGTGCCCCTTCCCCTGACTTCTCTGTCAAAGTCAAGCATCAGCCCGTCCCTGCATGCCAAGGTTCTACACGTAATCCTAGACTCTGAACTATCCTTTCTGCCCCACATCCAATCACTGTCTAGAGCTTGCCACCTCAACCTCTGTAACATCTTCAAGATACGCCCCTTCCTAACCAAAGACACCACAAAGCTTCTAACCATCTCGCTGGTCATCTCCCACCTTGACTATTGCAACTCCCTCCTCACTGGCTTACCTTTACATAGGCTAGCCCCCCTTCAGTCCATCATGAATGCTGCTGCCAGGTTCATCCACCTTACCAGCCATTCAGTGTCTGCCGCCCCTCTCTGCCAATCCCTCCACTGGCTTCTGCTCACTCAATGAATAAAATTCAAGATACTTACAACAATTTATATAAAGCCCTCCACAACATAGTCCCCTTCTTAATCACTAGCCTTGTCTCAAAATACTGACCAAATTGTTCTCTTCGTTTCTCCCAAGACCTCCTGCTCTCTAGCTCCCTTGTCATCTGCTCCCATGCTCACCTCCAGGACTTCTACAGAGCCACTCCCATCCTCTAGAACTCCCTTCCCCAGTGTGTCTGACTATCTCCTACTCTGTCCACTTTTAGACAATCCCTAAAAATTCATCTCTTCAGAGAAGCCTGTCCTGCCCCCACCTAGCAACTGTAGATGTATTTTCTCCATCAGCCCATCCCCCACAGTTATTACCTTTTATATCAATTGACCCTACCTCTTAGATTGGAAGCTCTAACGGGCAGGGCCCTCTGATCCCTCCCGTATTAATTTGTATTGTAATTGTACTGTCTGCCCTTATATTGTAAAGCGCTGCATAAATGGTTGGTTTTATATATAAATCCTGTAATATATATATATTATGAGCTTACCTGCATCTTATCTACAGGATTTGTATACACACAGCCAGACTGGTGACCTGACTTTTCCCTGCTGCAGTTAAGCAGTACAGCTAGATATTCTGCATTTCTGGGCTTTCAACTACCATTTCAGCCTGTCACAGTGTTTGGCAGGCTGTAGACAGTGAGGTTTGATACTGTACCTCTGACTCCTGGGAGCACTAAAATGCTGGGTTTGCATGTGCCAGAGCTAGGCGCACCACAAGCTTAAGCTGCATTTTAAATACATTTAATCATTTATTAAATAAACGCACAATTTTGCACATCATTCACTGCAAAAAGCATTACATGCTGTTTTCTATGTATCTGCCTGGAGTTCGGCTTTAATCTTCAATTTATACTCAGATATTTTCTTAGTTTAAGATAGAATAGAGAAAAGTCACAACCCATTTCAGATTTTCTTGTCCTTTGTTAGAGAGATTTCCCCTCATTTTCTGTTCAATGGAAAAACTTTTACTAGACAGGAATTAAGGGAAAATCTGAAAACAATAAAAAGCTGAGAGAGGTTCTAACATTCTCTTACTCAAATTGAAATAGTTATAATTATGGGCCTGCAGTTTAAGAATAAATATGTAAGAAGAGTCTGAGAAATATAGTATCACTTTCCTTGCACATAGCTAACTTTCAGCCAATACTGTTGGGTTTATAAATGATTGCCACATATTGACTTACAACATCAGAATCTGTATTGATTAGAGATCCTAGCTAGTTTAATATTTATGTAAGAGCAGGGCCTGACTTACTTTAACAAGCTGCCCTGAGATATAAAAACCACAAGATAACATTTGGTTGTTTAGGTGAATACCATTTGTCTAAACAAATTGAGAAAACTTTTTCCCTAGAAGAACTTATTAATCTAAGCACCAATTAAATCAATATATATATATATATATATATATATATATGTATATATATATATATATACAGTTGCAAGAAAAAGGATGTGAACCCCTTGGGATTACATGGCGTTTTGCATGAATTGGGCATAAAATGTGCTCTGAACGTCATCTAAGTCACAACAATAGAAGAACACAGTCTGCTGAACATAATACTACACAAACATTAGATGTTGCCAAGGTTTAATTGCACATAACATGTAAACATTCACAGTGCAGGGAGGAAAAAGTATGTGAGGCCCTAGCTTAATGACTTCTCCCAGAGCTAATTGGAGCCAGGAGTGAGCCAACCTTGACTCCAATCAGTGTGATGATACTGGATGTGTTGCTGACAGCTGTCCTGCCCTTAAAAAACACACACCTGTTTTGGGTTTAGTGGTTTCAAGAAGCACTGTCTGATGTGAACCATGCCTCGCAGAAAAGAGCTCCCAGAAGACCTACGATCAAGAATTTTTGACTTGCATGAAGCTGGAAAGGGTTACAAAAGTATTTCCAAAAGCCTTGATGTTCATGTGTCCACAGTAAGACAGACTGTCTACAAATGGAGAAAGTTTAGCACTGTTGCTACTCTCCCTAGGCGTGGTCGTCCTGTAAAAATGACTGCAAGAGCACAGTGCAGAATGCTGCATGAGGTAAAGAAGAATCCCAGAGTGTCAGCTAAAGACCTATAGAAATCTCTGGCACATGCTAACATTTTTGTTGACACATCTACAATAAGGAAAACATTAAACAAGAATGGAGTACATGGGAGGACACCACGGAGGAAACCATTGCTGTCCAAAAAGAAGATTGCAGCACGTTTGAAGTTTGCAAAAGAGCACCTAGATGTTCCACGGCACTACTGGCAAAATATACTGTGGACAGATGAAACCAAGATTGAGTTGTTTGGGAAGAACACACAACACTATGTGTGGAGAAAAAAAGGCACAGCACACCAACATCAAAACCTCATCCCCACTGTAAAACATGGCGGAGGGAGCATCATGGTTTGGGGCTGCTTTGCTGCCTCAGGGCCTGGACGGATTGTTGTCATTGATGAGAAAATGAATTCCAGAGTTTATCAAGACATTTTGCAGGAAAACGTATGACCATCTGTCCGCCAACTGAAGCTCCGCAGAGGATGGGTGATGCAACAGGACAATGACCCAAAGCATACAAGTAATTCAACAAAACAATGGCTGCAACAGCACAGAATATGCCTTCTGGAGTGGCCCAGTCAGAGTCCTGACCTCAACCCGCTTGAAATGGTGTGGCATGACCTTAAGAGAGCGATTCACACCAGACATCCCAAGAATATTGCTACACTGAAACAGTTTTGTGAAGAGGAGTGGTCCAAAATTACTCCAGATCGTTGTGCAGGTCTGATCTGCAACTACAGGAAACGTTTGGTTGAGATTATTGCTGCCAAAGGAGGGTCAACCAGTTATTAGGTCCAAAGGTTCACATACTTTTTCCTCCCTGCACTGTGAATGTTTACATGTAATGTGCAATTAAACCATGGCAACATCTAATGTTTGTGTAGTATTATGTTCAGCAGACTGTGTTCTCCTATTGTTGTGACTTAGATGAGGTTCAGAGCACATTTTATGCCTAATTCATGCAAAACTCCACATAATCCCAAGGGGTTCACATACTTTTTCTTGCAACTGTGTGTATATATATATATATATATATATATATATATAATACACACAATCATGTAGCCCTGTATTTATTAATACATCATAAAATTTATTTTTAAACTAATTAGTGTGAGCACCTAACTTTGACTCAGTTTCAGCATCTTGCAATCTTCTATACCAGTGGTTCTCAACCCTTCTGAAAACAGGGCCTGTAAATTCTTTTAAAACCTTCAATGCCCCAACAGTAAAAAAAAATACAAAAAAAAAAAAACTATACTGCCACCCCCGCAGGGTCCGCTTGGTAATGCTTGTGTCCTCAGTGGTTGCCCTGACCTTGCAAGCTTCCTAACACCTCTGACACTCTGGGTTCAGACATATTTCAACAGTATGAAATAATAAAGCAAGAGACACAATTCTTTAGTAACACCTCTATATTAGGCTCGTTCAAAAGAGTAGACCACAGAATGAAGATTTAGAAGGTACATCCCCATTTAACACAGAACAGCAAAACACTGATAAAATAAAAATAACCCAACGTTAACAGATTATGCGGTCACAATGGCATGTTGTAACAATGTAACTACAAGCAGCAGGAGGGAGAAGAAAAGGCTTGTTGACTTATCAGTTCCCTCTGGGCCACTGGCATCACAATGCCAAAGAATTATGCCAAATTATGCCAAAGAATGTGAAGAATTATGATTAACATTTGTATATATTTGAATAACAATGCTTAGATGGGAACAGGGCCCTTTAACTAGAAATAGATACTTGAGTCCTGAGATGTTTAATGTTCCTGATGTGATAGTAGCCATTGTCTTTTGCTAGCAATGGTGGGACCCATATCTAGTAAAATAGTAATTAATGGTAATTAAATGAGAATAACAGATAGGCTGTGGTAAATGCTCAAAGAAAAGGTCTCTTGGCGACTGAGGTGTAAAGGTGTCTGCATGCAGTGTCTCTAGAGTGATGAGAGTAAGAGGGTGGGCATCTGCCCGCTCACCAATCGCATGCCTAACAGCCTCAGAGGAACAGGGTTCTTGCACAGGCTCTTGGCTGTTTGCAGAGAAGTGCAGAGTTACCTCCTGACAGCTTGTCAATGCAGCAACCAGATATGGCTGGCTGAAGACTGGACAGTGACAGTCCCAATGCAGGGAAGCTGGTGTGATCTCCGTGTGGCGATCAGCATCACCGCTGTGCTGAACTGGTATGCAAAGTCCCGCAGAAGTAGCCAGCAATCTATCTGTGCAGGAGAATGGCAGTCCACCTGTGTTCAGTTCTGAATCCTGCACCAAGGGCGAGAGCCAGTTCCTTGCTGTTGAACAGTGGCGTCCCTAGGGTTGGTGTCACCCGGTGTGATAACACTTGGTGACACCCCGTTTCAACGATCCCCACAGAATGGATTGGATCTGCGGATTGAGCACAATGGATCGGACTCTGATCCAGTATGCTCCCCAATCCGCAGATCTGATCCATCCTGCAGGGATCATCGGCTTTCTTTACAACTTACCTTTTCGTGGAGCGGGTACGGTGTCACTCCGTATAGGTTGCATGCTGACGATTCCCGCAGGATGGTTCAAATCTGCGGATTGAGCATAATGGATCGGAGTCCGATGCATTATGCTCCCCAATCCACAGATCTGATCCATCCTGCGGGGATCATCGGCAAGCAACCTATACGGGGTGACACCGGACCCGCTCCACGAAAAGGTAAGTTGTAAAGCAAGCTGACGATCCCTGCAGGATGGATCGGATCCATCCTGCGGGGATCGTCAGCTTGCTTTACAATTTATCTTTTAGTGAAGCCGGTCCGGTGTAACCCCGTGTGGTAGGTGTCACATGGTGCGAGCTGCACCCCCCGCACCTTCCTCATGACGCACCTGCTGTAGAATATACCTGCTCTCCCAGCAATCTTCCCGTTCCCCAGTTCTCTGGTAGTTGTAGTTTAATCAGCACTCAGAAATACAGTATGTATTGACTACAGGACTACAGGCTCCATGATCCTCTGCTCTCAGAAGAACTGGATCCACTCTGCTAATAGGAAGCGATGTAGCAGTCCCAGTACTGGGCATCAGGGGGAAAAAGGCTTAATCATAGCCTCATTTGTAAATGTCCCTGAATGTTCCTGGCATAATGATATAGCCAGCACCTGACTACATATGTGAATGCAACCTACAGTGGGGATCGAAAGTTTGGGCACCCCAGCTAAAAATTTGTATTAATGTGCATAAAGAAGCCAAGAAAAGATGGAAAAATCTCCAAAAGGCATCAAATTACAGATTAGACATTCTTATAATATGTCAACAAAAGTTAGATTTTATTTCCATCATTTACACTTTCAAAATAACAGAAAACAAAAAAATGGCGTCTGCAAAAGTTTGGGCACCCTGCAGAGTTAATATCTTGTACTGCCCCCTTTGGCAAGTATCACAGCTTGTAAACGCTTTTTGTAGCCAGCCAAGAGTCTTTCAATTCTTGTTTGAGGTATCTTTGCCCATTCTTCCTTACAAAAGTCTTCCAGTTCTTTGAGATTTCTCGGCTGTCTGTCACGCACTGCTCTTTTAAGGTCTATCCATAGATTTTCAATTATGTTGAGGTCAGGAGATTGTGAAGGCCATGGCAAAACCTTCAGTTTACGCCTCTTGATGTAATCCCCCGTGGATTTCGTGGTGTGTTTAGGATCATTATCCATTTGTAGAAGCCATCCTCTCTTTAACTTCAGCTTATTCACAGATGGCATCAAGTTACCATCCAAAATTTGCTGAAATTTTATTGAATCCATTTTTCCTTCTACTCGTGAGATGTTCCCTGTGCCACTGGCTGCAACACAACCCCAAAGCATGATTGATCCAACCCCATGCTTAACAGTTGGACAGAGGTACTTTTCATTAAATTCTGTGCCCCTTCTTCTCCAAACGTACCTTTGCTCATTCCGGCCAAAAAGTTCAATTTTAACCTCATCGGTCCACAGAACTTGTTTCCAAAATGCATCAGGCTTGTCTATATGTTCATTTGCAAAGTTCAAACGATGATTTTTGTGGTGAGGACGTAGAAGAGGTTTTCTTCTGATGACTCTTCCATGAAGACCATATTTGTAAAAGTATCTCTTTATAGTGGAATAGTGTACCACAACTCCAGTGTCTGCCAGATCTTTCTGGAGGGATCGTGCAGTCAAACGTGGGTTTTGAATTGTTTTTCTCACAATCCTGCGAGCTGTTCTGTCTGATATTTTTCTTGGTCTTCCAGATCTTGCTTTAACTTCCACTGTTCCTGATGACTGTCATTTCTTAATTACATTCCGAACAGAGGATATTGACATCTGAAAACGCCTTGCTATCTTCTTATAGCCTTCTCCAGCTTTGTGAGCGTCAACTATTTTCAGTTTCAGTTTTCTAGACAACTGCTTAGAAGAACCCATGGTGCTGATTGTTGGGGCAAGGTCAGATGAGTCTGGGCATTTAAAACCTTTGAGACTTACATAACCTGGTCTTCCCAGACAATGATTGAGAACAATCCATGACACTGGCAGGTCTCAGCTTTGCAAAGGGGGCAGTGCATGCTATAAATTCTGCAGGGTGCCCAAACTTTTGCAGACTCCATTTTTTTGTTTTCTGTTATTTTGAAAGTGTAAATGAATGGAAATAAAATCTAACTTTTGTTGACATATTATAAGAATGTCTAATCTGTAATTTGATGCCTTTTGGAGATTTTTCCATCTTTCCTTGGCTTCTTTATGGACATTAATACAAATTTTTAGCTGGGGTGCCCACACTTTCAATCCCCACTGTATGTATGGAAATTGTAGAAGGCACTCTTTGGGGCTGGTTGTCACTGTGGGGAGAATGGGGGTTCTGAAGGTGTTAAGGGGGGGACCTGATGGCCATGTAGAGGATGAGGTTTCTGGGGTTTGGAGGCACTGTGGGGAGCTGGATGGGGGATACTGTGGGGGGCTGCATGGCACTGTGAAAAGTTGGGGGTAGTCTGGTGGCTGAGGAGCATTAAGGGAAGTTTCGGACACTATGGGAACATAGAGGCCCTGTGGTAGTTTAGGAGATCTGCAGCTGGAAGCTCAATAGGAGGGAAGCTGCAACACCACAGAGGCAGTTTAATATTTTATGCCTGTCAAATTAATTAGCTGTTCTACTATAGGCCTTTAAACTTTACATATAATTCATGTTTGGATAACTAAAGTTATTATTTACAACTGTAAATTAATTTTATTTTTTATTTACAATATCCTATTACCTGTTTTGTGTATGTTATGAATATCAAACATTTACCTGAGTGTAACATTGAACAGCTATTCATGCATAATTTTTCCCAGGCTCCCTGACTGCTAGTTACATATTTTATATGCTGTCAAGATAACAGAGGAGCGAAAACGCATAATAGAAACTGAGCATTTAAGGCTTTGAATTTCACTGACATGACAAGAACCAATGGAATATAATTAAATCTTATTTTTAACAATTTGATATACTTGAAAGAATGGTCATCCAAGGAAGATAATCTGTCTCGTGCAATGAGAAAGAAAGAATTTGCCTTAGATGCCTTGGTGTCTGTTTCTTTTATCAAAGCAAACATTTTAGTATCTTGATCCACTCAGAACTTGAAGACAATTTAACACATTGTGGAAGTGAGTTCATGGTAACACAGCTTGCAGGAAACTGTACACATGATATTTTTGAGCCAAACACAATTCTTAATGAATATGCATAATTAAATGTTCAATGTAAGTGAGAAGTAGTAATTTATTCAGTGTTGGATATTTCAATGTATTCATTCAGCTCCTTAGCAACCAAATTCACAAATAGATTCATGGTCTTTCTATTCTAAATTTAAATAGGTGCTTTGTAAGCACATGAAAATGATGATAAAACACAATTTTCCCTTTTTAACAACTCCAGTCTTGTACCTGTATACTCCTTATGGACCAGAGCCACATTCTACATTTCTATTACATACCTGTTTATTTTATAACATTGTCATAACTAAAGATAACAAAGCAATACATACATTGTGGTGAATTTACTAAAGGCAAATAGTGCAAGTGCAGCTGTTCAGAGCTTAGTAAATTAGATAAAGCTTTTCTTTGCAGAGAATACCTAGTAACATTCAATGATGAAAAAAAAAAAGCATTTTTACTTGCACATGATCTAATGATGGAAGTCACTGCTTCCTAGAGTAGGAAATAGCAAAAAGTAGGGCGCTGAAGTTAATACCAAGCGAAAAAACACTTATTAAAAGCAGCACACTTACATGGCAGAAACCACCAACATCCAACAGTGGATAAAGACACAGCAGGTTGAGACACCAGATCCAATCAGCTGAAGGTACACAGAGGCAATAAATGGCCACCAAACATGCAGCTGCAGGGGCTCCAATGGGCCAGCAGATAGTTTGGATAAAAAGAGCTGGTAGCCCTCTCCAGCCGCACTTTGAGGATGTCAGAACCCTTAGATGATGTCAGGAGGGGCAAGCATAAGCATAATTGCCTCCCAAGCTTCAACAGTCCATATTATGTGGTTCTATTTTGAATCAGAGGACTCCCAGAGCACCCCCTCTCTTTCATTGCCCTTTCATTAAAAAATAGTTCTGTTCATTCTGGGACCACACAGCTCATACATACATCTGCACCATCCAATACCACTGTACTTGTTAATTTCTCCATCAGTTCCAAAACTCACAATCATCACACAGTAGTTCCATCAGCCCCTATAGAGAAGGAACTGACTACCACCCCAATGCAGAAGAACTTCCCAATGACCCAGGAGCTAATCCACCTCCCTAACCTTCCCCGCACAGTAATCATGAGAAACTTGCCACTATGCCTTTAGCTTCTCTTAATGTTTCTTTTTAGTGCAGACCCCACCTCGTTGCCCAGTAGTGAACACAAAAAGAAAAAAAAGAGGGATAAGAGGTGGGAAGAGCAAAAAGACCAAAACAGGTGATCCCTCCCCCCCAACACAGTAAAGATTTGTAATCTATCCTCCCATGCCCTTACTCCTCATGAAATGTCATTCCTACAAAAGGGAGTTAATTTTGCCCCCACCTATCTACTTAACTCCTTCACTTTATTCCGTGATCTTCATAAGTCTGTACACAAACTTAAACTAAAACGTTATTTTTCCATTAAAGAACCATTGGCATCCAATATTTGTGTCCCCACTTCTGCCTCGGAACCTACGCCTGTTCTCTTAAGTGAAACTGACGAGCCAATTTTAATTATACTGGAGGACCTGTATTCAGACTCCAATTATATTGATTCTCATGGCACTTGTGAGTACATAGAGGCTCCCATTTTACACACTGACCTCCACCGCCCATCCACGTTTAATCCTGTCCATGTAAAGGGGTCATTCATTGACACATTCTATCATGTCACTTTTTTAGATATTGTAAAATTATGTTCAGCAGCCCACTCCTCCAATTCCAAATCCTTAAATCTGACTGGACCCTAGAAAAAAACTATTGGCTCTCTTGCTAACAACCAAGAACTCATTATTAGACAGGCCGAAGAGGGTGGTATAATCCTCCAGAATAAATCTGACTAGGTGAAGCCAGTAAGCTACTTTCAGATTACCCCACCTACCCCAGGCTTCCCCGGAACCCTCTACCTGGTTTTCAGTCAGATCCTGAATCCCTTTTGGATTCAGCCCTGGCTGGAAAGATCATTAATAAAAGTAAATATTTATTCATGTATAGGCACCTATATTTTTTATCACCTCCCAAAGGTGCATAAGGATCCCTACAGCTACTAGACATTCTCAAAAATTACAAAGGGAAACCCACCTATCTCTGGTTGGTTATCTTGATGTCCAATCACTCTATACCTCCATCCCCTATGAGGATGGTCTCACTGCCCTCAGTTATTTCCTCACTAAGGAATCCCACCTAAACCCTGCACAGGCCCTTTTCATTGTGGAGGAGACATGCTTCTAATTGGAGCATAACTATTTCTCCTTTCAGGGTAAGTGATTTCTTCCTCCAGATATGGGGCATGGCAACGGGCACTTCTTTTGCACCCTGCTATGCCAATCTCACCCTTCGTTGGTGGGAAGAGTCCTGTATCTGTAGGAACAACCCCTTTGCCACCCATATCATCCTTTATGGATGCTACATCGATGATATCATCATCATCTGGGATGCCCCCCCCCATGATTGAACTTTTTGTGCAGCATTGCAGGGCAAAATACCTTGGGCCTTTCTTTAACCCATGTGTATGACCCTTCTCACCTGGTGTTCCTTGACTTAGAATTAGGCCACGTCAATGGACATATCATCTCCAAAGCCCACCTCGGGTAATTCCTATTTACACTCTCTGAGTTGTCATCACCCGAGGTGGGTAAGCAACATTCCCAAGGGACAGTTCATCCGGCTCCAGAGGAACTGCACCTTGGATCAAGAATACTCTTCCCAAAGTCTAATCTTCAAGAAATGTTTCTTGGACAAGGGATTTGACTTGGCTCTTGTTGAGAAATCCTATCAGGAATGTTCCACCATTTGCACGAAGGCTTCTAAAACTGAAATGACCACAGGGTCAGACATTTCATTCATCACTCAGTTCCATAGCAGGTTTAAACAGATGGAGAGGATTGTTGCTTGGCATTGGGGGATTTTGCTAAAAGACCCCAAGTTGGGGTCTGTTCTCCCCCACAGACCCAAGTTTGTTTACAGGAGGGCCCCTAATATTAAAAACAAAATTGCCCCCAGTAGAGTACTATTTACTAAGAAACCAACATCTCATTCCTTAGCAAATTTCTATAATATTGTGGGCATGTACCAGTGCAAGAAACTAAAATGTAAAATGTGCAAGTTTGTGGATCATTGGGAAAAAAGTTTTAAGGACAGTAAGGGCAGAGTATACCCCATTAGCTTTTTTTTCTCTTGCTCCACAGGCCATGTAATTTATTGCTTCTCCTGTCAGGAGGCTGATCGAAGAGTGCAACAAAGATCATAGTGTCCCCGCCACTTTAAGACCATTCACAATGGCTCCACAGAAGGTCTTCACATTTGGGTTTTTGAGCAGATCACCCCCGTAACTCTTTGGCGGAGAGGTTTCATACTCTCTGCCGCAGGGAAACATTTTGAAAATACCATCTTAATACTTTGTCATCATGGGGTCTGAATGAGGAGTTGGAGGTGTGGGCCATTCTGTAATTCTTGGTATTTTTTGTATGACTTTTCATAAAAAGGCTGCTTTTGCATTTTTTTTAAGTTTATATATTTTTTTTCCTGCAGCCAATGGTCCCTATTAACCCCCCCCCCTTTTTTTCTTCCCATAGCAGTTATATCTTCTTACTGTGTTTTTTTCTTGCTACTGTTATTAGTTATTTAGCATCAACGCATGTTTCACATGTATTTTGGTGGAATTTATTTCTTTATTTAGTTTCTTTAGGTCTATTTTGTCATTCCCATTCTTCCTTTTCTCCCCTCCCCCTTCTTTTTTCAGATTATGCAGTATGAGTATTTTTAAGTATCCTGTATAGTCTCCATACTTACCAAGTCCCTCTGTTTTCTTTCATCCACATAAATTGACAGATAGTTACTTAATATATCATGGTTTTATTAATATTTTTTAAAATATATGTTGTTTTATCCTTGTTCTCTTTTACATTTGCATATAGCACTTTCTAGTATTGTAGTTTACAAATGTTATTAGTTTCATGCATACTTCTCTGTGTACACGTTGTGGATTGCCTACCATAATGCGCCTGTGTATTGTTTTATTGTGACATTGCTGTGGAGTGCCTTGGTAGTTCATTGAGTCTTCCTGCCAATAAGAATCTGCTTCCCCGTACGAGATGTACGGGCACACAGATACACTAACAGGTCTGCAGGAGGCCTGCATGGCACCAGCGATCTGCTGATCATTGGAGCAATCCTTTAGAGGCCCCAGAAACAAAAAATAATAAATGCACATTTTTGTACCTGAAAAAAAATGTGCATTTATTATTTTTTGTTAAAAGGTGAACTTACCCTTTAACAAAAGAATTTTAAAAATTGAAAACTAATTTTTTTGTTGTGCACATCTCTACTAAAATGTTGTTTCTGTTACAAAGCTGGGTAAAGTTGTTTGCAAATGAAAATTTTTTGTTTTTCAATGTTGTGCCTTTTCTTGCTATTTGATACTAAAAAGAAGTAACACATGAAACAAATGCAATTAAAAAACCTATTAATCTAAAAAAACAGCAGAAAAATAATATGTAAGGGGAGAAGGGAGAAAGGAGTTAGTTAGGGCTGATTAGGGATAACTAAGGGGTTAAATAGGAATATATTGTAGTTATAGATCACATAGATTTATTTTATTCACCTTATGACACTTATAGACTGTATTTTGATAGTTGCTACTTCTTCTATGTAATACAAAGCAATTACTGACTTTCAAAATAATAATATTGGCAGGAAAAATGGCAAAATGGCTTCTGAGATAAGACTTCCTATTAGAGGGTGGCTACATTAATTTTCCATGGTTCCACTCTATGTAGGAACATAGCCACCCTCTCTTGCTTATTCCCAAGTTGAACTATGGACTACTTGGAGGTCTATAGTTTGCAAAGAGCAATGCACATAATTGAAACAGACATGTACACCTCCTTCCAAAAAAACATAAGTGATGGGCAAAAGGAAAGATTCAGGAGCTCACAGAAGATGTTACAAGGAGGCTAACACAGTAAAGAACTATTTCATGCAAAATAGTCTACAGCCCCATTAAGTAGTGGATATGTATAGATAATTTTTGAAGAATAAAGATATTGTTTAGAGTCACTTTAATAGCAGGCAAAATTACAATGTGTTCAATATTTAAAGCTAACAAAATCCCTATTTTCAATAAATGGCAGTTCTTTTTGTCCAATAACATGAAATTACAGCCATGTGGTTGCGAATAAAGATCCTTATCATTTTGTAAAGCTTTGTGGAATGAGCTTATAAAGTTTTACCTATGAATTTTAGTGCAATGAAGTATGAGGATTTTTTAATTTTTTTTCTTAAATGAGCCTTACCTAGCCTAAAACACACCTAAGGAAGCAAGAGTGCTTAGGTGAAGTCACCTTGTGGTGCTTGCACATACCTGTTTTAGTCCTTGAATCAATTACCCTTAAGCTCCATTTGATCCTAGAGCCAGACTACATACTGGCTTGACTTTTTTAATCTGAGATTAAGTCCCACCTTATATTGGTACTAAGACCCATCCCGTTATTCAACTTTTAAATACCACAGCTTCTATTAACCAATAAAGATACAACATTTCTTCACCTCCAGTTTTGCCTGACACCCATCACTTTAGAACTGATGGCAATCTCTACAATGGTTACACAGAAAACAATAAATATCTGACAGAGCTTCTCATTCTACTCTAACTAAACAAAAATGCTGTCTGTGTCCCCCTGGGGAACTTTTTGATTCTGTCTGACAGACATTATTATTCATATTATTATTATTATTATTATAACCGCTTTCCCATCACCCTATAGCAGAAATACTGCTACAGGGTGGCAGGGGTGTGAAAGATCACGCATATATATATATATATATATATATATATATGTGATCTTGCATTATCGCCCTACCAGTGCCACCATTCGCAGCCTTGGCTGTCAATCACCGGGTCCGGACGGTGATTACTCACCAGCACCTGGTGATTGCCAAGTATTACTGACGGGGGAGAGAACTGTATGTAAACAATACAGTTCTTTCCCCTGTCAGCTCCTGCATACTACTTTTTATGGCTCTGTATAGCAGAGCCATGCAAAGCAGTGTGCTTACATGGATAGCACACACACAGCATACTGTGAAACAGCATACAGCACACAGCTAACCCTTTGATTGCCCCAGATGTTAACCCCTTCCTCCCCAGTGCCATTAGTACAGTGTCAGTGCTTTTTATTAGCACTGATCATTTTATTGGTGTCACTGGGGATGTCAGTGAAACCAAGTCAGTTCCCCCCCGTGTCAGAATGCCCACCACAGTCCCGCTATAAGTCACTGATTACCACCATTATTAGTAAAAAAAAATATTCCAGTATAAATACTGCCATTTGTAAATGCTATACCTTTCACATAAACCAATTAATTTACACGTATTGGGATTTTTTTAGCAAGACATGTAGCAGAATACATTTTGCCCTAAATTTATGATGAAATTAGATTTTTTAATTTTTTTTCCTGGACATCTTTAATAGTAAAAAGTAAAAAATAATGTTTTTTTCTCAAAATTGTGGGTCTTTTACTGTTTATAGCGCAAAAAAATAAAAACTGCAGAGGCGATCAAATACCACCAAAGGAAAGTTCTATTTGTGGGGAAAAAAACCCCGTAAATTGAATTTGGGTGCAATGTTGCAAGCCCGCGCAATTGTCAGTTAAGCTAACACAGTGCTGTAAACAAAAAATGGCCTGGTCAGGAAGGGGGGTAAATACTCTGGAGAGCAAGTGCATAATACAGGATTAATATAGCACCAACAGTTGCTTTACAAAATAAAGAGAGAAAGTACAGTTAAATGCAATTCATTACAACAGGGTTCAGAGTGTTATGAAGGATGAGGTGATGAAGTAAAATTAGAGTTTTTTAGGTGGGATAGGTCTCCCTGTAGAAATGAGTTTCTAGGGTTTGCCTATAGGCAGACAGAATAGGAGATGGCTGGACAGACTGCGGTAGGGAGTTCCAAAAAAATGAAAGAAGCACTGGAGAAATCCTGAGTATGGGAGTAGGTGACAAGGGGGCTAGAGCAGGAGGTCTTGAGAGAAGCAAAGATGAGGTGGGTGATGTACCTCCGGCATTCAACTACAGGGGGAATAGCCTATGTAAAGGTAGGCTAATGAGGAGGGAGTTGCAATAGTTAAGATGAGAGATGATAGCTTTGTGGTGCCATCGATTTAAGAAGGGGTATATTTTGAAGATGTTACATAGGTTGAGGCAGCAAAGATTGGACAGCAATTTGAGCTGAAAATAGAGCTCAAAGTACAGAAATTCACCTAGCACCTGGGCATGAGGGGAGGGGCTGATAGTTGTGCCATCGATTGTGAAGAAGACATCAGTGGAGAAGACACAAGTGGGAAGGAGGACTTATTATAAGCTCCTATTTGGAAAAATTGAGTTTGAGAAAGTGGGGTGAGATCTAAACTGATATGTCAGTTAGTATATCAGTGATATGCAAGGGGGCTGATGGGGCAAACCGAGGAGTAGAGAGATATATTTGGGTGTCTTCTGGATAGGAATGGTATTGGAAGCCATACAAGGCTATTAGCTGACCCAGGAAGGAGGTGTAGATACAGAATTGAAGGGGTCCAAGGACAGAACCTTGAGGGACCCCTACAGAACGATGAAGAGGAGGTGAGTTGTTTACCAAAAGAGTAGTTGATGCTAGGAATAAACTTCCAGCAGAGGTAGTGAGTCAGCCCACAGTAAGTGGCTTCAATAATGTTTGGGACAAACAGATCTATTTACAGACAAAAAAAGATAGATAAAAAATGGGGCAGACTAGATGGACTGCTTGGTCTTTTTTTCTGCTGTCACTCTTCTATGTTCTTTAAGTGATACTGAATGTGCAGTGAGATAGGCAAGCACTGAAACAGGTAGAGCGGAGTCCTAGAGGCCAGAGTCTTTAGAATCTCAGAGGCCAAGGGAGAGCAGCTTTTTGAGGAGGAGTGTGTGGTCAATAGTGTGTGGTCAATTTATCAAAAGCAGCAGAAAGAGTACAGAGTAGCTGAGATTGGTTTTAGCAGATAGTAAGTTAGTAAGTTTTGAGATGGCACTTTGTGCAGAGGAAAGCCACGCTGAAAGGGGACAAGAAGGTTGTTATAAGTGAGGCGCCAGCTCAGAGAGTTGTAGTAGCCTAGACGTTCTGTGAGTCTGAAGGGAAATGGGAGCAGGGAGATGGGTCTTAGATTTATCAAGCAGAAACTGGAGAGAAATCTTTCCAATGGATACACAGACACAATAATGTCATAAACATTGTAACCCTCTCTCTGCTAAACAAAATAAAAATGTGTTTGTTGGAGTTGACTTTAAAGAGGAACTAGAGCCCTGTGCATCCAAGTAAATGTGTTTGCAGGACACGTACCTTCATCAAAGCTAAAGTAGGCCTAAATGGCAGCATATGAAAAGAGGCAGTTAATATTTTTCTGGCACATTTTCCCCTCAAATCATCTGGTTGCTATGGAGATTCATATAATCTGTAAAAGGTGACTCATAACTGCCAAGGCCCTAGGAATTTGAAGTGTCACAACAGGCAGCTGGAATGAAGCAGTTGGCATGTAATAGGTTCTCTAAGGACCTTTGCAGCAGAGCATCCATCCATACTACTTTCTTATGACAGAAGTAGTACAATGGAGCATATCTGCAGACCGAACACATTTCCTCCATGTCAGCCAAGGTACTTCAGATGAGAAGTTATGCAGAGTTGCATAACTTCGTTATTTGTAATATATTTTAAAAGTGCACTTGCTGGGATCATTTAAAATTAGTGCTAAGTGGGAGTCTCAAAGTTGGAGTCTTTGTATAAATCTTGGTTTTTATAAACACCTAGACAGTTGAGAAACAGTTGTGAAAAACCTGAGAGCACATCTGTATCACAAGAGCAGCATGTGTTAAAAGTAACATCCCTGGAGGTCAAGGATATGGCTGAAGTACCTGAATGCAGTTGCAGATGCATTTCACAGAAAAAACTATGCATTCAGCAGGACAGGCTGTTGTCATGTGATGTGTTCATTATAGTTCAGGTGACTTCATATTGGTTTACATTTTAAGGACTAGAATTAGCTGCCTCAGTGTAATCAGTTCTACCAAAATAGGAGAACTTTACTATTGTTTAAAAAAAATACTCACCAATTACATTCAAGTTCTCTTTCTTCCTTCACCTTCATTACTTTGAGCCACAAAGATATACACTGCTCAAAAACTTTAAAGGAACACTTTTTAATCAGAGTATAGCATCAAGTCAATTAAACTCCTGGGATATCGATCTGGTCAGTTACTGTAAGTAGCAGAGGGGGTTGTTATTCAGTTTCAGGTGCTTTGGTGCACTAGATGGGCAACAATGAGATGACCTCCAAAACAGGAATGCTTTTACAGGAGGAAGCCACTGACATTTTTTTCCCCTACTCATCTTTTCTGACTGTTTTTTACGAGTTTTGCATTTGGCTAGTGCCAGTGTCACTACTGGTAGCATGAGGCAATACCTGGACCCTACAGAGGTTGCACAGGCAGTCCAACTCCTCCAGGATGGCACATCAATATGTTTCATTGCCAGAAGGTTTGCTGTGCCTCCCAGCACAGTCTCAAAAGCATGGATGAGATTCCAGGAGACAGGCAGTTACTCTAGAAGAGCTGGACAAGGCCATAGAAGGTCCTTAACCCATTAGCAGGACCGATATCTGCTCCTTTGTGCAATGAGGAACAGGAGGAGCACTGCCAGAGCCCTACAAAATGACCTCCAGCAGGCCACTGGTATGAATGTCTCTGACCAATCAGAAACAGACTTCATGAAGGTGGCCTAAAGGCCTGACATCCTCTAGTGGGCCTTGTGCTCTCTGCCTGGCACCAATAGTGGTCATTTGGCATTTGCCATTGAACACCAGAATTGTCAGGTCCGCCACTGGTGCCTTGTGCTTTTCACAGATGAGAGTAGGTTTACCCTGAGCACATGTGACAAGACATGAAAGGGTCTGGAGAAGCCACAGGGAATGTTATGCTGCCTGCAACATTGTTCAGCATGACCGTTTTGGTGGTGGGTCAGTGATGGTCTGGGGAGGCATATCCATGGAGGGACGCACAGACCTCTACAGGCTAGAAAATGGCACTCTGACTGCTATTAAGTATCGGGATGAAATCCTTCGACCCATTGTCAGACCCTTCACTGGTGCAGTGGCCCCTGGGTTCCTCCTGGTGCATGACAATGCCCAGCCTCATGTTGCGAGAGTATGCAGCCAGTTCCTGGAGAATGAAGGAATTGATACCATTGAATGGCCCTCACGCTCGCCTGACCTAAATCCAATAGAACACCTCTGGGATATCATGTTTCAGTCCATCTGACACCACCAGGTTGCACCTCAGACTGTCCAGGAGCTCAGTGGTGGCTTGGTCCAGATCTGGGAGGAAATACCACAGGACACCATCCATTGTCTCATTAGGAGCATGCCCTGACGTTGTCAGCCATGCATAAAAGCACTTGGGGGCCATACAAACTACTGAGTACCATTTTGAGTTACTGCAATGAAGTTTCAGCAAAATGGACTAGCCTGCTGCATCATTTTTTCACTTTGATTTTTGGGGTGTCTAGGTTGATCATTTTCATTTCCATCAAACGATGGGGCATCCTCACGTTCCTAACACATTACCCAGTCCATATCAGTATAGATATCTAGCATGATATTTTTCCCCATTGAGATCTGATGTGTTTTCAAAATGTTTCTTCAATTTTTTTGAGCAGTGTATTTTATATTCTTCAGAAGTGTAATGAAGAACGCTGAATACCTAGCATCCTTTACGATATGCAAGATACTCAACAGAGGGGATGCCCTATGTCATGGAACAAGCAGAACATTGACTTCATGTTTGAGCCAGCTAAAGGAACATATGGGGAAAACCCATAACAACTTGATAAAAAAATAATGTTCTTTAGCAAAGACCATACATTTCACATTTCAGCTACAAAAATGAGTGTGTGCTGTAAATTTCCTCCATCATTGCCCCTGTTTCATCTTGCTGGAGGCTGCCATTTTGCTGATGCTCAGAGCCACTGAGTAGCAGTAAATCATAAAGCGGAACTAAACTCATCCATTTAATGGTTTAAAAAAACAGTTACATTTCTGGTATGCAGGTATTGCTGTCACATTTGCTTGTGACCTCAACTGAACTGTCAAACCATCATATGGCTGGTGGCATGGCTGATCACATGTCCAAGGCAGTTGGAGATCAAACAGAAGCAACATCTTTGGCTGTAAAGGATAGGAGGGTTTTACTCTGCTTTAAAGTTGTCAACAGATTGACCTCTACAAATTCGGAAGTACCTAAAAATGGAAAGCAACTGAGCATGTGGAGAGCATAGTGAGTCTGTGTATTACTGGATTTTAAACAGTATAGACATTTATTTTTAATATGTTACATGGCTATACCTGCAAAAGGGGCCAGCCTGAACTGATCCAGCAGTTCCACATTAAGATTCAAGCTCAAGTTTAAGATTCAGGGAAAAGTCTATGTGTACATGAATTATTGCTGCTTTGGCAATTTTTAAAAGCTTTAAAGTGAAGATTCCTGTTGGCTTGTTTCTACTACACTTAATAAATACAGTCTGTAAAGTATTTCTTTAATATGTTACTGTTAAATCCCTGGTGACCGTGTCAGTTCCCTTGGTTCCCCTATCGAATTGATCATGTCAAGCGTGGTGGCAGATCCCTCCTGTATGGTCAGTTTGCATCCCTTTACATTGCTGCTGGAAGATACAGAATGCCAAAGATCAGCATGGCATGTCTGTATCTCCCATAGTCTTTTTATTAGCTATGCACCTTGCCCAGCCCTGGTGTGTTGTAGCTGCACACTGTGTGAATGCGCATCTGCCCTTTTGAAATCATGCACACAGACAGGGAATGTACTTCACATTGCACAATGCTCATTGGCTTGCTGTACAGACCCCCCCCCCCCCTTCACCACTATGGGGAAGAAAAAGAAAAAGACTGTGCAGTCACATGACCATCTAATAACAAATAAAAAAAGAGCGATATAATACTTATCTTAGATAAAAGTAAAAGCAAATTGAGTTAGTGACTTGAGATTTGCTGCCTTACTATTGACTTTTAAATTACAGTGTAAATTTACAAATACACAAAGTATAACTAAAGTCAAAACTTCTTTTTAAATTAGGATAGAGTGGAGGGGCTGGCAGTTTTTTTATTGCAGCCTCTTCCCCATTAGTGAGATTAATCTCTGTTTTTTATGTTTACCATTTTCACAAAAAGTGAGACAATATTCTAAATTTTGGATTGTCTTCGGAACAGGAATAGAGGGAAAATATTCCAACAGGGATAGGGACAGTAGTTCTGGCAACCCTGGTGACATCCAGGGATTGCATTACTCTAGATGGATTTCTTCTCACTTAATGTTTTTGCTATGGGACAGGAATGTGTGGGAAATCTCCCCAACAGGACACAGATGGTTAGAAAACAACTGTCAAGGATTATAATCTTCCCTTACTCTATTCTATATTTTAAAAAAACGCCTTTAGTTTTAATTTTAATAACAAAAACAGTTTTAACAATTGTATGTATTGTACCAATGTACTAAATCTGTAGCGTTTAGACTATTATGGAGATAAGCAAGTAAATGAAAATCTCCCCATCAGCAAAAAAAAGACTTCAAGCTGAAAGAAACAGAAGTTAAATTGATAACAAAGGCTTGTTTAGTTAATATTATTTATTTTTGGTCAAGATAAATTTATTAGCACAGTTTATAACGCTGCACATTGTTATATAAAACAAACAGTGTGGCCTAAAATTGTCGTCAAAAGGCCTAAAACCAGATTCAAAGTAAATTGTGTCAGTCTCTACAGAGACCACGTGAAAACCGGTTAGAGGTAGATATAGTTCTAAGAATGGACCATGCAAAATTTATTCCAAATCATGGCAATGGTTTATCACCTTTGAGAGAATTTTCAAAGTAAAATTAAAACATTCAGGGGAAGTTTTAACATAATAACCCAAATGCCATTGTCAGAACATTAAATAGAGGCCCACCTGCGCTGCTATGTACAGCTAAACATAAAAGCCGCTAGCATCCAAACACATCCCCTTCAGATGAAATACGATCAATGGTAAATAATTATTGATGTAGCGCTAGATCAATAATTATTTACCATTGTCAGAACATTAGCATGCTATGACATGTCAAAATAAAGGACAATTCAGGATGGTATCTCCAAACAAGGACTTGATGTAATGTTCCTGTTACAAGAAAAGAAAGCAGTCATTGATGCTTCCTACATCAGTAATGGAGACAGATATCAGCAATGCCCACCAAAAAAAGTGGATGAATGTTTCAGTACAGGGATTCAAAATATTAGAGAGGCAAAGCATCTAGTGTCACTCAACAACTATCTCTGAAAATGTCATACTTAATAGCTGACCAAAGGCAAAGTGTCATGAAGAGTTAGTCATTATGGTGATCTGATCTGATCTGCAAGGGTAAAATGTCGGTTGCTCCCAAATCTATGAGCATTGAATTTAAAATCAAATGCACCAAGGGCACATGAGAGCTGAAGGCATTGGAATATATTCTGCTTGGAATGAATGAATGCTCAAATTCAGAAAATTGTACTCAGATTAGACACAATAACCACATTCCCATGACTGAAAGTTACATCAGTTATTTTATTCTAGGCAACGCAAACTATATTCGGGTTGTGCAGTAAAAATTTTAGAAAGAGAAGCTTCAAAATCCACCTTTACATCCACTGTAATTGAGAAACTGAAAGCAATTTTTATAGATCTGGAGTTCCATTGGAGCTTTTTATATTAGACAATGGCCCACAGTTAGCTTCAGTAGAATCTGAAAGGTTTTAAAAAGCTTGTGACTTTCAGCATATAACTTCCAGTTCTAACTATCCACAGTCTGGCATACTGAAAGAACCATTCAAATATCAAACATTTACTTATAAAGGCAAAGAAAAGTGAAGGAGATCCAGAGATTACCCTTCTGAAGTATAGGAAAACACCTATCGATGACACAGGATCATCAACTCAGCTGCTCAAGAGCCGGTAATTATTTTCTACTCTTGATATGACAAGCAACTAATTGCAACCACAGGGACTGCAGTCTACATGAAGACAATGTAATGTGCATGATGTAACATACTGATGATGCAAATTAGCACTGTAACAAGTCAATGGGATTTATTTACTAAAACTGGAGAGTGCAAAATCTGGTGCAGCTCCGTATAGAAACCAATCAGCTTCCAGTTTTTTTGTCAAAGCTTATTTGAATAAGTTGAAGTTAAAAGCTGATTGGCCACCATGCACAGCTGCACCAGATTTTGCACTTTCCAGTTTTAGTAAATCAACCCCAATGTGTATAATGCTATGCTATTACATAATTTTTAGGGATGGGTTGGATACATTTTGGTTAATAATGCTAGATGCTGAAAAGGTAGATTGATGCAGCAATCATGTTTATCTCAGCTTATCTCAGTCTCTGCCACCATTCCAACTTACTGCACATCTAAACCTTTCTGTGGCTTACTCTCAGCAGCTTCTGCTTCCTATGATGTCATTCCCAGTGCGTCATTCAGGCTTGAGAAGTCCCAGCCCTGTGGCTTTAGATTGGTAGTCAGTCCAACTCCATCTGCTTTCCAAGCCTGTATGTGGGGTAATTCTTCCTTTGTTCCATTGATGACACAGAACAATGGTAACAGGATGACAGTCTGCTAACTTTTATGTAACTTTCTTCATCTCTTCAATGACTCTTGGTTTCAATAAAAGTTCACCACTTACATCCAGTCAGAAGCCTTGAACATATAGTTTTCACTATTAGGCCATCATTTATAGCATAGACTGGTCCTGAGCGCTGTGGTTTTTACTTTATGTAACATTTACAGACTGCTTATACTTGATTAAGAGCCCGAGCTGTAATAAAAATGCATCTATATCAGAATATAGCAAACTGCATTTGATCATGTAGGAGAGTACAGATTAGTGTGTCCTCTTAAAATGTCCTGTCCCATGTGTATTACAGCCTACAAGCCAACACAGGTTGGAGACTAGTGGGAATAATTTCCTCAGGAGTATTCATGTTTTTGGGGCACTGTCCAGACTGATGTGTCGGCAGCAATGTAGTAAGACTGTGTGCAAAGGTCCTCACAATTAGAGATGAGCGAATCGAACATGACGAAGTGGAATTCGTTCCGAAGATTTGGAAAAATTATATTCGCGACGAATCCGAAGATTAGCAAACTTCGGATGCACGAATCGAATTTTCCCAAAAATGGCGGCGACATGTGTGGCGACAGAGAAAATGGACAGAAAAGATGGGGCGGGGATCTCTGGGAAGGCGCGCAGACAAGGCGCGCTGACCCATAATGCATTCATGACATGTGATCGCATTAGCCAATCAGCAGCCAGCCAGCACTGTGTAATGGTGGAGCTATAAATCGCGGCCATCTTAGAATTCTCCATTAGCCTCCGGTCATTCAAGAGAGACAGACCTGTGTGTATTAAGGGACAGAGTTAGGGCCACAGAGACTTTAGGGCCACAGAATCGTTACTCAGGGACACAGAATCGTTACTCAGGGACACAGAATCGTTACTCAGGGACACAGAATCGTTACTTAGGGCCACAGCTATCAAAGAATCGAAAATTTAAAGTGACATACACCCCTTTTTTTTTTTGGTGGCTGTCGTGCACAGTTGGTGCTGCAGTTTGCCGATTGTGCAAAATAAACTGACTTTCTGCTTCACAACCACTATTGTACGTTCAAAGAGTTAAATCCATTTACACGCCGGCTGGCGGTAATATTTTTTGGGTGATTAGTGCATTCCAGTGACACAAACGTACGGTTTCCAGCCAACGGCAAGCTGCAATTGACCGATTGTGTACAATAAACTGACTTTCTGCTTCACAACCACTATTGTACGTTCAAAGAGTTAGATCCATTTACACGCCGGGTGGCGGTAATATTTTTTGGGTGATTAGTGCATTCCAGTGACATAAACGTACAGTTTCCAGCCAACGGCCCTGTACGGCCTCCCATTGCTGCTGACTTCATCGCCAGACTCTGCCATGTGCCACTTTCAGGTCTCCTTACACTGTTGGTGGGTTCCATTTTGTGATAGGGTGCTGTATGGCCTTCCATTGCTGCTGCCTCCACCGCCACCCTGCGCCATGTGTCTCTGTCGTCTGCTCACGCTGCTGACGGCTTCCGCTTTTTAACCTAGGCCTGTGTATGGCTTCAGAATAATGCTGCCTACACCGCCACCCTGCGCCATGTGCCTCTGTCGTCTGCTCACGCTGCTGCCAGGTCCATACTGATTCATGGCCCCCTGTACCGGCTCCTCATGAACGTGGTTCAGCGGGTTTGCATCACTTAACGGCAAATCGTTGACAAACGCTGGGACGTTCAGTGTTGTGCGCATTAAGCCAGACACCAAAGGGCAGCACAGACCTGTTATTACTCGCTCAAGCATGGCTGAACAAAACCAGTCTCTACCACAAATTGGACCCAGACCTGCCCAGGGTCTCGTAAGTAGATTGCACGGAGGAGTAGAGTTCGTTATTGGAATTAACTGTGAGGGACTTTTAAACCTAGGCCTGTGTATGGCCTTCAATTGAAGCTGCTTCTGCTCCGCCACTCTGCCATTGGACTCTTGATAGTCGTCTCCCCACGCTGCTGCTGGGGGAACTTTTTAACATAGGCCTCTGTATGGCCTTCAATTTTAGCTGCTTACGCTCCGCCACTCTGCCATGGGCCCCTGTACCGCCTCCTCATGCTGCTGCCAGGCCCGTAATCTGCCATGGGCCCCTGTACCACCTCCTCATGCTGCTGCCAGGCCCATAATCTGCCATGGGCCCCCGTACCGACTCCTCATGCTGCTGCCAGGCCCGTAATCTGTCATGGGCCGCTGTACCGCCTCCTCATGCTGCTGCCAGGTCCAGAGTGTGTCATGGGTCCCTGTACGGCCTCCCATTGCTGCTGTCTCCATCGCCACACTCTGCCATGTGCCACTTTCAGGTCTCCTCACACTGCTGGTGGGTTCCATTTTGTCATAGGGTGCTGTATGGCCTCCCATTGCTGCTGCCTCCACCGCCACACTGTGGCTCCACACTCTCTGGTTTTGGCCCCGTGACTGCCCAAATGAGTGAAGTGTGCGGTGATTCTAAGATCGACGGCACTCATCTGCATGTCATACTGACTGACAGTATTATTTCTCTTCCCCAGCAGACTCCAAGGGCATTTAAATTAAAGGTACAGTGTTCTGCACTAATATAAAGGCTCTCTGAAGCCTAGAAACACCCTTTTTATAAGTTAAATTCACAGCGAATATATTCGGCTCGAAGCAAATTTATTCGGCGAATTCGGCGAATCAGCCGAACCGAATTTTTGAATAATTCGCTCATCTCTACTCACAATGAACCACTGACCAGGATACAAACATTCAAGAATTTGTGCATTCTTAAAAAACTGACCTCTATAGCTGCAGGCTCTTGGAGCAATTCATCATCATAGATTGCAGAAGTTCTTCTCCAAGAAGCACAGCTCCTTCTGCACCTCCCTCATGCTAGAGCATGTGCACTGTATTTACTTTAGAGATTAGATATAGGAAGGCTGCAAAATTAGAACTGGGAGATGGGAGAAGGATGAGACAAGTTGGCTTACAGAACCTCTGTAACCAATGCCTCTGCTGTGAAATTTGGGGATGAATTACTCTACAATACATTTGGGTTAAGAGGTTAGTGAGGGTGAAAGTTCACCAACTGCTTGTTAAGAATATGTAAATACGTGGTTCACAGCATAGCCACAGGTTCAAGATAAAGCTTAAATACAACCAAATATGAAGGAGTACAGATGTAAAATGTCTGGTTAAAAATATGCTGATCACACTGCTTCCATTGATTGAGTTGTTAAGTGCATTTGTTTGCATTAGATAAAAAGTGTACAGTATGTTGCCAAACTTCTTAGAAATTCTGCACCATGCTTCATATGTAAATGATTGGACTCCACTGGGTACTTCAGACTTTCAAAGTCAGCCACAAGGCTTTACGCTTGTTAATTATTATTTAATATTGTGAAATCCCAAGGCTGCTAGCAGAGCTTTCTACAATTTGGCAAAAGTGCTCTTTGCAATATGCTACTTTCGCAGTCAGCAAAAATAAATTATTGCAGCTATCTTAGGAGGAATCCTTGTGGGACAAAAATAAAAAAAAACGTGAGATTAAGCTTTACTCTTTCTTGTTAATCACTTGTGGGATGAATGTATTTAATGGAACAAGGATAACACATTTAAAAAGCCACAAACAATAGATCTGAGTGAGATTCATATTTCTTGCTGTGAAGGCACTTCATGTATTAATGTAATTGCTTTTTTTTACTAAATGTTACCTGAGCAATCTCCAAGTGGTATTATTCCCACTGAAAAATTTGCATGTAGAATGTAGTAAGGTGCATGTTATTTTTTGGGAAAATAATGGGGAAGGATGCACATTAAAAATTTATTAAATTATAATACAGTACTATGTACAGTAGCTCAATTATTTGCTAGCATTCAATCAGCTGCCTGGACTCTTAAAAGATGGCTACAACCAAATACATTGCACAATCAGATCATACAATTTCCTTTATCCCCCATTCACTTTTTGAGCAGTTTTCTGCTTGCTTCCCTCATTCGGCTGACTAAGGTCCAAATCCCAATCTGCCTCTGTAAACACTTTTACACTCAGTTGCCCTATGCTTTATTGTTTTGCCTCATTTGTAGGAAGGCCCCTGTCAACGTGCAATCTATGCATTTTCCCACAAATGTTTAAGCCTGAAGAACTTATCTCCTCCTATTAATCTTCTACCCTTGCCTGAAGCTTGATACACATGCAAAAACCCTTGTATGACACCTGCAATATGCCTGGAAAATGCATGAAAACAATGCTTCAAAATCACCAGAAATATGCTTTGCTTGACCATCTGTTCAGGTGTAAATGCAAGCTTAGAATCACCATGTAATAAAAGGGAATTTTTAGGTTGTCTCTTACATAACAGATTTTTGTAGTTGTAAAGGAGATTGTACAATACCAATGCAAAGTATAATTAAAGATTAGGCTACTCTTGATAACTTCATGCTGACGAAACGCGATGGTTGAGCTAATTATGTCACATCCGGTTTCCGGTTCTCGGCAGTGGAATGCATATGGCATTCTGACCATGCTATTTTAAAGTGCCCATACTTCTGTTATCACATGTAAGTTCAATACTTTGTTTTAAATTATTTATTAAAATAATTTACACTATGGAGGTTTCCCTTTCTCTGGAGTCACTTCCCACGGACCGCACAGAGGACAGTAAAGTCTAGAATTGGAAGGAAATCACTATACCCAGCCAATACCCACTTCAATTTGGAGAGAATCCTGATCGCATATGACCCACCTAATAGAGGGGTCTAACCTTGCGGTGTACGCGGTGAAAGAGGGGGAGCACGCGTTGAAGCTTTTTGTCACATCAGTGGATTATGAGAGCACGGATATATTCACATGAGGAGCGCTGGAAGTTGGATTTCACTTCTTTAATGAAATAGAGATTTTTTTTTAGCACAAGAAAGACTTTATATTTGATACATAGGTGGAGGAGCATTATAGTACTGTATCCTGTTTTCATCATTTTCACAGTACTTTGGTTTTCATTTGATATTTGTTCATTCCATTGTTGCTTTTTGGGATCATGTACATAGGTGTTCCTTGGATACACTTTGCATATAGTGAGGGAGGTGCATTGTAGAACTCTTCAAATTTTTTATCATTTATCACTAATATAAAACCAACGCATTTTGGCAGCCAAACACTTTCTTCCTTTATTAGGATTACAAAACAAGTGCAAATACAGAGGTCATAAATATGAACATAAAAGGTTATGCATATAAGAATGAATCCTCACTGGCCTGCCTCGCCACAGGCTATCCCCGCGCTGCAGTCGATCCTGAACACGGCAGCCAGATTCATTCACCTCACCAACCGCTCCGTTTTCGCCACCCCCCTCTGCCAATCCCTCCACTGGCTTCCGATTGCAAAATGGATCAAATTCAAAATCCTAACACTGACATACAAAGCTGTACATCATACTGCCCCAAACTACATCACTGACCTAATATCCAAGTACCGCCCAGCATGCACACTCCGCTCCTCTCAAGACCTCCTTCTCTCTAGTTCCCTGGTCTCCTCCTCTCATGCCCCCCTCCAGGATTTCTCCAGGACATCACCTATCCTCTGGAACTCCCTACCCCAATCCATCAGACTATCACCTACTCTCCTCTCATTTAGGCGCACCCTGAAAACCCACCTTTTCAGAGAAGCCTACCCCACCCCCTGCTAATTGCCGACCTCCTCCACTCTTCCTACCACTCCATCCCCCACAGCTATCTCCTCCTGTACCACTATCCCCTCCCTCCTAGATTGTAAGCTCAATAGAGCAGGGCCCTCGAACCCCTCGTGTATCACATTGTATTGTTTTCGTACTGTCGCATGTTCTGTCTCCCTTTCTAATGTATAGCGCTGAGCGAACTGTTGGCACTTACTTACAAATACTGTATAATAATAATAATGAAAGTGACAAATTAAAAGTGAAAGGTTATTTACCCCACTGCACAGTATATTATATCTTATTTCAGCAGATAGAAGACTCAACATTAATATCTTACATACAGACACCAGAGGTCCCAAAAGTACTTTTGTATGATGTTCTGGACACAGCAATATGATGTTCTAGATACAGCAGTTCACTTAATATCACTGGAAAATCTAATTTAATGTATTAACTGTAATATTGTCCTATTTTTATTGAGATGTTGTCTATCATTCTTTTTTTTTTCTGTTTACTAATGAAGTGTACCACCCAAAACGTACTCTCCGCTCCTCACAAGACCTCCTGCTCTCTAGTTCCCTGGTCTCCTCCTCCAATGCTCATCTCCAGGACTTCTCCAGGGCTTCCCCCATCCTCTGGAAATCCCTACCCCAATCCATCACACTATTACCTACTCTCCTCACCTTTAGGCGCACTCTGAAAACCTATCTCTTTAGGGAAGCCTACCCCGCCCTCAGCTAATTACTGATCTCCTCCATTCTTCCTACCACTCCATCCCCCACAGCCACTTCCTCCTGTACCAGTATCCCCTCCCTCCTAGATTGTAAGCTCCAAGGAGCAGGGCCCTCGAACCCCTCGTGTATTGAATTGTATTGTTACTGTACTGTCTCGTGTACTGTCTCCCATTATAATGTATAGTGCTGAGCGAACCGTTGGTGCTATATAAATTCTGTATAATAATAATAATAATAATAATAAAGTGTTGTAACCTCTGGGGACAATTTTGTTTCTGCCAGGGCTTCATATTCTCTCTAGAATTATATTAATAAATGCTGCTTAACTCAAAAGTTTTAAATTCACCTTCTCAAAATTTTCCACTACCCCTCCAGCAACAGCTACAAGAAAGGGAGTTTGTAACATATACATATGTAAAAGACAAATGGGGTCATCTGCACTCTTGGCAATATGTAAGTTCCCAGAATATACTTTGCAGACTAGAAATGCAAACGGGGTCATCTGTACTCTTAATAACGTGTGAGCTACCTGAATGTACTCTTCAAGGGAAGAAAAATGGCTAGGAACATATCTTTCTATGGCTTAAGTTCAGCTGCGGCTGTCTTCTGTTTTATCTCATATATAACCAGACCTGTCAGTCCTTGTTAGCAATGTGCTTGTCAGCAAAGGTAAAAACATTACTACAAAGTGCTGTCTTATCATCCCTTCTCTAATACCTCCCTAGTGTGTTTCATTTTTTTTTCTCTTTGGTTGCATTAATGCAGATGTTTAGTCCCATGGTCTCCATTTGGCCTGCAGTGAACCTCGTGTATGCAAATAGTTTTATAGAAACTTGTTATACTTTCTTGTATAAACCATTTCATAAAATAACAATTGGAAGCTGTCTGGTTGTTACAGGCAATTTTCATACAGATCCAGTATGTTCTACTCGTGTTCAATGGAACTTAAAACATATGCATACAAATTGCCTCTACAGAAAAGTGAAAGCATTCCACAGGAAATGGTGACCCCAATTAATTCCACTTTGTAAGACTGATATAAAACATTATGGTGAACAATGATTAGAAATGCAGTGAGTGCACAAGTAAATGCAAATATAATTATATGTATATATATATATATACACACATCCCGCTTTCCATAACCAATAATGTGCAAAAAAACAAATGAAAAATGTTGCAGCTAATCTGCTGTCATGTGATCCCATGCCAAAAATTAAATTAGAAATAAAATAGTGCACGGCAACAAAACAATGACTCTATAGAATATTCAATATAAGACTCATATATCTGCTCTGTGTTATTAAAATAAAAAAATACACACATCAGAAATATAATACAAAAAAACAACCATACAAGTGAATCAATCATTCCAGTACAATATCTTCAATAAAAACTTTTATATCACCAGTAAAGTGTTCATGTGATTATTTTCAAATGTTCATATGATCCCCAGATTCATGCAAAAAATATACAGTATATAAACAAAATAATTAAAAAAATTAAATAAAATATATCACACCGTATGTACAGAGATATTCTCCAAATCCATGCAAAATTCCTTTGTTCTGAACCCACTGTAGTGACCACCATCACCTATCATGCAAACTGCTTACCTAAATCCCTGACTCACTAAATAGTCAGGACAGTATGCGCTTGCCCTTAAACCAGGGTAGGTATTTAATCCAATGGCATCTCCGGATTCATCAACCATTGGTCTCAGTTCTTCCTCCTCTGGTCAGTACTCTTCCACAGCAGTCACTCATAGAAAATATACACCACTTCTCACAGTGCAGTATTATTAATATACAATCCCTTTAAAACTTCTTTTATCAAAACACTCACAAAATAAGTGCACTTCCAAACCAGTGCACAATGAAAATCACCTACTTAAACCATATCACATTGCCCCCTTAAAGATAAGCATCAACTCCAGAGTAAATGTATGACCTCGGCTTACTGCTGGTTTCCGGACATAATGACGTCACATCTCTCTGTTACTGACACGTTTCATTACGTGACTTTATCAAAGGTAATACTTGTTGATGTGGTACTAGATTGCTAAAAAATTCCTGTACTATTAGAGGTGGTTCTGTGTTTTTATATGTAGAGAGGGAACATCATTTAAAGCTGGTGTTTCCTTTAACCGAACGTCAGTCTTCACAAATACCGGTCTAAATCTAAAGACAAGACTTCTACCAAGCCTTGAAAAATTAAAAGTTCATATCTTCTGAAACACAATTGCTGTGTACCTGCATCTTAGCCAAAATGGGCTTTAATTAAATAACCAGGTTGTATGACCTTGTTCCCGGTGCTCCTCTTCACACAATCACACATAGAGGGTGAGTTTCTGGATGGAGAATTTGACCAAAGACTGGAAGATATAAGCAACCAGCTGCTAAATGTAATACCCAACAGCCCGATGATATAATTTATCAGTCTCTATTCATAAAAATAAATATATTCATTTAGAACAGGGGTCTCAAAACTTTTTAAACAAAGGGCCAGCTGACTGTCCTTAAGGCCTTAGGGGTGGCCGAACTGTGGCCAGTGTAAGTAGAAAATGTCCCAGCATCAGTGAGAGTAAACACTGCTCCACCATTGGTTTTAACAGGAGGAATAGTGCCCCATTGTTGGCTTTACCAGGAGGAACAGTGAACCATGGTTGGTATCAATTGCAAATATAGTGCCCTCTCAATGGTGTCAATGGGAGAAATAGTGCCTCATCATTGGTCTTAGCAGGAATAATAGTGCTCCATCGTTAGTATCAGTGGGAAGAAGAGTGTCCCATTAATGGTGAAAGTGTGAAGAATGGTGCCTCATCATTGGTGTCAGTTGGAACAATAGTATCCCAAGGGCCAGATAGAGGCAAGCAAAGGGCTGCATCTGGCCCCTGGGCCACAGTTTGGAGACCACTGATTTAGAACATGCTCCGCTCCCCTCACCCAATTCTAAATTAGAGAGAGATAAAATGAAGAAGCTACATCTGGGCCATCCTATTAAAAAGCCCAGTATGCTCTTTAAACAAAGTGTCAAAGGAGTAACTTTACATTAAATGTTTATTTCCACACTAAATGTTTTAGAAGTGGAAAAGTGACTTGAAAGATCAGTTTATAAACTTGTAAACATTCCACAAACATTAAAGAGAGGTTTCCAACTGATATTAAAATTCAAAACATAAAAAAAGATACTTTCTTTTTTAAATGTCAGTTCTGAGCTTGATATTTTAGTTGTGTATACTGGCAAGCTGAATTACATTATGGCTTTGTATATTGGTATTTCAAGTAATACAAAAATCCCAATGGGAATTGTTAGTTCCTTAGAACCTCCATAATCATTTTAAATTCCAAAAGATGACATCACATACCTCCTCTTGGGTGTACTCAATTAGGTGTCAGTTCTGAGCTTGATATTTTAGTTGTGTATACTGGCAAGCTGAATTACTTGATGGCTTTGTATATTGGCATTTCAAGTAATACAAAAATCCCAATGGGAATTGTTAGTTCCTTACAACCTCCATTATCATTTTAAATTCCAAAAGATTACATCACATACCTCCTCTTGGGTGTACTCAATTAGGTGAAGGAAACATATAGCTGGAGAATCTTGCTTTGAGAAGCTAACAGCTTCAATGCAGCTTTGTGGTGGGGGAAGGGAAGGGTGATATACAATATTGCTGGGAAATCTCATATAGTAGATATGATAAGCTAGCAGGTCATTTAGCCCAGCAGTGCCTACCTGAAGTTGTTATTTAGACCAAAAACATACAGAGAAATACAATATGTGTTCATTCATGAAAGACCGTTTAAACAACCATGCAAACATGCAGTGCAATAACTCAATAAGATTTATATTTAAAAGTTTTTGCACATGGCACACATCAGGAATATTTTTTTATGGTGTTTATGGTCAGTTCCACTAAGCATATCTCTCATAATTCGTGTGTTACTGATCACACACATTCTACCATTTTAAAAAGCCATATAATGATATAACTTTCAAATAATTTAAAGGGATTAGTATTCTTAAACTACCAGGGATCCCTGTAACCTTTATAAATTCAGAGAGATGCTTTTTTCCAGAGGCTGTAATTTACAGTGAATATATTACCTTCCTTTTTTTAAGGTCACTGCTGTTTCTCATATTTTAATAAATCAAGGTGATGACATGGCAAAGTAAATCACAGTGATTCGTAGAAATGCCAGTAGCAAAGCATGAATTTAATATCACTCAGCATTACATTGATAATCAGGGCTCATGTAGAAAAGACACTCTCCTGCTGGTATTACATCTGGAAAGCTCGAGCGCTAGTTGTTTGATGTACAGTGTTAGCACTGTGTAACAGATGGTTCTCTAAGACCCCAACACTCCAGAATTTATTTAAAAAGACAAAATGTAAAGGACATAGTTCATGGACACTTAGGGGCATATATATAAAGCAGTGAATTTGACATTCTACAAACATTCACTGCAGGTGCATGTGTTTTGTTCAGTCTTTTTTATGGAAGTTTTTATAAGGATTACAGGTAAAGAGAACATGTATCCATCAATACAGTGTTCAAATAATTGGAAGAAAAGATTGACATCACAGTTTGTTGCATTGTTGCAATAGCAGTAGCACCATAGCTAGTATACAAAGTCGCAACATATCAAAATATACAATATCAACGATAAGGCAACCACGATCATAAAATGATGTAGTGACCTCAGACTGATCAAGTCGATCGTCGTGTCCATAATATATCACATGTAGTAAGCGGTTACCCAAAACATAGAGTATTTTTGTAATAACAAATGACTCATCTAAAATCCACAGATACATGAGATAACATAGCCATAATACAAGAAAAGATAGAAAAGGGTAAAGGTAAAGTAGGAGGGAGGGAAAAAGAAGAGGGGGGTTGCTCTCCTATTCTCACCTCACCAATAAGAAGCAATATAATAGTAAAGGTGTAACCAAATTTGCAAATTTTTGTGAAGGACAGAAAAGCATCCAAGAGGCTCAAGTAGACGTATGTCAGGTGCATGTGTTTTAAATGACATTGGTTGATTCTCCATTAAACAATGTTGGAGAGCAACATGTTTCTATATCAGACATTTATGGAGTCTTACTGCATGGTTGCCAAAGAACTATTGAATGCTATTTTGTAGTGTCACGAAAAATAAGTATTTACAACAGGATGTGTAACAAAAGGCTGCATACCAAAATCCTTGTCCTGGGAGTTTACACCTACCCCCTAACAGTGGAGCATGGCCTCAGCCCAGATGCCCCGGTGATGGACGCTTGATCATTGGATGGAGAACTACACCAGGCAGGTCAAAGGTGTGTGTGGGAGTGCTTGAGAGGGCCTTTAAATATAGTGTGGGCCATGTCTGGCATCTCTTTCTGCTCTGACGTGGGACCAGTTAAAAAGATACTCAGCTTTGAGGACGAACTTACGTAACGTATCATCTTTACTATTATTCCTATATACAGGTGAAAAATTAGAATATCGTGCAAAAGTTCATTTATTTCAGTAATGCAACTTAAAAGGTGAAACTAATATATGAGATAGACTCATTACATGCAAAGCAAGATAGTTCAAGCCGTGATTTGTCATAATTGTGATGATTATGGCTTACAGCTCATGAAAACCCCAAATCCACAATCTCAGAAAATTTGAATATTGTGAAAAGGTACAATATTCTCGGCTCAAAGTGTCCCACTCTAATCAGCTAATTAAGCCATAACACCTGCAAAGGGTTCCTGAGCCTTTAAATGGTCTCTCAGTCTGGTTCAGTAGGAATCACAATCATGGGAAAGACTGCTGACCTGACAGTTGTGCAGAAAACCATCATTGACACCCTCCATATGGAGGGAAAGCCTCAAAAGGTAATTGCAAAAGAAGTTGGATGTTCCCAAAGTGCTGTATCAAAGCACATTAATAGAAAGTTATGTGGAAGGGAAAGGTGTGGAAGAAAAAGGTGCACAAGCAGCAGGGATGACCGCAGCCTGAAGAGGATTGTCAGGAAAAGGCCATTCAAAAGTGTTGGGGACTTTCACAAGGAGTGGACTAAGGCTGGAGTCAGTGCATCAAGAGCCACCACACACAGACGGATCCTGGACATGGGCTTCAAATGTCGTATTCCTCTTGTCAAGACGCTCCTGAACAACAAATAACTTCAGAAGCGTCTTACCTGGGCTAAAAAAAAACAGACCTGGTCTGTTGCTCAAAGTCCAAAGTCCTCTTTTCTGATGAGAGCAGCTTTTGCATCTCATTTGGAAACCAAGGAACCAGAGTATGGAGGAAGAATGGAGAGGCACACACTGCAAGATGCTTGAAGTCCAGTGTGAAGTTTCCACAGTCTGTGTTTATTTGGGGAGCCATGTCATCTACCGGTGTTGGTCCATTGTGCTTCATTAAGTCCAGAGTCAACGCAGGCGTCTACCAGTAGATTTTTGATCTGAGCACAGGCCTGGCAGGGCAGGAAGGGAGAGACCATCGAATGCCCACCCCTCCCTGCGGCTTACCAGACCACATGCCCTCATTAGCATCCGGGTACCCTTTTAAATAACGGAGCACCCTGATGCTACCCCCCTCTCTGTGAATGAGTAAGGGGTACTTGTACCCCTACCCATTTATTAAAGGGCCACATTTAGAAAAAAATAGGCCAGACTTTTGAAAAATTCCTTTAATTGAACAAAAAAAACCAACAGTTTTTGACAAATCCTTTAATAATAAAAAAAGCCAAAAAATAGTTCCATCGTTGTAATCCATCGTCAATCACGACGCCTAGCACTGCCGAAATAAAAAAAACCCCAATGCCCGCAATCTGACAGGTCTGACATCTGCCGGTTAGATGTAAACAAATGAAAAGAGCTAGCGGTCACGTCCCCGCCCAATTGTGCTGTGATTGGCCAAAGTATTGCATCTGACCTGTGGTCAGGTGCATTTCTTTGGCCAATCATGGCTCTCACAACGCACTGTGACATTAACGATTCCACTACTCACATTTGTTGCACACATGCATGCATGTAAGCACTATCGACCACAGCATATGATTTAAATAGCAATCTGGATGATCCATCCAATCTTAGTATGTCTGACTAAGACCTGCCCTAATGTGTTTCGTCATTCCTTCTCTGTTATATTGTTCTATGAACTCTGTACTTTTAGAACTTTAAACCCTATGTGCTGGCATACTGGGATGGATTGACCGCAGATCCACCGTCCAACAGGGTCAGAACTCCTAACTGTGTGCACGAGGCCTGGGGAAATATATATACATATATATATATATAAATATATATATATATATATATATATATATATATATATATGTATATTTATTAGTTTTTTCATATTGTAAAAGCAGGCACATGTCAACAATAAAAAACATAATTGCTATGAAAAAATCAAATACAGACACCAGTTTTTCCATGCTTAGAAGATTTTGTTAAATTGGCAAAAAACAAAATTATAGATAAAAATACTGTCACCTAAATCTAAAAAATAAGCACTAGCACACAGTGCTTCACACTTTAAAATGACTGCAATTCTGAGCAAATTATAGAGAGAGATGCTGCCACCTTAATCTAAAAAGTAACAAATGACAGGCAGTTCTCTTCAATTTATTTCATATTACTTAGACCAGTATTTTGCTGTTAAAGTGTCACTAAACCCACAACAGTAAAATCAGTCTGTATATGCAGTAAAGCATGCTTGTTATACTCACTGTGGAACCTAAGGGGTTAATCCTCCGCATTGTGTAAAAAGGCTATTTGATCTTGACTTCTATGATCCTCCCCCTCTTCCAGTATCCCCCTTTTATCTCCTGATAAGACATATCATGTATTGCTAGAAAGGTTTTTCTTTTTTTCTTGTGCATGTGATCAGCACAGGGCCAATCAGCACTGTCCAGCCAGAGGTCAGGGGTTCTACATCCTTCTAGAACAGAAAGAAAACTCCTCCTAAAAGCTTTAACCAGTGCTCTGCTGAACACTGATAGAAGTCACAAAACTGCTCTAACTGTTGATGAGAAAAGGTATTTAGCAGTTTTTATTTGCTAAGATAAATGCATTTCCATGTTCTGTGTTCTGTGGGAGACCAGATATAGTGAATGCAGGGTCCTGGGTTTAGTAACAATTTAACAGTGGACCTGCTAACAAAGATGTGATACATTACTTCCATAATTCCTAGTTGATATTAACCCTAGTTTAGGGTTAACATTTGATCGAGATCGCAACTGAACAACAACATGCTCAAGGACAGGAAATCCAGGAACAGTGGGGTAAAAACTAATAAGTAATGTACCAGCAGGCAACATTTCAAACAGGAAAAATGTCAAAGAAATTAAATGGTGGTCTTTACATATTCTTACAAATACAGATGGACATATAGATTGAATTAAATAATAGATTTGCAAAGAATATAAAACGAGTAGGAAATAGTAAAGAATGTGGTGTATTGCTTCTGCCATGTATGCAGTCTTGTCCTGTATTTTTTGGTGAAATGCTGAAGAAAGAACAATACATAATACAGAATACCTACGCACCTCTAGCATGTAACATCTTAAAAAACAGGAACTGACTTAGCAGGTACTATATATGGAACACTGAATATAGAGAGCTAGACAATAATACCAGAATGGAATCTACAGATGACAGCAACATATTATAGATGTTATGTGAATCTGGCACTTCTTTGCCTCAGTAACAAGATCTAAGGAAGTCATTTTATTCAAAAGAAGACAAGAAAAGGCTTCAGTAGACAAAGACATTTAAATGGTAAATTTGATTGGTGTAATATAGATAGTTATACCATATCCACCAAACTACATGAACATCTTAAATTAATACATAAATGTTTTATTAGTATTTTCAGAAGTATTTTATATTTTTACTAAAGTGGACCTTCCATTAAAGTGGAAAGTGTGCTTTACTGTCAGTCCTCGCATCCCTCAAACATAAATAGCTTAAAACAACCATTACAAATACAGTTTTTGTTAAGAAAATAAAGAAATACTAACCTGGCTTAACCGGGACTTCTGAGATTTGTTTTGGTAATAACTTTATTTTTAAAGGGGTTTTTCATGCAATATGTGTTTGGGGGCTAACAGTACAATGGAAATATGTTTGCATAATAAGTCCATTTTAAAGGCTTTGTCCACCATTGTCCACCCCCACCCTCAACTACCCCCCAATTTACCTGAATCAAGAGGTACTTCTTCTTCTTGGAGTACCTGCTTTCATTCTGTTGTTTGAATTTAAGGTGGCTGTATGTGGCTCTTCCTGCAGTGTCTAGCCATCTATTAACAGATTATTCATCTGTTAATGGGAAGACCACAAGGCCCATCTGCCACTACGAGTGATTCATATATCATTCCAGCACAAGTCCATTGTTTATCTCCTATAGTCCCGCAATATAAAGTCCATACCTCTGTACAAAGCTGATTGGGATTACAATGCTCTGCAGGCTTCAGTGTAAATAAGTAATGAATAAACATTAATTTTATTAGCAATAATGACTATAAAAAATGTTTAAAATATACATTTTGTTTAACTATTTTTCCACTTTATTATCTATTTGTATAAAATATTAGGGCTCCTCTGCTCCTTCATATTTAAAAAAAATACTGTCTTTGGGGCTTTTTTGCTAGATGCCCTGTTCAGCTGTTTTCGGCAGCTGCCCAGTTCCTCTGTGAGCCTGGGGCCAAACAAAGCCTGTTTCAGAGCTGTTCCCAGTGCTGAATGAACATGGAAGTGTTCAGATTTAAGCACGTCTGGGTTCAAAATTTCTGATTGCTCATGACTGGCACATGGAAGTCAGCAGAGGTCCCTTGCAAATAGGGATTAGCCAAACATACCTGGGTTCTGTTTAGGCAGGTTCACAGAACATTACTAAGGTTAGAGTGCTGAATCTGAACCCTAATTAAGTCAATAGGAGTGTTAAAAAACAAAAATGGACATTTTCTAATCTAATAGGCCTAGGAAATTTCGATAACATGTCAAGGGGATGCCCTTAATCTATCTGTGAAGTGACGCATCTGTAGGATGTATAAGAGCTACTACAGAAAAGCTGACATTTACAAATTAAAACTGCAGCCTAATTTCCTGGAAAAAAAAAGCTTTTGCTGCTTTACTTCAGCTGGAGATTCCCTTCTTATATACCAAACCCTTTATCTTTGATGAAGTGTGGTATGGATGTCAAGGGAAATCCCAGAGGAAAAAAAATGAACGCCTCCCCAAAACAAAAATCCATACAAGATCCTTACGCAAGCATGCCACCAGGCTGGCCTTGAAAGAGGGGGTGAGCATACAATCAATAAACGATGTCCACTATGAGATCTCACACTAGCACTGAATCTCCTGGTCCTAGGGTTGACTAACCTCCATCTTGTCCAGTCACCATTGGACCTGGAACATTGCTTCTAGCACTGATTACTACAGTGATTTGCAGATCACACGGGGATTGGACCAAGCTGGACCAATGTTGCTTATAACTAAACTTAAGCTTTAATTTTTGCTGTACTGGCTAATATATATATATATATATATACATACATACACACAGGATATACATACATATATGTAATATATATATATATATATATATATATATACCGTATTTTTCGCTCCATAAGACGCACCTGACCATAAGACGCACCTAGGTTTTAGAGGTGAAAAACAAGAAAAAAAAAATATTCTGAACCAATGGACTGCAGACATAGTACAGGGGATGACCAGATACTGCGGACATAGTACAGGGGATGACCAAGAGACTGCGGACATACTACAGGGGATGACCAGAGACTGCGGACATAGTACAGGGGATGACCAGAGACTGCGGACATAGTACAGGGGATGACCAGAGACTGCGGACATAGTACAGGAGATGACCAGAGACTGCGGATATAGTGCAGAAGATGACCAGAGACTGCGGACACAGTACAGGGGATGACCAGAGACTGCGGACACAGTGCAGGGGATGACCAGAGACTGCGGACACAGTGCAGGAGATCACCAGCGACTGCGGACACAGTGCAGGAGATGACCAGAGACTGCGGACAGTGCAGGGAATGACCAGAGACTGCGGACAGTGCAGGGAATGACCAGAGACTGCGGACAGTGCAGGGAATGACCAGAGACTGCGGACAGTGCAGGGAATGACCAGAGACTGCGGACAGTGCAGGGAATGACCAGAGACTGCGGACAGTGCAGGGAATGACCAGAGACTGCGGACAGTGCAGGGAATGACCAGAGACTGCAGACAGTGCAGGGGATGACCAGAGACTGCAGACAGTGCAGGGAATGACCAGAGACTGCAGACAGTGCAGGGGATGACCAGAGACTGCAGACAGTGCAGGGAATGACCAGAGACTGCAGACAGTGCAGGGAATGACCAGAGACTGCAGACAGTGCAGGGAATGACCAGAGACTGCAGACAGTGCAGGGGATGACCAGAGACTGCAGACAGTGCAGGGAATGAGCAGAGACTGCTGACCTTTGGGGAGGGAGGGGGAGCGGGTACTTGAATTTGACAGGTACCCGCTCCCACTTCCGCGGAGTTGCCTTCCCTCTTCTTCCCGGGCCGGCTTCTGTGACAGCCGGGTGCCCACTGCGCATGTGCGAGAAGCGCTGCGCTTTGTGAATGGCCCGGTGCCTTCTGGGACCTTTCATGTGTTCCAGAAGACTCCGGATCATTCACAAAGTGCAGCACATGTGCAGTGGGCATCCGGCTGTCACAGAAGCCAGCGCGGGAAGACTGTGCAGCGCTGGAGCGAGGAACAGGTAAGGCCCTGCAGGAGACAACAGCTGAGCGGCCGGCCCAGTATTCTGTCATGGTGGCCGCAAAAATACTGGACCGGCCGCTTTATATTCGCTCCATAAGACGCACTGACATTTTCCCCCCTTTTTTGGGGGGAAAAAAGTGCGTCTTATGGAGCGAAAAATACGGTATATATATATATATTTTTTAGGGGTATGTATAGTAATGTTTTTTTTTCTTCAAAATACTTTTTTTTTGCCCTTCAGAGTTAAAAAATAACCATGTTATGTATTTGTGCATTTTTATTACACTGCTCATATAAATATGATTGAGTGTTTAGGATGATAATTTATGCATAAACAATTATCACCAGGAGATATTCCTGTCTTAGACTCCTGCTGATACCTCATGAATAAAATGTTAAATTAAACAATAAAAATAGCTGTGGATGCTGCTGGACTGAATTTATTCAATGCAAGAACTCTTCGTAATTCTGTGTAGCATCCTTCCCATGGCACTCATATAGTTTCTACATGTGACCTCTCCTCCCTTCCAATCTTTATTACATCCACTTAGCATCATGCCTGGCTACACCATTATCCCCCAACTAGATGGTAAGCCAAAGTTGCTACAACAGGCATTTAAGCCATTACAACTGTGTTCCACTGAGATATTTAAAGCAACTGCCAATGTCTATTATATCATTTGGTTTATTAAGTAATTCATTTATGATGGTAATATGGGAGGGAACAGTATATGAAATTATGCTTTAATGCCCAAAGATGAAAAAGAAATTATAAAAGAAAAATAAATTATAATGGTTTGAGGTCAATTCTTATTTTTCATGTAAATGCAATGTCAGTCAAAATGTTTCAATTTCTTTTAATGGAATGGTTAGAACCTCCATCAAGTTTTATTGCTCTTGGTATTCCTGTGATGGAGAGTTTCCCTCACTTTTAGTGATATTACAATGATGGCCATTGACAATTTATTTATTATTTCAGGTACTTATATAACACTGTCAATTCATGCAGTGCAGTGCTGTGCACTGTCAATTCATGCAGTGCTTTTCCCATCTAAATTGGCCCTAGTATGTATGAATGTGAGTTAGGGACCTTAGATTGCACACACCTTGAGGTTAGGGACTGATGTGAAAGTACAATATATATTATTGACTTTCACATCAGTCCCTAACCCTCAAGGGGTGTGCAATCTAAGGTCCCTAACTCACATTCATACATACTAGGACCAATTTAGATGGGATCTAATTAACCTACCAGCATGTCTTTGGAGTGTGGGAGGAAAACCCATCCAGGCACAGGGATCACATGCAAACTCCAGGCAGGTGGTGCTGTGGCTGGGATTCAAACCAGTGACCCTAGTACTGCCAGGTGGAAGTGCTAACCATTTAGCCACTGTGCTGCCCACAATGATGAAAATTATGTATTATGGATGTCCATGTCTTCCTGTCCCAGTGACCACTACACACCCATTTCTTGCACAAGTCTTAGAAACAGAAAGTGATGAAAAATCTCCCAAATGGGGTAACAGACAGAAATAAAAACTTGACAGCTTTTAACTCTTCTCCACTTAATCCTAAAAACACACTTTAAAACTATTGCTTTATTTTTTAATATGAACATCCAATACATGACAAAGATCCGTAAGTTAGTTACATGATCAAAACCTCCTACTGGAGCCATCTGATAAGGAAGGAGTCAGTGCACTCATTCCAGGTCTGTAAACAGCCAGCTTGTTTCAACACAGCAGAAAGCTGCAATAGCGGAGAATTTGAAAAGAGACTAGAGCTCTCTCTGCTGGCTGAAAGAATGAATATTAACTACTTGCCGACTCACCACAGTCATCTTACTGCGGCGGGGCTGCAGTTACAGGCACCATGACCTACTGGTATGTCACTGCCTGTTTCCAGGTGTGATTTGACACAGCAGGAGTTCATCAACAGATCCTGGCCAATGATTCATGGTCGGGACATGTTGATCAGCTGTGTCAGTAAAACAGCCTAGAGCTCTGTGTTGGTGAACACAGAGTGGGATATCACTTTGTTTCTTTTCCCTGCTAAGCAGGGAAATAAATAGATCTGCAGTACAAAGCAGCACACAGTAAACACATTAACACTGGATAGGCACACCATTACCCCTTGATTGCCCCTAGATGTTAACCCCTTCCTAGCCAGTGTCATTAGTACAGTGACAATGTATATTTTTAGCACTGATCACTGTATTAGTGTCACTGGTGATGTCAGCGTCAAGTAGTCAGTGCACACAAAGTGTCAGTCAGTGTAAGATTGCACACTGCACTAGCCCACATTCCTGCTAGATGGCGCTGATCGCCACCACTACTAGTACAAAAAAAAATACACAAAAACTCCAGTATATATATCCCATTGTTTGTAAATGCTATAACTGTGATGCAAGCCAATTATTATACACGTATTGGGATTTTTGTTCTTACCTAAAATATGTAAAAGAATAAATTTTGGCCTGAATTTATGACAAAATTTGATTGTTTTATGTTTTATAACAGAAGACGAAAAAAGTTTAGTTTTTTTTCACAATTTACACATTTTTTCATTTATATAATAATAAATGTAAAAACCCAGTGGTGATCAAATACCACCAAAAGAAAGCTCTGTTTGTGGTAAAATGATATAAATTTCCTTTGGGTGCAGTGTTGCATGAAAGCACAAATGTCAGTTAAAGTAGCGAAGTGCCATATAGCAAAATATGGCCAAGTCATGAAGGGGATAAAATCTTGCAGGGCTTAAATAGTTAATATGTAACATAATAATAATAATATAACATAATATTATTGTGGTTAATAATATTATAACATAATATTATTATGTTAGATACAAAGTACAAACATTCATTACACATTTATGACATATTAGAGTCTTTTATGTTTAGTTACTAAAAATATTTATACAAATTACAAAAAGGTGTAATTGTACAGGTCTGACACAGTTCAGAGCAAAGTGTCTTCATGTTCACAGATTTGTAAAGACACCATGCTACAAAAGAGAGTAACAGGGTCTTGATTTTGTTAAATTGAGGAATAGTTGCAGTAATGCACATCTTAAAATAATGCCAAGCTGTACTGTGATCCAAACTGTAAGGCACAGCATATTAAAGTAGATGTAAACCCTTAGTGAAAACATCTAGTTTGCTACAGGTCTGTGCATCATAAACTATTTATAATTTTTCAAAATAAAATATTTTCACCTTTTTTTAAATCTTTTGATATATCTCAGTGCTGTTGCTGTTTTGCAGCCACTTCTTGACTTCATGGCAATGGTTGCATGCCTGTGTAATGTGTGTCGAAATGGCTGTTTGTAGTCCCTATCAGAATTCAGTGTGACAGGATGACAATGCAAAACAAATGGGAGACAGGGACAGAGTGCTGTCACGTATAACATGAAGTTCCTGAACAAGAAATCTTTTTCATGTCTCCTAATAAATGTTTTACCATCAAATCTTCAGACAAGACATTACAATTTATGATTTTACGTTATCTTTTAAATCACTTAAAATTACAAATTGTGACCTGTGAGTAGATATTTAACTGTTGCCACACTAAGGCTGATATAAAAGCTTTCTTAAAAAGATTTTCCAGTCTGGTTCCAACTTCAACATAAAACCCTTAAAGACTTTTCTAGAATTTTATGCACCCATTCTTCTATCAAGCATAACATTCGTTAGAGCATATAACTTTTCTACTGTCCAGAGGTAAGTTTTAAGTACTCTAAATGACTCCTGGAGTTCTACTGAAGCTTGAGGATGAGATGTATGGCATATCTGTAAATCAACTTTCCAGAATTTATAAACTAAAATCTTCTACAGAATTTGAAAATACTACTCTTCACAATAGGGTTTACCTTTGTTCCTACAATATACTGTAAACACTAAGCATCACAGATAACAAAGTGGTTCCTCATACTACTCTTCACTATGTGTATTTTCATGCTTGGCAGCAGACAGAGAAAAGAAACAATTGACCCTGTTTTTCAAACTATTTCTGCTAAATCTTATTTTATTAGCATTTTTCAAAAAGAATTCCAAAGACAACACAGGTAAATTTAGGGGAATTAAAGCCTTGATTACAGAGAGCTCTAAGACATCAACAGAGTAAGGATTTCTACAGTATATTCTTGATAGAGGGGTGTCCAATTCATTATTATTTTTTGTCCAATGGTCATGGAAATCATGTGTAGCACTACCCCCTTAGGGGCTGCTGGATTTGGGTCTCCCAATGCTTTGCAGGTCCAGGCTACATGCATTTTCACACTTTGCACACTTGGAGTCAATGAACTGTCCTTGAGCTTTGTTTTGTGGTTTTTATTAAGGGGGTAAACTTAGAAGGGGTCTAGGGGTATACGAGACACCCGAGGAATTGTAGGACTTGAGGACAACTCTGTGCAAGGATTCGGTTAGTAACAGTCTCTTCTTGAAGAGCACTAAAGGCTCTTAAGTGTACCTCCCCAGAATCTGGATGATTCCTCCTCTTCACCCAGCTGCCTGAGGACATCATTTAGCAAGGGGGACCTAGAGCTGTCAATTCAACAGTCCCAGATAAGAAGCTAGTAGGGTATTGCACCTGACTGCCCTCTCCCCTTATCTGGTCCAAGGGATATAAGAGTATTCACTCTGTTCTCTTCTGTTAGCTTGGGTTCATGGCTGCTTTCAGGACTTACACTGGACTGGCTCCTTCCCTGCTGTACAGGCTGTCCTCTCCAGGAGACATTGAGGCAGTGTAGATTATTTTCTCCAGTGACCTGCCTGTAGGTAGGCTCCCCTCCCTGGGGCTTCTCTCAGGCTCTTCACTCCAGCCTTCCTCAATCCATCTTGCACCCGACACAGCACTCCTCCCCCCTTGCCCTGGGCACCATGCCCATTCTCCTGTCAGGGGATTGGTCAGAGTCCCTCTAACATGCATATCTGGGCCTCATCCCCTCCTCCACCCCTCTTCCAGAAAGCTCTCAGGTTTCTGGAAAGGTGGGAGGGCTCCAGAAGAGCCTCCCAGCCTGTTACTCCCCAAGCTGACTCATCCCCTGGCTTCTACTCAGCCTCTATCTAACAAAAACTACCTTACAAACCTAGAGGGTGTTACCCATATCATTGAAGAGCTATTCACTGCCCAATAACATAAAAGAGACAATAACCAGTAATAGCTGGGGGGGTACAATAGAGGTGGCAGATAATCAGGGTTTTAAATATTTTATTGTGTGAACAGCAAGTCAACACTAATTCCTGATCAGTTGAGGGATATTTCAAGTGGCCAGGAAAACATCAAAAACACCTGAGGTATGGGACAAGGACCAGCTCAACCGTTTGTGAAAGAAGGGGTCCATTCTTTCAGAGTCTCCAGCCAGCATGCTGCATCATCAGCCAGAGATGGTGCATACAGTATATATTTTTCCACTCTGTGGATGTTGTAGCTCATGCTACAAAAGATAAGTATGTATTTTTAATGAGCCTTAGGGAACTTGGTTGTGTGGTTACCAAGGCTATCTCCCCTCATCCTGTGATTGCATTTTGAGGTATGGCTGAAACACACCCTTCCAAAAGGGCTGCACTTTATCACAACTCTACCATAAATGAAGGTGTGTTGCATGCTGGAATCTCAAGCTGATTCAGAAGAGGATGGAGACATGTTTTGTAGGGTTGTATGGCATATATACCACCAAGATAGGATTTTTAAAATCTTCTGAAAGAACCTCAAACTGAGGTATTTCTTTGTACCCCCCCCCCCCCCAAAGTGCACACAGCACTGAAATTGCCTGTATAATATTTTTTTTTTAAGAAATGCATAGCTGCTCAAATTGTGGGTTCAGGTGATAAAGTTCAGTCCTTGTTTTAAGTGACTGAATAAAGTCAGATAGTTGATTTGACCACACCTCCTGAGATTTTACTTAAATGCCGGCATCCAACAAATCTGAGCAGAATCATGGAGCCCAGTTTCAGAATGAGTTCCGGTACTAAGCTCCAGTAACAGGCCTGATGAGGGTGCACTAGTGCGGAGACTTGGGACACCTGACCTGCATCTTTAGTTGGGAGACCAGGGTTCCACACACTCCTATATGCTCTTCTGTGGCAGCCAGCATCTCTCCCTGCCAGGTGCCTGTACAACAAATGGCAGAGTGTACTGAAGCCACCTCCTCCTCAGCTCTGACATTCTCATGTACAAAGACAGTAGCTAGCGAGTAGGGACACCGCTCTGCATGATCCAAGCTGTTGATCTGAGGGCTGAAGGGGGTTCAATATGGATGGAAACTTACAGGAGGAAGGGGGACACATTGACCAGGAGGGGGGGAGCAACCAGAGTGCACACTTTGAGGAGTGATTTGGGAGGGGGGGAGGGATAAGAGGATATGTGATGGGGGGAGCTTGGGGAGGGGCGAGGACTTGTAATAGAAGGGGGGGCTGGATTTCTAATCCTCTCCCCTCCCAAAGTGCCTCTATCACATATCCATCCCCTACTCCACCTTCTAGCACAAGTCCACTCCCCTCTCAATGTGTCCCCCAGCACATATCCAACCTCCTCCTCTACCCCACCTTCTAGTACAAATCCTCTCCCCTCCCAAAGCACTCCCCAGTACATATCTGATCCCCCCACCTTCTAGCTCAAGTCCACTCCCCTTCCAAAGCTCCCCCAGCACATATCTGACTCCTCCTCCACCCCACCTTTTAGCACAAGTCCTCTCACCTCCCAAAGAGCCCTCTCAGTACATATTTGACCCGCCCTCCATCATGCCTTCTAGCACAAGTCCTTTCCAATCCAAGAGCATCCTCCCATCACATACCTGACCTGCCCTCCACCCCACCTTCTAGCACAAGTTCTACCCCCCCCCCAAAGCACCCCCCTCAGCACATATCCGAAGCCTGTGTTTTGTTTAATCATGCCCCTAGACCACCTCCCACTGTAAATTGTGCCCACACCCACTTTCCAGCAGCAAACTACTTGTGCCACAGGACTCTACATCCCTCAAGTGTCCCCCATTCTCAAGTTTGAAAGTTGTGATGTATAGATTTGACTGGTGCCAGTATCATATTTGTCTGAGCTTGAGGTCTATGATCTGACTTAAGAGATTAAGGATGGGTTGAAGTGGAATCTCATTTGCAGATCTGGTATATGGTTTAAGGAGGACATAGTAGAGTAAGACATGCCAGAAGGAAATTAAGGGTTGTTATAGATATTAGTAAAAGCGTGAAGTCTGGATGACAGCTCATATGAAGAAAATATTGGTTCCTGTTATTTTAGGTGTTCTACTTGCTGTTTATAGCATGGGTGAGAAGTAAGTGTATACCAAAGAGCCTCTGCATTTGTGACCTTCTTGATATAGTGATGTCATCTTTTGTTCTTGGTCTGTTAATATTGTATTTTTCTGCAAGAAGGTTCACATCTGAGCTATTTTTTTTTACTCATCTTTAAATATTACCTAACAAAAAACACACAATAAAAGGAAATATATTGTATGCAAAGCAAACATAAGTAAACCAAAGTTCCCTGTTGTTTTCATTGAGTTACAAAATTATTTTCTTTCTCTCCTTTTAGCTAGAGAAAATGTTGACTGAAAATTGAAATAACATCATTGATGTTTTCTTAGTGATGTAAACGTCTACTGCCAAATCGATTGCCATGAAAACAGATGGATATTTTTCTAGAACACTGCTGCTTGACCTTTTATAAACTGGAACCCTAAATGAAAGCTCTATTGATCTGGGACCTTAGAAATATGTAGCCCTCAATACAACATATTACACATCTGTCAATTTGAACCCCCTGTGGTTCCATAATCCATAGATATTACACTTCCTCTTCTAGAAAACATACTTGCAAGGTGCAATTTTACAATGAACTGCCAATAGCTAACTCCAGATGAAAATGTCTTGAAGAAATGCAATGAGTCAATAAAAAGAATTTGACATGAAGAAATGCAATAAAAAGAACAGAATTAAACTAAATCAAGGCAAAAGTTATAATTACTTGAAAAGTACAGAGAACTGAAGTTTGATTATATGAGATGAAAATGCATTCAGCTTGAAGGAAATTAATATTTTCTGGAAGTGGAAAGATCAGTAGCATATCAATATTAATTCAGATCCTACTTAAGGGAATTAAAAACACTGATTTGCCTTTGGAATTAATGATGCATAATCAGCATTTATCAATATCAGAAATTTCAGCTGAAAATAAAAGAATATTTTCTCATTGAAGATAGAACAAAAAAAAAAAACAAGTAGTGGATGTAAAAATTGGAAGATTGGAGGTGCCAAACCCAACTTGGAAACCAATCTATATGATGGTAGATCAAATAACAGAGCCACAGATAAACACATAAACACAGGCAGATAAATGGATGGACCAACAGGTCAATATATGATATTAAAAATTACATCGCAGAAGTAAACTTACAAGTAAAACTCAGAGCATCTGATGATTGAGATATCTATATATATATATATATATATATATATATATATACAGTTGCAAGAAAAAGTATGTGAACCCCTTGGGAGTACGTGGAGTTTTGCATGAATTGGGCATAAAATGTGCTCTGAACGTCATCTAAGTCACAACAATAGAAGAACACAGTCTGCTGAACATAATACTACACAAACATTAGATGTTGCCATGGTTTAATTGCACATAACATGTAAACATTCACAGCGCAGGAAGGAAAAAGTATGTGAACCTTTGGACTTAATAACTGGTTGACCCTCCTTTGGCAGCAATAACCTCAACCAAACGTTTCCTGTAGTTGCAGATCAGACCTGCACAACGATCTGGAGTAATTTTGGACCACTCCTCTTCACAAAACTGTTTCAGTGTAGCAATATTCTTGGGATGTCTGGTGTGAAACGCTCTCTTAAGGTCATGCCACAGCATTTCAATTGGGTTGAGGTCAGGACTCTGACTGGGCCACTCCAGAAGGCGTATTCTGTGCTGTTGCAGCCATTGTTTTGTTGAGTTACTTGTATGCTTTGGGTCATTGTCCTGTTGCATCACCCATCCTCTGCGGAGCTTCAGTTGGCGGACAGATAGTCGTACGTTTTCCTGCAAAATGTCTTAATAAACCCTGGAATTCATTTTCCCATCAATGACAACAATGCGTCCAGGCCCTGAGGCAGCAAAGCAGCCCCAAACCATGATGCTCCCTCCGCCATGCTTTACAGTGGGGATGAGGTTTTGATGTTGGTGTGCTGTGCCTTTCTTTCTCCACACAGTGTTGTGTGTTCTTCCCAAACAACTCAATCTTGCTTTCATCTGTCCACAGTATATTTTGCCAGTAGTGCTGTGGAACATCCAGGTGCTCTTTTGCAAACTTCAAACGTGCTGCAATATTCTTTTTGGACAGCAATGGCTTCCTCCGTGGTGTCCTCCCATGTACTCCATTCTTGTTTAATGTTTTCCTTATTGTAGATGTGTCAACAAAAATGTTAGCATGTGCCAGAGATTTCTGTAGGTCTTTAGCTGACACTCTGGGATTCTTCTTTACCTCATGCAGCATTCTGTGCTGTGCTCTTTCAGTCATTTTTACAGGACGACCACGCCTAGGGAGAGTAGCAACAGTGCTAAACTTTCTCCATTTGTAGACAGTCTGTCTTACCGTAGACACATGAACATCAAGGCTTTTGGAGATACTTTTGTAACCCTTTCCAGCTTCATGAAAGTCAACAATTCTTGATCGTAGGTCTTCTGAGAGCTCTTTTCTGCGAGGCATGGTTCACATCAGACAGTGCTTCTTGAATCCAGTAAACCCAAAACAGGTGTGTGTTTTTTAAGGGCAGGACAGCTGTCAGCAACACATCCAATATCATCACACTGATTGGAGTCAAGGTTGGCTCACTCCTGGCTCCAATTAGCTCTGGGAGAAGTCATTAAGCTAGGGCCTCACATACTTTTTCCTCTCTGCACTGTGAATGTTTACATGTTATGTGCAGTTAAACCATGGCAACATCTAATGTTTGTGTAGTATTATGTTCAGCAGACTGTGTTCTTCTATTGTTGTGACTTAGATGACGTTCAGAGCACATTTTATGCCCAATTCATGCAAAACTCCACGTAATCCCAAGGGGTTCACATACTTTTTCTTGCAACTGTATATATACACACACTATATTGCCAAAGGTATTGAGGCACCCCTCCAAATCATTGGATTCAGGTGTTTCAATCACCTCCATGGTCACAGGTGTGTAAAATCAAGCACCTAGGCATGCAGATGTCTTCTACAAACATTTGTGAAAGAATGGGTCGCTCTCAGGAGCTCAGTGAATTCAAGCGTGATACCGTGATAGGTTACCACCTGTGCAATAAGTCCATCCGTGAAACTTCCTTGCTACTAAATATTTCATGGACAACTGTTAGTGGTATTGGAACAAAGTGGAAGCAACTTGGAATAACAGCAACTCAGCCACAAAGTGGTAGGCCATGTAAAATGTCAGAGCGGGGTCGCCAACTGTCCACAGAGTCAATAGCTAAAGACCTCCAAACTTTGTGTGACCTTCAGATTAGCACAACAGTGCGTAGAGAGCTTCATGGAATGGGTTTCCATCGCCGGACAGCTGCATCCAAGCCTTACATCACCAAGTGCAATGCAAAGCGTCAAATGCAGTGTTGTAAAGCATGCTGCCACTGGCAGTGGAGACATGTTCTTCTCTGTCTGGTAATCTGATGGATATGTCTGGGTTTGGTAGGTGACAGGAGAACGGTGCTTGTCTGACTGCATTGTGCCAAGTGTAAAGTTTGGTGTTTGGTGGAGGGGGGATTATGGTGTGGGGTTGTTTTTCAGGGATTGGGCTTAGTTTTAGTGACGGGAACTCTTGTCAGCGTACCAAGACATTTTGGACAATTTCATGCTCCCAACTTTTTGGGAACAGTTTGGGGATGGCCCCATTTGTTCCAACATGACTGCGCATCAGTGCACAAAGCAAGGTCCATAAAGACATGGAGGAGCAAGTTTAGGGTGGAAGAATTTGCTGGTCTGCACAGAGTCTTGACCTCCCTACCTTTGGGATGAATTAGAGCGGAGACTGCGAACCAGACCATCTCCAACATCAGTGTCTCACTTCAGAAATGTGCTTCTGGAAGAATGGTCAAACATTCCCATATACACACCCCTAAACCTTGTTGACAGCCTTCCCAGAAGAGTTGAAGCTGTTATAGCTGCAAAGGGTGGGCCAACTCAATATTGAACCCTACGGACTAAGAGTGGGATGCCATTAAAGTTTATGTGCGTGTAAAGGCAGGCATCCTCATAATTTTGGCAATATAGTGTATATATATATATATATATGAAAACAACTGCTGGAAAAGTGACTGCAGAGCTCAATCTCAGTCCCGAGACTGACATTGAGTTCTGCAGTCACTTTTGCAGCAGTTGTGTTCTTATTCCGGGTCACAATCCTGCGCAATGTCCTTTTGTCTCTTTCGGTCGTCTGTTTACCATGTTGACCTTGCTAATGCTTATTAGATGACGTTTTCCCAGAAACCGTATATCTTGTCATAATCTCTGATACTGTACCTCGTAACATGACAAATAAATTAGACACTTCAGTCAAAGAGGGACCAGCTAAGCCGGCACCAACAATTTGCCCTCTTTGAAGTTCAGTAAGCTCTGACATGACTCCATATTACTAGCATCGCATGCAGCGAATGACCCAAATGAGGCTTCCCACATGTTAGCTAGGTGTCTCATCACACAGCGGAAGCCAAAGAGTGTTACATCACTTTTTCTTTCAATGAGAAACATATAGTCACTTTCACACCTGCAAATCATGTAGTGTTTCCATTTATTGTCCAACCCATGGGCAGGATTTTCAATATGAAATCAAGATCAAGAACACAGGGACATGACCATAAACTAGCAGGAGGTAAGTTCAAAACTAATCCTTGAAAGTATTATTTCACTGAAAGGGTAGTTGATGTTTGGAATAGACTTCCAGCAGAGGTAGTGAGTCAGTCAAGTGGATTTAAACATGCTTGGGACAAACATAGTTATACTGAATGCTCAGAAAAAAAAAAACAACGGGTAGACTCAATTGACCACTTGGTCTTTTTTCTGCCATCACGTGTCTGTGTTTCTATCATCTGAAAGACAGATAGCAAATTGGCAGATATCACCGAGAGACGAAACAAACTGCTGAGTTCCAAGACCAAGAACAAAGTGAAAACATCCATAGGAAAATATTGGATTTGTAATATGTAACAATTCATAGAATCCAGCTCTTAACTGGGGCTGGATTAGTAAAAGATCAATTCTGACTTGTTACCATGAATTATCGCATGTCATCATTACTCTTGGCCCTATTAAAGTATATATAAACCCTCACCTTGTAAAACAACTCATTCAGTTTAAAATTGAAATGAAAGGCAAAACGTTTGTGTTTAAATTTACAAAAAAAAATGTTTTAAATACCTTTTTACCCCTTTATTTTTATAAATTATCACCTAATGTCTCTTCTTGGCTGCTGTAAAAGTGGTGGTAAAGACTGTGGGGGGGTCAGCATGAGGCTGAGAACACTGATCTTCCCAATGATTACCTGTGAAAGCCATAAAACCGACCACACTGCGATGAACATGCTTCCATGCATAGCATAGTCAATTTGATATAGGATAACAGGGTGACTGACAGGGTCACCAGGTATTTCACACAAAGGAAGTGATGCATAGATAACAGGATATTTTTTAAACAAATGTATATGGCACAGCAGACACATAGCAGGTATATGATATGAAATGTTATTACCCTGACAGAGTGTCAAGGTCCTACCTTTTCCCTGAGGTTATGTTACTCCATGTGCTGGTGTCCATCTTGGATTCTGCTGTGCATGATGGGAATCCTTTTTATGCCTTCAGGTCTCTGAGGTCCACCCCCCAGAGGGGCGTGGCTGATGACATATAAGCCTGTGGCCCGCACATGCTCTTTGCACTTGTGTCTTGTGTCTTTGTGTTACTATTACTCTGTTCTGACTCTCGTGACTCTCCTGGTATTCTGATTCGGCTTGTGACTTGACTATTCTTTGTATTCTCCTTTGATCTGACCCTCTGTTGCTGAACCCGGCTTGTGACCTGTGATTCTCGTCTGCTGTCCTGTACTGTTTTGTCCTGTTGTTGTTGACCCCGGCTTGTCTGACTACTCTTTTGTTTCTTCCACCAGCTACACGCCATTGGCGGCAGCCATTACCGCAGCTGAGGTGTCTCGGGGGCCGCGACCTGGTTCCTGGCTGCGTCAAGTCCATCCCCACCATCAGGGGCCCTGGTGAAGGGCAGCCTGGGACTTAGACTCCGCGCCCTGAGGGACTTCGGTCTGTGGGTGGTGGTTGTCGTCAGCCAGTGCGTTACATTGTTAGGCCTGCCTGTCCGTTCCTCGGCTCCTGCCCTGACATTACACAAGTGCCATGAACCCTGACGGTGCAGGCACGCCTTCGCTCCCAACGCTAGTCGCCAGACTCGATCAACAGGATCACCTGTTGGATCAGTTCGCTCAGGCGTTGCAAACTCTGCTTGCACGCACTGCACACCTTGCTCCTGGTGCTATTAGGCCGGTAGTCACTCCGGTGGACTCTCCCGCTGCTTCTCCGTCTATTGCGTCCACCACCTCGGTGGCTGCATCAGCGGCACCCAGAGGTAAGACTGGCTCTGCCCCTCTTCCACAGCGCTTTGGGGGTGAGCCGAGTCAGTGTCGTGGGTTCCTCAACCAGGTGGGTATTTATTTTGAATTAATACCCCACGCCTTCCCGTCTGAGAGGTCAAAGGTTGGGTTCCTAATTTCACTACTCGCAGACAAGGCCTTGGCCTGGGCAAATCCCTTATGGGAGAGGAACGACCCGGTTATTCAAGATTTTTCCGGTTTTGTCGATGCCTTCCGTAGGGTATTCGATGTACCGGCTCGTTCCGCCTCGGTGGCCAAGCTGCTCATGACCATGCATCAGGGTTCACGGACCGTGGCCGAGTACGCCATAGAGTTTCGTACCCTGGCGGCAGAGGTCGGTTGGAACAATGAGGCTCTGGTGGCTGCGTTTTCCCATGGTCTTTCTAACACAACGAAGGACGAGATTGCTGCTAAGGAACTGCCTGTGGTGTTGGAGGAGCTCATCTCTTTCCTGATCCTGATTGACACCAGGCTCAGGGAGAGGCCTTCACTCAAGGAACGCCTGCGGAGGCCTTCCAATCGACTGGCACCTGCGTTTTCTGTCCCACCCGTTCCTCCCTCTCCTCCCACGCCTCCTGGGGATGGATTGTCTGGTGGTGAGCCCATGCAGCTGGGGTTTGCTCGCCTTTCCGAGGGGGAGCGGGCCGCTCGGCGTCGGGAGGGTCGCTGCCTGTACTGTGGTCTTGGTGGGCACTTTCGGCAGTCCTGTCCGGTCCGTCCGGGAAACGCTCGCACCTGAGATCCTGTCGGGGACAGATCTTGGGTGGAGTCTCCTCGTCCCCGGCGTTCCGCAGAGATAAGCCACTGATCACCGTTGTCCTCTCTTGGGCGGAGGGCTCGGTGACGGCCCAGACGTTGGTAGATTCTGGGGCCAGCGGGTTGTTTATGGACAGCTCGTTTGCTGCCCAGGACTCCATTCCCCTGCAGGCTCGAGTTACCCCATTGGTTCTCGAGGCGATAGATGGCAGGCCCCTGCAACCACCGCAGGTTACCCACGAGACTGTGCCAGTGGAAGTAGCTATTGGGGCTGTTCACAGGGAGTTGGCCTGTTACCAGGTGATTTCTTCTCCGCACTATTCGGTGGTTTTGGGGTATCCCTGGCTCCAGATGCACAATCCAACCTTCAATTGGCAAACAGCCGAGATTCTCTCGTGGTCTCCACAGTGTGGGGCCGGGTGCATCCGTGGGCCGGTTAAGGTGTTGTGTGCCTCCTCGGACTCTGCGTTGCCCTCTGATTATGGGTAGTACCAGGACGTGTTTGATAAGGTACGCGCTGGTGCCTTACCTGCTCATCGTCCTTACGACTGCGTCATATCCTTGCAACCCGGTGCCACTCCTCCGCGTGGCAGGGTGTATCCTCTCTCGGTTGCGGAGAATAAGGCCATGGAGGAGTACGTTGCGGATGCGCTTTCCCGGGGGCACATTCGTAAGTCTACTTCCCCAGCAGGAGCGGGTTTTTTCTTTGTAAAAAAGAAGGGTGGTGAATTGAGGCCTTGCATCGATTATAGGGGTCTTAATCGAATCACCACTAAGAATGCCTACCCGATTCCCTTGATTACTGAGTTGTTCGACCGCCTTAAGGGGGCAACAGTCTTTACCAAACTTGACCTTAGGGCGGCGTACAACCTCGTACGGATCAAACAGGGGGATGAGTGGAAGACCACGTTTAACACCAGAACCGGTCACTACGAATACCTGGTGATGCCCTTCGGGTTGTGTAACGCGCCCGCAGTTTTTCAGGAATTCATAAATGATGTCCTTCGTGACTTGTTGCAGCAGTGCGTGGTAGTTTACTTGGATGACATCCTGGTTTACTCTGCCTCCATGGAGTCCCATATCCAGGATGTCAAGCAGATGCTGCAACGATTACGTGAGAACGAACTTTTTTGTAAACTTGAGAAGTGCGAATTCCATCGATCCCAAGTTGCCTTTTTAGGCTACATCATTTCTGCGGAGGGATTCTCCATGGACCCTCAGAAGGTTTCGGCGGTTCTGCAGTGGCCTCGTCCCAATGGTCTACGGCCCATTCAGCGCTTTTTGGGTTTTGCCAACTACTATCGGAAGTTCATCCGGAACTTCTCCACGCTGGCAAAGCCTCTCTCAGACCTAACCAAGAAGGGCAGTAATCCTCACGAGTGGCCACCCAAAGCCATCGTAGCGTTCGAGGCTCTGAAATCCGCCTTCGCGTCGGCTCCGATACTGTCTCATCCCAATCCTGGATTGCCCTTCGTCCTTGAGGTTGATGCATCCGAGACGGGAGTAGGCGCTCTCCTGTCTCAACGTCGGTCGCCCGATGGACCCCTACTTCCCTGTGGGTTCTACTCCAGGAAGCTTTCCTCTGCAGAGTGCAACTACCAGATTGGAGATAGGGAGTTGTTGGCAATCATTCTGGCTCTCAAGGAATGGAGGCACCTGCTCGAGGGCTCCGCGGTTCCGGTCCTCATTCTTACCGATCATAAGAACCTGACTTATCTTTCGGAGGCCAAAAGATTGACACCCCGCCAGGCCAGATGGGCTCTGTTCTTGTCACGCTTCAACTATGTGGTTTCATATTTGCCTGGTTCCAAGAATGTCAGGGCTGATGCGTTATCACGGCAATACTCTGAGTTGTCCAGGGAAGACTCTGAGCCAATCTCAGTTATTCCTCCAGATCAGATCCTGGCTGCCATTCGCACCAGTCTGACCTCTCCTCTTGGGGAGCAGATTTTGGCGGCTCAATCTGATGCTCCCCCCGGGAAGCCGGAGGGTAGATGTTTTGTACCCGAGGGATTGCGCACCCGCCTGCTGCGTACCTACCATAACGCCAAAACTGCCGGGCATCCGGGGAAGAACCAGCTGTGTTGGGTCGTCTCTCGCTTATTCTGGTGGCCAACCCTCCGTGCCGACATTGCCTCTTATGTAGCGGCATGTTCGATCTGTGCCCAGAATAAGTCTCCACGGCATCTCCCTTTGGGTCTTCTGCAACCCATTCCCAATGGGGAGCGTCCTTGGTCACACCTAGGTATGGACTTTATTGTAGACCTCCCGGTGTCTCGGGTCATACGGTCATCCTCATGATTGTCGATCGGTTTTCCAAGATGTGCCATTGCATTCCACTCAGGAAATTACCAACAGCGCAAGAACTGGCCACGGTCTTTTCCAGGGAGATTTTTCGCCTGCATGGGTTGCCTAAGGTGATTGTCTCGGACCGCGGGAGTCAGTTCGTGTCCAGATTCTGGCGCGCCTTCTGCTCCCAGTTGGGTATTAGTCTCTCCTTTTCCTCAGCCTACCAATGGGGCTGCGGAGCGTTCCAATCAGGCCTTAGAACAATTCCTTCAATGTTATATTTCAGACCATCAGGACGATTGGGCCGATCTCCTGCCTTGGGCAGAGTTTGCCAGGAACTCAGCGGTCAACTCCTCCTCCGGGATGTCGCCCTTCATGGCCAACTATGGGTTCCAACCCGCAGTAGTACCTGAGAGGTTCTCACCACAGGACATTCCGGCTGTGGAGAACCATCTTGCTGCCCTGCGTTCTTCATGGGGGCAGATCCAGAGGGCCTTGAGGGACTCAGCTCAGCGCCAGAAGTTCCAGGCTGATCGCAGACGGTTGCCCGCTCCTTCATACCAGGTCGGCGATCGGGTGTGGTTGTCTACTCGCAACCTCAATCTTCGGGTGCCCACACCCAAACTAGCTCCCCGTTTTGTCGGTCCTTTCCGCATTCTCCGCAAAGTGAATCCGGTGGCCTATGCCCTTGCCCTTCCGTCTGGGATGCGGATCTCCAATATCTTTCATGTTTCCCTGTTGAAACCTCTGATCTGCAATCACTTCACTACCTCTCTGCCTCGGCCCCGTCCTGTCCGGGTTGACGGTCATGAGGAGTATGAGGTGAGCCGGATCCTGGACTCTCGATTGGTGCGCGGTCGATTACAGTTCCTGGTTCATTGGCGTGGTTATGGTCCTGAGGAGTGTTCCTGGGTTCCTTCAGCGGATGTCCATGCTCCTGCCCTCCTCCGCGCTTTTCATACCCGCTTTCCTCAGAAACCTTTTGTTGAGCCGCGGAGGGGGAGGGGCCCTTGAGGAGGAGGTACTGTCAAGGTCCTACCTTTTCCCTGAGGTTATGTTACTCCATGTGCTGGCGTCCATCTTGGATTCTGCTGTGCATGATGGGAATCCTTTTTATGCCTTCAGGTCTCTGAGGTCCACCCCCCAGAGGGGCGTGGCTGATGACATATAAGCCTGTGGCCCGCACATGCTCTTTGCACTTGTGTCTTGTGTCTTTGTGTTACTATTACTCTGTTCTGACTCTCGTGACTCTCCTGGTATTCTGATTCGGCTTGTGACTTGACTATTCTTTGTATTCTCCTTTGATCTGACCCTCTGTTGCTGAACCCGGCTTGTGACCTGTGATTCTCGTCTGCTGTCCTGTACTGTTTTGTCCTGTTGTTGTTGACCCCGGCTTGTCTGACTACTCTTTTGTTTCTTCCACCAGCTACACGCCATTGGCGGCAGCCATTACCGCAGCTGAGGTGTCTCGGGGGCCGCGACCTGGTTCCTGGCTGCGTCAAGTCCATCCCAACCATCAGGGGCCCTGGTGAAGGGCAGCCCTGAGGGACTTCGGTCTGTGGGTGGTGGTTGTCGTCAGCCAGTGCGTTACATTGTTAGGCCTGCATGTCCGTTCCTCGGCTCCTGCCCTGACACAGAGTCATAATGACTGACTTTTAGAATAGCATATTGTAAATTGTCATAGGTTTTAAAAGTTATTTGTAATTATAGTTGTTCAAGTGACTAAATACGTCACTAAACAGCATTTGTCTCAAATGAACACATCTGGAGTACACACAACCTCTAGTTACTTACAGGTGAGTAGATTGCACACAAAGCCTCTCTTATTCCCATGCAACCAATTTACGTTCAGTGATACAGAAAGGCCTAATATTTATTAGTATCTGTGGGGCTTTTTTGAGAAAGAGAGGGATACCTACTTTTTGTTGAAGACCAATATCAGGCTGGTCCTTTGACTTTGATAATACCCATCTGTATGCCTGGTGTGCTGGGTAAGCACACCAGGCATACAGATGGGATACTGGGTAAGGAAGTTATGCATTCATTTTAATAAAAAAAACAGTAATATGCTGTAAAAAGTACAGTGAAAAAGCTCCTAAGAGCAGCATATTGTCTGTATTCACAGATACAGTATACAGCCAGTAAAGGCAGCTCTGACTTTACTTGCTGTACATCTGTTAGACATTTAGGCTAATCTACTAAACATGTGAAAAACTTAACTCAAAAAATGTTTAAAATGCATCCAGGTTTTGACTACGATCTTGCATTATGTATGCCATGAATTGGAATAAATAAAAACACCTCCAATTAACCAAGATACTCCAGGGACTTGTCTTTTTATTTGCATCTAAGTGGTGGCTTTGGCAAAGTTGAGGATCCCAAGGAGTTATGCTGTTTGGATGGGATTTGGATTCCCAGGTGGCAGCAGCGCTAATCATTGATTGGATTTAATAAAGTGTTGAAAATCCTCATTGAAAAATTATGTGAATATTCATTTCAGTTTTGCAATCACGTGAAAAGCGGGTTCTTCTTCATTTTGAATACCCAATCATGTGCAGAATTTTTTCAAATGATTGAATAATTAAAGATAATATTTTTACAACTTTTTGAGTGAAGATTTTCAACTTCTTTAGTAAGTGTTTTCTTTAGGGATACTGGCTCATTATACTATACAGTATATCATCTTTTTTTTCTGTTGAAATTGAAAGGCTGAGTTCACCATTTGCAAACACGGGTCCATGCAGACACGGGGCACCAGTAGTGTCAAATACTCTGTTCCATGTGTAAAAATATTGTATAATACAAATAAAGTACCTGTAGGCCTGTCACCCATGAACCCTGACTAAAATTACATTCCTTCATCCTGGTTTATTTCCGGCACAACAAACTGGCTGTTGAACCTTCCTCCTTGAGGAAAACTAGTTACATAGTTATATAGTTAGTCTGATTGAAAAAAAGACACAAGTCAATTTAGTTCAACCAAAAAAAGGGAGAAAAAATTTATTCAACCCTTATACACAGTTCTATGCTAACAGTTGATCTATGGGAAGGCAAAAAACCCAAATAAAGCATGACCCAATTTGCTCCAGCAGGGGAAAAAATTCCTTCCTGATCCCTCAAGAGGCAACCGTATATTCCCTGGATCAACTTTACCTATAAATATTAGTATCCAGTTATATTGTAGGAAAGAATCCAGGCCTTACTGTGAAGAAGCCTTTCCGTATTCGGAGATTACAGTGATAATATCCTTAGTTGTCCTCAAAGAATAAGGCTCAGTGACTATTTTGCTCAAGCCCAGAGTATGAGTTGGAAATGGGCTACAGTAGTTTGAGAATCCTGGTGGGAATGTGCAACTGGAGTGTCTTTTCTGCAACGGGAGAGAGCACAGTGTGCATATGCAAATTTTGAATTAGGGAGTGCTCTTGCTTGTTTGGTTCTTGTGGCTGTCATGTCCTGGAAATAAGCCAGGATGTAGGAATATAGCATTGGCCATGCTTCGTAGGTGACAGAAAAGGCCTACAAATATGGTGCTTGCATGTAAGTAACATTGAAGCTTTGTTTTTGTTTTTTTTAAATAACAAATGTGTCATACTTACCTGCTCTGTGCAGTGATCCTCTTCTTTTTGGGTCCCCCCCAGCGCTCCTGACTCCTCCTCCTCGAGCAGTGCCCCCAGGGAAAGCCGCTCACCCTGGGGGCAACTCTGCGTGCTCATCCCCAAGTTGCTGATCTGTGCGTCTATAAGACACATAGAGCCGTGGCTTTCCTCATTGGCTCATTGGCTGTGATTGACAGCAACAGGAGCAAATGGGCTCCTGTTACTGTCTCAGCTAATGAGGAGAAAGAGTCCCAAGACAGCAGAGGCTGTCAAGAACATCGCTGGATCGAAGGGGGCTCAGGTAAAGATTGGAGGGGGCTGGGGGGGCTGCTGCACACAGAAGGTTTTTTACCTTCATGCATAGATTGCATGAAGGTAAAAAACCTTGAGCCTTTACAACCACTTTAAACCAAACTTGGCCACTACACATGCTTATAGGGGTATTGACCTGGGTACAATTCATGAAAAAAAAGTGTGTAGAATTTGCAGCAATCAGAAAGAGCACACAAGTCTTAGAGCAGGATGAATTTTCCAATGTAGATTAATCAATGTCAGTGATTTACTGGGGCACAGCCTGTCTCTCTCAAGTGTTGAGAAAACAATATTATTACAAGTGGGTGTATTGTAAGGGGCTGGGCGCCTTGTCTGCACGGGCCAGTTTTTGTAAAAGGTGAGCTTAGCTTTTGATGTATTTGCAGAGAATTTGATTCATCCTGGATCTCATACTCTTGCATTGATTTACGTACCTCATCTTACTAGTATTATTGATGGCACTCAAAGGGGCGTGAACATATACAGTATTCAATTTTCTGTTACATGGTTTTGTTGTTTGACAGATTTTCTCAATTATCTTGAGACAGCAATGTATGCAAATCTTGACTCTGAGCAGGGTAAAGGGATTTGCCCACTTATCTCCCTTAGGATATACCATAATGCACTCCAGGCAGTCAGATATATGGATCTCATTCAGATATATACTGCTCTAACAAGGCACCTAATCTGTTTAACCAATTCAATACCGGGCACTTTTACCCCCTTCCTGCCCAGGCCAATTTTCAGGTTTCAGCGCTCTCACACTTTGAATGACAATTGCGCGATCATACAACATTGTACCCAAACTAAAATTTTATCATTTTCTTCACACACCTAGAGCTTTCTTTTGGTGGTATTTAACCACCGCTGGGGTTTTTATTGTTTGCTAAATTAACAAAAAAAGACAGAAAATTTTGAAAAAAAACCCCCACATTTTTCTTTGTTTCTGTTATAAAAGTTTGCAAGTAAATAATTGTTCTTCATAAATTTAGGCCAGGATGTATTCTGCTACATGTCTTTGGTGAAAATAACCCAAATTAGTATTTATTATTTACTCTGTAGGAAAGTTATAGAGTTCACAAACTGTGGGATATATCTGAAAATTGATCAATCCTGAAGTACTGACAGCCAATCTAATTTCTTGAGGTCCAAAAATGTCAGAACAGTACAGATATCCCCCAAATGACCCCTTTTTGCAAAGTAGACAGTCTGACGTATTTCCTAACAGGCATGGCGAGTTTTTTGAAGTTGTAATTTTTTTGTCTTAATTTATCGGAAAATGAAGAAATTAAAAAAATGATTTTCACAATTGTTTTCACATACTGTCACCAGTGCAGTACAGCGTCATCATATAACTGGCATGGCGGTGATCAGGGACACTGACTGTTAACAGTACGAAAAAAAAATTGATAATTTGTTATTATTTTTAATTTTTTAATTAATTTTTTTCTCTTTTTTTAAGATTTTTTTCCATATTTCACTATGACCAAAGTAGTATAATGTTACCATAGTAACATTGTACTACTTTGGGGAAGTGATCAGTATTTTCTTCTTTTTTTTTTTTTGCTTATAGCAAAGAATTACTTTGCTCTAAGCAAGCATTTACCTGAATGAAATCGATTCATTCAGGTTTTGTTTTGTTTTTTTTTTTGGGCTTAGCTGTGATTTGGCCATGGCTAATCACATGACACAGCTGGGCTGTGATTGGCTATAGTAACATTGTACTACTTTGCGGAAGTGATCAGGATTTTTTTTTTTTTTTACACAATTTGATTGATTATAGCAGAGAATTCCTTTGCCATGAGCAAGCATTTAACTGAATGAAATCGATTCATTCAGGTTTTTTTGCTGTGATTGGCTTGGCTAATCACATGACACAGATGGGCTGTGATTGGTCCAACCTGTGCATGTGATCGCTGTGACCATTCACAGCTAGACACACTTGTATACAATGGATGGCATGAAAGGAAGCCATCCATTGTATACAACTGTCATGTGACCTGCTGTGATTGGTCACAGCAGGTCACATGGTACTGGCAATGGGGCTGGTACACAGGCCGGTGACAGATCGCGCCGCAATGCTGCCCAATGCATGCGCAATGCACGTTCGTGAAAGGACGCCATATGGCTTCCACCCGGAGGGACGAGCTGTTCAAAAAGTGCCAGAAATGGCCTGGACTGGAGGTTGTTAACCAGTTGCCGCCCAGCCTATAGCCAGATGGCGGCTGGGCGGCAACTGGTTAACAACCTCCAGTCCAGGCCATTTCTGGCACTTTTTGTTCACACGTAACAATCAGTACTTTTTGGTAGAAAATGACTTAGAACCCCAAACATTAATATATTTTTAAGGCAGAGGTCCTAGAGAATAAATTAGTGGGTTTTTCAATTTCTTATGTCACATGGTATTTGCGCAGTGGTTTTCCAAAGGCAATTTTTTGAGAAAAAATACACTTTTTGAACTTTAGTACAAAAAAACACAATACATAACCAATTTTTGTAAAATATAAAGGATGATGTTATGCCAAGTAAATAGATACCAAACATGTCACATTTTAAAATTGTGCACGCCCATGAAACGGAGACAAATTACATAAATTTTACTATCCATAGGCGACATTTTAAAAGCCTTTACAGGTTAACACTTTCGATTTACAGAGGAGGTCTAATTCTAAAATCACTGCCCATGAGCTGATGTTCACAGTGATACGTCACTTGTGTGGATCGATCGCTGTTTGCGTGCGTGTGGGACTGACGCACACATTCATCTTTGCATGCGCAAGAGTGGGAGGATGGAGGGCACTTACAATTTAAATTTTTGACATTATTATTTTATTTTATTATTTTTACACTATTGCATTAATTTTTTTAGCTCTTTTATTGCTGGCAGGTGCACTTTAGGGAGAGATCTCGGGTCTATAAAAACCCAAATCTCTCCTCTGCACCTAAAAGCATTCAAAACACCAAGATCAGTGTTTTTGAATGCCTTTATTTTTAGTTTAGTAAGCCAGAATGTTAGGTCTTCACTTTTGGTTTACTATAACGGAGAGCCAATCAAAGCTTTGCTCGGTTGTCCAGCAGCTGCAGGCATCATCCTGGTACAAGCACCGAAAGGCTAGAGACGTACGGGTATGTCGCTGGACAGGAAGTAGTTAAACAGTGTAATTCGGCTGTCCCAGGTCTCTCTCTCCTCATTGGCTAAGACAGCAATGGGAATCATTGGCTCCTGCTGCTGTCAATCACAGCCAGTGAATTGACCTCATTATCACTTTTTAATAGGTAATTTTAGGTAAACTTTGACAGCAGGAAATGAATTGAAGAATATGCTCTTTGGCCTTACCTCAAACCACTGTCCATGTGACTGCATTTTCAAGATGACGCAGGGATCCGGCTTGGAGAGCGCATCTCTGTCTGATATTCCCTTGCAAGAAACCCTTAGTTCCACCTTCGTGAGGCATGGACTATTGAAAATTCCAAGGGTATTGGCTGCTGATTCATAAATGTTGCTCATCTTCAAAGTAATAGATTACCCCTAAGTTAAAAAAAAAAACAAAACAAAAGATTAGAATCCTCATTCTAGTCCACACAATCTTGTGTTCAACACAGACTTTTTCAAATTTACCTCCGAATCTCACTCAGCTGTCAGAAAAAGCAGATTGATCCAGTCATCTACTGATTTTCAACCACCCATATAACACAGTATTAATGAGATTTTGTGCTTCAAATCAATCCCATTGAGTTCATTCAGACAGAAATAGGTAGAACATGGCCATCTTAATGCACAGTCCCTTCCCACGACGATGCAACAGAAAAACACCATCCCAACAAGATGTCAATCAAGAGTGTATTGGAGAGCTAATCTTTGATATGATGTACAGATTTTTACATTATGTGGCTAAGGGGAGGGGCAAGATGAATCAGTAATTATTACTGGAACAAGGTAACATAAAATAACATAACCACAGTTAAAATCAATTTGATCTTGTTTTCAAGCCATTTACCATTGTATAACCACTTGCCCTCCAGAGGATTTACCCCCCTTCCTGACATTCCTTCATTTTTTGCGATACGGCGTTGCGTTAATTTAACTGACAATTGCGCAGTCATGCAACACCCAAATTAAATTTATGTCCGTTTTCCCCACAAATAGAGCTTTCTTTTGGGGTATTTAATCACCTCTGCATTTTTTATTTTTTGCGCTTTAAACAAAAAAGGCCGACAATTTTGAGAAAAAAAAACAATATTTTTTAATTTTTGCTATTAAACATGTCCAATAAAAAAATGTAAAAAATCTAATTTCGTCACAAATTTAGGCCAAAATGTGTTCTGGTACATGTTGTTGCTAAAAAAAAAAAAACAATATGTGTAAATTAATTGGTTTACGTGAAAGTTATAGCATCTACAAATGGCGGTATATATACTGGGATCTTTTTTTTTCCATACAAGCTATGCAAAGGGCATTCTGACACTGGTGGGGGGGACTAACTATCTGTCACTGACATCCCCAGTGACACTAAGACAGTGATCAGTGCTAATAAAAAGCACTGACACTGTACTAATGGCACTGGGTAGGAAGGAGTTAACATCTGGTAGTGTAAGCACGCTGCTTTGCAGGGCAATATAAAGCAGTGTGCTGGAGCTGACAGGGGAGAGATCTGTATTGTTTACATACAAACATCTCCTGTCAGTGATACCTGTCGATCGCAAATCACCAGTTGAAAACAGAGGGAAACAAGTCTTAAAAAATAAATCAAATGCACTCACCATATCTATTGATTGGTAAGCTGCAATATATTAAATTTTTTGTTTTGGGTTTAATACCACTTTACAGTGATAGAAAACCTACCTTGTTAACTTGTACCTACAGTTAAGCCTAAAATAAGGAGCATGCACACTGTGCTCTCAATAGACAGTGTGCCGTCCATTGAGAGCCATGTTGCAGCCATGAGTCTTGCGCACATGTGTGGGAGTGACGTCATCATGGCTCGGCCACTCAAACAGCCAAAGCCTATGAACCTGGAAAGAAGGCTCCTTCTTTTCTGTCGTTCTAAGGTAAGTCTTTCATAATCTGCTAGTACGTGATGCAATAGGAAGAAGAATCAGCTGCACACCGGAGAATAGATGAATATAGTGTGTATTTATTGTTTTGTGTGTCCTATGGATCAATAAATACACACTATATTTATCTATCCTCCGGTGTGCGGCTGACCCTTCTTCCTTTTGCATCATGTGTGGTGACGAGCCGGAGCCTGTTGTGGATTGATCTGGATTGTTTGCCTGAGCAGTATACCTTTGTTCTTCGATTCTAGTACATGACGCATATTACCACATTATGCTATTATTTTGGGGACTTTTTTTGCAATTTTATTTGGCAGTTTACTACCGATTTAAGCCCTGGTTCACACTGATGTGGTGCGGAATTCGCAGTATTTTCAAATTCCGCATCGCATCAGAATCGCACCCCGTTCATGCGAACCACTGCAGGTGTGTTTAACAGCACCCTGAAAGCGGTCCGCAAAACATGGTGTGATGTACAGAATCGGATCGCATAGGTGTAAATACCTATGCAATCCAATTCTAGTGCGGACCAAAAAAAGAGTCCTGCATGTTTTTGGTGCGGGTGCTGTGCGAATAGAGCCATACAAAATGTATGGCTCCAATCGCACCAAAACAAAGCGCATGTTATTTGCACAGGAATGCGGTGCAGTTCCTGTGCGAATCACATGCGATATACTGCACCACATATATGTGAACCCAGGCTCAGTGTTTTCTTTTACAGGTTCTGCTTTATTTTTTTAGACAATGTCACTTTAATATACTTTTTAACATATTTACATGTAGTATACTGTATACAGTTATTCTCCGCCACATATTAGCAGGTGATCTTCATGAATCTAACTGGGGTGCATAGTTGATTGTTACTTGGCACCAAAACATTTCCACTACAAAGACCTCCCTTCAATGGCTAAATCCACAACATCTGGCAATGCAACAATGTCACTAGACTGACGTAGAATTGTCAGCACAACACTGACTTTATTACAAAGATAAAACTGTTTACACCAACTGTCCTCAGAAACCTGACATTGTGTACATAAATTGTATTTAGTAACACATTTGTGGTCATCTTATTAAGAGGAAATCATAGCTCTGTGTCCATAAAATGTCATTACTGAATTGTTCAGATTCTGCTTTGTTGAAATTTTAACCGCTTTCCCACCGCCCTATAGCAGAAGTATAGCTATAGGGCAGCAGGGCTGTGCAAAATCAGGTATATATACATGTGATTTGCATTTCCAGGTAGGGGGCATGTGCGCACGCCACCCTACCTGCGCCGTTATGGATGTCAATCATCGGGTCCTGGCTGACGATTCTCCCGACTCGCCGATCGTCGGGTAAAGCTGACAGGAAAGACCTATGTGTAAACAACACATGTCTCTCTCCTGTCAGCATGGACATGCTGCTTTTAATCTCTCTGCACAGCACATAGATACAAAACAGTATGTCTCGCTAGTAAGACAGCACACAGTAAAATACACACAGCACACAGTTAACCCTTTGATCGCCCCAGATGTTAACCCCTTCATGCCCAGTGTCATTAGTACAGTGTCAGTGCTTTTTATTAGCACTGATCACTGTATTAGTGTCACTGGGGATGTCAGTGGCAGTTAGTCAGTTCACCCCCACCAGTGTCAGAATGCCCTTTGCATTTCCACTATAAGTCTCTGATCGCTGCCATTACTAGTATAAAAAAAATTAAATTAAAATTTCAGTATACAGTTGTGCTCATAGGTTTACATACCCTGGCAGAAATTGTGAAATTTTGGCATTGATATTGAAAATATGACTGATCATGCCATAAAATGCTCTTTTATTGAAGGATGATGATCATATGAAGCCATTTATTATCAAATAGTTGTTTGGCTCCTTTTTAAATCATAATGATAACAGAAATCACCCAAATGGCCATGATCAAACGTTTCCATCCCCTGGAATGTTTAGCTTTGGTACAAACACACAAGGTGACACACACGGGTTTAAATGTCAATTAGAGGTGAATGTCCCATATCTGTGGCTTTTTAAATTGCAATTAGTGTCAGTGTATAAATAGTCAATGAGTTTGTTAGCTCTTATGTGGAAGCACTGACTAGGCTAGATACTGAGCCATGGGGATCAGAAAAGAACTACATAACAAGGTAATGGAACTTCATAAAGATGGAAAAGGACATATAAAGATGTCCAAAGCCTTGAATATGCCAATCAGTACTGTTAAATCACCTATTAAGAAGTGGAAAGTTTAGGGATCTCTTGATAATAATAATAAAGGTGGGGGATGGGCTGATTGGGAAAACACATGTAAAGTTGTTAGGTGGCAGGGAGGATAGACCTCTCTAAAGTGATGAGTTTTCAGTGATGTAATTTTTTTTTTTTTGCTAATAGGAAAGTGTGACAGTTCTGTTCATGTAGTGTGACTTTGATGCGACTTTACACTTTCTGGCACTCAAATAACATCAAAGATGTATCCAAGTTGCAACTATCCAAAGTCTCATCAAAATCGCACCTATTCAGAGTCGCAACCAGTGGCACCCATCCCAAGTCGTATCCAAGTCACACCCATTCAAAGGCGCATCAAGGCCACACCCATCTAAAGTCACAACGAAGTGGCATCAATGTGGCATCAAAGTCAATACTTCCTATTGTCAAAGAAAGCAAAATGCATCAAATACATGTATTTAAAAATGCAAAGCATGCCAGAAAAATGCATTAATTGCAACAGGCAGAGAGGTGTGAGCCTAAAAGAAGTTTTACCTTTACTTCAGGGAGATCTTTTCTCAATGCCTCTAGTGTCTTAACACAATAGGTGAAGAAAGATTTCTCCACTGAGAAAAGCCAAAAAAATTGTCAGGGGGGGGGTAAGCATCTCATACCCCCCCCCCAAAAAAAAAAAAAAGAATCTTTGTGCTGTAAATATTTTTTAAGTTGCCATCCATCCATATGTGTCCATTCATAGATTGACTTTTCTTCCAGAGCATCCTGGAAGCAATGCAAACACTGATGAGAGCTCTGAAATGCCCCCTTCCCTCTTTCCCCAAAAGGGTAGCCTCACTGACCAATGGCAAGGTGCATTAGGCAGTATAATGTCCATAAGGTAAGTACAAATACACTGACATTTATGTACAAGTGATGTCCACTGAGGTTCAAAATATTTATATTGGCATTAATAGTTTAAGTCAAATCTCTGTTTCCAATTATTCAATGCAAAATGCACAGCAGGACAGTTCAGCGTTTTTCAGTTGCCTTTTTTTGAATGCTGAAATGTGTAATTTGATGTTTTATGTCTTAAACGGTAACTCCACTTTAAAGGGAAAAAATAACAAATAAAAATAAATGCAAACACAATTGATACACAAGTCAAGTTGTATTTGAATGTTATAAAAAATTACAAAAATTACCTTTCCTTTTTAATCTGCAATGCTGTAAGTTTTATTGCAAAAATAATGCAATATGGCAACCTGGAGGATTTCTGTACATAGCTGGCGTACAGAACTTCCCTAGAAATGTCATTGTCTGCTAGTGTGATTGGCTAACTTAGTTTTCCAAAAACTCTGCACTAAGAAACAAGCCAGATTTGAGGCATCCTCTGCAATAAAAATGTTATTTTTTATGAGAATCTCCCAAAGGGTTAATTGAGTAAAGGGATAGGGACTCTGCAACTTTCCTCATTAGAGAACTGCAAGTGCATCAGCATCAATCAATAAAGAAAAAGTAATTCCTATTAAGATTCACTCTGTACATTGACATAATCAAACATAGTTTTTTCTCCAGAGCAGAAACTGGTAGGAATCTGCAAAAAAACTTGTTAAAATCCATACAATGTACATTGATCAACCAGAGGGGATTACTTCTTTTTTCTAAGTAAAAGTGGATTAAGTGTTTATTTTAGATGAATATTTGTCACAATTGTGCATAAATCTACTCCCAGGGGATAAGCATCTGGCTGCTGAGTTGGTCTCAATGGACAGTGGGATGTGGAATGCTCAGGGTTTGATTTTAGGATGGGGATTATCACACACGATGCAGAAAAAGAAGTCTTATATACACTGCGAAAAAAATTAAAGGAACACTTTGAAAACACATCAGATCCCAATGGGGAAAAATATCATGCTGGATATCTATCATGATTTGGACTAGGTAAAGTGTTAGGAATGTAAGGATACCCCATCAATTGATGGAAATGAAAATGATCAACCTACAGAGAACTAAATTCAAAGACACCCCGAAAATCAAAGTGAAAAAACAATGCAGTAGGCTAGTCCATTTTGCTGAAATTTCATTGCAGCAACTCAAACTGGTACTTTGTATGGCCCCCACGTGCTTGTATGCATACCTGACAATGTCGGGGCATGCTCAAAATGAGATGATGGAGACTCCCATATATGAACCAGGGCATCACTGAGCTACCGGACAGTCTGAGGTGCAACCTAGAGACGTCAGATGGACTGAAACATGATATCCCAGAGGTGTTCTATTGGATTTAGGTCAGGTGAGCGCGCGGGCCATTCAATGGTATCAATTCCTTCATCTTCCAGGAACTGCCAACATACTTTCACCACATGAGGCCAGGCATTGTTGTGCACCAGGAGGAACACAGGACCCACTGCACCAGATTAGGGTCTAACAATGGGTCCAAGGATTTCATACCGATACCTAATAGCAATCAGGGTGCCATTGTCTAGCCTGTAGAGGTCTGTGCGTCCCTCCATGGATATGCCTCCCCCAGACCATCACTGACCCACCACCAAAACGGTCATGCTGAATGATGTTACAGGCAGCATAACATTCTCCACGACTTCTCCAGACCCTTTCACGTCTGTCACATGTGCTCAGGGTGAACCTGCTCTCATCTGTGAAAAGCACAGGGTGCCAGTAGCAGACCTGACAATTCTGGTGTTCAATGGCATATGCCAATCAGGCTCTATTGGTTCCGGGCAGTGAACACAGGGCTCACTAGAGGTTGTTGGACCCTTAAGCCACCCTCACAAAGTCTGTTTCTGATTGTTTGGTCAGAGACATTCACACCAGTGTCCTGCTGGAGGTAATTTTGTAGGGCTCTGGCAATGCTCATCCTGTTCCTCCTTGCATAACCCCCTCTGCTACTTAACTGACCAGATCAATATCCCAGGAGTTTAATTGACTTGATGCTATATTCTGATTAAAAATTGTTCCTTTATTTTTTTTGAGTAGTGTACAGTATATATGAATGCTGGAAGGCTTATCCAGAGCACTAATGAAACACAATAGCATGAGCCTTGTTGTGCCTATTTTTAGGAGACATTTTGGCTTTGAAACTTTAATTAAGCAGACAGGTTTGCTTAAAGTAAAAAATCAAGCCATTCCGTGTTGGTAGTTGATTGGGAGTTGGACTTTGAGGAAACATAAATGAATATGTCAGTGTTACAAATGTGTGTAGACATGTGATTGCCGGAAATTTTTGTTTCAGATGCATGTCAAGAATTACATTTTATCACATTTATCATGTTGAACCGTTCATTTTCAAAATTTGCTTTGTATATTCGTTTGTCCAAGTGGATTCGATAAATTTTGCAGTTTTTTCGGACGACTGCTATAATATAATATCAAATCAGATGGATTTGAATCGGAAGGATTCAACATTGGATGCTAGTCCAACCCACCAAGAGAAATAGCATGAGCTGATTCGACTGGCATCATGTGCATCTGAATTAACGAATGGAGTGAAATTCGCATCCATTTATTATCTGAATCTGAATTATCGAACAAATTAAAAGCTGAATTATTTCCCCATGGGAACTACTATCGCATTATGAGACATCATCCGAATGAAACAAATGCATTTGTTAATTTCGTTATAACTTTTTTTTTCGGATTCACAGACTTTCATTACTATTTCCATTTGGAGACTCGTATACATCTGAATCTTCCAACGTGAAATTTTCATTGAAATAGTGAATCGTAACAAAACAAACCGCACATGTTTACTGGTGTGCATGGGTGCAAAGTCCTGAACTCTATAACTGAAAAACATAGGCTGCCTGCATGCAGCTTCACTCTTCTCCAGATGCATAAACAAATGGCCCCTGACTGCTGTGCGGACCTCTGCACCTATGAGCCCTTACTTTCTATTACAACAAAATCTTGGAACTGACTTTAGAGAGTTTTGTGATCTTTAAGGATCTTTGATAGTAAATAACCTGTGCGGAACGGAAAAATTCATTTAGTTTCGGGTAAATTTGTAATGTTAATAATTTCATTTCGTGGAATAGTTTTGTAACTCATTTAGTTTAGTTTAGCTTAATTTTGTTTATGCATTTTCTAACAAATTCCAAATTTTTAGAACGATTCAATTAAAAATGTATCAACCAATCTGAATTCTGTGTGAAGAAAAACTGCCGCCGTGCCCTCAACAACTGATGACTCATCAGCTGTCAGTGGTTTCCCAAAGCAGGGCACGTGGCCTCGTATGGTTTGGGGGTGGGGGTCTTCGCTCATCCCCCCCTTTCCTGATCTGCTGGGCTGCATGTTCAGATAAGGGTCTAGAATAGATTTTGGGGGGACATCTATGCAATTTTTTAAAAATTTTGGCATGGGGTTCCCTTTAAAATCTATTCCAGACTCGAAGGGCCTGGTAAGGTTTGGGGGGAACCCCCACGCTGTTTTTTTTAATTTAAAATGGGCATTGTTTTGTTTACATTCTGCTGTCATTGATGTTAAGGACGCCAGCGGCCACCCACTCCTTAACAACCAAATATTCTGAATATACAAAAGGAATGCCGAAGATTCAAAACAAATTGGTCAAATATTGAGTCAATAAAACAATTCGCTTTTGGAATTTCAGAATTTGTTTTGTATTTTTAGCATTGTTTATTCAGAATAGCATTAAAAAAAACAATGTGGAGACCCCCCCTCCCCAATCCTTACCAGGCCCTTTGGGGAACCCTAATTCAAAATCTAAAAAAAAATGGCATGGGATTCTCCTTAAAATCCATACAAGACCTGCCTGAAGGTCCTGCTATGGATGGGGGGACCCCATGCAGTTTTTTTCTTATTTTTTAATTGCCGGCATTTCTTTTTTGAAGGGAAATCACTGACAGCTGATTAGTCATCGGTTGTTAAGGATGCAGCGGCCTTCTCCTTACAAGCAGCTATTCGTCACACACAAATCAGATTGGTCTATACAGTTTCGACCGATTTGAATTCCTAATTTTCTGAAAATTTGCAATTCATTAAAAAATTAACCAACAAAACAAATTTTAATGAAATTTATTACTATTGTTATTCAGAAATTCAGATATATCTGGATCTCCAAATAACCTAAAATTCATCAGAATCTAGATTCGGACCAAAACAAATTACACGTGTCTAATAACTTCACCGTCCATGCAAATAGAGAGGTCAGGTATGCTTGCTTTATAGTTCCTTTACTGCTTGTTGGGAATATGTAAACACTTTAATGTCCATTAACCACTATAGCTCTAGAAGATTTTTCCCCCTTCATAACCAGGCCATTTTTTTGTTGTAGGTAATTGTGTGGTCATGCAATGCTGTACCCGAACAAACTTTCTATAATTTTTTTCACAGAAATAGAGCTTTCTTTTAGTGGTATTTGATCACCACCTAGTTTTTCATTTTTTGCAATATAAACAGGAAAAAGGGGCAAAAATTAAAAAAAAACAATATTTCTTACTTTCTGTTATAAAACATATACTAAAAAATTTAAAAAATCTAATTTTTCCAAAAATTTTGGCCAAAAAAAAAATCCCACCTCCAATTTTAGCATTGACATTAACACACTCCTTAGCTGAATGGGACAGGGTGTGGATTAACTGCAACTTTATTTCACTTTTTTTTTCCTTTATCCCATCTTTTTAATAATCCGGCATTCCTCTGGGCTTGAACCCAGAGGCATTTCGCTGGTTGCTCAATAAGGGTCTTTATAGGATAGACCACTTTTTGACTCCTAGGGGACCACTTCGGAGTTAGACTTGGAGCGGGATTTAGACCACTGGCACAATTGCTTCTAATCCGCATATAAAGGTGTTTTGAACTTTTCTTTGTTAGAGGTGAATGTGAAGGTTTTGACTAGATGGTATATGGTTCCCTCCCATCTCTTGAAGATCTTTCCGAGTTCCTCAGCACTGTGTTCCCATGACTGTCACTCCACTGGTACTATGTACCATATTTGGTGGGGATGCCCCAAACCATGGGGCTTTTGGAATATAGTTTTTTTTTAACCAGGAAGTTCTTGGGGGCCCCAATTACCTCGTGTAGCTCTGTTAAATGAACCGGTGGAGGGGCAAGTCCCACTCAACACAAAGACTGATTTTGTTTATGTTCCTGGCCGCTAAGCTCGCCATAGCCAGCTCATGGAAACAATCATCTGTTTTGGCATAAGGTGTCCGGGATAATGCTCAACGAACATGTTGCTAGCGAACCAAATGAAACCCCAAAGCGTTAGTGAAGAGATTAAGCAAAGTAGGAGAGGCAATGCAGACTTTTAGCCTTGTAGCCAAAATGTACAGCCTAAAATATAAAAGTCATCATTCAACTATTTCAGGAGAACACATTGCTAAGGACCCTTTAGTGTAACAGTACTAATATACATGGGTTACTATATATGTTTAATAATGTTAATTAAACAAATCTGTACTATCATCTAGCGTTTCTAAATGCAGAGACGGCCAATGGCGAACATGAAAATGATTTGCATGGGGCGCATGCGCGGCTGGGAACATTGATGGCCGCATTCCTGTGAGCTCCGTACATCCCCCGACCTAAGAGACTCACCCACGGCGCACCGCTGCTCCATATTCGTCCCTGGGTGAGTCACAGTAGCAGGGCACCCAGCGCGCCAGACCTCAGTCCTATAATGGGGAAGATAGGGCGCTGGAAGCCCCCCTCCCCTCCGCCACGTGAGCCGCGGCCGTCACCGCTGCAGCGGTTCCTTCACAGGCCACAATCCTCGGCCTCAATTACAACAGGGATCCCACAGACGAGCTCCGACGGGCCCCCAGTGGCGGTCGGCGGTACTGCATCAGCTGCCTCTAGCTTCCTCCACAATGCCTCCACAATACAGCCAACATCCTCACTCCCAGGGATGAGCTCTGACGGGCCCCCAGTGGCGGCAGGAGGTACTACACCTGCTGCCTCCACAATGCAGCTAATCTCCTCACTCTCTCAGCACCAACATATAGATGAATCTGAATCCCAAATCCCTATAGAGGGGACAGCAGAGCATCCTTTGATGAGCCTTTCCTCATCCGCTCTCACTAATCTCCATGTCTCACCTGCCCTCACGATATCTACGCTAGAAGAAAAATTGCAGGTATTCTTGCGCAATATTACCGCCACTATTGCCGCTGAAGTGGGCAAATTAGCCTTGGATCTTCATGGAGAAATAGCGCAGATTGGGGAGCGTGCAGATCAACTGGAGAATAAATTTGATGAATTGGTGCAATACGTTCATGTCTTGGAGGAAGACAATGCGTACCTGAAACACACCATGTCCCAAATTCAGCTCCAGCAAGAAGATTTGGAAAACAGGGAACGCCGGCAAAACGTCCGTATTCGAGGTATATCTGAATCCATTGCCGATTCCCAACTTCGTCGACACCTCCTGTCTTTCTTCACCACAACCGCGCCCTTGGTCCCAGAAGCAGAGTGGCGCATGGATAGGGCTCATCGTTCTTTAGGTCCCAGACCTGCTGACGGCACCAGACCACGTGATGTCATCGTCCGCTTCCATTTTTTTGAGAGCAAGGAAGCCTTGTTGGCCTCTGTACGCAACGTTCCCTCCCTGGAATTTAAAGGGGACCGGCTTCAGCTCTTTTGTGATCTTTCTCCTATTACCCTGGCTAAACGGCGAGCGCTGAAACCACTCACCACGCATCTTCAACACCTTCGTATCCCTTACCGCTGGGGTTTTCCCTTCAAGCTGGTCGTCTCCAAAGATAACGCCCAAGTTATTCTACGTGATCTTTTTGAAGCGGACTCCTTCCTGAAGCAACTGGGATTACCCCCCCTGCCGGACGACAATGCCTCACTACCATCTACGCCATCTCGTCCTTCCGCCACCCCCAGCAAGATCTGGACACCAGTTCGTAGGGGCCGGAAGCGTCCTTCCTGTACTCCACAACGCCCTCGCCCTGCTCGTTGTAGTGATGATCCTGCTTGATGTTTTTTTTTTTTTTGAGGTGTTCTTCAAGGTTGTATCCCTATCTCCTCCCCTCTCCCCTTTCCATCCCCCCTCCTTTTCTTCCCCCCCTTTCCCCCTCTCCCTTCTTTTCCCCACCCTCCCTTCTTCCTCCCTTTTTTTCCGTTTTATTTTTGCGCTGGGTGCCTTTTTATGCTGTATCTTTTTGGCCGGGTTTGCCGATTTCTATGTTCCGGTTGTCATGTTGCCCCCGATCACGTCCAGACATTTGCCTGGACGACTTGGGAGCTGATGTCTTTCCCAAGTTCATATCCATACGGATATCTATGTTCTTTATTGTAATTTTTTGGGTTTGTCCATTAATGTTATTAGTTCTAATGTTTCATGTCCCTACTGTTCTTAGATTTGCCTCATCGATGCTATCTCCATTATTCTTTATCTGGGTTCATTTGCTATTTGTATGTTTATCTAATGATGGCTTTACGGTTATTATCGTACAATGTCAAAGGTCTTAACTCCATCCAAAAACGGTGGATGGCTTTGAGGGAATTTCGATCCTCAGGAGCAGATATTATTTTTGTCCAGGAGACCCATTTCAAGTCGACTGGCTCATTTCGTTTTGCCTCAAGGTTTTTCTCCCACTCCTACTCAGCTTTTGATCCCACTGGGAAAGCCGGAGTGGCTATTTTGATTCGGACACACTGCTCCCTTCGGGTCATTTCCTCCAAAGTCGACCCACGGGGTCGTTATATCATTTTGGAATGTATGTTTGCTGGTTCTCCCCTTATCCTGTTAAACTTGTATGCCCCGAACGCAGGTCAATTACATTTCCTCTCCCAAACCCTTGCTAGACTGAATGCCTTTACCACACCACATATGATCATTGGAGGTGATTTTAATTTAATCATGTCCCCCCACAAGGATAGGAAAGTACTATTTGAATCCGCCCCCTCGAAGCGGCAGTGTTCCTCTTCAAAATCTTTTCGCAAATTGATAAGGGAACATCGTCTCTTTGATGCTTGGCGGATCAAACATCCCCTTCATAAACAGTATACTTTCTACTCCATCCCTCATCGGAGTTTCTCCCGCTTGGACCACTTTTTTATCTCTTCCCCCTTACTCCCTCTCTTGGTTTCATCCGAAATCAATCCCAGTACATGGTCCGATCACGCCTCTTTGTCTCTGAATCTTTTCTTCCCTGATTCTTTACCGAAAGCTTGTCATTGGCGTCTCAATGAGACCTTTCTCACTACTGCCCGTTTCCGTGAAGAACTCTCTCGGGGATTGGATATGTACTTCCAAGACAACGTTGGCTCGGTGACTTCTTCCTCGACACTTTGGGAAGCCCACAAGGCCGTTTTCCGGGGAATATGTATCTCTATAGGCTCCCGTTTGAAAAAGTCCTCAGCCAGTGCCAAGGCTTCTCTCATCCACCAATTATCCTCGGCTGAGCGTCAACTGCTAATCAAGCCGTCCATAACCCGTCTTCGTAGGGTTACTTCTCTACGCGACCAAATCAAAGCTCTTGACTCACATAGAGCTGTGCAATCACTTCTTTGGGTCAAACAGAAATTTTATGAATTTTCCAATAAGCCCCACCGTATGCTAGTCAACAGGCTTAAAACGCAATTTTCTTCCTCGTTACCAGACCATCTTCTTCAATCAGATGGTACACCTACATATGACCCTCATGTAATGGCCTCACTTTTTGGATCATATTATAAGACTCTCTACAACTGTTTAACCCCAGATCTCCATCCTCCTTTTTGTAAAACGTCATTCGATGCCTTCTTTGAGTCATTCTCTTTGCCGCAGATATCACCTTCTGACCTTTTGGCCCTTAATGCCGATATCTCATCTGAGGAGCTGTATGATACGATTAGGCAGCTCCCTTCTCACAAATCACCAGGACCCGATGGCTTGCCTTATTCTTATTACAAGACGTTCATAGGCATTTTGGCCCCCCATCTTCTCTCTTTGTTTCAAGATCTCTTAAGAGGTGTCCCCCCTCAGGCTGATTTTTCACGTGCATATATTTCCGTTATCCCCAAGCCTGATAAGGATCCTTCTATTCCGGACAATTATCGCCCCATTGCCCTGTTAAACTCTGATTATAAAATATTTACTAAGATTTTGGCCAATAGGCTTTCCCGATTCCTCTCCAAGCTCATACACAGGGACCAAGTGGGCTTTGTGCCCACCAGACACGCAGCGGACAATACCAGGAGGTCTATTGACCTGATCGACCTGATTAACAGAACTTCATCCCCTGCTATATTGCTGAGTTTGGATGCTCAAAAAGCTTTTGATCGCCTTAGCTGGCCCTATATGTTTATGATCTTGGAGAGATATGGTTTCCGGGGCCCGTTTGTGATGGCCCTGAAGGTCCTTTACTCCTCCCCGTCCTCAGAGGTCAGATTGTCTTCATTTCTTTCACCTTCTTTCAGGATGTCGAACGGTACAAGGCAGGGGTGCCCACTTTCCCCTTTACTGTTTATCCTCTGCCTAGAGCCGCTGGCCACTGCCATTCGATCTAACCCTGACATACGAGGGATACATTCCCATGGGCGTGAATATAAATTGTCCCTATTTGCAGACGATATCCTTCTTACTCTAACTAGTCCTTGCACCTCTCTTCCGGTTCTTCATAAAACCTTACAATTATTTGGGACCCTGTCAGGCTACAAGGTAAATACATCCAAAACCGAAGCACTCCCACTTCATATCCCACCCGACATGTTAACCTCTCTCCAAGCATCTTACCAATATCGTTGGTGTACCCACTCGCTGAAGTATTTGGGTACCAACCTTACTTCCTCCTACCATTCCATATATGAGGCTAATTTTCCCCCCCTATTTGTTGCTATTTCCCGTTCCTTAAAAGTTTGGGACACCCTACCTATTTCCTTTCTTGGACGTATAAATGTTATAAAAATGACCGTACTGCCCAAACTTTTGTATCTATTTGCAACTCTCCCCGTCCCCATCCCTATGTCCAAGCTAAATTCTATCCAAAAATCTCTCTTACGTTTTATTTGGCACAACAAACAACATAGAATTGCACGTTCTGTACTCCTTTCTTTACGCTCTAGAGGAGGCTTGGGAGTACCGGATATTGTGACCTATTACTATGCCACCCACCTTCGTTTTTTAATCTCCTGGTCCACCAGACGCCCTTCTAACAAATGGACTGAGATTGAAACCTTACAACTTACTCCGACCCATTTATGCTCTCTGCTTTGGGATATGTCAGCGGTGGCCATCGCTTCTCACCGACACCTTTTACTTGGACCCATGCAATTCTCCTTGTCTATCTGGAAGAGATGCAGGGCTAAATTCGCTTTGTCCTCCGAGTGCTCCCCTCTGACTAATGTTCTCTTTAATCCCTCCCTTCCAGATAGTTTGTCCTTACACCGAATGCTCCCATGGGCCTCAGCCGATCTTTTCCAACTGCGTCATCTGGTCCATCCCGTGACTCGGAAATTTAAATCATTTTCCGACATCCAAAAAAATACCCAAATACCTCCTCAGCACTTCTATGTTTATTTGCAGATACGCCATTTTTTCTCCACCCTGTCACCCTCATTGACTCTGCAGAAGCCTACACCCTTTGAGCGCCTGTGTATTCAGGGCCCACATCAAAAGGGCACAGTCTCCAATACATATAAGCTCCTGCTAGATGTCCCTCCCTTAACTATTGATACCCATCGCTATATGCGTAAGTGGTCCCAATTTCTCCGCTTTGACATTGACTTGTTGCAGTGGAAGAAAATATGGGAGAACGCATCCAAATCCTCTATGTGTGTAGTTTATAAGGAAAATGCTTACAAAATCATAATGTTGTGGTATCGAACCCCTGATGTGCTCCATTCTTGTAACTTGAGTGCTTCTCCTGCTTGCTGGCGCTGCGGGAGGGAAACCGGCTCCCTTTTTCACATTTTTTGGGATTGTAGGCTTATCACTCCCTTTTGGGAAGAGGTTTTGGCCTTATTACAACTGGTATTACATTCCTCTCTCCCTTTTGAGCCTCTTTATTTTTTATTGGGCCTGCCCTTTCCAGGTCTCTCTAGACCATCGAGGAGACTCTCTGTGCATATTTTGACGGCGGCCAGGAGAAGCATTCCAATGAGCTGGCTCTCCCCTACACCTCCCTCAATGTTGACATTATTTAAGATTATTGCAGATATTAGGAAAATGGAATATCTTACCGCTTCACATGCCGATTCTATAATCTTATTTGAAGCTGTGTGGAACCCGTGGGATGTTTACACCTCTGGTCAACCTGCTTGACTTGTGCGGACTTGATCATCCTTCCAATGTTGCCCTATTGTCATTGCATACTGTTATTTTTCTACCCATGTTACTAGCATCGATGATCCCTTTGTTTTTCTTTCTCTCTATTTCTTTTTAAAATGTCATGTATGTATATACATGTGGAAAATTTAATAAAATGTTATTCATAAAAGAAAATGATTTGCATGGCACCATTTGTTATGGAAGACTTGTGAACACTTCTGGTTTAATAAAGTAACCGCAATTAAAGTTATGTTACTGGAACCTCGTTCTGATTATAAAGGGACAACATAACACCTGGTGTTGTCGCAGCAATTGCAGAAAAGACTTTAATCTTCTGCTTCTTTGTAGGGTATAAAAGCGTTTCCCAGACAGTCGAGGACTCTGTTATATTCAGCTGAGCACAAGCCTGACTTATATTTAAGCTATCCTGTGAATTGCCTGTATCCAGCTTCCTCACAGATAAGAGATGTAAACAAGTAATTTCACACTCTGTTACAGAGCAGGATTCATATTAAATCTTGATAGCTGTGTATTTTCACTTGGTCAATGTTCCTTCCCCTCCTAGTTTTCTTCTTAAAATTCTGAAGTGATCACTATCTATTTGACATGCTATTATACGCCATGTTATACTTTTAGCAAAAAAAAAATATATATATATATTTTTTTTTTACAAAAAATACTGTATATTAAATATGTGAACTGTTGGCCCTTAGGATGACCTCACACACATTACTGAAAAAAAGCTACAAGTGAGAAGAAATCCCAGCCTAACTAAAGAAAAGGAGCTATTATTTAGAAATTAGGACATGTTTAAATTACTGTGGGGGGGTTTACTAAAACTGGAGCACTGATAATCTGGTGCAGCTGTGCATGGCAGCCAATCAGCTTGTAACTTCAGCTTGTTCAATAAAGTGTTACTAAACCCAGGACCCTGCATTTACTCTATCCGGTCTCCCACAGTACACAGAAAATGGAATTGCATTTATTTTAGTAAATAAAAACAGCTAAATACCTTTTCTTATAGCAGTCTTGTGACTTCTTTTAGAGTGCGGTCAAGAACTGTTTAAAGTTTGTAAAAAGAGTTTTCATTCTCCTCGGACTGTCCTATGAGGCTGCATAACCCCTGGCCCTCTATCTGGACAGTACTGATTGGCCCTGTGCTGATGACATACATTCTCCCAAAGGAAAAAAAATATCTAACAATATACACTAAACTAAGCATATGCAGAGTGACTCCTAGAACTCTGTACTATCAGCAGATGGATTAGCGACAGTAGAAGAAGGGTAGGATCAAAGAAGACAGGATCAAACAGTCTTTTTACACAATGTGGAGGATTAACCCCTTAGGTTTCACAGTGACTATAACAAGCATGCTTTACTGCATATACAGACTGATTTTACTGTTGTGGGTTTATTAACACTTTAAGCTTTAACAATAAACCTTGGAAGCTGCTTGGTTTCTATGCAGAGCTGCACCAGATTTTGCATGTTCCAGTTTTAGTAAATCTCCCCCTATTTCAAACTATTCACCATGCTGTGGCAACAATCAGGCAGTGAGTGTGAAAATCTATACATTAATAAATAAATATGTGACCTCCTAAATTCCACCAAAAAGTCACACTTTCTCCCTAGAAAGTACAATATAATAAAATACCTTTTTGTGTAAAATTCAAATACAATTAAAATAATTCAAAATAATTCAAAATTATCACCAAATATAATCATAAAATGTCCAATTCAAATGTGTCCAACAAAATGTGTCCAACAAAATCAAAAAGTCCAAATTCCAAACTTCCATCCAGTAAGAAGGATAATAATCCTAATTTTCCAGAGAAAAACCTCAAAACAAAGAAATAAACTATAGTGCATTACCCTTAAATAAATAAATAATACTCTAATTCGTACAAACCATTCAAAATGTGCAAAAACACACCAAAAAAAAATAATATACATATATATAATTATAAGTAATTTTTATATATATAATACACAGATTGTGAACACTCCGTGACCATTCCAACACTGTGTGCACACTGTGACCCAACAAACAGTAGTGCTAAACACTATTACCCTCTGTGAGTATTTGTATGCATATTCAATACTATGGAATTAAAACTCTTCTCATTCCTTCATTTCCGGGATTAGATTTCCAAGGTCCTCACAAAGATAAGAAGGCTCTTTTAGACTAATCACCAAGGCATAGAAACAAATTTATTAGCAACTTACATCTCAAAAAAGGAACATCCAGCTCTTTCAATGGTTCTCTAATGCAATCTGCAATCAATGGCTGAAAACCATATGTTTCAAACCAACAAAATGGCCGCGGCGACACTTCCGGTTAGCGTGCGTGCGTCTTGACGTCACATCCCTAACGCGTTTCGTCATTTCCGGACTTCATCTACATTGCCTATACCAGCCTTTTTCAACCAAGCTTAAATGGAACATTAGGAACTCCTGATGTTGTAAGGGATTCCTTGAGCAAATTGATATCTTACCTACACTGACCACCAAAGCAAGGGGGCACTTCTACACCTACCTCAATATTGGCAAATACCACAATTATTACAGTTTCCTTTTCTGTCATTATTCATTTCATTTCATTACTAAAAAATATTGTATACAGCAGGAAGGTTTAAAAATATTATCTGCCAAGGGTGTTGAATATGCTAGGTATGTCATATTTTGTTTTTTATTAATATATAAACAATGCTACAATTTAGCGATCACTCTAATGTACCACCAACTGTAGGCTTAATTATTAGCAAAGACCTGAAAAATATTTCAAGGGTTCCTCGGGTAAAAAGGTTTGGAAAGACTGCCCTATATCATGTCTAAGTCATCTTATACACTACATGCTGACTTCCAGCACAGGCCAATGAAAATCAGTGTTTTAGTGTAGTTTTTCTTCAACAGTACAGCCTTAAAAGAAAATTTCATGCACTTTATTGTAACTGGCTTACCATGTGGCTTTGAAGCTGTCAAATTCTGGTAAAAGGGACACACAAGTACGAAATGTCTACAAGCATTTCACCTAGCACCAAATATAACAAACTCATTGTTTACTTTGACAATTGCATCTATGTCTGAGAAGGTAGAGCTTTCTCATCCTTTATATTTATTATGACTTTTATACATTATACTCCATATCAGTTTATTAAACAAGGATTTACAGGTCTGATACAGGACAGGACACGTTTATCATAAATCAAATAAAGCAGAGTTCATTCTTTATTTACCCGCTTCAATACCGGGCACTTTCACCCCCTTTCTGCCCATGCTAATTTACAGCTTTCAGCGCAATTTGAATGACAGTTGCTTGGTCATGCAACACTGTATCCATTAAATTACATTTTTATCATTTTGTCACACAAATAGAGCTTTCGTTTGATGGTATTTAATCACTACTGGGTTTTTTATTTGTTGCTAAATAAATGAAAAAGGGCCAACAAATTTGAAAAAAAAACACTTCTGTTAGAAAATTTTGCACCTAAATAATCTTTCTTCATAATTTTAGGCCAAACTGTACTCTGCTACATTTCTTTGGTAATCCAAATTAGTGTTTATTATTTAGTCTCTAGGAAAGACTATGGTATCATATCTGAAAATTGATCAATTGTAATGTACTGATGGCTCGAAAATGACAGTACAAATATCCCCAAAATGACCCCTTTTTAGAAAAGTAGACAGTCCATGGCACTGGCGTAACAACAGGGGTTGCAGAAGTCACAGTTGCGACCTGGCCCCTGCTCCAGGGGGCCCTGGGGACTCCCTATCAACTGCTGTTCTTTAGAGCAGAAATAGATTCCTCCCATGTATCATAATGTGCTGTTTTTTGCTCTTTGCTGAAAGAGTTAACATCCACCCCTTAGTCATCCTGTCAATAAGCCTTGTCCAATATATTATCTCCCTCTGCCCAGCCCCATCATCACATGCCCTGTGATCTCTTATGGAGAACTGGACACAAGATGAAGAGTACAGGACCAGTTGCTGCTGTTCAGGGGGGAATACTTAGAGCCCCTCTCCCTATGTCAATCCAGTCTGTGCTCATTGTAGGGCAGACAAGGAATCACCCTGGGCATGCTCTGTAGTCCAAACTCTGTACAGACAGGTACAATGTGCCCATTGTTCACCAGACAGGAGCATTAACTTTCCCACGATGGATACTGCAATCTTGCCTGCAAAGTGCACTGGGAATGGTTAGACCATGGAAATGTAAAGGTAATGGAAATGTCCTTCAGTGTGCAGTAAGTCAAACTTTTATTTATTTTTTTGCGTAGAGACAAAAGAGATAGATGAGCACATAGAGAAACCACGAGGGTTAGTTCACACCATGCCTGCAAAGTAATCGCACGGGAACGTGCTGTGCGTTCCTGTGCAATTCACTCTGCATGCAAAACACACTCCATTTGCGATCTGCAGTGGGTGTCAGTAAGCCCTGGTTCACATATATGCAGCCGTGTGGGCCGCATTTTGTGCGTGCACGAGAACCCATTCATTTGAATGGACTCCCGTGCCCCAAGACATGCAGGGAAGAAGTCCCTGCACTTCTTTGGAAACCTCGACTCCCAGTGCAGTTGTGATTTCCAGTGCGGGTGGCGTGCCATTAGAGTTAATGGCACCCGCCCACGGGTCCGCATTCTTCTGTGTGGGTGGTGCGGCTGCACTGATTTTTGTGCGGGTGCCCAGCGGCACCACCCGCACATATGTGAACCTAGTCTAAGAAGTTAATGACACCTCAAACGCAGGTTGCAAACGCAGTGGTACAGTGGCAGATTGCACGGTACTTTTGTTGCATTTTAAAAAGTAGTTCAGGCATTACTTGTGGTGTGGTGTAATTTCAGTCCATTCAGAATTAATAAGTTCAGGTCGCTCTGCACAGGACTGCATGTGAATTGCACAGGAACTGCAGAGTGTAATTGTGCATATAACATGCAGTTTCTGGTATGAACCGACACTGACCTAATGAAGTGAGATTATGAGGATGAAAAAAAGAGGGAAAGAGAAAATGAGAGAGAGAAGGGGAGAGAGAGAGAAATGGAAAGAGAAAAATAGAGAGAGATGGGGGAGAGAGATGGAAAGAGAGAATGAGATAGAAGTAAAGTTTGAGAATTTAAGAGACAGGGACAGCAAGAGAGAAGGAGGAGAGAACAAGAAGGAAATAGAGAGAGTGGAAAAAAAAGAGAGAAGAGGAAAGAGAATGAGAGAGAGAGAGAGAGAGAGAGAGAGTTTAATGATTTCACTGGGAGGATGGAAATAAAAGGTTGTAATATATTCCTGCAAGTGTTTTTACATTCTAGACTGGGGTCTATTTACAAGTATTCAAAATAATTAGAGAGGTATATCTAAATGTGGACAGCGTCTCCAAAATCTTTTGTATTACCTGCTCAATATTTAAATAAAGATCTCAAATAATCTTGAGCATGTTGGCGCGTGGTAGAAACGGCCAGTGGTAGTGGGGGGGCTCAGGTCAACAAGCTTCAAGTTACGCCTTTGGTCCACGGTATTTAGTAAAAGGCATGGCAAGCTTTTTGAAGTTTTAATTTTTTGAAAATAGAGAAAATTAAAAAACATTTTTTCACACTTTTATTTTTTACATACTGTTTCCAGTGCAGTATAGCATCAGCAGTATCATCATATGACTAGCGTGATGATGATCAAGGACACTGACTGGTGACAGTATGTAGAAAAAAAAATATTTATTTTTTTCCTTTTTTACAATTGTTTTTACACACTGTGACCAGAACAATATAATGTTACCATAGTAACATTGAACTACTCTGAGGAAGTGATCAGGATTTTTTTTTTCACATTATGATTGCTTATACCAGTGAACTTCACCAGTGTATGCAACCATTGTTACTGAATGAAATTATTATTATTATAAAGGATTTATATATAGCACCAACACTTTGCGCAGCACTTTACAATATAAGGGAAATTGACTCATTCAGTGTTTATTTTTGTGGTTAGCTGTGATTGGCCACAGTTAATCACATGGTACAACTGGGCTGTGATTAGTACTGTCTGTACCATGTTATCACTGTGTCCAGTCACAGAGAACAACACAATAGTACACAATGAATGGTTTGAATGCATGCCATCAAATGTGTACAATTGTCATGTGATCTGTTGTGAGTGGTCACTGCAATCACATGGTAATGGCAGCAACTGGTACACAAATCAGTCATCTGCTGTGTTCAGTAGACACAGTGGGTGACAGACCTCTCTGCAGCGCTGCCCATGGAGCATGCGAGAGGCACATTCCAGGAGAACGTCATATGATGTCCACCCGGATCAGTGAATGTCCTGCAACTCTGTTGCTCCTGGAAATAAAGCTGCTGCCATGTAAATGTGTGCACATACCTAGAGGTGCTTGAAAATACCTTCAGCAATCTCAAAGCCCACAAATAAATACTTAATGCAGCATAGTCTGACAAGAGAGGGTTCGCTCACCATCAACATTCAATTTTACTGAAAAATCTCACAAAATATCAACATTTTTGAAAGATCAGGCAACCCTCAAGAATTTAGCTGGAGGTACCTACAGACAGTAGGTTGAAGTGGTTGTGAACCCATACATGTACCCAGTGAAGTGACTGGTCTCCGGTGATACACAGAGATGAAACAAATCCTCCTACATACATTGTACATGTCTATCTACATCTGTCTGTTCCCTAAATCCAGGGGCATATGTACCACAAGGCAAACAAGGCATTTGCCTAGGGTGGCATTTTTTTAGGGGGGCAGCACTGCCCCCTGGAAGAAGGGACATATGCGGCATGGGGACCAGGTGGGATCCGAGAGAGGCTGCTGGTGTATGCAGAACCCAACTGTCGTTCTTGGGGATGTCCAGAGCTGTGAAGGTGAGTGTCTTTCTGTCGCCATGGGGGGGGGGGGGTTGGATGTTAGTGGAAGGCTCTCTAGGGTAGGGATTGGGCACAGGTGTTGTTGGTCACTGTCTGGCTCTCTCCCCAGGAAGGGGGGTTGGGGGATCTGGTGTTGGTCGGTTTCAGGCTCTCTTTCTGCCGGGGAAAGGGGTGTCCGATTTTTGTGTTTCCTAGGGCAGCACAAAACCTAAATACACCACTGCCTAAATCCATTCAAAGTGCAGAACTTACACAAGATCTTTCACCCCTGAAAAGCAGGGGGCGGGGAGCAGAAGAGCTCTGAGAACTGATTGGAGGGAAAGGAAACCCCCATCACATAGCCCTCAGGAACAGAGCCTGAAGCTGTCATTCAGCTTGAGCTCCCTCCCTGTCACCATTTTTCTCTTGGTGTCAGGAAAACTCATCAGAAATGACTCATGCAGACAGCAGAGGAACGAGAAAGCAGACAGAAACGTACTGCTTTGAACTGAGACAAGCACACACTATGGAGGGATATGCTTTGTTCATATTTCACGCCTGAGGTTTACAACCACTTTTAATATCAGGAATGAACAAAAGTTGTCTGTAGCACAGACTGACAGCCAATAAGAAGTAAACATTCTGGGTATTCGACCCTGGGTTTGTACTGTCCTAAACATTCACCTGTGCCCTGTGCCTGCAGCTAAACACCCAGTGTGGATGGGGCCTTAATCTGTACACAATAGGGGTAATTTAATGCTGAATAGCAAAAATCCATGAGATATATAAAATTCCATTTTACAACTCCTCTGACTGTAATAAACACTGGAAAGCAATATTAAAATGACAGCTGTGCAGAAATATTAACATTGCCTGTTAGCAGCTGAGCAATAAAGTGCTATGAAAAATGGTACAGCAAAAACCTTGTTTGTATGGGAGCAAAAAAAGATGTATCTGAGAAATATCTGTGAACATGCAATGTATTTAGACAGAAGGCTAAGAGGTCATAGAACAAAGTGGCAACAGTGCAATTGGAAATATACCGAAGCTGACAATCCTAAAGGCCTCATTATCATACAACCAGCTGGTTCAATTACAAGGGCATGTGAGAGAACTGTATGGAGGAGAAATTAAGAGATCTGACACATGACAGACGGATGCTTAAGGCTATATGTGAATCACTGCAATGCCAGGCTTGGAATCACTCACAACGTATATAAAGAACAGATTCAAGCTGTTGGCAAAGCCAAAATCTATCTATATAGTACACACTTCACTAAACCCCCGCACAGAACTTTGCCTTTGTTTGGCCTGTAAATAATAACAGATGTATCTGTGTGAATTAATTGCATTCATGGTGTTATAGTTAAACAAAGTTGACAACAATCAGATAAGCAGAGTGTGGATCCCTAATTAGTGCCATAGAAGTAATGACGGTTACAGTAGGACCAGTGTACGAAAACACACTTCAGACCATAGCTCCTAATTGTCCCTCATCTGGAGCAACTGTCACTCTATTGGAACCAGGGCCGTGGATAAGGGGGTACCACCAGGCCTCCTGTACGGGGCCCAGGCCAGCAGGGGGGCAAAGGCAGCTGGGTGAATTGGATGTGGGCAGGGAGGGTGATCGGCATGACAGGGGGCAATTATTGGAACCAATCACCTGTAGGCTTTCTCTGCAGCAGCTGAAAGCTGGCATCTTCTCCTCTCCTTCTCGATGGCTTTCAGCTGCTGTAGAGAGAAGCAAACAAGGGATTGGTTTTAGTAACTGCCCCCCTTGCCGCACCCATTACCTGTGCTCCATACGTTACCCCCTGCTGCTCATGCCCCCACCGCAGTACTGCCAGCTTCCCTCCTCTCCTTCCCACCAAGAGCAGCAAGCACACAATAGGATCCTTCAGGATGGAGAGTGGGGGAAAGCTAAATACAGTTGTGTTCAAAATAATAGCAGTCAGACATCACTAACCTGATCAATCACTGTTTTTGGTAGAAATGTAATTTCTACATGGCAAATAATTTACTAGCAGGTGTAGTAGAGTAATAGAAATCCAACAGACCCAACAGTCATGACATGCATGCTGCTGATTCTGTGTAATTGAATCACTAATTGAAAGGGGCATGTTCAAAATAATAGCAGTGTGGAGTTCTATTAGTGAGGTCATTCATTCTTTGAAAAACAGGTGGCAATTATTGCCCTTATTTAAGGAAGGAAGGCAGCAAATGTTGTACATGCTGGTTACAGTGCATTTCTCTCTGAAATTCTGAGGAACATGGGTCGTTCCAGACATTGTTCAGAAGAACAGCGTACCTTGATTAAAAAGTTGATTGGAGAGGGGAAAACATATAAAGAAGTGCAGAAAATGATAGGCTGCTCAGCTAAAATGATCGCAAATGCTTTAAAATGGCAACCAAAACCCGAAAGATGTGGAAGAAAGCGAAAAATTACCATTCGAATGGATAGAAGAATAGCCAAAATGGCAAGGACTCAGCCAACAATCAGCTCCAGGAAGATCAAAGAAGGTCTAAAGTTACCTGTGAGTACTGTTACAATTAGAAGACGCCTATGTGAAGCCAAGCTATCTGCAAGAAGCCCCCGCAAAGTCCCACTGTTGAAAAAAAGATGTGCTGAAGAGGTTACAATTTGCCAAAGAGCACATTGACTGGCCTAAAGAGAAATGGCGCAACATTTTGTGGACTGATGAAAGTAAGATTGTTCTTTTTGGGTCTAGTGGTCGGAGACAGTTTGTCAGACGACCCCCAAACACTGAATTCAAGCCACAGTACACTGTGAAGACAGTGAAGCATGGTTGTGCAAGCATCATGATATGGGGATGTTTCTCATACTACGGTGTTGGGCCTATTTATCGCATACCAGGGATCAGGGATCAGTTTTAATACATCAGAAAACTTGTACAGGTCATGCTGCCTTATGCTGAAGAGGAAATGCCCTTGAAATAGGTGTTCCAACAAGACAACGACCCCAAACACACCAGTAAATGTGCAACATCTTGGTTCCAGACCAACAAGATTGACGTTATGGAGTGGCCAGCCCAATCCCCGGATCTTAATCCAATAGAAAACTTGTGGGGTGACATCAAAAATGCAGTTTCTGAGGCAAAACCAAGAAATAGAGAAGAACTGTGGAATGTAGTCCAATTATCCTGGGCTGGAATACCTGTTCACAGGTGCCAGAAGTTGGTTGACTCCATGCAACACAGATGTACAGCAGTTCTCAGAAACAGTGCTTATACAACTAAATATTAATAAAGTGATTCAAAGGAAAGCAAAATCTTCAAACATTTTCAGTTTATATAGTGAATGTTTGAGTTTGTAAAGAAGAATACAAACACTGCTATTTTTTTGAACAGTCTAATATTCACTTTTCTTCAATTTGACATATTTTTCTTCATGTTTTGATTTGGAATAGAATGTGTAGTGTTTCCAATGCATTTGTGTGTATGGAAATAAAAGCTATTAGAAAGATTTTGAGCTTTATTCACTTTTTTCAACACACTGCTATTATTTTGAACACAACTGTATGGCACATTTACCAACTCTTCTTTTCCCGAATGAACACAATGTGTGATTGTTACCGATTACTCACTTTGTTCATTCATAACTGAAGCATAGACAATTGTGTGTTGTTTTTTTTTGGGGGGGGGGGCCTGTCAGGTTGGCTGTATGGGGCCCTGTGGTTTCTAATAGCAGCCCTGATTGGAACCAAATGTTTCTGTCCTTCTGCTGTGCTTCTAATTTATAGACCTATATTAATGTACTGTTTAAAGGGCATTTCAAGTCAAAACTGTTGTTCTTGGATAGAGTGAGGAAGGAGTAGAATTAGAGATGCACCAATACCTGTTTTTTAAGAGCAAGTACGAGTACCGATACCAATTATCTATACCTCCGTGGTGCGATTTGGACCCATACAAAATGAATAGGCTCAAATCACACTACAAAGATTTGCATGTGATATGAACAGGAATGTGGTACGATTCCTGACCAAATCACATGCCGTATCCCGTGCACTGCTCCTGTGTGAACCCAGGCTTGTCATAGTGACCTCAGCCTGGGTTCACCCAGGGGCAGTGCAGAAAACTACATGTGGTTCGGACAGGAATCACTGTTCCTGTTCATATCACATGCGATTCTTTGCAGTGGAGAGGGGGGGGGGGGAGGTGTCAAGAGTTTTTACTGGATAAAAAGAAAAAGCAGATAATATGCACAAATATCTCAGTGAGTGAGATGTGAAGACAGATGGCCAAGATAGTCCAAATGGAACCAGAACTGCTGGGGTTGCAGAAGTGTAGTCAGAGCCTGGACATGGATCCGAATGAGCCACCACTGGAGTTGTAAAAAGCATGGATGCTGTGGGCCAATTGGAACATGTTTCAAAGGCCAAATCACACCTCCTTCATCACCATTCATCATTCAGACTGATGAAGGAGGTGTGCTTTGGCCTCCGAAACGTGTTCTGATATGCTCACAGCATCCAGGCTTTTGACAGCTCCACTGACAGTTCTCCTGGCTATCCTGCGTTGCTCCCTGAAAACACCTGTTTTGGGTTTACTGGTTTCAAGAAGCACTGTCTGATGTGAACCATGCCTCGCAGAAAAGAGCTCTCAGAAGACCTACGATCAAGAATTGTTGACTTGCATGAAGCTGTTACAATAGTATCTACAAAAGTCTTGATGTTCATGTGTTCATGGTAAGACAGACTGTCTACAAATGGAGAAAGTTTAGCACTGTTGCTACTCTCCCTAGGCGTGGTCGTCCTGTAAAAATGACTGCAAGAGCACAGCGCAGAATGCTGCATGAGGTAAAGAAGAATCCCAGAGTGTCAGCTAAAGACCTACAGAAATCTTTGGCACATGCTAACATTTTTGTTGACACATCTACAATAAGGAAAACATTAAACAAGAATGGAGTACATGGGAGGACACCACTGAGGAAGCCATTGCTGTCCAAAAAGAATATTGCAGCACGTTTGAAGTTTGCAAAAGAGCACCTGGATGTTCCACAGCACTACTGGCAAAATATACTGTGGACAGATGAAACCAAGATTGAGTTGTTTGGGAAGAACACACAACACTATGTGTGGAGAAAAAAAGGCACAGCACACCAACATCAAAACCTCATCCCCACTGTAAAACATGGCGGAGGGAGCATCATGGTTTGGGGCTGCTTTGCTGCCTCAGGGCCTGGACGGATTGTTGTCATTGATGGGAAAATGAATTCCAGAGTTTATCAAGACATTTTGCAGGAAAACGTACGACCATCTGTCCGCCAACTGAAGCTCCGCAGAGGATGGGTGATGCAACAGGACAATGACCCAAAGCATACAAGTAATTCAACAAAACAATGGCTGCAACAGCACAGAATACGCCTTCTGGAGTGGCCCAGTCAGAGTCCTGACCTCAATTCGATTGAAATGCTGTGGCATGAGCTTAAGAGAGCGATTCACACCAGACATCCCAAGAATATTGCTACACTGAAACAGTTTTGTGAAGAGGAGTGGTCCAAAATTACTCCAGATCATTGTGCAGGTCTGATCTGCAACTACAGGAAACGTTTGGTTGAGGTTATTGCTGCCAAAGGAGGGTCAACCAGTTATTAAGTCCAAAGGTTCACATACTTTTTCCTCCCTGCACTGTGAATGTTTACATATTATGTGCAATTAAACCATGGCAACATCTAATGTTTGTGTAGTATTATGTTCAGCAGACTGTGTTCTTCTATTGTTGTGACTTAGATGACGTTCAGAGCACATTTTATGCCCAATTTATGCAAAACTCCACGTAATCCCAAAGGGTTCACATACTTTTTCTTGCAACTGTATATTCGAAAATGAATGTGCTGACTGATTTCTTGAGGCTCTAAAATGCCAGGACAGTACAAATACCATACAAATTACTACTTTTTGGAAAGTACACTCCTCAAGGTATTTAGTAAGAGGCATGGTAAAATTTTTGAAGTTGTAACTTTTTTTTTTTTGTTTACAAAAGATTTTATTGTACATAAGTAGACAGTAAAACAACAGCACAGTATGAAAGTGATATTGTCAACAAAAATATGGCACATTTGAAATGTACAATACATAAAAGTATATTAACATAAAAAAGAAGATAGAGGAAGAAAGAAAGTTATAAGTGCATGAGATACATAAATGATAAAATAGATTGAGTGATACATCTATCAACAATATATGTCAGCCATTCCTTACCGAGGATGTTGTCAATCATGCAATAAATGTCTACAATCCTTCCATGACTCCCATTTTTTATCGTATAAGTGCATCTTATCCAGTAGTGTATAATGAATACGTTCCATAAGCATTACAGCGTCAATTCTGTGTAAAACGGAGTCCAAGGGTACAACATTAGACCGCCAATGCAGGGCAATGGACCATAAAGTGGCAATACATAATGTGTGTAGCAATCTCAGAGTGGCATCAGGGACCCCTGGGATATGAACCCCCAATAAACAGGTCTGTATGGACAACTGCATCGGGTTGCCCGATAGTGAGGTAGCCACCTCAGATATCTTACGCCAGATCAAAGATATGTTCGGGCAATCCCAAAACATATGGACCAAAGTGCCTGTGCGGCCACAGCCCCGGAAACATAAAGGGGATGTTTGTGGAAACATTGTATGTAGTCTGGACGGAGTATAATACCATCTGGTTAAAACTTTAAGGGCCGTCTCACGAACCGAAAGAGATCTAGAGCTCTTGCATATATTATCCACCATGGAGTCCCAATCCTCATCCGAAAAAGTGATACCACAATCCTCCTCCCACCTCTGCCTGTACATAGGGGGAGCATGAAAAAGACAGATCAAAAATTGGTGATAAAGATCTGAAATAAGACCCTTACCTCTAGGAGAGTCACGGCTGATACGTTCAAAAAAAGAGATCGGAGAAGACGGGGTAAGGCCAAAGTGTGCATTGAAAAAGTGCCTAATCTGTCTATAACGAAGGTACTCACGAAGAGGAACATCAAATAGCACGCGCAGCATATCGAAGGTAATATAAGATCCTCCTCTTTGGAAGTCAGATAATCTGACAAAGGATCGATCATACCACCAACGAAACATGTGAGGGGAAGAAAAGGCTACAACAAAAGTAGGATCACCAAAAAATGAAACACCTGGGGGAATATGAGAGACTAAACTCAGCGTAGCCTTGTATTTGGACCAAAGTGTCAGTGAGTGGGTCACTATAGAGTTATGAAAAGTAAGCGATCGGGGGGAGATTTTAGACCATAAAATTCCCGGTAAATAAAAAGGACGTATCGACTGAGACTCAAACTTGATCCACGGGATTTGAGAGTTAATAGTAGCCCATTGTGATAATTGCGCAAAACGAGCCGAGAGGTAATATAGCCAAAAGTTAGGAAGACCAAGACCTCCCGTCCGTTGTGAACGATACAAAATGGATGAGGCAAAACGTGGATGCTTATTTCCCCAAATAAAATTGTTAATATGAAGTTGTAACTTTTTCATGCAGTTCTTTGGAAAATTAAGAAATAAATAAAATTTGTATTTTTTTTTTACAAAATTGTAATTTTAACAGGTTATTTCTCACACAAAGCATAGGCATACTTGCAATTACACCCCAAAACACATTTTGATACCCTTCCTGAGTAAGGGGTTACCACATGCATGATACTTTTTCACACACGTTTTTGGAAAATGTGGAAAGAAAATAAAAATGTATTTTTATTTACACAAAGTTGTCAATTTATAAGATATTTTTAACATACAGCATGGACATACTAAGAATTACATCCCTAAATACATTCTGCTACTTCTCCTGAGTATGGTGATAGCACATTTGTGAGACTTTTTCACAGACTAGCCACAAAGAGGGGCCAACCATCCAAGGAGCACCTTAAGTCTTTCTAGGGACACATATTACACATCTAATTTCCTGACTGCCTATCACATTTTTGGAGACCGTGGCGCACAAGGACAGTAGAAATTCCCACAAAATGACCACATTTAGGAAAGTAAACACTCCAAGGTATTTCTTTGAGTCATAAAGAGTCTTTTGAAAAGGTCATTTTTCCCACAAGTTTTTTTTGAAAATGTGTAAAGAAAATAAAAATGTATTTTTTGAACATAATGTTGTTAATTTATAAGATATTTCTAACACACGCGATGAACATACCAACAATTACACCCCAAAATTCTGTCACTCCTCCTCAGTATGGCATTCTATGATGGGCAGCAAGCGGTTAAAACATTTCTGCTTATGAATATACAATATACATATAAGGGTTGTCGCTGTCTGTGATTCCTGTGGAAATATTTGCCTTCACTTTCTGTCCCAGGATCATGACAAGAAGTATAAGAAGGGGAGACCATGCAGTTTATTTTAGATTAATAGCAGCTTATTGTTTTAGATCATCGGTCATTGCATAGTATTTCCTTCAGTCTTGGTATTTAATGTCATTCAGCAGAAACATATTATCTCATTCAGTGGGGCATGTCATCCAGCAGAGACAAACTGTATCAAGATAATATGCAGAAGCATATTATACAGCATAGCTCAGGTACAATGGCTGCAGATCCAGGTGGGAGACAGGACAGCAGAGAGCTCTAAAGTGTGCTTAGTATTTATGTCTCAGTTATTCTGGCAATTTGAGGGTTTAAAATGTAAGATGGGCAAGGAATGAAAGAAGACACATCATTCCAAGTGGCTGTATATATCACTTTTGGTCAGAGCAGCCTATCTTTTATGGCACAATGGTAAACCGGCAAGTGATCTATGTAGGATCTATGTAGGATTGTAGAGGGTGGGTTGTTGTGAGATGTAGATATGTGTTTCAGGCTGAAGTTGTCACTAAGCTCTGCTGTAATTATGGAATATTGGGGAGACAGCGGCCTTGGGGGGCAAATTAATCATAATCTTATTTTACATTAATGCTTTCACATGGTGCTGGCTCTTCTACAGGTGGAACCTTAAAGTGGTAGTAAACCTACCTTGTTTCCTTGTACCTACAGGTAATCCTAAAATAAGGCTTACCTTTAGGTACAGTAAATATCGTGAACTGTTTAGGAGATACAGTATTTACTATAGTAGCAGCCAATGACGCCACTGACGCATGTGCACTGTGCTCTCAATGGACGGCGTACCGTCCATTGAGAGAGCCATCCCGCGGCCGTGACTCCCACGTGCATGCTCGGGAGTGACGTCATTGTGGCTCGGGCAGTCAAACAGCCGAAGCCTGCGAACCCTGAAAGAAGATCGGGTGATGATGGAAGCTCTGTCAGAAGAGAAAGCGCACCGCTGAAGGAATTTGTTATACGATAAGTTTTTCATAATGTGCTAGTATGAGATGCATACTATTACATTATGCTATTATTTTGCAGGCAACATTTTTTGGGCAGTTTACTACCTCTTTAACTAAAATTCAACACTCAAAGGATATGGCATTTCAGAGAAAAAATTTAGTGACACACTTTTTTTTGAAAATGTGGAAAGAAAATAAAAAAAAATTTTTTGAACACAAAGTTGGTAATTTATAAGATACTGTATGTCTAACACACATGATGGACATACCAAGAATTACACCCCAAAATTCTGTTACTCCTCCTGAGTACGGCATTCCATGATGGGCAGCAAATGATTAGAACATTTTTGGTTATGAATATTCAATATACATATAAGGGTTGTCACAGTCTGTGATTCCTGTGGAAATATTTGCCTTCACTTTCTGTCCCAGGATCATGACAAGAAGTATAAGAAGTATAAGAAGTTTAACTGACACTGACAGATGTTGTGGTATCACATACCACATGCTAAAGCATTATTATCAGATATAATAATAGCCTTTGATTCCTCATGAAGAGAAATTTGATATATTTCATGAAATATTTGGATCTTATATGAAAAAGCTAAAATTGGGTGCTATGCTTACTTAAAGTGGTTCTAAAGGTTTATTTTTTTTTAAGAAAAAATAACAAACATATCTATACTTGTCTGCTATGTGCAGTGGTTTTGCAAAGAACAGCCTGGATCCTCTTCTCGGGTCCCCCGCAGGCTCTCCTGGCCCCTCCCTACTGTCGGGTGCCCCCACAGCAAGCAGAGTGCTATGGGGGCACCCGCTGCTCCGTGTGTCCATTTGCACATGGAGCCGCGGCTTGACCCTGCCCCCTCTCTCTTCTCATTGGCTCACTGGCTGTGAATGACAGCAGTGGGAGCTAATGGCTCCACTTCTGTCTCAGCCAATGAGAAGTGGGAGTTCTGGGATAGCTGAGACTCCAGTGCACATTGCTGGATCGAGAGGGGGCTTAAGTGAGTATTAGGAAGGGGTTCGGGGGGGGGGGGTGCTGCACACAGATTTCTTACCTTCATGCATAAAATGCATGAAGGGAAAAAACCTTGAGCCTTTAGAACCACTTTAAAAAGCATATCTAAATCTAAAAACAAAAATGTTATGTATTGCAGCTTAACAATTCTTAAGTGCAGTGGCTGCATTGATTTATTTTTCCTTCTGGCTAGTAACATACTTCCTGTCTTAGGGTGGCTCCACTCCATGGCGGAGTCTCCCTTGGACAACAGCATTGTTAATTTGTGTAGAGGGTGGTGTTATGTGTAGATGTTAAACCGATTTAGATGAACTTGACTAACAAATTAAAAGAGAAGTACGGTCAAAGATTTTTTGGTCATACTTCTCGTTTGGGTCCAAAAGTGCACTTAATTTTACACTCCTGTGACCAAGAATCAGCAGACAGTGGACCAAAGCTGTTGACGTCCTTCCAGAGCTTGGAACAGCTCTGTGATGTCAATGAATCATATTGTCAAGATCCACCCAGCTGCCTGATGGACAGCTATCTCTGGCTCTCAGCACACAGCTGAGAGCAGAAACCAGCTGTACCCACCACTTCTCCTGCCTGACACTTTAGTGAGCGGTGGAAGGGCAGAGCAGAGAGCGGTGACTGACAGTCCCCACTCTCTGCTCAGAGCTCACCGAGAAGTGAGTGATCAGCAGTCATGTGATCTCTCAGTTCTTAGGCTTAGAACCAGCGAGGGACAGCTTCATCATCACACCGAGTGAGCATGCATGTTTATTTTTTACACACCTCAAACTTTTTCTTTAAAGCTGTACTCTAACTTACACTTTTTAAGCAGTTACAGCAACATAGTTTTCCTTGTGGGATAAAGATTTTACACAATTTAATAAAAACTGACCATTGTAAGCACCGCTGTCAGTGTTAAACGGTTTGTCTTAATCCTCTAACAGCCACTTTTTCTGAACAGCTAGATCTGTTACAGGAAGCTGAAAAATAACAGACTTAGGGCTCATGTACACGTGGCGTTTGGAAAACTCTTCTGACCGCTGGAAACTGACTGCTAGAAAACGTAGGTTAAAAAACTGTCAGTTTAGCTGCGTATGCATACCGTGTTTATGCGCATTTGCATTTAGAAGCGATTTGATTTTAAAAGATAACCTCAGGAGACCTTCCCAAATGCCCAGAAGGCACTGAAAAATAGTAAAATAGTAAATAATTACTATTTCAGACATTTTGAGAGAAATAGAGAGAGCAGAAGCAGAGAGAGCAGTATGTGTTGAGATTACCTGTCTTTTCTGGTTGTCTTCACTATGGATCCTATCATGAGCATAATGCAGCACGTTCTACCATTTTTTCCTTCACGCGAAACCTGGAACTGATTGCGCTGGTGTACTAGGTCCATTTGAATACATGGAAAACACTTTGCATGCATTTTTGATGAAGAAAAAAGGCTCTAGACAGCATCTGGATATGGACCTGTCCAAAAAGCGTGTCTAAACGCAAACGCTTGTAAACGTGGTTAACCTCATTTACACGCATTTACAAGCATTTGGCTTTTGAAACACCGGTAAAATCTACTCCTGAACGCAATTTTGATGCGTTCAAAAAAACGACTGCAAACTCAACTGCCTGTAAACGACCGTAAACAACTATGTGTACATCGACACATAGGAAAACATAAAGGAGAGTTCAGGGGTTGCTGAAAAAAACACTCAACAGCTCCTGAATGTCAGTTTAGCAGCTGCAGTGTACCTGAGCCTTTACTGGACAGATCACCAAGTGTAAATAAAAGGAAAAAGCCTAGAAAAATGGAAGACTAAAATATGTTACATTTATGCTTTTGGGTTTAGATAAACTTTAGTTTTTTAGAAAGCCAGTTCTCATATACTCCACAGTTTTTCTATTACATGAAATTACTTTTAAAATGCACACATTTAAAGGAAAAAATGTAAAAACATGAATAATGAAAAATGCTGTAGTATGATATTGAGAGGGGAGGGATTGCTGAGGGAAGGTATATCTTTTAAGGATATCCAGACAAAGTTTTCACTTCTCTTTCGTACTATAACATTTACACTTGGCTCTGATCCAAGCCAGGTTTTGGTTCTATTGCCCTTCACTGCTACAACTGAAATTAAAGACAAGGCTTGTAGCAGAGCTCTCTTTCTGACCTGTAGCATAGGACCTGTGAGATCTGAAAAAAACTAATAAAAGATTTGCTGAAACTTGTGCTTCTTTTGGAATTGGCTGGGTTTGGATGAGCTTGGGCATCCTCCAAACTCATCCCTAAACCGAACTGTGATCTCCTGAATTTTAATATTCTAATGAGCTGCAGGTCACATCTTTTCCCAACCTCCTTTTCTTGGTAGCTATGAGCTAGGGAATGACCTGGCCCACAGATCACCGGAGTACAAAAATGTAGGAATCTGGAGTTTGAATTAGAGATGAGTTCAAAGGATGCTCAAGCTCTTCTTTAGACCCTGCATATGATTAGGTAGTGCCTGACCGACTAAAACCTCTCTTAAATTGCTAATTTTTTCCTAAAATATTTTGATTTATTTAGTACCACCAAAGGATTAACAGCTTTTTTAAACTCAGCTTGGCTTTTGATTTACAATGCAAAAAATACTGTCTGGACCTTCTTCACTTTTCTGTAGTTGAATGCCTCAGGACAATGTTTTAGCTTTGCACAAGATAAGGCTCATAACAAAATATAAGCTAAATTCATTTAGAACTTTTGCAAGCTGGATCACTTCAACTTTGAAGTTAAGTTCACCTTTGGAACATGTTTTCATGGTGGAACATGTAACATGTTCCCACAGCCGCAGCCGAAACCCCCCTCCATTTGACAGATAGCAAGAGGAGAAGTTTCCCCATACTATCTGTCAAATTTGAAAACAACACGGCTGTGCGGGGCTCTGCCTACACGGCCAGGTCATTCATTCATGAACTTTCGTGAATGAATGAACTGCAAGTCCCAACAGCCTTAGCGGCTGTCGGCTTGTAGTTTTCAATGAACTACCATGGTGCTGTGGAGCGCCGTGGTAGTTCTTTGAAGCTCCCTGTCAGAATATCTGCTTGACCGTATGTCCTGTATGGCAAGCTGATATTCTGACAGGTCTGCAGGAGACCTGCATGGCATCAGCAATCCACTGATTGCTGGTGCAATGCTCTCCAAGATCCTTTGGAAAAAAGCAATAAATGCACATTTTTTTTACCTGCGAAAGGTGAACTTATCCTTTAACATAAAATACATACCATAAGTGAATGATAACTTAAGAAAAAAAGTCAAAAAAATTACTAAATTCAAGGGTATAAGAAACTGGAGCCAAACGCAACACCATTATATTTCGAAGCCTACTCCTTTGAGCAGTGAGGCCGTTTATTACATTACAGGATTTAAAAAAAAAAAAAAAAAGTTTAGTAGGTAGGAAGGTAATGGCAAGCACAATTTTTGCAGCAAAGTCAAGATCTGGGTATAAAATCAGCTGTCTCTACATTATATTTAAATGTACTGATCGTTTAGTTCAGGGCTTAAAATTTCAATTCCTGAGCTACTAACCAGGCCTTAAGAGTTACTCGCCACCAGTTGCCCCACCCAACCCCTACCCTGCTACACCCCTAATTCCGCCCCTAAACACGGCCTCGTAAATTATTTCATGAAATGACACTGTTAAATGTTACCCACATTACATCAGGATCCCCAGAGTCCCCTCACATTACATCAGGGCCTCCAATGTCCCCCTAAACACTCCATCATACTTAGACCATGCACCGCATACAACCATAACCCCCCCATAATCTTTCACTCACAAAACCATAACTCTACCAAACATATCCTACCTACTATCCAACCCAGCAGTACCTCAAGTGCCCCATACTCTACCACCTATAATAACCACATAATCCTGAACCTGACCAAACCACCCATACATGTAGGTTTACATACAGACACATGTACATACACACATACAGACACCTGTATACACACACACAGACATGTACATACACATACACACACTGAAACATGTACACACATGCACAGAGGCACATGTACACACACACACACATACAGACACATGTACAGACACACATACATGTACATACACACAGACACATGTACATACACAGAAATACACATGCACAGATACATGTACATACACACAGACACATGTACATACATGTTCATGGTAGGAAAATGGCTAAAAATATGTTTAATGATAGTCATTAGAGATGAGCGAATCGAACCTGGCGAAGTGGAATTCGTTTCGAATATTAGGAAAAATTTGATTTGCGCCGAATCCGAATATTAGCAAACTTCGGATGCGCGAATCGAATTTTCCCCGATCGGCCGATTTTCATCCCTTCTACAGCCGGCAAAAAGTGTCCCTGCAGAGAGCTCCGCTATTTCTGACAGTTCTCTGACAGTTCCTTCACATTTACAGCAGTTGAAACATTGTATCTACTTGTTTCCATTTAGGATACAGATGTTTTTATTCGGAAACAAATAGATACAATGTTTCAACCGCTGTAAATGCGAAGGAACTGTCAGAGAACTGTCAGAAATAGCGGAGCTCTCTGCAGATACACTTTTTGCTGCACTGGAATTCTTCTTCATCCTCATCCTACTTCTTCTTCTTCTTCATCCTCATCCTCATCCTACTTCTTCTTCTTCTTCTTCTTCATCCTCATCCTTCTTCTTCTTCTTCTTCTTCTTCATCCTCATCCTACTTCTTCTTCTTCATCCTCATCCTACTTCTTCTTCTTCTTCTTCATCCTCATCCTACTTCTTCTTCTTCTTCATCCTCACCCTTCTTCTTCTTCTTCTTCTTCTTCATCCTCATCCTACTTCTTCTTCTTCTTCATCCTCATCCTACTTCTTCTTCTTCTTCTTCTTCATCCTCACCCTTCTTCTTCTTCTTCTTCTTCATCCTCATCCTACTTCTTCTTCTTCTTCTTCTTCTTCTTCATCCTCATCCTACTTCTTCTTCTTCTTCTTCATCCTCATCCTACTTCTTCTTCTTCATCCTCATCCTACTTCTTCTTCTTCATCCTCATCCTACTTCTTCTTCTTCATCCTCATCCTACTTCTTCTTCTTCTTCTTCATCCTCATCCTACTTCTTCTTTCTCTTCTTCTTCTTCTTCTTCTTCTTCATCCTCATCCTACTTCTTCTTCTTCTTCTTCATCCTCATCCTACTTCTTCTTCTTCTTCTTCTTCTTCATCCTCATCCTACTTCTTCTTCTTCTTCATCCTCATCCTACTTCTTCTTCTTCTTCTTCATCCTCATCCTACTTCTTCTTCTTCTTCTTCATCCTCATCCTACTTCTTCTTCTTCTTCTTCTTCTTCATCCTCATCCTACTTCTTCTGCTTCTTCTTCTTCTTCATCCTCATCCTACTTCTTCTTCTTCTTCTTCATCCTCATCCTCATCCTCATCTTCTTCTTCTTCTTGCCATGGGCCCCTCTACCGCCTCCTCATGCTGCTGCCAGGTCCAGAGTGTGTCATGGGTCCCTGTACGGCCTCCCATTGCTGTTGTCTCCATCGCCACACTCTGCCATGTGCCACTTTCAGGTCTCCTCACACTGCTGGTGGGTTCCATTTTGTCATAGGGTGCTGTATGGCCTCCCATTGCTGCTGCCTCCACCGCCACACTGTGGCTCCACACTCTGGTTTTGGCCCCGTGACTGCCCAAATGAGTGAAGTGTGCGGTGATTCTAAGATCGACGGCACTCATCTGCATGTCATACTGACTGACAGTATTATTTCTCTTCCCCAGCAGACTCCAAGGGCATTTAAATTAAAGGTACAGTGTTCTGCACTAATATAAAGGCTCTCTGAAGCCTAGAAACCCTTTTTATAAGTTAAATTCGCAGCGAATAAATTCGCATCGAATCGAATTTATTCCACAAATTCGGCGAATCAGCCGAATCGAATTTTTGAATAATTCGCTCATCTCTAATAGTCATAATAATTCTGTTCAACCCAGCGAGCTTCCTAGTCAGCTGAGACAGCAATTTAGTCAAGGATTTTTACTGACTACCAAGAAAGCTAGCAAGTTTTTTGTTCCAATAACTGGTAACAAAGCACCTGTACAATTTTGGAAAGAGTACAATTTTGGATAGATTTCCACACTTCCTGTTATCTCTGGGATATGACGTGAAAGCAAATCTCTTTGCAAATGTACAGCAAAAATTCAAATAAATCTCTACTTTATCTAAATAAATATTTTTTGATTTAGATATATTTGTGGGATTCTAGACAAAAGTTTTAAAATCTTTTTTTTTATTTTTTTTTCTCGACTTAGGGAAAGGTTGTTAGTTCCTGTGCTATCTCTGAAGATATATGCATTCACTCTCTGTCCCAGGCACATGACAAGAACTGTGAGGAGAGGAGATCATAATCTTCTTGTTGGGGTAACCTGGAGTCCAACCACATTGTATCTTCTCATCAACCAACTTTCCAGGAGAGACTGAGGATACAACCTTCCATCCTTCAGGTCTCCAACAGATATTCAGCCCACAATCTTCCATCTTCAAGGTCTCTAAAATGGATTTAGAACATGACCTTCCACCCTTCAGGTCTTCAAGATACTATCCACACCATGCATGTCAATGTATACTCTCTTGACCAGGGAAATACAACATCATACGCTGGGAGGGCAGGCCACACATGCAATTTTTTACAAAAGATGAAGGATACTGGGATCCCACCATACACACATTTATGATTAATCTCTCTATAAATAGGTGTATACAGTATATTAACATTTTGATATTTATGTTTTTTCTATATTTCTGATTTAATAAAATATGTTTAATGTGTGGACCAATTTTATGTTATTTTTTTACTTCTAAACTTTAACTGAAAATAATTACAAAATGACCTTTTAAATTTAATAGCTGAGTGCAGCATATGAAGTTAATTATTTTAATCAAATTTCTAAGCAAGTCTAACAATACTATATTATAATAGTATTCCATATGGTATCCAGCAGCTTGGCACATGAACAATATTGGCATATTAAGTATAACAATAGCGTTGTCACTTAGTGGTGGACTATTTGAACAAAGCCTTATTAAATTGCTTTCATACCCGTAACAAAATAGGCTAACCATTTTGGTATACATTTTGAAAGCTGTATCCTTTGTCCTTTATGTTCTCTCCCTTTTTTTGTATCTGACTTTTTCATCAATCTATTATTGCATTAAAGTTTAACTACTTGAGACCCTTGATCCTTTTCTTCCTAAAACCCCTTTAGGCTACATGTATACTGGAACTGTCGTAGACGGCAACTCTACTGGCAGCAGAAAAACGCTAAATGAAAAAATGTGTGTAAATGCGGTGGCCAGAACACTTGCCATTGAAATGAATAAATGCCCAAGCACTGAACACCACTAGCGCTTAGGAGTGTTTACATGCGTGTACATGTCTTTTTGCCGTGCTTGACGTTTTTTGTCCAAAACGTTCCTCTCCTGAATGATTCTTCTGCGTTCAGGAGAGGGACATTTAACTGCCCCTAAACTCTGCTGCTGCTAAACTCTGATAAAAGCCCATGTGTGCATTGACATGTACGTTTTTATTGAGTTGAGTTCAGGGTTTGGCAAAAAAACACCAAAAGCCACTAAACTCGTGTTTAGGAGCAGCATTGTACATGAGGCCTAAGTCTTGGAGTGTTTTTTCATTTTGGCAATATTTCAGTTTTGCACATACCTTTTAGTATTTGTAGTTTACTCAAACATATTATACATCTTTTTGACACAGCTAGGGCTTTAATTTAGTATCTAACTTGGAAGCATAGATTTTTTTGCCAAAATTGAAAAAATGCATGTACCTTTAATTTTTTACAAATGTAACATTTACATAATTTGAGCACCTCCATATATTTGCTGGAGAGCATAATAAACAAAATATGCTGATTAAAATGATATCACATTAGTGCAATTTTTATGCAGCATAGCAAAATGATAAAGCTTAAGGTAAACATATGCGTGTGACGTTGGGAAAGCTTTATTCTCCTTGCAATGCTACATTGTGATGTAATGTCTGGGGAAAACATGGTTTGCATAGATTGCTATCATAAGATTAAGATAAGATTAAGTCAGGTTAATCAGGGCAAAAATTAGCACAATAGTGACTTTTTTTGATTGTTAAAAATTTGAATGACATTGCATTCACTTAAGTGATCATTTGATGCTTCCTCAGCAAATGTAAAAGCCATCCAGATCATCTAATATCATTGTTGCAACCTAAACATTAACTTTGGGGGTGGAATAACTTAGTTTTATAAGTATTAAAACCCCTTTCAGGCCACTATAGTGATTCACCACCCTTGTTTGTCATGGTAAGCATTGTCACTGGGGATTTTCGCTCATTACGGAAAGATTTACTTTAAATATTAAAACCCCTTTCAGGCCACTATAGTGATTCACCATCCTTGTTTGTCATGGTAAGCATTGTCACTGGGGATTTTTCCTCATTACGGAAAGATTTACTCTCACTTCCTGTTGTGTCTTTGGACAGTAAATTAAGGAAATCTTCCCACTGGGCAGGACAATAAAAAAAAATGTAAAATGCTTTTTAAATATTCCTCACTGTATCAACAGAAAAACTTAAAACAATGTATTTGCTTCTAAAAGTAGCCAACTGCTGCACACTGTGGTGATTTACTAAAATTGGAGAGTGCAAAATCTGGTGCAGCTGTGTATGGTAGGTGTCAGGGCTCCAGGTATGACCAGAGGTGTGTGGACTGACACAGGGAAACGCAGGCTTCAGATATGGTATAAACAATATAATTTATTAAGACTAACAATACAAAACGCAGTGCAAAACTAAACATAAACACAGTGCAAACAAACCAAACCAAACTACCCACCGATAACAATACATACAATACAAAGAGTAGTCAGGCAGGCCGGGTCAGTATCAAACGGCAAACGGAGTACCAGGAACAGGCGGGAGAGTGGTCGGGGTCACAAGCTAGGTTCAGTAACTCACGGGCAGCGCGGTACAGAGGGTCAGGCAGAGAATGGTCAGGGTCACAAGCCAGGGATCAAGCAGGAGAAGTCAGCAGAGGTCAGGATCAGGCAGGGTCGGCAACAAGTCAGACAGGAACAGGAATACAGGATACAAGGTACAGGGGCCCATGGAAAAACACACACCAAGACCCTGACTGTGAGTCTGGCCATTCCTTAAATACAACCCCTGCAATCAGCTTCAGGTGTTTGGCTGATTGCAGGGGTGAGTCTCTGATTGCTGAGAGCACCCGCTGGCCAGCCCTGGTACTGCAGCCCACAAGGCAGGTGAGTCCCACCATTATTGGCAAGTCCATTCCTGACAGTAGCCAATCAACACCAAAAACTGCTGTTAAATTGCTTACCATATTTGGAGATATATTAGATATGGTATTGTTGCAGTGATGTCACAAAAAATGTGTCTCCAGTTTCCTGAGCATTTAAAAGTATCCTTACCAGTGTTTACTGTAAATTGTGGAGTCTGATTGGAAGAGGAGTGATTTCATTGAGAAGCCCAGTTATGTATACAGTGGTACAAAGTGTGTTGGTAGGGTGCTGGACTCAGATCTGCATGAGAATGGTTGTTGATTCCAACCCTTGGAGGTTGCTCTCCATCTGCGTGGCGCTCTAGTGGATCTGAAAGCCTATACAAAAGTATGTGAGCACCACAACTGAAAACTAAGTCTGCTGAATGTTTATTAGTCAGAAAGTACCGTATATCCAACACTCCAATCTCCCTTCATCAGGGCTAGAAAACAAAATAATATACAGTACTGTAAATGAAAACCTAAAACCATTCAACAATGACCCCCCAAAAATGGCACCTTATTAATCTGTATGGAAATATATACATAATGTATATTGTAAACAATCTGCAATTTAGCTTTTGCATATTCTTACTCACAGTTTATAAATATTCATATTTATTTAGGTCATTTATAAGGTTTAAAATGTCTTTCTTTTACAGTATTTTCTATTTTTCTCCCAGCCCTGATGATGGGGGATTTGTGAGCCCACAAAATGCAGTGGCTATTCTTTCTGACCTTTTGTTAAGAATAATATATGTTCATTGGACTTAATCTTTAGTTATGAGACTCATCCTTTTATTTAGACTTTCTGTGATGCATGTAGGAAAGCAAGATGCCAAGATGGACATCTGACATGCTGTTGGATATATTCAAGTCAATTTTAGTATATTAAAGCTTTTTTAACCTGTTGTATGTTTAGCCTCTATATAGCAACTTGTATGGTGCACAGATAAGGTGTCATGGGCAACACATAGGTTGGACATAAGCTACCTCTTTCTAACTGCTGGCATCATCAGTTAACTTTTGGTCAACATTTTGCTTTTATAACATTCCCCAATACATATGAACATACAAGTTAGTTCTATTGCCATGAGGATACTAGCTTGCATACCTGATGTTCTGGTTAGTCTGGAGAGTTGAAATTCTGTATAATTCAATTTCAGCACTTTGGACAGCTCTCTCTGGCACACTGCCAGCCTTAATATAGCTACTAAAAGAAGCTACTGTACTTTAACCCCTTGACGCCGACGTAACACAAATATGCGGCCTCACGGACCTGGGCTTTTTTCCGTGGGGCCGCATATTTGCGTACCTGTCTTTGTGCAGGGAGCGCTTCCAGCACCAAGACCGCGGTGTCACTGAGAGCCCCGGGTCCCGTTCTAACGATCGGGACCCGGGGCTCCCGATTCCGGGTCACGTGATCGCTGTGATAGCCTCTGATTGGCTATCACAGTGATCAATCACTGTGCAGCCCGGCCCCCTTGTTTTCTCTCTCTCTATAAATGGAGAAGAGAGATACATTGTATAAAAAATAAAGAAAAATACCTAGGTCAAGGTTTGATCTAGTTCAGTACCAGGGTTAGTGTTTGGGTCAAGGTCAGGGTCAAAGGTCAGGGTCAAGGGCAAAGGTCAGGGTCAAAGGTCAGGGTCAAAGGTCAGGATTTAAAAAAAATTGGTATCAGTGTCAGTTAGTGTTAATGTTAATGGCAGTGACAGTGTGTTTTATGTAAAAAAAAAAAGAAAAAAAAAAGACAAACAAAATGCACACTATTGTTTCTGGACTGTACTACGGGTACAAACAACAAATAACATACACATATATGGTATCGCTGCGATCAACAAGAACTGGAGAATGTATTTTGGGTTGTTCTTTAATGGTAGGTTATGGTCGTAACAAGAAACACACAGTTAAATTTAAAAAAATGATTTTTTTTACTATTTTGGCCCAGTTTTCCTTTAATAATAAAAAAAAAAGTAGGAGCTATTCATTACCATTTACCACCAAATGAAAGCCCAATTTGTCCTGAAAAAAACAAGGTATAATCCACCTGGATGTACAAAGTAGTTGTGACGATATGTATGGTTTTACTAACACATGTCAACGTTGCAGAATTGTGCTTAGGCATTTAGATTTGTTTTACCCTTAGGCGTGAAGGGGTTAACCATCTACTAGACTTGCTTGTAAATACCAGATAGTGGACAGCAAGCTAACCTACTTTTAAACATTAGCGAACAAATGTTTTATATTCAACCAAACTCGGTATAGAAAACAATATAATGCTCAGTAGTTCTAGAGAATGAAGCTATCAACTGTGATTTCCCTGCCTTCCTTTGCCTATCATGGCAGTTAAAACTAACACACAACATTCCAACATTCAATTGATATGTATACTTTTGCATATACTGTACAGTACAGTAGTTACTTTCCATTTACTGTTTAATGATCCATTAAAGCTAAACTCTAAGCAGACATCAAACCCAACTTATTACAGTTCTGCATTTACTAATACAGTTACCACATCATTACCTGGAGTTATGCTTTTAAACACAGAGCTGAATGAGTACTAGCTCAAAAATACACATGTTCTTTGGGAAAATGTCCAAAGTTGCCAGATTATTTGTGTGGACTTGCTTTTTAGTAATATGGGGGAACTTAACTCACATGTACATGTACTCATAAATATAGTACTAGCTGTTACCAACTGTTTGTAAAGGCAGTTTTTTGGAAACTGCCCTAATATTCATGAGAATCCAAAATATTTTTCATGTATACTCAAGAATATAAGGCAAGCCATAGTAATATTAGGATAGGTAACAGAACTTGAAAGATGAGAGATTTACCTGTCCTTTCACAGTAGTTTCACCATACACAAAAATATAGCATGACTTTGTTATGCCTCCCACTCCTCACCAGCCCTGGAAGTGAGCTGATATGACTGAAGTATATGGACCCCAGCAGGGCCAACTGATACCCATGATTGCTGACAACTATTCCTGACTTCCATCTTCACAAGTCCCATCATGCATATCCTATAGATGTTGCAGCCAGAGCTGCTATCCTGCTGGTAGCTGGGAAAAGTTGTGCAATACTAGCACCATGACTGGGCGGCTGAAGATCATAAGGCTGATGGAACATATAAGTCAAACCACATCAGGGTAGACCTGCGAGGCTGGCGGGCATGGCCCCACATCTACACATTTCCTCTTATGTAAATTGGCCCTTAAATCAAAGACATTAATGGAGAGAGAGTTTCATTCTCTTTTGAAATGCTTGTCTAAATGTGTGCTGGGGACATATTGATTGATATTACAGCAATACTTTCTACTTATCATTAAAATAGATTTATATAACCTAGTTCAAGGAAATTGTAGATTTTATAAAGCCCTTGCAATGTATTTAACTGACCTAAAGGGACTATGCTTCAGAAAATGCAATCAGACTGATTGTATTGCAAGTGAAAAATGAATAGCAGTACACTGCCACTCATAAGTATAGCATCACTGATGTAACCAGAGCTTAGAAACATCATTCGACCCAGAAAATGAACCTTCTTTTCAACACCTGAAATGTTTTCCACAATAGCAATCAGACAAGAAAAATCCATTTCTTCTTTTAAAGCAAAATTGTTTTTTGCCTTTTAAAGTACACACATAAAACACTATGCTGTTTTACCTGCCAAAATAGGATCTTTGACTTACAGTCTGTACAGTACACAGGTCTTTTGGTCTTTAACCATGAGTTACATGCAGCTACATTCAGGTGATTGAACAATGAAAAAAAGAAAACTGTAGAGACAAATACTTCCACTCTTGGCCAGCCTCATTTTTGTAGAAAGCAATAGGGAGTTCATAAAATACAAAGGGGAGGGAATTCTAGAATAGATTTTAGTGCTAAGTCAAAAATGCTATATTTTTAGTTGTACAGTATAGAACACAGAGGGGGGAATTACCTAAGATTGGAGCAGACAGGATCTGGAGCAGCTGTGCATGGCAGACAATCAGCTTCTAGCTTTCATTTTCATAGCTTAACTGAACGTTCTGAAATTAGAAGCTGATTGGTTACTATGCACAGCTGCACTAGGTTCTCTCTGTTTCAGTCTTTGTAAATTTCCCCAGGATTTTCAGTCTTTAACTCCAAAAGCAGGTCAACTAACAAACATCAACAGGCTTACTTAAACACTTGCACTCCTGAGGATTTACCCCCCTTCCTGACAAGGCCATTTTTTGTGTTACGGTGCTGCATTACTTTAAATGACAATTGCGCGGTCATGCAATGCTGCACCCAATTGAAATTTAGGTCTTTTTTGTCCACGAATAGAGCTTTCTTTTGGTGGTATTTGATCGCCTGTGCTGTTTTTATTTTTTGCACTATATACAAAAAGAGACCGACAATTTTGAGGAAAAAAAACAATATATTTTTTTGCTATTAAACATGTCCAGTAAAAAATTAAAAAAAAAAAATCAAATTTCATCCTAAGTTTAGGCCAAAATGTATTCTGCTACATGTCTTTGCTAGAAAAAAATCACAATCCGTGTACCGTATTTTTCGCTCCATAAGACGCACTTTTTTTCCCCCAAAAAAGGGGGGAAAATGTCAGTGCGTCTTATGGAGCGAATATAGAGCGGCCGGTCCGGTATTTCCACCGCCGCCGTGTCAGAATACCGGGCCGGCCGCTCAGCTCTGCAGTGGGACCTTACCTGTCCCTCTATCCAGCGGCGCGCTGTCTTCCCGGCTTCTGTAGTGTGCGTGACAGCCGGGTCCCAAGTGCGCATGCGGAAGAAGCAGTGCTCTTTTTGAATGGTAAGGCGGTACCTGGGACACATGACAGATCCCAGAAGCCGCCGGACCAATCACAAAGCGCAGCGCTTCTCGCGCATGCGCACTGGGCATCCGGCTGTCCGACGAGCGCCCACACTACAGAAGCCGGGAAGACAGCGTGCGGCTGGATCGAGGTACAGGTAAGATAAAAAAAAAACTCTGCGGAAGTAAGAGCGGGTACCTGTCAAATTCAGGTACCCGCTCCCCACCTCCCCAAAGGTCAGCAGTCATCTGTATTGTCCGCAGTCTCTGGTCATCCCTGTGCTGTCCGCAGTCTCTGGTCATCCCTGTGCTGTCCGCAGTCTCTGGTCATCCCTGTGCTGTCCGCAGTCTCTGGTCATCCCTGTGCTGTCTGCAGTCTCTGGTCATCCCTGTACTGTCCGCAGTCTCTGGTCATCTCCTCTACTATGTCTGCAGTCCATTAGTTCAGAATTTTTTTTTCCTGTTTTCTGCCTCTAAAACCTAGGGTGCGTCTTATGGTCAGGTGCGTCTTATGGAGCGAAAAATACGGTAAATTAATTGGTTTATGTGAAAGTTATAGCGTTTACAAATGGCGGTATAGATATTGGAATTTTTTTTTTTTACTACCATGTTTCCCCGAAAGTAAGACCTACCCCGAAAGTAAGACCTAGCGGTACTTTTTGACGTACCGCTAATATAAGCCCTCCCCTGAAAATAAGACCTACCTCCACCAGGGGCGGACTGACCATTCGGGTAATGTCTGAGAACCCGGGGTCACTGCAGGGCCCCATGAGAGGCTCAGTCCTTCCCTGTATGTGCTGCTTCTGAAATAACAATGACGCAGGCACAGCAGACACTTCTCCTCCTCGGAGTTTCAACAGAGCGGCGGGTCCACATCCCTGCCATGGGTGCTGAAGTCGGAGTGCTGGAGGGGCGGGCAGAGTATGCAGCAGGTCAGTGTAATCCCCCGACCCTGGTGACAGCACTGCAGCTTTATGTAGTAGGTAGGGGGGAGTGAGGGGGGGGGAAGAGGGCAGAGAGAGAGAAGGCAGAGAGAGAGGGGGGGGCTTGCTTTAAAACATACCTTTTTGTGGAGTTGGTGGAGAGATCAGTTAGGTTGCAAGCCAATGATCCCTGCAGGATGGATCGGATCTGCGGATTGGGGAGGATAATGGATCGGACTCCATTATGCTCAATCTGCAGATCCGATCCATCCTGCGGGGATCTTCAGAGGGGGTGTCACCAAGTGAATAAAAATAAATAAAAGCCAATAAAAATAAGACCTACCCGAAAATAAGTCCTAGTGCATTTTTTTTTACCTAAAATTTATATGACACTGTCTTATTTTCAGGGAAACACGGTAGTAATGGCAGCAATCAGCGACTTATAGCGGGACTGCGGCAGACATTCTGACACTGGGGGAACTGACTTGGTGTCACTGATATCCCTTGTGACACCAATACAGTGATCAGTGCTAAACAAAAGCACATACACTGTACTAATGGCACTGGGCAGGAAGGGGTTAACATGAGGGGCGATCAAAGGGTTAACTGTGTGCAGGGAGTGTTTTACTAGGGGGCCGCATCAGTGTGCTTCACTGCAAGCACATTGATGCTGTGCACAGCCATCCAAAGCAGTGTGGGAGAACTGTTAGTAAACAAAACAATCCTCCCCATCGGAGATGCTCAGTAATCACCATCCGGGACCTGGTGATTGACAGCCATGGCCGCAGAATGGTGGCATAGGTAGGGCGTGTGTGCGGCTTGCACGCGCCCCCTACCTGAACATGCAAAATCACGTTTATGTATGTGATATTGTGCACCCGTGCTGCCCTGTAGCAGTATTTCTGCTATAGGGCGGTCGGGAAGCAGCTAACAAGCACCAGAATTTGACTAAACTGCACAGTGCACTCCATATTCTCACAGACCTGGTCATACTTATACTCCCTGCTCCTTAGAATTCCCAGTCTGTGAAGACACTTGAGATGATGGGTTTGGAAATTACTCAGTTATGAGACCATGCGGACATCAAACATTTTGTAAATAACTCCATCTACATGGAGTTACATAGAGTAACTTCTACATCAGTCAAAAGATAACTGAACCCAGGAACTGAATTGTGATATATAGCAGCATACCACTCACTAGATGTGGTGGCTGCTTTATTATTATTATTATTTTTTTTTTTTGCTCAGGCTCAGTACATTCCCTGCAAATACAGAAAATGTTGATCCTGCCAGAATTACAGTGACCTTCTGTAACTTCCTGTGTGTTAAACTGAGCTTTCAAACAATGTTATCCATTTTGTTAGCTATCTTTTGTGAATCACAGAACACCCTCCCTTAATATGGTGCAGATGAGGAGAGAGGGAGATGTTTGTAGTCCAAATCAGAAGCACAGCCTACGGCAGTGATGGCGAACCTATGGCACGCATGCCAGAGCTGGCACGCAGAGCCATCTCAGTGGGCACTCCAGGAAGAAGAGGAAGATGAGCTCACACGGACCACGCACACTGACCGGCCATCCAGATCTCATCCACACTGGACCCCCATCAATCTACATCTCCCACATGTCTCTGGGGCCAGGGTGGGTGTGGACGAGAGGAAACGGCTCCTATGCGGATCTGCCACCAGGGGTGATGTAGCCGGGGATGGGCGTGGAAGAAAGGAAGAGGCTCCCACACTGCTCCGGGGCCAGGGGCGATGTGTTCAGCGTGGATGGGAATGAGCTGCTGGGTTGGAAGCCACACCGACAGTGCCAGAGGTGAGAGTAACTGCTTGCAGTGTCATCCATCAGTGCCCAGAAGTGTCACCCATCAGTGCCCAGCAGTGTCGCCTGTCAGTGCTGCCCAGCAGTGCCACCTATCAGTGCCCAGCAGTGTCGCCCATCAGTGCTGCCCATCAGTGCCACCCATCAATGATGCCCAGCAGTGCCGCCGATCAGTGCCGTCTGTCAGTGCCTCCAGTTGGTGCTATCAGTCAGTGCCGCTTATCAGTGCCCATCATTGCTGCATATCAGTGCATCATCAGTGACTCCTCATCAATGCCCACCAGTGCCGCCTCATCAGTGCTACCTATCTGTGCCGCCTCATCAATGCCCATCAGTGCTGCCTATTAGTGCAGCCTCACCAACGCACATCAAAGAAGAAATATTACCTGTTTACAAAATTTTATAATAGAAGCAAAGAAAACCTTTTATGTTTTTAATTTTTTGCTCTTTTTTCATTTATAGTGCAAAAAATAAAACACCCAGTGGTGATTAAATACCACCAAAAAAAGCTCTATTTGTGGGAAAAAATGAGTGTTGCATGACCGCACAATTGTCATTGTCAAGTGCAACAGCACTGAAAGCTGAAAATTGGTCTGGGCAGGAAGGGGGTAAAAGTGATCGGTAGGCAAATGGTTAATTGCAGTGTTGGCACTTTGAAATAAAAAAGTTGGTTTTGTGTTGCAGTTTTGGGCACTCGGGCTCAAAAAGTTCGCCATCACTGGCCTAGGTTGACAATACTGCTCCTCCATACATACATACAGTACAGTGAGTGAGCACTGTCACCCTAGCACAGGATGTGTATTTGCTAGCAGTATCTTCAGGTTAAATAAAGAAAAAAAATTAAAATGAATGCATTACCACATCTAAGAAATAGTAAGCTGTGATATATTATATTTTGTGTTTAGATACAATTATAAAGTAATCACAGTGGAACATGACCATGGTGTGAGACTATCTCAGCTGTAAGTCTCATGTGATATCTATTTCCACAGGCTACATTGTTTTCGGATGTTTTTTCCTTTTAATTGAGCATTGAACTCCGAACTAACTGTTTACATCTTTTATTTTAATAAAATATTAATTTTAACAATACAGTCAGGTAAAGTAATTTTTATACATCTCTAAAAAATACAGTCATTATATTTGTTTAAGCGTAACTATATATGTATTCCACTCTCCCTAATGGCTCCCTTATTCTAGACCCCATTTTGAGTTAAATCCAATTTAAATAATATCTATTATCATTTTTAGTTTACAGTTCTGTCCGCCATGTTTTAAATAGAATTCCGGGCTTTACTTAACTAATCTTAAAAATGCTCCCTTCCCTCTCCTAACACCTATTCTGACTATGCACTGACCTGTGTAAGAAAAATGTACAACCCTAATTTCAAAACAGTTGAGATGCTGTGTAAATTCGACAATAAATAGAATGCATTTATCTGCAGATCTCATACACTCATATTTTATTCATAATAGAAAATAGAAAACATACTGTATATCAAATGTGTAAACTAACAAAATGTCAAACATGCTCACACAACCTCCTTTCATATGGAGGGATAATGTTGCCACCATAAACCTACAGTGCTTGAACCTACAGTAAGCATGAATTTACCAAATATATCAGACTTACTGTACATGATCCAAAAACTGGGGTTCCAGAAAATATCTTCATTGGATATTCTGTCATTCAATATGGGCATTGTCAATGTTCAAAACTATCAATTTGCAGCAGCACAGAGATCATTTTTAATAAATGTATATATTATCTACCTAATTGAATCCAACATTTTAATTTGTATCCGTAGTTTAATTGTCTAATCCATTCTGACAGCAAAAGTCTGTCTTATTCAATGTATTTTTAGAATATTGCACAGTGCTATGATAAGGTGGATTTTTTAACTAGTGGAAAATGTGTGTTCAAGCTGGAGTAAAGAAGAAGTGACAGAGATGACAAAACTGCACAGTATCAGCTAGATCCCCCTAAAGCTACGACTATGGAACAGCATTCTGCTTTAATGAAGTCTGGCAGATTAATCAACACCTTTTAGTTGAGCTACAGGACGTTGAGTGTTGCAGAACAAGCACAAAATGAAAAATGTGCAATGTTTAAATTTGAGAGTTCAGGGGAAGTCTTTTCAAATAGAAGAAATACTTTTTGCACTTAAACTTTTTAAATGACTTAAATCACACCCTATAGAATATACAGAGAGGGATGCTACATTTATTTTTGGAATGCTCTAGACACACTTGAATGATACGTTTTATATCTACATGTTTTGTGCAGAGTCAAGGTTATTACTGCAATACTTAAAAAAATGTATGAATAGGATCATGCTAAATGCTTAAAAAATAAAAATTACAGTTTTCTTTTAAATGCAGTTTCCCAAAACTTTCAGGTCCACAATTAACTGAGATACAGTATTCACTATGGTGCCTGTGGATATCTCATAGCCTCCTCCCAGTATGTCTCCTATCCTCCAGTGCACTTGGAAGGCTTGTTGGGGAAGGGAGGCTCGGTATTTAAAGGGTGATTGTGCTAAAAGTACAGTTATCCTTTAAGCTGTAACATTTCAGTTAGAATTTGAATGTCTGTTATAAGACTACAATAAAAGGTTCCTACCTGAGTCGCTTCATCTCAAACACAAGATTCCACAATACATTGAATTGTTGACCCAGGAAATATCCAATTGACTTCTGGGGGACCATAAAGGAATTTATTTTTCACCTACTGGAGTAAATTGGACCATGCTCTATATAGGGTTTTTTCCTCTGGATCAACTGCCGGCATAAAGTTCTGTATATGGAGGTTTTCTATTTATTTATTTCTGTTTTTTTTCTTTCCTAGTTGTTGAATTAAATAGATTTTTGTATTTCTTCAACCTAACTATGTAGCCTATCTGTTATCTTCATTGAATTACCATTACTCACTACTGTATATGGTCCCCACCATTGCTAGCAGAAGACAATGACTACTATTACATCAGGAACTTTAAACATCTTAGGACTCAAGTTTCTAGTTAAAGGAACCTCTTTTCATCTAAGCCAATGTTATTCAAATTACGGTGTCTATACCCATTTGTACCAGAGTATATTTACATAATTTTTTGGCATCCGCTATTGTGAGGCTGGTGGCCCAGAGGGAGCTGATAAGTCAAAAACCCTTTTCTTCCCCCTCCTGCTGCTACTGTTGCAGTTACATAGTCACAACGTATCATTTGTGACCGTATAATCTGTTAACAGTTGCTATTTCCATTTTATCAGTGTTTTGCTTTTATACGATAACTGGGTAAGTAACACCTAAACCTTATTTTGTCGTCGACTCTTTGAGCTTAATATTATTACTAAAGAATTGTGTCTCTTACATTATTATTTCATACTGTTGAAATATGTCTGAACCCAGTGTCAGAGGTGTTGAGAATCTTGCAAGGTCACGGCAATCGCTGGGGACAAGCAGTATCAAGTGGCCCCTGGGGGGTAGTGCTACATTGTTATTGCTGGAATAACCAAAATACTGAGCGATTCTACTAGTATCACTAAAACTTGGCAACACACAGAACACTTTAGACACTGAAATGAAACTGTAGGTGGATCCTATTAATAGGATATCCTTTGATTATAAAACTGTGTGTTTAGAAATGCCTTTTTCTGACATCTTCTATATTTTATTATGACCAGATCTTATTAAAGGAATAATTTTAATATTATTTTGGTCTTCAACATTTTGATTGAAGCAAAAAATTTAAGTGATTCTAAAGGTTCATTTTTTTTCTTTGGAAAGTAACAAACATGTTATACTTACCTGCTGTGTGCAGTGGTTTTGCACAGAGCAGCCTGGATCCTCCTCTTCTCATGTCCCCCACAGGCTCTCCTGGCTCCTCGCTCCAGTTGGATGTCCCCACAGCAAGCAACTTGCTATGGGGGCACCCACTGCTCTGTGTGTTCATTCACACACACGGAGCCACAGCTTGTTCCTGCCCCCTCTGTTTCCTCATTGCCTCCCGCTTGCTATCTAAGCCAATGAGGAGGCAGAGACCCTGGACAGCCAAACCTGTTGTTCACATTGCTAGATCACAATGGGGCTCAGGTAAGTTCTGAGGAAGCTGGGGGCACTGCTGCACACGGGAGGTTTTTTACTTTCATGCATAGACAAAAATACTTTAGCTCTGTTACAAAATGGTGAACATTCAATAAAGAAAGCAAGTGTTTTTGAATGGCATAGGCAGTTTAACCTCCCTGGTGGTATGATTATTTCAGATTTTTGGTGCTGAAAGCGGTACCATTTTTTTGCATGGAAGTATGTATTTTTTTTATTGTAGGCCTGTAATTTTTAGGAATAACTCACTGAAATCTGTCCGAACAAGAGTCTAGTAAACGTCCCGGGTATGATAAAATTTGAAATACAAAATCATAAATTATAATTTAATAAATAATCATAAAAATAATAATATAATAATAATAAATTTAATTCAATAATACTAATTAGGCACAGAGTTATTTTTAAGTTATCTGACAAGCTGATGCTGCAAAACTTAACTTGGGCATTTAGGCAGCACCAACCTTGAGATAAAAGGGCTAAAAACAAAGCAGCAATGTCAGTTCCCATATTTTAACCCTGGTAGACATGCTTTAACCTCCCTAGCGGTCTGATTATGTCCATATTTCTGTGCTCAAAGCGGTTTTGCATGGAAATATGTATATTTTTTATTGTAGGACTGTAATTTTTAGGAATAACTCACTGAAATCTGTCCAAACAAGAGTCTAGTAAACATCCCGGGTATGTTAAAATTTCAAACACGAAATAATAAATTATAACTTAATAAATAATCATAAAAAATAATAATATAATAATAAATTTATTTAAATAATATAATTAAACCAAAAACACTGAAATTCGAACTATAGCGCCAAGTTCGTACATCACTGAGTAAAGTCGCAAAATCGTTTTCAGTGTCTGATGACGAATTTCCCCACGAACCATTATCACTCAATTCTGCAAGTGGTTCTGATTTACTATTGCTGTTCTCTAGCTGGTCTAAAAGCGCTTTTGACCTAAAGGGACGCTTTTTGGACGCTATGGACTTTTCTCTGTTTCCAGGCAGAAAGAACAGTAAAAATGTAGGCAGGGCACAGGACAAAGCACTAGGGACAAAATGTATGTGAAATGCTTTGATACAGTAATGTTATACTATGTGATTTTAGTGATTTTAGTGAATGTGAAATTTTGTCATTTTTTAATTTCTCGCCGTTCTGTCCCCCGTACGTAACGACGCTCACAGGGGACGGAACCCAGAAGACGGATGCCGGCATCCGCCGGATTACATTGCCGGGGACACTGCAGGAGGGACATTGCGGGAGCGCAGGACAAGGTAAGTGATCGAGGGATCGTGGAGCAGCGCCGCATAGTATTCCCGAGTGTAGCTCGGGGTTACCGCTTGTGGTACTGAAACTTTACCCCGAGCTACACTCTGGAATACCGCCAGGGAGGTTAAAGAGGGGTGAGAAGATGTCCATGATGATGCACGGAGTGAGCAGCCAAAAATGCAAAGAACGGATGCAAATGAGGACAGAGTGCATTTGGGAATCTGTTTGGAAGAAAAAAACGTAACTCTGGCCTAACAAGTGGATTGTCCACTCTGACAATGCTCCTGCACATGATGCATTAAATGTTCATTAGTTCCTGACCCAAATAGCATTTGAAAACTTCACTACATGATCTGCAGGTGTGAAAGTGACAAAATTTTTGCATTGAAAGCAGAAGTGATGTAACACTTTTCTGCTTCCGCTGTGTGATGAGACACCTAGCTAACAGATGGGAAGCCTCACTTTCATCATTCACTACATGCGCTGCTAGAAATATGGAGTCATGTCAGAGCTTACTGAGCTTCAAAAAGGGGAAAATTGTTGGTGCCTGCTTAGCTGGTGCCTCTGTGACTGAAGTGTCCAATTTATTTGCGGTGTCGCGAGGTACAGTATCAAAGGTTATGATGGTTTATACAGTTACCAGGAATCCATCGTCTGATAAATATAAATACGGTCAGCATGGTCAACTGACCGAAAGAGACTAAAGGACATTGTGCGGGACTCTGACCCAGAACAAGAAAACAACTGTTGCAAAAGTGACTGCAGAAGTCAATCTCAGTCTTCACAGGACTCAGATTCTCCCTTCCCCACAACTCTGGCAGCAGTTGTTGTGAGGGTCTGTAGGCAGGGGACTTATCGGAATCTAGAAGCCCCCCTTTTTTTTTTTTAAATTAAGGACTAAAAAGTGTCTCTGTGTTTTTACTCACTTTTAACACTTTTATGGCGAATGAATAATACTCATTCACAAAGGGGGGGAGGGTGAGACCTGGGGACCACTTGCAGATCCCCACTACCACTGCTCAGGGGTGTGGGGAAGAGGCTCTTTTCCCCTTCAACAAGGCCTGGCCTTCCAGACTTCTTACACGTATAAGGGACTGGTATGGATTGGGGGCACGCTGTTTTTTTTAAAAATGTTGGTTCCCCCTCAAAATCCATACCAGACCTAGGAATCTGGTATGAATTTGAGGGGGACCCAGGGGTGGTCATGGGGCCCCCGGGCAATAGGGTATCATGGGGCCTCTGTGTCCTCGCCCACACTCAAACTACACCCAAAAAAGCCTATGAAAGGTACCAGGGGCATCTCATGGGGCCCCCTACTGACCCCAGGCCCTCGGGCAGTGCCCTACTACACTAATGGTCAGTACGCCCCTGGGGGGACCCTATTCCATTTTTTTTGCATGGGGTTCCCCTTAAAATCCATACCAGGTATGGATTGGGGGAAGACCCCCAAGCTGTTTTTTTTGCAAATTTTAATTGCCGGCAATTCTTTTGTTTTGTTCACAACCCCACTGACAGCTGATGCGCCATTGGTTGGTAAGGATGCAGCAGTGGTCGGCTTGCCAGCAATCAGCTAAACTGCTAAACACTGGCAAAATGTCAACACACAAAAAGGAAAAATGCCAGGGAAAAAAATGTTCATATTGAGGTTTTTTGATACAGAGTTTTTCCAGCATTTTTTTCAGCTCATGCAAGTGATTTTGATTTCTAGGAGCAGATTTGATTACAGGATATCCCTCAGGATTGAAACATGAGAGCTGCTCCTGCTATCCTGTTTTTAAAAGTGCAGGTCCCAGGGTTGTCATTCTTATCATTCCTTTACTACATACTGTAGATATGACAATGCCCTAAGCAAGAGTGTCCTTATTCTAAATTTAGGGCTGCTGGGCTGTAGTCAGCCTAAGCCTGAATTGATAGTTCGGCTTTCTGTAGGTTCTCCTATTAGTACAGGTTATTGTTTGCTTCTACCTGCTGTTGGGAAGTGTCCCTGACAATAGTGTAAGAAGATCCAATAGCCTGGCTTATAAATATTTAAATTATCTCTGGTCAACTGCTAGAAGGTTTATTGCCAGTGGTGCAAGTTAAGGAAGAGTATAAATATCCAGGGGAACTTTCTGGAAGCTTTCTTGCCTCCCAGGCTTTGCCCATTATCTGACCTCACAGGCCTGCTGCCTGGGGAGGACACATCTGCTTGAAGACATGTGGCATGATGAAGTCACAAGGTGCTGGGTCCTTTTCTGCCAAGGATGGCAGGCACAGCTCCGGTTTTTACATCAGGAGGATATTTAAGGGAGGGCATGTCCATGACATGGCCTCTGAACATTTGGGGAGGACATGGAAATGGAAACATGGGAGCACTGGTAAAATATAAGTAGTATAACAATATGCGATGTCCACATGGGAATTTTGTGTAGACTTTTGTAAATTAGCTATGCTTGAGGTGATTGTAGACGTATTAGTGCATTTGCGACAGAAACAATTGAGTACTGTCTGTGATACTTTTTTTAATTGCACTAACATACAATTTTGAGGATAAGCTTTTGGGGTATGTCCCCTTCTTCAAAGTCCAAGCAGTACTATTACAAATCACAAAGTTTAAGCAGAATGTTAGAAGGGATGAAAAAAAAAAAAGGCTACAGATCAGATACAGCAAAAGGAGGGGGGGAGGGGGGATACTACACTCACACAGAGGGGGTCAAGCTAGCTAATAGTCATAAAACTGTTGGATAATGAGTGAGGAATCCCATGTCCAAGTTAAGGCCGTTATCTCTTGTGTCAAATAGAATTATCATTCTTAATTCAAAAGTTTTTCTTTCCTGAATGGATTTGAATTTTCCTTTCAGAACTAAAACATTGAGGTCTCCCATTGTGTGGCCTGGTTGTGTGAAATGGTGTCCTACAGGTGTGCAGAGGTCATCTTCTTTATGTTCCTTGATGGTATGTCTGTGCAAATTCATCCTTGGTTGCAAACTATTTGACACAAGAGATAACGGCCTTAACTTGGACATGGGATTCCTCACTCATTATCCAACAGTTTTATAACTATTAGCTAGCTTGACCCCCTCTGTGTGAGTGTAGTACCCCCCCCCCCCCTCTTTTTGCTGTATCTTATCTGTAGCCTTTTTTTTTTTCATCCCTTCTAACATTCTGCTTAAACTTTGTGATTTGTAATAGTACTGCTTGGACTTTGAAGAAGGGGACACACCCCGAAAGCTTGTCCTCAAAATTGTATGTTAGTGCAAATAAAAAAAGTATCACGGACAGTACTCAATTGTTTCTGTTGTAAATTAGCTATAAAAGTTTGCCCTACATACCCTTGTTTGTGCTTACTTTTTTGGGCATGTAGGACAGACCTGAGTGGATGGGGCTAGCAATGCTGGTAGCATATAAACTCTATTATTCCAGCTTGGTTAATATAATACCAGATCGCTGGTGATTTTTCATTTTAAGGGTAAGTGGATTGAGTTATCCATGTTGGAAGAATGTTTGCCTGTTTTCTTTTTCCGCGGCAAAGATTCATGAAACTTATGGTACCTATGTTACCTTTGGGATTATCTTGAATGAACCTGGACCATCATTAGAATGGGATAACAGTTGAACCACTGGTTATTTCAGCCTAAATAATACAATGCTATAACATTAAGCATCCCATTCTCCTGTCACATTTAAGGGTAAGTTTTTAAAAAAGACACCCTCAAAAATGGACATAAATGGTTAATATGGAATTTATCAACATGCTATATTTATACTCTCATACCTTTAGAAAACAGTGGGGCTCCTTGATGGCCCCCTGCAGTCAACCCCCCTCCCCCATCCTTCTGTTCACAGTGTGAATTCCAGCTAACATAGTGAGACAGATATGCAACCTTTTTATCGATTCTGTAAGTATCATGTAAGATTCATGTGGAAAAATGTCAATATGTATATGGAAACACAATATACTGTATGAAATCCTATTGTTGTTATATGTATTTTAAATTGGCTATTTACCTCATATTCCTGAAGAAGTTGATTGTCAAGTTACCAAAACAGGTAGAGCTGCTGCTGTTCAGGTCTCTTACCTTTGTCATTGTACTCGGTATCAAATACTATATGATGCTGCATTTATATGTAAACTGATTGTGAAAATGTACTGTATACATCTACATTATGGTGTACATTATCCTGTTATATTATAAATAGATGCTGTTTTGGTGTATAACCTTGAGTATTCTCCAAGAAAATATTTTAATACAATATTTTTGCTTGTTCTTGAAACAATGATGTAGTTTACCTACTTGCCTACCAGCCAGTGTTCTTAACTGACCAAACAGCTCACTCCTGGGAACAGAGCGTTCTAAAATGCTGCACCCACTCTTTGAGCCCAGTTGATCCAAGAGCAGGGTACACAGCCAATGAAATTGGCCCTGTACCATGTAAACCCCAGGCTCAATCACAGAGAATGCATATGTAAATGAAAGCTACATTTTGCAGCCAGCACTCTGTTTCTTCCCACACTGATCATCCGTGAGAGGAAACAGAGTATTTCCACTGTGATCGAAAACAGGTTTCGTTTACTTAGTACAGTGTCACCAGAGCAGCCAGCCAGTGTCCCTGATCACTATGGTGACACTGTACTGAGGTGGCTAGTGACCAGGGGCACTGGCTGGCTGCTCTGGTGACAATGTTACATAGTTACATAGTTAGTCTGGTTCAAAAAAGACAAAAGTCCATCCAGTTCAACCATTAAAAAAAAAAAAGTTATAATCCCATACCCACAGTTGATCCAGAGGAAGGCAAAATAACCCAGCAAAGCATGATCCAATTTGCTCCTCCCGGGAAAAAATTCCTTCCTGATTCCTCGAGATTCAATCAGATATTCTCTGGATCAACTTTACCTATAAATGTTAGTATCCTGTTATATTCTGTGTATCCGAGAAATAATCCAGGCCTTTTTTAATGTATGCCTGTGCAGCCAGGCAGTCCATGATCACTAACCACATCAGTGCAGTGCCACCATATCAATGCAGCGAGCCACAGTGTCCCTGATTTTTTACACACTAGTACAGTGTTACCATACCAGTGCACCCAATCACAGTGTCCTCGATCGTTACCAGACCAGTACAGTGTTACCACATCAGTGCAGCCAGCCACAGTATCCCTGGTCACTGCCACACCAGTTCCACTGTCACCAGACCAGTGGAAGCCAGCAACAGTGTTCCTGACTGCCACCACAATATGCAGTATGGCTGCAATAAAGTCTCACATATGTGGTATCCACATACTCGGAAGGAATAGCAGAAAGTGTTTTGGGATGTAATTATATGTATGCTCTGCTCTGTGTAAGAAATATCTTATTGACAACTGTGGGGAAAACATAAATTTTCCTTTCCCAAAAACTTCAAAAGATTCACTGTGTCTTTATTTAAATGCATTGGAGAGTCTACTTTGCAATATGTGGTAATTTTGTGGATGTTTCTCCTATATTGGTATTTCAGAGCCATAGGAACTGTGATAGGTAGTCAGGAAATCAGATGCATTATTTATGCTTCTTGAAAGCATGATGGTGCTCTTTGGATTTTGGGTCCCTGTACACTAGGAAGAGAAAAAGTCTCACACATGTGTTATCCCCACACTCAGGAGGTGTAGAAAAACATGTTTTGGAGTGTAATTGCAAACATGCAAATAACTTGTTAAAATTATAACTTTGCGAAATAAAATCCAAGCCCTGGGGACAATGGGAGAACAGACCAGACGGAGAGAGATCTTAGTGACTGTTGTTGATGTTAACCCCTGCCCAGGGGCGGACTGACCATTCAGTCACTCGGGTACTGTCTGAGGGCCCAGGGTCAGTAGGGGGCCCCATAAAATTTTGTTTTTTTTTTTTTTTTTTTTTAAACCAAAGAAAGTAGCAGAGTACAGTTTGGCCTAAATTTATGAAGAAAGATTATTTGCAAAGTTTTATAGCAGAAATTAAGGGGGAGATCGGTAGTCATTAAATACCACAAAAATCTCTGTCTAAAAAAATTATTGAAAATTAATTTGGGTACAGTGTTGCATAACTGAGTACTTGTTAATCAAAGTATTACAGTGCGGAAAGTTATAGAATGCCCTAGACAGGAAGGATGTTTAACATGCTGGTCTTCAAGTGGTTACTCAACTGTTACATAATTTGAAGTGCAAATAATTGGGGTACCTTTAAAATCCCTATATAACTGGTATTTTAAAAAAATGTATTTGACAAAGGAAGGCCTGAGTTTGGAGGCTGAAAGCATGCACTTCCTGACCTGAGTAGTTTACTGGGAGGACTGAAACTGGAACCTGAGTACCAGGGAGTAACAGGAGTGTCCAGAGAAGCTGGGTATAACCTTGGACCCTGCAGGAAGTCTGGTGGTTCATCCAGGGGATTTGTGTGCTGTTACTGCTTTACAGTGCAAAAATACAGAATGCCAGTCTGTCCTTTTTCTATATCAACTGTAGGCTTTGGAATCTAGTTAAATTCATTCTGTAAACCCTTTCGTAAGTGACTAGCACCCAATTCTTCACACCCTACAACAAGTTAAGAATCAGTCTACTGGAAAAATGGGGGCCTTTAAAATCCTTTAGGGGGTAAGGGAGTTCTACATGATAATTTCAAGTTGTGTTCTGTACCATTTTACTGAAGTTTTGATTCTCAGCTTGACTCTCTGTTGATATAGAGCTTTATATAGAATACACGATGCAACCATATGCTACTCTGATTGTGTCTATGTTATGAAGAGTTCATGTTTGTGCAGCTTTTCATATTCTGCAGTACATGATGTTTTTCTTTGCCATCCTGAACCTGTTTTCCATCATTGCTTCTAACCTTCCACCCGTTTAGTAAACTGCAAATTACAGTTAATCTCTGTCTGATCATTTTGCAGAATACCTATTCTGGTAAATATTTAAAGCTGAGTTTCAGCCTTACCTTCAGTATTGCACAGTTGTACAGTTTCGCCTCCTGCACTGACATTCTTTACTCCGATTTTACTGCACACTGTAATATTCTCACAGTACATAAAAAGCTGCAAGCAAGTCAGACAGAGCCAACCCCTTTTTCTGGCTGACACCACGGAAGGCAAAATATAAGCAAATTAAAAGCTTGCTTTTCAATTGTCAAATACAGTTGTGCTATAAAAATAATAAGTTAACTAATTAATTTAAGTTAATGAATTTAAAAAAATATAGTAACAACATCTTGCTTACATTGTCGTGCATTAGGCAGCCTATAATAATAAGAGAACACTTTTTTTATTAAAACAGTGTAACAAATAAAACCCTAAAATATGCAAAACAAATAATTAGGCACAGAGTTATTTTTAAGTTAACTGACAAGCTGATGCTGCAAAACTTAACTTGGGCATTTAGGCAGCACCAACCTTGAGATAAAAGGGCTAAAAACAAAGCAGCAATGTCAGTTCCCATATTTTAACCCTGGTAGACATGCTTTAACCTCCCTAGCGGTCTGATTATGTCCATATTGCTGTGCTCAAAGCGGTACATTTTTTTGCATGGAAATATGTATATTTTTTATTGTAGGCCTGTAATTTTTAGGAATAACTCACTAAAATCTGTCCAAACAAGAGTCTAGTAAACATCCTGGGTATGTTAAAATTTGAAACACAAAATCATAAATTATAATTTAATAAATAATCATAAAAATATAATAATAATAAATGTATTTCAATAATATATAATCATAAAAATATAATAATAATACATTTATTTCAATAATATAATCAAACCAAAAACACTGAAATTTGAAATATAGCGCCAAGTTCGCACATCACTGAGCAAAGTCACAAAATTGTTTTCAGTGTCTGATGACGAATTTCCCCACAAATAATTATCACTCAATTCTGCAAGTGGTTCTGATTTACTATCGCTTTTCTCTAGCCGGTCTAAAACCGATTTTGACCTAAAGGGATACTTTTTGGACGCCATGGACATTTCTCAGTTTCCAGGCAGAAAGAACAGTAAAAATGCAGGCAGGGCACAGGACAAAGCACTCGGGACAACATGTATGCCAAATGGTTTGATACAGTAATGTTTAACTATGTGATTTTAGTGATTTTAGTGAATGTCACTTTTTGTCATTTTTAATATCCCACTGTTCTGTCCCTCGTACGCCCCGACGCTCAAAGGGGATGGAACCCAGAAGACAGATGCCGGCATCCGCCGGATTACATTGCCGGGGACAATGCAGGAGGGACATCGCGGGAGCGCAGGACAAGGTAAGTGATCGAGGGATCGTGGAGCAGCGCCGCATAGTATTCCCGAGTGTAGCTCGGGGTTACCGCTTCTGGTACTGAACATTTACCCCGAGCTACACTCGGGAATACCGCCAAGGAGGTTAAAGAGGGGTGAGAAGATGTCCATGATGATGCACGGAGTGAGCAGCCACAAATGCAAAGAACGGATGCAAATGAGGACAGAGTGCAATTGGGAATCTGTTTGAAAGAAAAAAATGTAACTCTGGCCTAACAAGTGGGTTGTCCACTCTGACAATGCTCCTGCACATGGTGCATTAAATGTTCATTAGTTCCTGACCCAAATAGCATTTGAAAACTTCACTACATGATCTGCAGGTGTGAAAGTGACAAAATGTTTGCGTTGAAAGCGGAAGTGATTTACTATCGCTGTTCTCTAGTTGGTCTAAAACTGATTTTGACCTAAAGGGATGCTTTTTGGACGCCATGGACACTTCTCAGGTTCCAGGCAGAAAGAACAGTAAAAATGCAGGCAGGGCACAGGACAAAGCACTCAGGACAAAATGTATGTGAAATGGTTTGATACAGTAATGTTTTACTATGCGATTTTAGTGTATTGAGTGAATGTCACAATATGTCATTTTCAAATTTCCCGCCGTTCTGTCCCCCATACGTCCTGACGTCGCAGGGAACGGAACCCAGAAGACGGATGCCGGCATCCGCTGGAGTACATTACAGGGGACACTGCAGGAGGGACATCGCGGGAGCACAGGACAAGGTAAGTGACCGAGGGATCCTGGAGCAGCGCTGCATGGTGAGCCCGAGTGTAGCTCGGGGTTACCTCTTTTGGTACTGAAACATTTCCCCGAGCTACACTCGGGAATACCGCCAGGGGAGTTAAAGTGGTACTAAACCCAGAACCCTGCATCCATTATATTTGGTCTCCCACAGTACACAGAACATGGAAGTGCAATTATTTTAGTAAATATAAACTGCTAAATACCTTTTCTCATCAGCAGTTAGAGCAGTCTTGTGACTTCTATCAGTGTCCATCAGAGCACATGTTAAAGCTTGTAGGAGAAGTTTTAATTTTGCTCTAGGGGGATGCAGAACCTCTGGCCTCTGTCTGAACAGTGCTAATTGGCCCTGTGCTGATCACTTGCACTCTCCCAAGAAAAAAAAAAAACCTCTCTAGCAATACACACCAAACTGAGCATGTGCAGAGTGACTCAACATGCTATGTCTTATCAGGTGGGGACACTGCAAGAAGGGGAGGATCAGAGAAGATGGGAATAAACAGACTTTTTACACAATGCAGAGGACTAACCCCTTAGGTTCCACAGTGAGTATAGCAGGCATGCTTTACAGCATATACAGACTGATTTTACTGTTGTGGGTTTTGTAACACTTTAAATTTCCCTCATCACAATACACAGGGATTTATTTTAGATCTATACAGCACAGATTTTAGATTTATATTAATATGAAGACTTCTATATTCACACAGGGAACAACAAAAATGGAAAATATTCAAGGAAGGTATCCCTATAAATAGCTGTGACATGAATTCTCACTTTAATGCGTCTGCATTAGTTCAAGTGTATATAAAGAAGACACTTTATTTTTTAAAGCAGAATCTTTGCATAAAATACAAACTGCATCTGCACCATAAACTGAAAACACTATTTAAATAATATTAATAGTCAATGTAAACTCATCCATCTATCTATCCATGTCTCTATGCTTTATTTTACAAGAAATCACCTTAAAATCATCCCCCTTGCATTTCTGACTATGACCATCTTGAGTAAGGGCAGATGATTCATGCAGCATTTACTTCCTGGAATCCATCTGCCCTTAGCAAGCAGGAGGGTGTGCTTAGCCGGGAATGCACCTCCTCCCCTCCTGAAGACTCCTGGGATGTATGACATCATTTGGCCTAGGCCAGGAAACCAGGAAGTAACTAAAGAAATGTAAAAAAAAAATACAGTTTAAAAAAAGTAAATATAATTTACCTTCCTATCTGTTTACTAAAACTAGCAGCATAGGGATTAAAAATAGTCAATTTTGATTGAGAGAGTTTTGTTCCACTTTAAATTTTGGATTTTTGGTTAAAACCATTATAGATTGTTTATTGCTGTTCCCACTGGGATTTAATCTATTTCTACTGTTGTCCTGGTGGCCATTGTCACTGGGATTAAAAGTAAAAGACAATCGAACATTTTGAGTTGTCACTGGAGCAGAAATAGAGGCAAATGTTTCCAAAGGGGAAGCCTGTTCTGCTCAGGGGTGGACTGACCATTTGGAAACTCGGGCACTGTCCGAGGGCCCGGGGTCAGTAGGGGGCCCCATGAGATGCCCCTGGTACTTTTTTCATAGGCTTTTTTGAGTTTGGGCAAGGACACAGGGGCCCAATGATCCCCTATTGCCCAGGGGCCCCATGAGTTGTCAGTCTGCCCCTGGTTCTGCTGACTACTGTCTCAGAAGATTAAAAACCCGAGAGGGGATTTAACCCTTCTTTACTATATCCAAAATAAAAGCACAAGCTTTAGAGTTAAAAATACTTGAACTGCCTCTATAATATATTTTACTGAGAATGGTTTAAATCACCCAAAGACCCAGAGGTGACGCAGCATATACAGGTACAGCATTGGCTTTATTAAATTTCCTATGACTAAAGTCTTCTAAAATGAAAGTATGTAAACTCTACCAATAAAAAGATAAAAACTCAGCGAGCGCTCAACATAAACAAGCAGCCATGCACAATAAAGGAAACCATAAACCTTCAAAACCACATATAAAGTGAAATAAGTGCAGCGCTAAAATGTGAATAGTCCTGGTAGATAAAGGATATATAGTACATGTACACGATTAGAGTCCGTAATAAATATATATATATATACAGTATATATATATATATATAGAGCTCAGAGTGACTTCAAATATCCCCAATTCATCACTTCCTCAAAGACGATGAGAGGCAGAGTATGGAAAAAATGCCCACTCACCGGACGCGCAAAGGTATTGCGCAGTGTATAAATAAATGGAGGTCTGCCAGTGGGTCCCTGTCAGGATGGAAGTGGAATCGGGCCGGAATGGATGGATATCATCATGATATGAATATTCATCCTGATGATATCCATCCATTCCGGGCCGATTCCATTTCCATCCTGAGAGGGACCCACTGGCAGACCTCCATTTATTTATACACTGCGCAATACCTTTGCGCATCCAGTGAGTGCGCATTTTATCCATACTCTGCCTCTCACCGTTTTTGAGGAAATGATGAATTGGGGATATTTGAAGTCACTCTGAGCTCTTTATATATACAGTTGTAAGAAAAATTATGTGAACCCCTTGGGATTACGTGGAGTTTTGCATGAATTGGGCATAAAATGTGCTCTGAACGTCATCTAAGTCACAACAATAGAAGAACACAGTCTGCTGAACATAATACTACACAAACATTAGATGTTGCCATGGTTTAATTGCACATAACATGTAAACAATCACAGTGCAGGGAGGAAAAAGTATGTGAACCTTTGGACTTAATAACTGGTTGACCCTCCTTTGGTAGCAATAACCTCAACCAAACGTTTCCTGTAGCTGCAGAGCAGACCTGCACAACGATCTGGAGTCATTTTGGATCACTCCTCTTCACAAAACTGTTTCAGTGTAGCAATATTCTTGGGATGTCTGGTGTGAATCGCTGTCTTAAGGTCATGCCACAGCATTTCAATTGGGTTGAGGTCAGGACTCTGACTGGGCCACTCCAGAAGGCGTATTCTGTGCTGTTGCAGCCATTGTTTTGTTGAATTACTTGTATGCTTTGGGTCATTGTCCTGTTGCATCACCCATCCTCTGCGGAGCTTCAGTTGGCGGACAGATGGTCGTATGTTTTCCTGCAAAATGTCTTGATAAACTCTGGAATTCATTTTCCCATCAATGACAGCAATCCGTCCAGGCCCTGAGGCAGAAAAGCAGCCCCAAACCATGATGCTCCCTCCGCCATGTTTTACAGTGGGGATGAGGTTTTGATGTTGGTGTGATGTGCCTTTTTTTCTCCACACATAGTGTTGTGTGTTCTTCCCAAACAACTCAATCTTGGTTTCATCTGTCCACAGTATATTTTGCCAGTAGTGCTGTGGAACATCCAGGTGCTCTTTTGCAAACTTCAAACGTGCTGCAATATTCTTTTTGGACAGCAATGGCTTCCTCCGTGGTGTCCTCCCATGTACTCCATTCTTATTCAATGTTTTCCTTATTGTAGATGTGTCAATAAAAATGTTAGCATGTGCCAGAGATTTCTGTAGGTCTTTAGTTGACACTCTGGGATTCTTCTTTACCTCATGCAGCATTCTGCGCTGTGCTCTTGCACTCATTTTTACAGGACGACCACGCCTAGGGAGAGTAGCAACAGTGCTAAACTTTCTCCATTTGTAGACAGTCTGTCTTACCGTGGACACATGAACATCAAGGCTTTTGGAGATACTTTTGTAACCCTTTCCAGCTTCATGCAAGTCAACAATTCTTGATCGTAGGTCTTCTGAGAGCTCTTTTCTGCGAGGCATGGTTCACATCAGACAGTGCTTCTTGAAACCAGTAAACCCAAAACAGGTGTGTGTTTTTTAAGGGCAGGACAGCTGTCAGCAACACATCCAATATCATCACACTGATTGGAGTCCAGGTTGGCTCATTCCTGGCTCCAATTAGCTCTGGGAGAAGTCATTAAGCTAGGGCCTCACATACTTTTTCCTCCCTGCACTGTGAATGTTTACATGTTATGTGCAATTAAACCATGGCAACATCTAATGTTTGTGTAGTATTATGTTCAGCAGACTGTGTTCTTCTATTGTTGTGACTTAGATGACGTTCAGAGCACATTTTATGCCAAATTCATGCAAAACTCCACGTAATCCCAAGGTTTTTTTTCTTGCAACTGTATATATATATACCGTATATACTCGAGTATAAGCCGAGTTTTTCAGCAAATTTTTTGTGCTGAAAAACGGACCCCTCAGCTTATACTCGAGTCAACGTCTGCAGGGGGCTGCTGTCTGTTACCTGGCTCCGGTCCCACGACGATCTGGTCCAGGAAGCGCGGCTGCTCCTTCATTCGGTTCGTCCACTGGATGTTCGCGCGGCTGCTCGGCTCCGCCTTCTCACGGTGATTGGCCGCCAGAACTGTAGCTCAGGAAAGGCACACAGGCGGCCAATCACCGGCGAGGAGGCGGAGCTGAGCGGCCCCGCGAAAATCGAGTGAAGGAGATGCAGGTAAGTGTGCCGTGCTTAGGTGCTGCTGCAACCACATATGCTGGCTGCAGCAGCACCATACTGGAACAGGGGTCAGCAAGTGTCTGTGGGAGGAATAGTGCCCCATCATTGGTGTCACTGATACCAATGATGGGGCATTATTCCTCCCACTGACACCAACGATGGGGCACTTTTCCTCCCCCCCACTGACACCAACGATTGGGCACTATTCCTCCCCCCCCCCACTGACACCAATGATGGGGCACTATTCCACCCCCCACTGACACCAGTCATGGAGCACTATTCCACCCCCCACTGACACCAATCATGCGATACTATTCCTCCCCCCCACTGACACCAACGATGGGGCACTTTTCCTCCCCCCCACTGACACCAACGATGGGGCACTATTCCTCCACCCCCCACTGACACCAATGATGGGATGCTATTCCTCCCACTGACACCAATGTTGGGACACTATTCCTCCCACTGACACCAATGTTGGGACACTATTCCTCCCACTGACACCAAAGATGGGGCACTATTCCACTGACACCAATAATGGGGTGCTATTCCCCCCATGATACTAATGATGGGGCACTATTCCTGCCACTGATACCAATGATGGGGCACTATTCCTCCCACTGACACCAATGATGGGGCGCTATTCCTCCCACTGACACCAATGATGGGGCGCTATTCCTCCCACTGATACCAATGATGGGGCACTATTCCTCCCACTGACACCAATGATGGGGCACTATTCCTCCCACTGATACCAATGATGGGGCACTATTCCTCCCACTGATACCAATGATGGGGCACTATTCCTCCCACTGACACCAATGATGGGGCACTATTCCTCCCACTGACACCAATGATGGGGCACTATTCCTCCCACTGATACCAATGATGGGGCACTATTCCTCCCACTGACACCAATGATGGGGCACTATTCCTCCCACTGACACCAATGATGAGGCACGATTCTTCCCACTGGTGTTCCCACCCTCGGCTTATACTCGAGTCAATAGTTTTTCCCAGTTTTTTGTGGTAAAATTAGGTACCTTGGCTTATATTCGGGTCGGCTTATACTCGAGTATATACGGTATATATATATATATATATATATATATATATATTTATTTATTTATTACGGGCTCTAATCGTGTACATGAACTATATGTCATTTATCTACCAGGACTATTCACATTTTAGGGCTGCACTTATTTCACTTTAAACTCTACCAATAATCTTCATTTTGCTCCCTTTTAGTCTGTTAAATATATCGCTGAATTTGTTTGCTTATTTGTTTGATAAGTGCAAAAAATACCTGTTGATCCTGCAAAAAACCTTGTGAGTTGTAACTACCTCTAGCTGTTTTATCATCAATTAATTGATCTCAGTTTACTCTGTGGAATAAAAAATACCCCTTCTATGTTTTGGAGATGGGGGGTGTTCTATAGACTTAAAATACTTCCTGTCCTGGTGTGACAATGCTGATCCTCAATAGAAAGTACAAAAAGTGAACATTGTCACCCTATAACAAAAAAAAAAATGTGATTGACAAGATCACTAGGTAAAAAAAAATACAAATCCTACAAAAAACAAATGCAGGCACTAAAGTACATTTAAGAATTGATTTACTAAAGGCAAATATACTGTGCACTGCAAGTGCTATTGCTGCAGAGCTTAATAAATGAGGTAAAGCTTAAATTTGCAAAGAATACCACACACATGCAAGGAAAATGAAAAAAATTGCATTTTGCTTGCTTAGTTGGAGGATAGAAATCAGCAGAGCTTCCCCTCATGTCTAAAGAAAATCCACTTGCAGTGCACAGTATATCTGCCTTTAGTAAATCAACCCCTTAAAGTCAATCTTCTGTAATTATCCCTTTCAGCTAAGTATGAAAGAACTCAACACCACAACTATTTTAATATAAGCAAAGGTCATCCTGGGTAACAGCTTTGGTAATCACTTTTAGCCCAATGCAGGGATCAAAGATATAATTATTATAATTTCAGGATAAAAAGCAAAAAATGTTGAGTGTTTGAGCTGGCCAGAGCTGGCCGACCATCTGTAACATTTTTTTTGTGTGTACTCGACATCTGTAGACAGTCAGGAAACAGAAGACATATTGATTGCATCAAAAATATATATTCAACTTCTATCAGTACAAAGATGACTCCCTTGAACGAAGAATTACAAGCACTAAAGTTCACTAATGTTGGCTAAAACTGCTAATAAATATGCCCCTTGTAAAGAAGAAAGAAATATTCACTTCCCCATACCACTGAATACTACTTTAATGAAGAGAAATTGAAGACTCTTCAGAAACCAAAACGTTCGGGTGTGTTAAGATGCCTAGTTCCCTACTGTGATCTGTGTTTCCTTCCTTCAAATCCTACATCACTGCTGCATAATTTTTGTAAACACAGAAATTGCTTTGTATCCACCCCCAAGCAAAGACTTGATGGTCCCTTCTTTGACTGCATCATTGTGTTGCTTTTTATATTTATTTATTTTTATATACCCTATTATTAAAATAATAATGATAAATAGTTTAATAGTTTTCAAAATGGTTTTGTGGCATTTAGACTAAATCTGAAGCCTTTCAGTACACAAAAACAGGTGTTGGGGCACCTAAAAGACATCAGACCCAACATCATCACCGATACCACAAAATTAGGTAATCCACATTTTCCATCTTTAGTAATATCAGGTTGGGGGTCGTTTAACGTTCTGGCCTCTGTCAGGGGGCAAAACATCTCCGAGGGTATATGATTAAAATCTATTCTTGCACTTGATAACCATTAGTGACAATAGACTGCACTGTAGAATTAGTCAGGTCCCGTGGCGTTCAAGTAACTGTTCACTTTTATGTTTAAGTATTTGACTTTAAGACACCCAGTTACACACAATACTATCTGTCCTAAATGCTTTACTAATTTAGTGCAGTTTAGATCTTTTATTGTAGGTCTCTTTACTAGAAAATGTATGAAAAATGTGTAACAGATTAATGAATATGGGAAATGGGAAATGTGTGTTTATGGGCTATATGGGAGTTCTGTCAATGAATAACATGCGTAAAATAATTGCCCACAAATGAGTGCATCCGTAATTGATATTTTAATTGATAATTAAAAATAGGTGCAGATTTTTTAATGGGATCCAGCAATTTAAGTTGGATAGTTAACGGAGGCCATGGAAGATCAACTTTCTAAGCTTTCTAAAATTAACTTACAGAAAGAGGTGCAGTTATAGGTCAGAACATAATTAAAATGAAGGTTTAATCAGAAATTTAATGGGGGAGAATTAGTAGCCTCTGCTTTTACACTGGGAAAGGGATATAGAGATCCTGAATCCTACTAATGAGTTTCTAATAATCTTAGCCTGCAGGATAATCAGATATAAGAAACAAAAAAAAAAAAAAAGACTAGGATACATTTGCTGTGCTTTTAGATCTGCATGCATTTTAATACAGAAAATAAAATAACATTTTCTACACAAACACACATGGGTTGGTTAAAATTAAACACACACATATACATAAGAGTTATAATTAAACAGACAGGGCCATTTATTAGATTTTAATCTACATCAATTCTAAAGACATCACGTAGCATATGAAAAATTTGACACAATTTCTAGTATCCCATTTATAGTAACTATGTACATAATTTCTTATTATGCATGACTTTAATTTTTCAACAAATTTAAATTTGTGTGTGTTGGCTACATTCCTGGAGCAGAACTTTTTTCCCCCAATTCCACTTAAATCCCTATGGGTAAAACTGCATACAAAATATACATTGTGTTTGGAACGCACGCCAAGTGATGCGGTTCAAGCGGCCATCTTAGAGGTGGAAGGCTGTTCATCCTCTGCAGATACTACAGAAGCGTGAGATCCCTATATCTGCAATTGTGGAAATTGGTTATCTTGAAGCCATTTGGGCTATTAAACAATGCTTTTAATTATATTTAAACATGTGAGTGGCCTTATTATATCTTTATATTCTATATGAAGTGGCAGTATTACACTATGTAGTTTCTTTCTCTATACACCATTGAGGATTCCATGGAGGAATAAAGTGGAGGCGATTAATATTCCCAATCAGGGTGAAAAAGAAGTTTTGATCTCTTCTGGAGGGGTTATAGGATTCCTTATATCCTATAAGGCTCATTACTCACCTCTATCTGGTGAGTGCGGTCAATATTATTTTTCACGTGGTGGATAGGTGGAAGCACATTTTGAATAATATACTATTGGTCTTGATGGGAATAAGGACTTGATTTCACATGGACACTTATTTTTATTTCTATTTTATTTTTGTTCACTTGTGTAATTTTGTTTGTAGATTTTGCGCTTTTTTTTTTGTTGTAAAATATACATTGCAATGAACAAACAAATATTAGTTAACACAGCATGGGGAAAAAAGCATTAGTATTACTTGATAGTCTTAGTGAAATTGGTCAGTGGAGAATTCTCACATGTGCTCAGTTATATGTGGTACAGCATATTTGGCATTGCTGGCATTGTGGAGCAACTGGCAGATGTTTTGACTGTGTGTGCACAAAGATGGGAAATCATGTCCTTGTAATTTATAGGAAAAATAAAAATAGAAATCTATACCAGTGGCTAAGATCGTGAGAAGAACTGCAATACGTAACAGGTATGTGTGAGGCACCAGTTGAATTTAAGCTGATCCTTCCAGCAGAAAGATTTGTCCACTTCGATAAATATTGTTATTAGCAGCCAGCCCTTTTGGAGGGTTAGGAGAGGAAGGGTTTGGGCACACCGCATTATAATGTGTCAAAATTCTGTATCTGAAATATGTGTGCAAAAGTAATGTGAAAAAGAGATTAAATCAATGTTAGTACTAAAAAGTTCCAGTTAAAGTTTGATCATCTCATCGGACTTTAGGATTATTTGCTCTTGCCAGTGAGTGTGTACTTGTATCTTGTACTAATTAAAAAAAAAACAATTTTATGTGCTGAAAGCTGAGAAGTAATTCAAGAAACATACACAGTGTAAGCAATTAGTAGTGGCTTTGGAAAGTAAAGAGTTGCTACCCACACTGTGAATGAACTGCTTTTGTTACTGAAATTTGAAGGCTAAGATCATCTTTTCCAGAGAATAGTCTATGCAGTCATGAGACCCCAGTAAGTATTAATAAAAGTGCAGCTTTGTAAAATGTTCATTAATTTTGTTGTCACACCTGTAGGCCATTTGGACCCTCCTTGAAGCCTGACCAAAAACGTAGTGGTCCCCATGCCCTGCCTTCTTTCTAGAACATGAAAACCATTGCTTGTCAATCCAGTAATTGTGGGAGTTAGTGTCCAATGGTTTTCATATCCTAGCAACAAAGCGGGATGTGGAGATTGCTAACTGGAGGTTTTTTCATCCTGACTTCTGGGGGGCCCTAATGGCCTACAGGTATGACAACAAAATAAACTGAACATTTTACAAAGCTGCACAGTTCTTTTTCATATTTACTGGGGCCCCTTAACTAAATAGACTATTTTCTGGAAAAGGTGAACTAGAACCTTTAAATGGCACTCTTCATTCACTGTTCACTTCAAACATTTAATTGAGCATATTATATTCCCAAAGAACACAGTGAAGAAATGTATGTTAAAGCGGAGTTCCACTCACCCTGTCAAAAAATAAAAGTCAGAAGATACAAAAACTGTAGCTGCTGACTTTTAAAAAGCAGCCAAAAACCTGGTGTGTCCCCAGGTGTGTCCCCCTGGTGTGTCCCCCGCAGCCCATTTCACTGGCCATCCTGGATTCCAGGAGGCCGGCATCTTCAGTGTGGGCACCCGGCTGTGATAGCTTGTGGCTTCACAGCCGGGTACCCACTGTGCATGTGTGAGTAATGCTGCACTTCATGAATGGTCCTGTAGTCTTCTGGGACCTGTCACGTGTCCCAAAAGACTACAGGGATGGAGGGAGGACACCCTCCACTTCCAATTGCCTAGGTGTTCCGACTGGATGTGGGAGCGGGTGCCTATCAAATCCAGGTACACGCTCCCCCCCCCCGCCCCCCAAAGGTGCCGATCCTTAATGGGGAGTGGGGGAGCAGTCCTTAAAGCGGAACTTTCCCTTTTGGGTCGAGCTCCGCTTTAGTATAGAAACAGTAAAAAGCAAATTATTTTGGAACAGAGGGAAAGCAACAGTCTATGGCTTAGCCATATATCCAGTGGTAAACCTTGTTTTACATGGTGAAGTCCTCCCAGGGTCTCTCCACCCTACTAACCCATGTCACCAAAAGTTCACCTTGAGAAGTTTTAAGGTAACTGCGGGGGGAGGTTTACTAAAACTGGTGTAATCAGAATCTGGTGCAGCTATGTATCATAGCCAATCAACTTCTAACTAGCTTGCTCAATTAAGCTTTGACAACAAAATCTGGAAGCTGATTGGTTTCTATGTAGTTCTGTACCAGATTTTGCTCCACTTTTAGTAAATAAGTCCCGATGTGACTGGTGTTTTGTATATGATGCCTTGCACATGCATGTGATTCATTTTAGCCTTGACTGAGTTTTATTTCCAAAACACGTATATCTATTCAGAATTCTGATGATGGAATCAAGTCAAAAATACAGCCCCACTACTTTGGGTGCCGCAATAGCCATTTCCGCCTATGTTATTTTGGTTGACAATTACTGCACCTGAAAAACTATAAATTACTAAGGTCTAAGGACAACCAAACTCCAAAATCTAGCCCTAAACCTAACCCTTAAAGTAGAAGGAAATACTATGCAATAACCCCCTTTTAAAATGTTGTCTCCCCACTGCACTAATATTTGCTGCATAGTGTTTTTAATAAATCTCAGTTAAATACATATTTTTTAATCTTTTTCCAAGCTGTCACTGGGAGTGTGCATTTTACTCTTTCAGGCTTGACAATGCCTTCAAGCTATGGATGCTGGTAGGATGACATTCCCAAGGATTGAGTGGCATTGTCGGGTCTGCACTTACAGGCACACGTATTCATCACCACCAAGCTTCCAAACTGGGAAGCACCATAGATTTTCTAAACAATGATGAAGGGCCTTTGTTTTCAAGCTACAATTGTTTTTCACCCTTCTTCCGCTCCTGGCCTGCCTTAGAAATGCAAAAGAAGAAGCTGATTGGCTGCTAGGAGAGAAACACACTGTGCTTTTGTGGATACTTATAATGTGAGTTCTAACTTAGAAATAATATTAAAACAGTCAATGTTTTACAGTAATTTATTCTAGTTCCCAGAAAACTAGGACACACATCTGATCACACTTCAAATTTACACCTATTCAAATTCAACATCCTGCCACACAACACAGCAGCTATACAACAGATGGTGCTCTGTAGTACTATTGAAAAATGTTATATAAAATGCACTATAAATCAAATCTTGGATTGGAGTTTGGAGCACTGGGCCCAGAGTAACAGAGATGTATTAATCTAGAGAAGGAGCCACTGTCACTTTGACCATTTACACCTAAGTGACTGTGCCTGTGTAAAGCCTAACGCCAACCTACTAATACCTCTTTAGCGATCCCCCACCATTCCTATCACCACTGCATTCCAGGTAGATGGGGAAAATGTAATCTCTTTCCTTGATGCATATGTCAAAAGGGATGATGCTACTGTACCCTCTAGGCTGCAACAGCAGCCCACACCAGGCATCTTGGTGGCACCTGTGACAATGGAAAATATCAACAGGTCAGGTGTGGGGGGGGGGTGGACTTTGTACAGGCAATGCCATTTTGCCCCCAATAGGCAAAGCAGCAGTGTCTTTTTTTATAGGAAATCTAATCTTTGCTTCACACTACCTATCATCCTCTCTGATATGATCTAAGTATGCATGACTGGAATTCAAAATTACCTGGCTGCATGTTTGTTCTAGGTAATTGATTAGTAAGGCCAATGAAGTCTACACCTCCAAAATAGCAATTGAAGTTCTCCTGTTCCATATATTCACTGGAATGTGCTTTATAATTAAAACAAACCTGTGAGATACTGTAATATGCATTGACAGGAAACTGGCTTTCTTCAACACTTTCCAATTTTTTCTAACGTGTATTTTTTCAAAGATACTCATTATATATAATGCAAAATTGTATGCTATATTAATAATAATAAAACTCAGTAATGGTCCTCCTGCTAGATAAATGTACTCAATTTATGCTTTGGCAGTTCAATATATTATGCTGTTTGAAGAATTTCCAAATGGAAATTTTCATAAATATTCATATCCATGACCTGTTTAAGCCTGGCTTGGCCAATATCCTATTTATCCAGAAAGATGAATGGTCCACACTAGTTTACTCTACCAGTCTGGTGCAAACGGTCTTGATGGCAATATCAACAACTAACCAGTATCCCTTGCATTCAGCACTGTTTGCCAATCTTGTGCTGCACAGTAGTGAATTTCAGTTATGGACCCCCCCCCCCCCAGGGCCATTACTGTTTTGTCTTTAGAACCCATATGGTCACTATGGATTTTTTAACCTAGCAATATGTTAATGTCATAAGAAGCAGCCTTCACCTCTCCTGATATTTTGCTACTCTAGTTAATGGCTTGTATATACAGTAGAGCTGTATTTACCATGAGGTACTTGTAAGCCAATGCCAAGGTCTGTTGGGTTGGGGGGGGGGGGGGGCAGCAGCAAGCCTCAACACTGAAAAATTGTCAAAATATTTTTCTAACTTTGTTACCCTTCTGCCCACCTCTGAACTTTTGGAGTTAGTTGTAGTTTGATTGAAGTGTGAACAGATGCATTGAGGGGGATGAATACAACATATGTGTAAATGTTTTACTCTGTGATTTACTGTAATAGAACTCCATCACCAGTCTAAAATTCAAATTGCAGCGAAAGAGTGCTGATGTCTCTGTGTATGCCGGCAGCTATCTCTCTACAGTGGTCCCCGCACTCAAGTCTGAGGTGGAATTCTGTAGAGAGTAGAAATCTTGAGTTATAGACACTAAGAAGATATTGAAATGAGTCTGAAGGCTGTTGATAGTTCAGCAAATGTGAAACAATCTTTCCTTTCCTATGGTCTGATGGTCTTTAAAATATATTTTTGCACATAAAGCATGCTGCCTCTGGCATTATGACTTCTCCGTTTCCCTACAGCTGTAATAGTATCTTACCACAGAGATCTTTGTAGCATACTGTACATCTGTGGTTAAACATACTAGAACTGCAGGGATGAGAAGTATCCAAGCATAATGAAGTGTGCGAAGAATCCAAACCCAGATCTAAGGAATGGACAAAAACAGGAAACAATATTCACAGGTAACACAATCTTTCATATTGTAATGCGGAATATCATTTACTCCATTAAGTATCTCAAAATAACAAAACCAAGCATAACGAACCAATAAGTAATTTAAAAGTCAATATACTGCACCATGGCCCACAGTAGTCTATTAATCAAACTCCAATAGAAACCTACTGTGTATTTCCTGGAATATATTTTGCACTTAATTGGAATTCCTCTTATTTGTGGAAATTGAAACTCTCACGGACTCACTTAAATCATTATCCACCCATATTACCAAGGGCTACCATACCTGGTACATTTCTTTAAAGTTAATGTAAACCTATTTAGTACGATTTCAGATTTTTCTTTAACATTCCTTGCTCTTAAATACCACCCTATGATCTTCCAGTGAAGACTATAATGGGATGATTTACTAAAACTGGATCTGGTGCATCTCTGCATAGAAAGCAATCAGCCTCTAACTTCAGCTTGTTCAATTAACTGCTTTCCCGCTGCCCTATAACAGAAATACTGCTACGGGGCAGCAGGGGTGCACGAAATCACACATATATGTGAATTTGCATTTCCGGTAGGGGGGGGGGCACAATTTGTGGCCTCTTCTGTCAATCACTAGGTCCCAGCCAGTGATTGCTCGCCGGCACCCAGTGATCGCCAATTATTACAGACGTGGGGAGAGAACTGTATGTAAACAATACAGTTCTCTCCCCTGTCAGCTCCAGAACACTGCTTTGTGTGGCTCTGCATGGCAAAGCCATACAAAGGAGTGTGCTTACAGTTGAAAGAACAGACACAGCGTACTGTGAAACAGCACACAGCACACAGTTAACTCTTTGATCGCCCCACATGTTAAACTCTTGCTGCCCAGTGCCATTAGAAAAACAATAAGTGTGATTACAAGAGGTGCCATCATCCCTATCAAAATATATATGGAAAATCCTCTTTTTTTGGGATTTTAAAGGCACAGACAAAATCGATGACTTCATAAAAAGATGAATACTTAATAAACCATACTTTATTTATACAAAATGTTAAAAGGACACATAAGCACTTACTGCCCAGTGCCATTAGTACAGTGTCAGTGCTTTTTATTAGCACTGATCACTGTATTGGTGCACGGGGAATGTCAGTTCCCCCCAGTGTCAGAATGCCCGCCGCAGTCCCGCTATAAGTCATTAATCAAAACCATTACTAGTGAAGAAAAAAAATTCCAGTATCTGTGCCCCCATTTGTAAATGCTCTAACTTTCACGTAAACCAATTAATTTACACGTATTGGGATTTCTTTACCGGACATGTTTAATAGCAAAAAGTCAAAAATATTATTTTTTTCCTCAAAATTGTTGGTCATTTTTTTTTATAGCGCAACGAATAAGTAATACACAGGCGATCAGATACCACAGAAAGAAAGCTCTATTCATAGGAAAAAAAAGGACATACATTTCATTTGGGTGCAGCATTGCATGACTGCACAATTGTTAGTTAAAGTAACGGAGCGCCTTAAGGCAAAAAATGGCCTGGTCAAGAAGGGGGTAAATCCTCTGGAGGGCAAGTGGCTAAAGTAAAACTAAAGTCAAAACTTTTTTTTCCTTCATTTTGGAGTAAGGGAGGGTTATACGTTTATTTTTTGCCATCTGTGTCCCATTGGAGGGATATATCTTCATTTCTTGTCCCATAGCCAAAACAGGAATTGAGAAAATCTCTGCAAATGAAGGGAATTGGTTGGGAACCCCCAGGTTCCCCATTGGAAAAATGTATCGACTTTTTTTTCTGGGGACAACCCAAAATTTGGGGTTTCTTTTAATTTTGCTTTTCATGATAATGGTAAACAGAACAAATTGAGAGGGTGCATCTACCTAATGGGGGCACAGACCGCAATAAAAAGTGGTGTTCTAATCCTTCTCCACTCTATCCATAACTAAGAAAAAGATTTGCCTTCTGTTATACTTTAAACTTTGACAACAAAAAAACCTGAAAGTTAATTGTTTTCTATGTAGAGCTGCTCCAGTTTAGGGAAATCAACTCCTAAGTGTCCATGCCAATGCTTATTGTACAGGCATTCCCTGCTGCCATTCAATCTGCATAGAGTAAATGACATGTAGCTGCTGCTGCTGATGTAGATGCATTTAGACATGCAGTGGCTGCAAAGAAACCTGGAGGAAACCAGTAGACTGAAACACAACAGAGTATGTAAAAAGGAGAAAAAAATATTTTCTACATACAAGAAAAAAAAATCATTGCAGTGATTTTTGAAAGACATTAGCCAACTGAATTACCATCTAGTTGGAATTTATATTTACTGTATTTTCCGGCGTATCATTGGTGTCAGTGGGAGGAATAGCACCCCATCATTGGAATATCATACTGAAATACCATACCATATTGAAATCAAATCTGATGTTTTTTAATTTTTATTTGGTGTGCGTTGGAAGAGGGGTAGTCTTATACGGCGAGTATAGCCCAAACCCTATATTTTAACAGGAAAAGTAGGGGTCATCTTATACGCCCAGTCGTCTTATACGCCGGAAAATACGGTACCTTACATAGTAAGGATAAGGATGCTCTTAAACCAGTCTTGCATAGACTGGAGCAACAATATTTGTGTTACCTTACATTTTGGCAACCATTAATGGTCTTCATCTGCTTTTACGTGTAGACCATAGTAGTGTGGTGGCTTTTACCTATCCAAGAATTCAAGAGTGTTTAGCATGTCAGTTCTGAGCAGAGTATGCTAAACGTGGTGTTCTATGGAAACATAAATCCTTGGCATATTTCCTCAGCAAAAGCTGGTCTTCCTTTCCTCATAGAAACCTATTCCTTAATCATTTAGCACAAAGGTTTTTGTCAAAGGAAAACACAACTAAATGGTGTGGAGGACACGTAACTTAAATGTAGCCTTGGAGATATCAATGGGAGAGACAATTCTTCAATTGGCAAACCAGCTCAACCATTGCATCCGAAATTGTTATAATGGTGATCTGATATCTAGGGCAGATGAGTGAGAATCTTTAGTTTACAGAGTACCCCTCACAACAGCTCACAGGTTCAAGACCCACATTTATTTTTACAACATATCTATCCAAGAGCTGTCTAAAAGACAAGTTGCCTTTGCACCTGCACAAATCTTCTAACTTAGCTTCTTTTCAGAGGAAAACAAAAACACAAAAATAATTATAAGGGAACATAGCAAGAATAAAAAAAAGTGAACTGGATTGTACACTTGTCAGATCTTGGTGCCTGGTTATTACAGTCACATGGAAACATTATTATTTTCCTGAATGGACTAGATTATTATAGTTCTTGGAGGGAAAAATCATAGCTTGCAAGAGAATGCAAATTAAATGTACTTTGCTACAGGAAAAGCATACAGTCTCTGCATAATTATTACAGAGCATGAATAGGGGTCTTCATCACACAAGACCTATAATTTATAAATGTATCACACCAGGCTCTGAGGATCTGAATAGAAAGATCTTTGCTTCCATAACAGATCGTTTTACAAATACAAAAAATGCTTAAAAATAGCTCAAAACTTTATACGGTATGCATAATCTAGACTAAAGGCTTACATTAAGAATATGTCTTATCACAATCAAAAGTAAAAATTACACATTTCTGTTAATATACAGGTTAACATACATACATACATTTTTCAAATGTCAGTGCATATTGTAATAAAACATTTCTTTTTTTGTCTCTCCATTGTGTAACACCAAAGACAGTTAGGGAGTTGAGTTACTATAGACAAATAGGCTGTTCACTTTGAATGAGAAGTTGCACTTTGCAAGGGAATTTTTCCCAGAGCTTGCACATTATTGGTTCATGGAAGTCAGCGGTGTTTCACCTCATTCACTAAGCACTCTGGAAAATTCCCTTCAAAAATGAAACCTCCCTTGCAAAGTGAACAGCCTATTTTCCACTAATAAATCAACCCCTTTAGAAGGGTTTTATTTGCATTGTTTAGTTTTCTGTAAAACAGGGATTTTGAGTGAAGGAATGAGCGAGTGTTTTCCTCCTAAGGCCAGTTTAGGTTGGATTTAGCCTAAAGTGGTAATAAAGTCTCAAGGTTTTTTTACCTTCATGCGTTCCATGCATGAAGGTGAAAAACCTTGTGTGTGTAACAGCCCCCCCCCCAGTCCCCCCTTAACACTTACCTGAGCCCCCTCTTGATCCAGTCATGTCCATGAGAGCCTCGGTTCTCTGGAGTCTCTCACCCCTGATTGGCTGCGGCAGCAGGGGAAGCCTTCGGTTCCCACTACAGTCAATCACAGCCAGTGAGCCAATCAGGAGAGGTAGGGGAAGGGCTAAGTCACGGCTCTGTGTGTGAATGGACACGCTGCAAGCTGTTTTCTCTGGGGGCACCTGACAGGAGGGAGAGTCCAGGAGTGCTGGCAGGGAAGGATCCAGGATGCTCTGTGCAAAACCACTGCACACAGCAGGTAAGTATAACATGTTTGTTATTTTTAAGAAAAACAAAACTTTAGTATCATTTTAACTAATTAAGCCTAATTAATGTACTGGTGTTGATACACTTACTTGCAGTGGCAACAAGCTAAAAGCAAGTGCAGATTGTGGTGGTGCCATTCACCAATGTATTGTAAAGAGCAAACCACATTAATGCCCACATACCGTGTATTGAGGTACACTGCACTGCTTAAAAAAAAAAAAAAAAAAAGGTCACGTAGGTTTTGTAGGTTTTTTGATCCATTTTTGTACATTAGCAGTCAATTAATAATAATTGGGCTACCTTAAAGTGTTACTAAACCCACAACAGTAAAATCAGTCTGTATATGCAGTAAGGTATGCTTGTTATGCTCACTGCGGAACCTAAGGATTTAATCCTTTGCATTGTGCAACAAGGTCATTTGATGCTGACTTCTCTGCTCCTCCTCCTTATGTATAAATGTCCATACCTTATCTCCTGATTAGACAAACTGAACCGTAGCCATTCTGCACATGCTCAGTTTAGTGTGCATTGCTAGAGAGGTTTTTTTTCTCTTGGGAGAGTTCATGTGACCAGCACAGGCCCAATCAGCACTATCCAGACAGAGGTCAGGGGTTCTGCATCCCCCTAGAGCAGAAAGAAAACTCCTCCTACAAGCTTTAACCAGTGCTCTGCTGAACACTGATAGAAGTCACAAGACTGCTGTAACTTCTGATGAGAAAAGGTATTGAGCAGCTTATATTTACTAAAGTAATTGCACTTCCATGTTTTGTGTACTGTGGGAGACCAAATATAGTGAATGCAGGTTCCTGGGTTTAGTAACACTTTAAAGCAATGTAAGACAAATTATCACACCACATTAATAAAGCATGAATCAAGCCTACATCTTTGGGGAGAACCAAGCTATGGTGACCTGCAGAAAGAGTGTTGAGGTATCCCTGTGAGTACAACACTTTTACTTTTTGGAGCTGGTCACCAGATGCATGTCTCTGTCAACATACATACTGTATTTTTAATCTATCTACTGTATCTATCTATCTATCTATCTATCTATCTTGAAGGAAATAAGTATTTGATCCCCTGCTGATTTTGAATGTTTGCCCACTCACAAAGAAATGATCCGTCTAAAAATCGAATTGTAGGTGACAGAATAGCAACAAAAAAAATCTAAAGAAATGAATGTCTTACAAATTATGCACTGATTTGCATGTTCATGAGGGAAATAAGTATTTGATCCCCTTCACAAAGCATGACTTAGTACTTGGTGGCAAATCCCTTGTTGGCAATCACAGAGGTCAGACTTTCCTGCAGTTGGCCACCAGGTTTGCACACATCTCAGGAGGGATTTGGGCCCACTCATCTTGGCAGATCCTCTCCAAGTCATTAAGGTTTGGTGGCTGACGTTTGGCAACTTGAACTTTCAGTTCCCTCCACAAATTTTCAATCGAATTAAGGTATGGAGACTGGCTAGGCCACTCCAGGACATTAATGTGCTTCTTCTTGAGCCACTCCTTTGTTGCCTTGGCCATGTGTTTTGGGTCATTGTCATGCTGGAACACCCATCCATGACCCATTTTCAATGCCCTGGCTGAGGGAAGAAAGTTCTCACCCAAGATTTGACGGTACATTGCCCTGTCCATTGTCCCCTTGATGCGGTGCATTTGTCCTGTCCCCTTAGCAGAAAAGCACCCCCAAAGCAGAATGTTTCCACCACCATGTTAGACAGTTGGGATGGTGTTCTTGGGGTCATAGGTAGCATTCCTCCTCCGCCAAACACGGCGAGTTGAGTTGATGCCAAAGAGCTCGATTATGGTCTCATCTGACCACAACACTTTCAACCAGTCTTCCTCTACATCATTCAGATGTTCCATAGCAAACGTCAGACAGGCCAGGACATGTGCTTTCTTGAACAGAGGGACCTTGTGGGCACTGCAGGATTTCAATCCTTGTCAGCGTAGTGTGTTAACAATTGTTTTCTTGGTGACTGTGGTCCCAGCTGCCTGGAGATCATTAACAAGATCCTCAGGTGTAGTTCTGGGATGATTCCTCACTGTTCTCATGAAAAAACAAAACAAACCCATAAGAGAGATAGCAAAAACATGGCCAAAACAACTGTTTGGAACATTCTTAAAAAGAACGCACCGGTGAGCTCAGCAACACCAAAAGACCCGGAAGACCACGGAAAACAACTGTGGTAGATGACTGAAGAATTCTTTCCCTGGTGAAGAAAACAGTTGGCCAGATCAAGAACACTCTCCAGGAGGTAGGCGTATGTGTGTTAAAGTCAACAATCAAGAGAAGACTTCACCAGAGTGAATACAGAGGGTTCACCACAAGATGTAAATCATTGGTGAGCCTCAAAAACAGGAAAGCCAGATTAGAGTTTGCCAAACGACATCTAAAAAAGCCTTCACAGTTCTGGAACAACATCCTATGGACAGATGAGACCAAGATCAACTTGTACCAGAGCGATGGGAAGAGAAGAGTATGGAGAAGGAAAGGAACTGCTCATGATCCTAAGCATACCACCTCATCAGTGAAGCATGGTGGTGGAAGTGTCATGGCGTGGGCATGTATGGCTGCCAATGGAACTGGTTCTCTTGTATTTATTGATGATGTGACTGCTGACAAAAGCAGCAGGATGAATTCTGAAGTGTTTCGGGCAATATTATCTGCTCATATTCAGTCAAATGCTTCAGAACTCACTGGACGCCGCTTCACAGTGCCGATGGACAATGACCCAAAGCATACTGCAAAAGCAACCAAAGAGTTTTTTAAGGGAAAGAAGTGGAATGTTATGCAATAGCCAAGTCAATCACCTGACCTGAATCCGATTGAGCATGCATTTCACTTGCTGAAGACAAAACTGAAGGGAAAATGCCCCAAGAACAAGCAGGAACTGAAGACAGTTGCAGTAGAGGCCTGGCAGAGCATCACCAGGGATGAAACCCAGCGTTCCAGAATTCAGGCTGTAATTGACTGCAAAGGATTTGCAACGAGGTATTAAAAAGTGAAAGTTTGATTTATGATTATTATTCTGTCCCATTACTTTTGGTCCCTTAACAAATGGGAGGCACATATGCAAACTGTTGTAATTCCTAGACCGTTCACCTGATTTGGATGTAAATACCCTCAAATTAAAGCTGACAGTCTGCAGTTAAAGCACATCTTTGTTTTATTTCAAATCCATTGTGGTGGTGTATAGAGCCAAAAATGTAAGAATTGTGTCCCAATATTTATGGGCCTGACTGTAAGTTTATGGATGTTAAGCTTCAGCATGAAAATAAAAAGATATGCCAAAGGATGTACATTCCTAATACCTGATGAGAGCTACCTGTCACATCAAATCCAATATATAATAGAAAGCAAAATTACTGAAGCACATCTGTTCCTAGTATAGCATTTGTTTTGTGCAAAAGTGTATGGTGTGTGTAGTTGCAGGCTTTACTTAACAAATGTCTGTAGGACAAGCCATCTCATGCAGGGTGTGTTGTCTAGTAACAATCAATGAGATTTAAATTTAATATAGTTTATTAGCCTTCTATTCAGCCCCAATAGACACTCTGCTGCTTTGTAAAATGTAAAAAGCTTAAATATGTTGCTTTACCCTACACTCGAATGCTTATTCATTTAGTGAGGAAATATCTCTGATTGGCTGATCAAGTCAGGCCAAGGAAGGGCACAGGTGTCTATTTAGAAAAGGGATTTAATCAATCCGCGTTTGTTGGAACAATTACTTTTTAGATTTCTTTTTTTTTTGTCAATTTTCAATCTTGCTCCACTGCTGATGTTAATGTTGATTTCCCATTCATTGGTACAGCAGAGCAATGCCAAAATGTATAACCTTCCTTAATGACAGAAACAGGGGGGATAATCAAATCTCTTTTCTGTTGCACAGAAACTGAAATTCCATACTTTGACTCCCCTTTTGGAGGATTAGATGGGTAAAAACGCTCATCCCACTTCCAACCAGAAAAGGCCCCTCATTTCAGGACCCCTTCCAATGGCAAAGTAGAGACGTTCTTCTTGTTTTAACTCTCACCATCTGCTGGAGAAGGTCTTGGATCACGCAAACATTCTTGTTGCTGATAGACACAAACTGTTGATCAGCTCTTTGTTGCTGAAGTGGCACACATTACAAATCCATACCCTGCTGTTGTAGGGAGCACTATTATCTATCCACTCCCTTTTATATAGAACCTACACATAGATAATTTTCTCCCATCTGGTTACATTTAGGAAAGGTCATCCTAATATTACTAGTACTATAAAGGTAATCAGTGGTTAAGGTTTATTCATTTAAAATAATGTTTATCTCTTAATAAGGAATTTGCACTTCCATTAATTTTACATAATGCCGTTTGCAATCAGAAACTGACCATACATATTCCATTTGGATAATTCAAATACAAAATCATTTTAAAAATAGCCAATTAGTGCTTAAAACATTGCCCTCCAGAGGATTTGCCCCCCTTCCTGACCAGGCCATTTTTTGCAGTATGGCACTGCATTATTTTAACTGACAATTGCGCGGTCATGCAATGCTGCACCCAAATTAAATTACGTCCTTTTTTTCACAAAAATAGAGCTTTCTTTCGGTGGTATTTGATCACCTGTACATTTTTTATTTTTCGCACTAGAAACAAAAAAAGACCAACAAATTTGGTGGTGATCAGTGACTTATAGCAGGACTGCAGCGGGCATTCTGACACTGGGGGGGAACTGACTTTGTGTCACTGACATCCCCAGTGACAGCAATACAGTGATCAGTGGTAATAAAAAGCAATGACACTCCACTAATGGCACTGGGTAGGAAGGGCTTAATTGTGTGTGAAGGGGTTAACTGTGTGTTTTGTGCTGTTTCACATTATGTGCTATGTGTGTGCTTTCAACTGTAAGCACACTGCTTTGTATGGCTCTGCTATGCTATTCAGAGCCATACAACACAGTGTGCAGGAGCTTACAAGGGAGAGAACTGTATTGTTTACATACAGTTCTCTCCCCGTCAGTAATACTTGGCGATCACCGGGTGCCTGCGAGTAATCACCAGCTGGGACCTGGTGATTGACAGTCAAGGCCGTGAATGGTGAGCTGCGCGAGCGCCCCTACCCGCAACTACAAAATCATGTATATACACGTGAGTTTGTGCACCGTGATGCCCTGTAGCAGTATTTCTGCTCTAGGGAGGACAGGAAGCGGTTAAAATTTAATGTTTTCATTGTTGTAAATCAATGGATTATAGACAGCCAGTTTATAAATTTAAAAAATGACCAAGAGTTAACTATGATCTTCATGTACATAGGGGGTTAAAGATTTATAATCTTGCTTTCTAATTTGAATTCTGTTTCAGGAATTCCCAGGATTTTATCTAATTAGAAAGCACCGTATAATTAATCACTTTGCTTGATGTAATACAGGATGGAAGAGCCACATGGGGAGAACCCAGGCTGCTTAGTAAGCAGGAGGTTCCTGCTAGGTGCTTCAAAGCACTTTCCTCTACCAGTTTCACTTGTTATTTTAAAGAGATGTAAACCTAGAAAACAAGCAAACTTTTTGCATTTCCAAAGTTAAATATACCATTGTAGAAATAAAGATGCATTACATGTGTGCAATGACATAGCACAGTGTTCTTATAAAGCAGACTTATATTCAAATGGACATTGAAAGCTATATTACCAGTCTTGCTGGGATAGATAAATAAAAAGTATTGAGACAGAAATAGTTACCGTCTGGCGCCAAATACAGTATGTGACCAAAAACCTTAGCATTTGGTCAAGTTATCTCTATTACAGAGGAGAATAGGGATCTGATTCACTGCTCCTTTCCTTCTGCAAAGATGATATAACAAATAGCCTAAAGCTGGGTATACACATTCAGTTTTTTTATTCAACCAGCGGGCTGCACGAAACAAAAAAATAATAAAAAAAAACATAAAAAACAAAGCAGTGATGTGTGATGCAGGGATCTCTCCTGCTGTGCTATTATATCCTGACAGGGGGACTCCCCCCTTGCCAGAATACACAGATTAGCACTTGCAGCCATTGGCTTCAAGCACTGATCGAATGCTGGTTTTCCAGCAAGACCATTCGACAGAAGCTGTCCCTCTTTTGGAACCAAATCCTTCTGTCCCTCTTTCCTCCCAAGCCGTCCCTCATTTCTCATTTTGGACAGATGTATAGGCAACTATGATAAATGCAATTCTTAACTACCAAAAGTGTTACACTGCACTAAAACTTCCACAAGGATTTTTTTATTATTGCATTATAGTTTTTTTTTTTAAGCCCTGTGCTTTGTGGAAAGTGTGGCACATCAGTGACTATGTACAGGGCATAGTGAATACGTGTCACAGAATTCAGGGAAGTAAATCTGGGGATCTTTGCAAAGTAAATTTACAAACTTTAAGATCATTCAAATTAATAAGATTAGGCTAGAATGAACTGATATTCAAAGTGTAAATGAAGATTTAAAATTTTGATCATGGATACACTTTAACAATTTAACTGCTTGCCCACCGCCCTATAGCAGAAATACTGCTACAGTGCGGCAGGGCTGCGCAAAATGATGTATATATATGTGATTTTGCATTTCGGGATGGTGGCTTCAGCTGTCGATCACTGGGTCCCAGCCAGTGATTCCCCACCGGCACCAGGCGATCGCCAAGTATCACTGACGGGGAGAGGTATGTATGTAAACAATACAGATCTCTCCCCTGTTTGCTCCAGCACACTGCTTTGTATTGCTTTGTATAGCAGGAATACAAAACAGAGTGCTTACACTGTAAAACACACATACAGCAAACAGTAAAACAGAACACAGTTAACCCTTTGATCACCCCAGATATTGAGCCCATCCTGCCCAGTGTCATTAGTATAGTGTCAGTGCTTTTATTAGCACTGATCACTGTACTAGTGTCACTTGGGATGTCAGTGACAGTTCGTCATTTCCCCCCCAGTGTCAGAATGCCCGCAGTCTGCTATAAGTCGCTGATTGCCACTATTACTAGTATAAAAATTTCCAGTATATATACCGCCATTTGTAGACGCTGTAACTTTTACGTAAACCAATTAATTTACATGTATTGAGATTTTTTTTTAGCAAAGACATGTAGCAGAATACATTTTGGCCTAAATTTATGATGAAATTTGATTTTTTAAATTTTTTTACTGGATATGTTTTATAGCAAAAAGTCAAAAATATTGTTTTTTTCTTAAAATTGTCTATTTTTTTTATATAGCGCAAAAAGTAAAAACCGCAGAGGCAATTAAATACCACCAAAAGAAATCTCCATTTGTGGTAAAAAAGGACATATTTCATTTGGAAGCAGTGTTGCATGACCGTATTATTGTCAGTTAAGTAAGGCAGTGCCGTATCACAAAAAATGGCCTGGTCAGGAAGGGGAGTAAATCCTCAGGAGGGCAAGTGGTTAATATTGGTCCACTTTGAAGAGACTCACTCCCTGGCTCACTCATATTTACCCTTGATGCTCTTTCCTGCAACTTCATTATTCTGTCATCACCTTACAAAATACTCAATGCCATTCCCTTAGCTCAAACATTGTCATGTAAGAAGAGGAGACATCATCAACCCTGTCTAAGCTTCAATACCATCCAACATTAAGTTTAGACATGGTTTGACTCCCAAGTCTAATAGAGGAACACAGGTGCAGGGAGGTATGGAGATGGTTTGTTTAAGCAGGTTGAGTGTGGGCTTTCCAGAGACCTAATTTGTCCTGAATGGACACAGAGATAGCTAAAGTTTTTAAATGATGATTAGGAAATAATTTCTGCAGTGGGGTTAATTTACTAAACAACCAGAGATTGTCTACCTAGCAAAGAGAATGTTTTACTTTGTAAATTGCAGGTTTGAAAATGCAGAGTAAATGAAGTTAATAAAGTAAGCCAATCATGTGCTAGCAATTTTTTTAAATTGATTTCAGAGTTTCTGATGGTTGCAACCTTTAACTTGCCCATAATTTATAAAAGTTTGGAAAATCCACTGGGTAGTCCAATTGTTTTTATGAGAAACTGTGCATCTTCATACACTAGTTGCTGCAAAAACACATATTCTTCTCCAAGTACAATACACATGGATGTAAATCTATACGCCTTTTCGATTTAGTTGATTAGTTCATTCTTCAAAATGATTGTTTAAATTATTTGGGATGTTGAATTCTTGTAATTGGATATTCCATACAGGTAAAGATTGTGAACAGCAAAGTATTTATTTCGGACAGAAGCAAATGAAAATATACCCCTTCACAATTTAATTATACAATTATTGGATTTTTTTGTAAACCACAGTCATTTAATTTATCTGCAGTTTTCAGGGACAGCCATGGGGACTCGATGTGCTCTTGTAAATACAAAGCAAGTAGGCCAACAACAAAATTAATTTCAAGGAAGATGATGCTAGAAATCCTTGGAAAGAAAAATTCCACCACAAAAAACAACTTTATTGTTCAAAGATCATAGTAGTAAATGTATTAAAATACTAAAAATCCAGCATGTAAAATCAATCAAAACCTCTCTAACGCACATTGTGTTGTAGAACACCTAATAATAAAAGTTGTAATAATTTTCCCTGATGTATCAGACTAGGGAACGTAAGACATTGAGCTTTATAACCTGCCAAGTATAGTACCAAACCCAATTACCACAAATAACATTGACAATAGGAAATTGTACTCTTATAAGGGTTACGCCATACAGTTATAACACAATTTCTAAAAGAAACAGTATTGTAACATATACAAATAAAGGCTGGATCCTGAGAGACCCTAAAAAAGAGAACCCTACTAGTATGACCCCTTATTTTATGGAAAGAGGGAAGCCTAAGGGATGTATATGTACCTTTGAAAATACAACAAAATCTCCGAGACATACTATACTTCAAACAAACAAACATCCCTGGAGCTGATTTACAGCTAATTTGTAAAGCTAATTGTCTGACATTAGGCTTTTTTTTAATATTGTGCAATTTTACTAGTGGAGGTAAATGCTAAAATTATCACAAACAGACACTCTTTAACAGTCAGAAAGGGCCAGGACTATTTGGGATGTTCTGTGCCAGAACAACTTTTTGAAAGTCTTGCTTTCCCCCAACAACAAGGCTCAGATTGGCTAGTGGTTTCATACACAAATATTCACAATCAATATACTGTACATGGTCAGTGTGTCTGTTGAAACAGAATATATTATTCCGATGTAATACGTGAATTTCAGATTTGCCCCTATACTAAAGGCAGGATGATTCAGAAACTTCATCTATTATCACTCCATCAGAGAAATTTTTTTTTTTTTTAAAAGAAAAAAAACCTTGATCTTGATGGCAGCAAATGTTAGATCTGCACCAGGAATTCTATAAGTGGTGAAACACTATGGTAACATATGCAGCTGCTTTGTTGCTATTGGGCAGAGGGTAGCAAAACAAATAATTGAAAAATTGTGGGAGAGTTTATTTAAAAAACAGTCTCATAATGCAGTTTCGTTGCTACCATTCTAGGACACTGTCTGAATCGATGATATTTGCTGTGATAACATACTAATTTTTGTTCACACATTTATACATGGTGATGCAGCTAACAGTCTCAATATGGGTCTGGCCACTGATGGTATCTTGGAACTCTACATGAAACTTGTTCATTTATTTCGAAGGATAATTTCTCTCCATATATTCATACACATAAATATTTAAAATGTATAACATTTGTGTTGTGTTCATATACTTGACAGCCAATGTACTCAGTAAAGAGTATCTCCTAGATGCTATATGACAGAATGAAGAAGTGCATTTCCAATAGGGTACCACATGCTATGAGCAATCTTACTTGCCAGTTGGAAGGTGTGGAGGGTGGTAGGAGGCAAGCCAGAGTACAGTCAGTAAGTTATGGCCACCAGGGGCAGACTGACAACTCATGGGGCCCCCGGGCAATAGGGGATCATGGGGCCCCTGTGTCCTTGCCCAAACTCAAAAAAGCCTATGAGAAAGGTACCAGGGGCATCTCATGAGGCCCCCTACTGACCCCAGGCCTTCAAGCAGTGCCCGAGTTTCCAAATGGTCAGTCCGCCCCTGATGGCTACTATTTGCAACCTGGAGGTGCCTTTTATAAGGATCAGGGGCGGACTGACAACTCATGGGGCCCCCGGGCAATAGGGGATCATGGGGCCCCTGTGTCCTTGCTCAAACTCAAAAAAGCCTATGAAAAAGGTACCTGGGGCATCTCATGGGGCCCCCTACTGACCCGGGCCCTCGGGCAGTGCCCGAGTTTCCAAATGGTCAGTCCGCCCCTGGATCAGGATCATCTTTGGAAGTTAGAACCCCTTCAGATTTGCTTCAGGGCTCATTCACACTTATGCATTGCAGTGGTACGATAAAACTGCAACATATATTAACAAAAAAACTGTGGTGCAGTGCCTTTTGAATGGCACCCCGAAAAAACTATTGCAGTAATGCACGGATACTGCATTGCACCACAATGTGCTACCTTACAAAAAGCACCAGGTTAATTTTTTTGTGCACTGCCATCCTGTTTTTTTTATTTTTTTAATTAATAATTTATTAGCTAGTTTATTAGTTTATTTAGTTTTAACATTAAAATAAATAAATCATCACATTGCTAGTCATTACAAAACACATTTTCTATACAAATTAACCCTAATATACATATTATCCCTAATACCCTCCCTCCCTATCCCAAATCCCAAATAAACAGACTGTCTTAATGTATGATAACACAACAGTCAACCTTTATTTCCAAAAGAAAGTGTGATGATGAAAAGAGGTGCTATTTTATTTTGGGGACGTTAGACATGTTTTCATGTGTTTTAATGTATGCATTTAAAAATGTAACAGTGTAAATGTGTACTGATTCTTGCATAAGACCATCTGTGGCTGGCACTCATTAAAATCCAAATCTGTCTTACTATACGTTTATTAGAAAATATATACTGGGTTTACTGTTACTTTTTTTGCAACTTCATAAGAATACACATGGAACATTTTATAGCACAGTACAGGGGCGGACTGACCATTTGGAAAGTCGGGCACTGCCCGAGGGCCTGGGGTCAGTAGGGGGCCCCATGAGATGCCCCGGTACCTTTTTCATAGGCTTTTTTTAGTTTGGGCAAGGACACAGGGGCCCCATGATCCCCTATTGCCCGGGGGCCCCATGAGTTGTCAGTCCGCCCCTGGCACAGTGCAAACATGATGGTTCTAAACCAGTGCTAAATGAAATTTACCTTATATTATCACTTTTGTCAAAAAGGAACTGGAAGAGCTGGACTTTAGATACCAAGTAGAAAAATGTGCACGCACTAATTATTTTCACATGTGATATCATCCTTTGTATGTGATATCATTCTTTTGTGAAAAGGTAATTGTTTTCCAGGATAGAACAATAAACTTTCTGATCTGCCTAGCAACCAGTTTTCTTGCTGACCTCACCTTGCAATGCATTAATATCAAACACATGTCAAGCTTGTGCCTGAAGCAAAGTAAACTAATTGTAAGTCACTAATAAGAATTTGTGCGTTTCAACCCCAAAGCATTACTGCTGTTTACAGATCCCCCACTACTTCATGCTGCGCTAAAATCAATGGATTTCTTCATATGTTTCTAATGCAATAATAATAGCAATAAAATTACTTGCCTCTCAATGGACTTCAAATAATTGTACAACTTCATAAAAATGAAAACATAGTAGGAGATATAATAGACACAGCAGTCTTAAATATATTTTGCTGGTAACATTTTAAAACACTACAATGGTTAGTTTTATTGTTTATATAAAACTGTCTATTTTTAAAAATCTTAGAGTCAAAATATTTCAACAGTTCCTGGTTTAAAATATTTAAAATAGTTCAGGGTTTGTTTTAGGGTACCTAGTAGTAGTCAGATGCATATCTAAAGAGCAGTTGCCCTAATTCCCACAATACAAAAAGGTAATGAGAAGCATAGGTATTGGTAACTGTTGGGATGCATACGTAAGGCTTCATGCACACGGGGCATTTTGATAACGCTGGTAACGTTAGCTGTGTAAAGTCATGTAAAAAACGTGCGTTTTTCAGCTTTTTTTAGCGTTGTTAGCTGCGTTTTGCCATGTTTAGCGGCATTTGTCTGCTTTTGCGTTTTAGCATTTTTTTACAAAAAAAAAATACTTTTTTGGTCAAAAAAATTCCAAAAACGCTGGTTTGTGTTTTACAGCATTTTTCCGCGTTTTTCAGCTTTAGAGCGTTTTTACAGCTAATAAACTCTAGAAACCCTCTAGTCCTGGGTTTTTTGTTCCAGCCAAAAAACATCCCAGTCAAAAAACGTTGATTACAGTCTATGCTTGACACATAGGATAACACGCTGGGGGGTTTACTGGCTGTAGAAAAAAACATCAAAAGCCAAAAACAGCCGCTGTAAAAACATCAAGTGTGCATGACAAAACAAAAATGTAATATATTTTAGCTTACCAGTAATTGGTTTTGTTGGCTACATTCATTTTCTTTTTTCCAGTTTTTTTTCTTTATTTTCATCTGGTGATTGGCCAGTAACACCCCTCCTGCCTTTGGGTGGCCACATTCACTCCTCCACTGTATCTACAGTATGTAACCACCCTTGGAAAGCAGCATTGTCAATCAATGGAGAGGGTAGTGTTAAATGGACTAGCAGAATGGACTTTAGATAGGTGAATAACAATTTAAAGCCGAACCCCAGGTAACATTTTAAACAGTTATGGAAAGTTTTTTTTTTTACTTTTGGGATACAGATTTATATAAATGAATAAAAGCCAACCATTGTAAGCCCCTATGTCAGTGTTGCATGGTTTGTCTCAATCCTCTAACTGCCACTTTTGCTGGAGAGTTTGGTCTGTTAAAGGGAGTTGAAAAACAACTGACTTACTGCCCGGATCATTAGGCAATAAACTATGATAGAAGTGGTTCTTGGAAAAACAAAGCCTACTGTGTTAATGCTAGTGACAGACTGTATCCTATATGTCATTTTTAATTTTGGATATATTGTCATTTTAACTATGTTACATAGTTACATAGTTAGTCTGGCTAAAAAAAGACAAAAGTCCATCCAGTTCAACCATTAAAAAAAAAAAAAAAGTTATAATCCTATACCCACAGTTGATCCAGAGGAAGGCAAAAAAAACCCCAGCAAAGCATGATCCAATATGCTCCTGCAGGGAAAAAAAATTACTTCCTGATCCCCCGAGAGGCAATCGGATATTCCCTGGATCAACTTTACCTATAAATGTTAGTATCCAGTTATATTCTGTGTATCCAAGAAACAATCCAGGCCTTTTTTAAAGCAATCCACTGAGCTGGCCAGAACCAACTCTTGAGTCTATTACACATTTTCACAGCTCATACTGTGAAGAAACCTATTTGTATGTACCTATTTTTGAGAAAATAATAATCCTGTTTCATACAGAAGATAACAGCACTCAACCCTTTTCATAGTGTTTATGTCTATCACACCTAAACTCTAACCAACTGCTGTCCTTTTGTCCAATTAGAGCACCCTTACTGGCCACTGTTGGAATAGATGATGAGCTGGTGGAGAGGTTGTGTCCTCAATCAAAACCAAAGAAGACAATTTTCTGCTTGGCACAGTCAAAAGCAGAATCTTTGAAATATTAAACTGGCTTGAAGGTTTGCTTAAAAGTTTATATCGTACCAAAATGTAAAAAAAAAACACATTCAATATACAGCATATAGCAAAACTTTTAGGTAATTGAGTACTCTAGGAGGGATTAGTAAAAGATTTGTTAGTGGATTCAAGTTGTTAACTCTTACTTTACACTTGGATAAATCTTGTCATATCCATTCTCTAGATCAGCTTCCCTCTCAGTGAAGAGATAGTATACTGTTTTCTCCAGAGCTCCATGTCGCCTACTAACCCTCCATTCTAGCTCTGCCAGTGTCTTCATCATTAAACACATTGGTGCGTGTTGATGACCACATCCTTCATCACACACCATGTTTCCATTTTCTGACTCATAGGTCACTAGAGGATTGAGCAGTGTCATAGGGTATGGAGGATAGAACTACACTGTGCAGTGGGGGACACAGGTCTCTGTCACTTACAGAAGTATGGAATGCAGAAGATACTGACAGCTGCTTCTGTGCTGGATTGGAAAGGAATTAAGAGGCATAGGCTTAGCTGTCCAGGGATCCAGTGATGTTCGAACCCAAGCCGATTCTTCAGTTGGCTTCGGGTGCAGGCGCTTGCTTCTTAGATAAGGGGAACTGACAGTGAAGCCTTCCGGCTTCACAGATAGCTTCTTACAGTGCATGCATGAGCCATGCTGCACTTTGCGAATGGTCCCACAGTCTCCTGGGACCTGTGATATGTCCCAGAAGGGTCTGACAAGGGATCGAAGGATTTCATCCTGATACCTAATGGCAGTCAGAATGCCATTGTCTAGCCTGTAGAGGTCTGTGTGTCCCTCCATGGATATGCCTCCCCAGACCATCACTGACCAACCACCAAAACGGTCATGCTGAACGATGTTATAGGCGGCGTAATGTTCTCCACAGCTTCTCCAGACCCATTCACATCTGTCACATGTGCTCAGCGTGAACCTGCTCTCACCTGTGAAAAGCACAGGGCGCCAGTAGCGGACCTGGAAATTCTGCTGTTCAATCGCAAATGCCAATCAAGTTCTATGGTGCCGGGCAGTGAGCACAGGGCCCACTAGAGGATGTTGGTCCCTCAGGCCACCCTCATTGAGTCTGTTTCTGATTGTTTGGTCAGAGACATTCACACCAGTGGGCTGCTGGAGGCCATTTTGTAGGGCTCTGGCAGGGCTCATCCTGTTCCTCCTTGCACAAAGGAGCAGATACCAGTCCTGCTGATGGGTTAAGGATCTTCTACGGCACTGTCCAACTCTCCTAGAGTAACTGCCTGTCTACTGGAATCTCCTCCATGCTCTTGAGACTGTGCTGGCAGATACAACAAACCTTCTGGCAATGGCACGTATTGATGTGCCATCCTAGAGGAGTAGGACTGCCTGTGCAACCTCTGTAGGCTGCAGGTATTGTCTCATGCTACCAGTAGTGACACTAACCCTAGCCAAATGCAAAACTAGTGGCAAACAGTCAGAAAAGTGGGGAAAAAATGTCAGTGGCTTCTACCTGTAAAACCATTGCTGTTTTGGGGGTCATATCATTGTTGCCTATCTAGTGCACCTGTTGTTAATTTCATTAACACCAAAGCAGCTGAAACTGATTAACAACCCCCTCTGCTACATAACTGACCAGATTAATATCCTAGGGGTTTAATTGACTTGATTCTATACGCTGATTAAAAAGTGTTCCTTTAATTTTTTGAGCAGTGTATTTTCACAGGAATTTTTTTACCTCTCACAGAGATCACACTATTCCCCCTTACAACTTCTCTGTATCTGCTTTCAGATATAACTGTGGCATCTTTTTTTAAACATCATCTAAATTACTTTTCAAGCAAATGTATACGTTTGCCAATCTGTGTGGCTATACATCCTCTGCAGCATGTCATAGCTGAATAGTTCTGAAAAAAAATCAGGTCCCACACTGCATCTGGAGATTTTTTTTCTGATTTACTATGTGTGAGCTTAAAGTAGGTTAAAAAGTAGGTTAAAGCATTAATCATTTGTATCCATGCTCTTTGCTGTAAAACAATACCTTGCTTTTTATTCTTCTTTAATGCACACCTGTCAGAGACTGTGTACATTGACAGAGATATGGAAACTGCCTGTGTTCACTTCCATTAAAAATATTAATTGCCTGACTGTGCTTGGCTTTAGTTTTTTTTGCTTTGTTTTTTGAGTCAAGTACCTTGAACAAGTATTCGGCGAACATAAGTTATAACAGTAATCATTTTTTTCTATTTCTAAAATGTAGCATCTGTTTTTAAAGGTATCATTTGAAATAGTTCAATCAAAATAACCAAGCTATAAATTATGTCTAGGTTCCCTTCAACATCAGAATGGATAGAAATTTGGAATTAAAAAATAAGGCTTCTATTCAGTGAAAGTGGTTGTGGACATGCATAAGATAGTAAGTCCTTAGTACTACTAATGTGAGAAATCCACATAGAATCAGTAATGGCCTAGTAATAATAAATCTCAACATTTTCCCACAATGTGAATCTCTTTTTTACATAGCAAAATTAAAAGCAAAAATTAGGTCTGATTGTTATAGGATTGACAGTCCAAAATCATCTCTGCTATTGGCATTCCTGAACCCCTGCTCATGGTCTTGTCATCTTTTTCCTTTTGTACTCATCCTTCCTTTTCTAATTCTGTTTGTTTTTGATGTGGCGGTGGATAGCTGCCTTTGGTTTGAGTTACTGTCGATGTTATACCAATGTTTTTGTCATTTATGGGCCATTGATAGCTCCTGCATGGGCGCACCTTTTGCTCTGTTGGTGTTAGAGCACTGTTTTCTTTATTTTTTTTATGTGCAATTGATGGCCTCTGCGTGGGCGTGTCTTGTTGTTCCTGATTTCTTTTTTAAATGTTTATAAACTAATAAAAATAATTGAAATACAAATCCGTCTCTGCTGAAATAGGGTGCATCACTCCTCTAGCACTGTGTAAAACTGGCCATACATGAGGCCAATTTTAACCATCTTTTGATCCACAGTGCAGTGAATATATTTAAATTACTTTCCATATCAGGCATTTGACATTTTGTAAGATTTGTCAGACCCATTTGGAATATTTGAGCTGAAATTTCATTCACACACCCACCTGAGTTCACACAGTCCCCCCTTTAATCCTTGTTCCCCAATATTATTCCTAATCCCTACACTTTTTCCTTCCATTCCTATACACCCCCTTTTTTTTTGTTATTTTTCCCCATCCCCCAATAGAGACCTTGCCCTGATTTGGGCTTAAATGGTCCCTCATTTATACATGCAGGTGTGGGCTTAGTTATGCATGGAGGCCCTGTGCACAAGAACTTGTTGTGAAATCACTACTTTCAATCTGGCGCTCTAAACAGCCTTTGGAGAAGGTAGTGGATGTCATGTTTTAACTAATGGTTGCTTTGGAGTCGTCACCAAACTGGGACTCTTTCTGCTGTATTAGACCATGTCCACTGTAAGCTTTGCTGGTACATGCCTATTGTACCACCTGTATGTACCCATGAAAAGTTAAAATAAAGAGTTAAGAAAAAATACTTTCCATAAACTAAGCAATCTACAACCCAGAAGTTTGATTGACCACCAGGATTTGACTAATCGCGAAGCCAAAACTGGACTTGTATTAACCATTTGGATATAGGAACACAATAGGAAAGCCTAAGCAATCCAGTCGAAAAGGAATCAGACTTTTCTTCCACATTTAGTCAAGATATTCTCTTTTCCATCTCCTTGTGGTTGATTACCATTTTTATGTCCCCTTTTGTTTTGTTACTTTGACAGAAAAAATGGGATTGAAAGTCCAAACAGTTGTGTATTACTAGTGTAAGTGTAACTTAAAAGTCCAGCTTGGGGCTTCGGAGTGCTTTAATTGGATTACTGTGGATAGCAATAAAATCATATTTAGCTGAACATATTCTCTAGTATTTAAATTGGTGCATGTCCTATTTTCAATAGAAATTTTCATAAAGTGCTGGGAAAGTAATGGAACATTGCGCTAGTATGTGAACCAGCCAGTATACAAGCCTTAACCTTGCTTCCAGAAAATAGTGGGATGTTGGCATACCATAATCATTTACAACAAAGCATACCAGTATCATGTCTTCAGTGGTTAATAAATTACTCAAGGTTTATTTTAATATAGTCATGAATTCATTTTTTAAGATATAGAATCGTTTTTGGATCGCAATGCTGAGATCAATAAAAAAAAATAGTCTGCTATGGTAATATACAATGCACTGTTCATTTAGACCACAGGTGTCAAACACAAGGCTCCCGGGCCTCCAGGTCATTTCATGTGGCCCTTGCACCTCTCCTGCAGGTACCCCCTTGTCTCTGCCCCCACCTTGTCTCAGCAGTCAGCAGCAGAGAGGAGACTAGAGCTCCTCTGCCAAATTGTGCACCTCTTAGTGCAGCTGCGACACCCCCTCATCTCTGCCTCCCCTGGTCTCCATACTCAGCAGACTCTGGTCCTCTTCCAGACCCTGCACTTTCTGCTTTCCAGCACTGCCCCCAAAGGGGGTGCATGGTGATTTTAGGGAGGGTGTGGGATTCTTGACATCTGATGTAATGGGGGGTGGGGTGCTCCGGACATCTAGTCTTACAGATACAATGGCCCTTTGAGGGCAACTATAATGCTGATATGGCCCACAATGAAATGGAGTTTGACACCCCTGATTTAGACAAAGCACTCACTATTCTAATTGGAACAGTAATTGCTTCAGTCACATTCAACTTGAAGTGTTGTATAGCACAAATAATAAGGACTGTAACTGCAGTGCAATCCTGTACTAGTTTCCTTTGACCTGAGGTTAACCACCTTGGTGGCGATGTGCTATCTTATTTCTGATAGATCAAAGGTTAGGTATGATACATACATATTAAATGCTAGCTGGAAAGGCTCATGCGACTAGTTAGTGTGAGCCAATTTACAATAAAATGATAGATCCTCAGATTGAGTTAAAAGAAATTAAATCTTTATCATTCTTGACTACAAAAGCATATTTCTGAGTTATTATTAAAGCTAGAAACAGCTTAAGGACAAAATAAGTTGTTACAATATATTTTATTTTTATTGAATATAAAATTGTATTTCTATCTTGGTCATGTAAATATTATATATAGTCTTTTAATCATTTGGATTTTCATTACGACCCAGCAACTAGAGGAGTTAAAAAAATGCTTCAAAAAGCTCAATAACTCATGTTCAAAATTACACACACAACTGATTGATCAAAATAGTGCCCCACCCCCCCATCATGCTGTATTCAGGCAGGCTGTGCAAACTATCATTCAGAAAAGGAACGTTTTGAAGCAAACAGCTTATGTTGTGTATAAAATTCATAAACCTAAAAAAATTACAACTTAACTGGAACCATTGGTTTAGGGAGAACATACTGTGCTTGTTAAACTTAAACATAAATTGGGAGTGTTCTGTTAACAAAATCAGTGCCTCTGAACAGATCTGACCACAACAATCACCTGCAAGGGTCCATAATCACAATATAACTTTCCCAAAGCTTCCTCAGTTTAAGTGTGGTCTTCCATTAATGCCTACCACTTTCACGTCACCCTCACCTCTGCTAGTCCCGATAAAACCTCTTTCATGCCCCCATGGTTTAACATGCTCCACCTACCAATGAACACTATCCATCTACTTCTCCCCTTTCCAGCTTCTAGGACTGCTTTACCTCCCCCCAACATTTGACAGCTGAGTGAGAGAGACAATATGAAAACATTTTAATTATCCTAATAGAAAGGCAATTTCTAGCTTTCCTAACCTCCTTAATAGCATAATATTACACTTTAAATACACTCAACAAAACAATGCCTACGATTTAATAAGCAAATTAGGCTGTAGAGAGATGTGCTGGGGCTATGGGAAAGGGGATTCATACGATTGTAGAGGAATGTGTGATAATAGGGGGGTTGGGTGTGCGTTATATGGTGAGAGGGGTAGGAGGCAGAAAAGGGTGCAGTGTGACTAAGTGGTTGAATGGAGACAGTGGAGTGGCCAATGGTGGAAATGGATACTCCTCTTCCTTGCTTCGTCGCCCTTACTTACAGTGGTAGACCTGTACTTACTCTGGAATCCTTGACTAATAATTGGAGGACCTGCCTTGGAAAGCCTTCCACCAGAGTTGCTGGTGCATTCAGCCCTGTTGGCATGAAAGAGGAAAGCCTGCCAATTGGCTATCTGACAGCTTGAGAAAGGGCATCAGTGGCTAATACATCTCCAGCACAAAGACATTGTTCTCTGGAATAATTTATTTTTAATTTCTCATACAGGGGAGACCAACGGCAGCTAGCTGAGGGGGATTTTCTGGAGATATATGTGGCAGAGATTTTGGACTTATATGTGGCCCCATCCCATCGCTGTTGCTACAAACATTTTCTGTTGAGCATGCACTTCCCAGTCTAACTTCTACATTTATCTTTAATTGTCTTTAATTGTTTTTAGATTTCAGGTAAGTGCTTCACCACTATTTATGCTTACCTAGGGCTATTAAAAATTGTCCATAATTATTTTTAACATGAAGTCTGTATTTCAGGTTGAAGTTAAAGTGGTTCTAAAGGCTCAAGGTTTTTTACTTTCATGTATTCTATGCATGACGGAGAAAACCTCCTAAGCCCCCTCCGATCCAGTGATGCTCTTGAAAGCCTCTGCTGTCTGGGGACTCTTCCTCCTCATTGGCAAAGATAGCAGCGGGAGCCCATTGGCTCCTGCTGCTGTCAATCACAGCCAGAGAGCAAATGAAGAGAGAGTGGGGGGCACTAGCTCTATGTGTTATATGGACGCATAGAGCAGCGGCTTGGGGATGAGCAGCAGCGGTGCCCCCAGGGTGAGCAGCTTTTTCTGGGGACACTGCTTAGGGAAGAGCCAGGAATGCCGGGGGGGGGGGGGGCCAAAAAGAAGAGGATCAGGGCTGCTCTGTGCAAAATCACTGCACAGAGCAGGTAAGTATAGACATATTTGTTATTTTAAAAAAAAAAAATGAAGCTTTAGAGTCACTTTAAGGGTGAAACAAAAACTCCATTTGATTTCTTGTATTTTTCTTTTATGATAAATCTAAAATTCATATAATAAATACGACACAGTAATACAAACAGTATATAACAATGTTCGGCACAGTATGCAACGTTGTATACTAAATAGCTGTAATTATTGTTAAAATGTTATTAGACATATTTTGGGAGCTGTCACCATATCTTCCAGTAGTTGTGTTTTGTAGCAACTAAGCAAACAGATCTGTACTATAAAGGAAAGGATCCCTTGAAAAATTATCACATGCTGTAAAAACTTCTGCTCCCCATGGTATTTAGTTTGTTAGTCTGTGTGGCTGTTAAAATTTCCTAATGATTCTTTGAAAAGTCACAAGCTGCAGGCCCCCAAATAACTGGTATAAGAACATCTCTTGAAATGTGCTAACATGGACTTCAGAAATCACACGATAAAAGGCATTATGACTAGTTTTAGTACGAATAACAGATATATGCATTTCTAATACATTGACTGGTGTCTTGTTAATATAGCAATCAACACATACTTGATTTCCACTCATGTTGTTGAAGAAAAGAAAACACATAATATCTCTTCTGATACACTCACTGTGTAAGAACGTAAGCAACGCCAGGACTGATGGTGAGATTCCTTGCATCACATTGAGATCCTGCAATGCTGGAAACTGCCTGTAATTGCCAGCATCACAAGATCCCTATGCAAGACAAAGAAACACATGGAGAATCTAGGCCAAAGAGAAGCATAACTCAAACACAAGTCATTTGCTCACTTGATCTACTGTCCAGGATGGATTGTATGAAGAATTTTGATATGGAAATGTTGTCTATGGTACTTGCACATCTCTATCATCATATGCATTAAGTGGAACTCAAGGTATTTTTTTCTACTGGTAGATAATTTAACCCCTAGTCAATGTGCCTTTTCATCCTATTTTTGCTCTGTATCCAACATTCTTGATGCATGACACTAAATCCTAGCCCCCTGGGTGGCAGTTCTTAGTGGCTACTTTCATGAGGATAAAGGCAGTCTTCTTGGTGGCTCAGGGTGTGCACCGCAGGTCAAATACTCCAGTGACAGCAATTCTACACCCATAATGGCTGAGCGACAGCTCAGCGCCACTTTGTGTTATGCCCCAATGTCATGTAAATACTGGAAGTGTTACCAACTAGAGGCCCTGCCTCAATCCCTCCTCCTGAACTGCAGTCCAGCTGGATCATGTAAGCTGATTTGGAAAACAATTTAATGGCACTTTCATAATTTAACTTTATAAGAGAAGGTTTTAATGCATGTACCAAGGGTTTTTTAACTGAACTATGTTTTATTTCTTGTACCTTGAATTCCACTTCAGATCAAAATATTAGCAAGTATATATACAGTACATCTACTTGTAAAAATGTAAAGACAAATTTATTTTGTACAGTATATTTTTCCATTTACTATATTGTGTGGGTAACAGACTCACAATGTTTAAACACCTAGACGATAGATCCTAGCACCTGTCACCTGCAGTTTAGCTATTACCCCTAGATAGCACTTCTCAGTTGCCATTAACAGGTAATATTTATCATGTTCCAGTTAAGATCAAAAATTTGAAAATTAGCTGTAACTAACTGTAGAGACATTAATTTAAGTAAACTGACATCTGGAGTTTATAGTAGACACTTACAAGTATTTGCATGCAATTTCATATCTTCCTTTAAGCATTCTCTGAAAACCGCAAAACCTGGAGTGTGCATTTATGCAAATATTGGTTCGGGAATCAACTTTGTGGTCCACCCATTCTGCCTACATCCTCTTGCTATCTTCAAGCTAGATATTAGGTACATTCGCAGTGACCAGTTGCAAAGCGCACAATGCAGGGGCATGCACCAAAGACAATAAATATATAATCAAGTGACCCAGGTTTTGGAGCTCCTGGAGTGCTGTAATTTGAGATGCATGAAAGCACCTGCACCTGTTATTCTGCATATCAGTTTATTAGCAATCAAACAATCTAATTTATTTTTTATTACAGTGCTTTATCCCACATTGAGCAGAGTACATATAGTATTTTGTCCCATCTTTCTAGGTGCTGTGGGAGGCCAGCTATGTGGTTGGAAAGGACACCGTTCCTTCCCCCATGGCCGTCCAACAATGCAGTTTGAAAAGAGACGGCTGCTTTGATAACAGTGTTTATCTCTAGCTCCAAGGATTTGCCTGAGCATATGTATTACTTTGTCCCATTTACCTAGCTGCTGTGGAAGGCTAGCTCCATAAAAGATACCCCTCCTGCCCCTATGGCCATCCAACAATGTAGCTTGAAAAGAGATAGCTGCATTGATAGCCAGTGCCTATCTCTGGCTCTCTGTCTCAAAGGATTTGCCTACATCCCCATTTTACTAGGTGTTGTGGATGGCTAACTGCTTGATTGTACATCCTTTCTTCCCCCCAGGGCCGTTTCACAATGCAACTAGAAAAGAGATGGCAGCACTGATAGCAGGATGAACGTATCTCTGGATCCAAGCACTTACCCAAGACAAGCGCTAGCAAAAGAAATGAGGTAAGGGGGTTCTACATCAGCCTCCTGTCCCTCTGCATTGCTTTTACTGACACATGTCTTGGGAAAGTGTTTGGAGCCCTGGACCAACACATGCTTTCAATGCAGCCATCTCCTTGCATTGTTAGATGGCCATGAGAGGCGTCCTGTTCTAATATGTATCTGGCCTTCCCCACATGGAAGAAAAATATATTTGAAATATTCTTCTCAAATATATTGCCATATATTTGAAATGCTACAATTTGGGCCATATTCAATATATTTCAAAATATATTTCAATAAATAAATAAATATATATATATATATATATATATATATATATATATATATATATCCACACTGTATGTTGAAATGTGTTTTTATTGCAAAATATATGAAAAATATTTTTAAAAATACATTTCAAGTATATCATATGTCTTTAAAAATACAAATCTACATTTTTGGAATGCATTTACAAATATATGTTAAAATTGCTTTTTTATATGTAAAAAATCAGAAGAATATATTTAAAAAAATATATACTGCATTTCAACATGCAGTATATATATATATATATATATATATATATTTTTTTTTTTTTTAAATTTATTTATTTATTTTTTTAATTTTAATTGAAATATATTTTGAAATATATTGAATATAGCCAAAATTGTAGCATTTCAAATATAAGGCAATATATTTGGGAAGCATATTTTTTAAATATATTTCAAATATATTTTTCTTCCATATGGGTCCATAGGACACAGGAAGTTGGGTAAAAGTACTACATGTACTTTGTCTGTTGTGGTATAAAACACTGTAATAAAAAAATGAAATGTGACTACTTCTTTAAAGTTAATTGTAGGACAGTTTGCTTTTTTATTTTAAATTAACACATCTGGGCCCCATCAGTGTAACTATGACCTGTTAGTAGCAAAAGGAAACAAACATACCCAACATAAAACCTTAATAGAGTTGTATTGCATGTTGCATGTAGGAATACACACTAATGAAAATAAAGTTCCTTTTGTTTGTCTCTGAGTTCCCATCATGATCTCTTGGTCTTTGGTAAATTATTTTGCAGTTTTTACAGCTGGTGGTGCTGCCAGAATATGTAATAGAAATCTCATTATCACAATCACACAATGGTTAAAATTGGTAGACATTCTACCCATCACAATAAATTTTGGGTTGCTACTGCCTGTACGCAGATTTTGGACTTACTATTGCATTCTTATTATTTTAAGCTGTGTAACCTAACCAATAAGATAAATAGTACAAAGCAAACATAAAATGTTAATGTCATAGCTTAACCCCAGACCATTTAAATACACCAATTAACTCAGTTATGTTTCATTAAAAATGTATTAAGTGTATTTCCAAATGCAACAAGTGTAATTTATTTATGCTTGACATGATTTCAGCTTCCTGCAATTGTCTATACAACAATAGAAGAGGAAGAGGCAGCTCTAGGAGCCAGCCAGGTTATGCTGCACACACATTTTTTCAACCAAAAAAAACTGTCTGATAAATAAAACACTGGGATGGCCGCAACAGTGATCTAGCACCCCTTTATTGTCCAATCAGTAGACTGGAGCTATGTATTGACAAATCTGCTCTGCAGTAGGAGGTTAATGATCTTACCGTGCTGTCTGGTAGGAGTTCCTAGATCACAAAACTATCTGCACAAAATTATAAATCATTTGACAGATAAAACAATTCTAATACATCAAGAATGTAATCAGCAGTTTGTCCAGATTCAGGTTTAAAGCTGAATGGAGGAGGTGAATGTAAAAATAAATGACCAATAATGAATTGTGTGACAGGTATGGCTGCTGCTGCATTAGGGATACATTTTTACTCTCAGTCAGCTACAAAACAGTAATGTCTAAACTTTTGGTGCTGAAAACTACAGATCTTGCCATAGTACTCAGGTCATAGCATGTTGCTCGCTCTGCACCTTTTCCATTCAGAAATGTCTTGAATTCTTTTCACAGAATGCAAGGTGTTCTGTGAATGGATGAGGTACTGATGCATGTAGCCCCCTTCTAATCACAGAATGCCTTGTATTTTATGGGGGGGGGGAATGCTTGGCATTTTCTGAATGGAGGAGGCATCAAACAAGTGACCTGCTATGATGTGCGTACTACAGCCAGATCTGTAATTTTCAGCACCAGAAGTTAGGCACTTAATGTACTATATGAGCTGATTGAAAATAAAGGGTTTCCTTCACACAGCAGCAGTCAGATACTTCATTAGTGGTAATTCATTTTTACAGTGCAACTGTCCAAAATTGAGTTCAGCTTTACACATGCAATATATTATATTATTTGCTCAGAATTTAGTAGCTGAGTTGTACTGATAATCGAATATGGGAAAATTATAGAGGCTGCAACTAACTGGAACAGAAAAAAAAAACAGGCATTCTTTAGAAACCAGGTCTATACACAATCTTTAATTCATTATTTTTAAATTATTCAGGATGCACAGTGAACAAGAAGAACAAATCTTTAATGCCCAGCTCCATCTCCCTGCCCTTATGCTTCCCTTCTCCACCCTATAAATGTAAAAATGTTCAGCATACATACCTTGTATCCAGGATTCTTCCAGCCTGTCACATGACCAGCGGGGTCCTTCTATAGTGCCAATGGGGGGGAATTTTGTTAAATGCTGCATAGAACACCGCTCAGCATTCTCCTGAGAGCCCAGGCTGTGCGGATGATGGCCTTGACTAACAAGAAGTGGGTCAAATTGAACAGCCATAGCTTAGAGTGCTGCTTTTGCAGGGGACAATGCTGGCGAGAAGATATTGAAGCAAAAGCTGTATTTTCATAGGTGTTAGCCATATGATTTTTTTTTATTTGGTAAAGCTAGAGTTGGGCTTTTAGGGTTTTTCTCCAAATGTCTGACACTGCACTTGATTCAGTATTTCAGAACAAAGCATTCTATGCTACAGAGGCAATGATTATGAAGACCAAACAAAAAAAAAAGCTTACAGTAAATTGCAGCTTTGCATTCTCCTACCTATGTTAGATTAGATCAGGAATTCTAATTAGCTGTGAAACACCTTAATTTTTCTTTTCTCCAATTTGCACAGATTAGTCACTGTGTGAAGATGTGTCCACTACAGACACAACTGTTGTGTAGGATGGATGTGCTGCTAGACACATCTAAAGGAAAGCTATACTAAGAGGAATGCACTGGCTACCATTGCTGAGCTCCTGCAAATGCTAGGTAACTGGCTGCCCCTGGAATTAAATATAAATTGTACTCTATCCATGCACATGACAATTTAAGGTTTTATAATTAGCAATCCCCTGCTCCTTATATCTTCTGGTCACAGTTAAGTGAAATATCTGGTACTTCTGGGTATGGGTGAGTATGTGGCTTTTTTATGGTGCAGTGCTGGATGCTTGTGTGGTCAATACACAGACCGAAGCCATGCCATGTGGTGGCAGAATAGAACAGCAGGGAAGAGAACAAAAGGCACAAATATACAAAATGATGATTAGGAAAATACAGGTACATGTCTATGCAAGAATCAAAGACCTGCAACAGATGGTAAAGTCAGAGGAAAGTCAGAATTGCTGATCTGTATTTTTGTTCACTTAACACAGAAATACTGAAGCAGCATAACAGCCAGAGCTCTAGCATTTTCAAACGTGTCAGCAAAAGCCGAAATATACAGTGAAGGAAATAAGTATTTGATCCCCTGCTGATTTTGAATGTTTGCCCACTCACAAAGAAATGATCAGTCTAAAAATCTAATGGTAGGTGTATTGTAACACTGAGAGACAGAATAGCAACACAAAATTCAAAAGAAATGCATGTCTAACAAATGATGCACTGATTTGCATGTTCATGAGGGAAATAAGTATTTGATTCCCTATCATTCAGCAGGATTTATGGCTACTAGGTGTCTTTCATAAAGATAACAAGCTGAGATTAGAAGCAGTCTCTTAAAGGGAGTGCTGCTAATCTCATTATGTTACCTGTTCAAAAGACACATGTCCACAGGAGCAATCAAACAATCAGATTCCAAACTCTCCACCATGGCAAAGACCAAAGAGCTCTCCAAGAATGTAAGGGACAAGACTGCAGACCTACACAAGGCTAGACTGGGCTACCAAACTATCACCAAGCAGCTTGGTGAGAAGGTGACAACAGTTCTTGCAATCAGTACAAGTTTCCTTTAAAGGCATGGGAAACATTCCTACTTGCACCTTGCGGTTTTATGCCTGCAGAAGATGTGCACTGATCATATTTCATGGTTTCATTTTTTGGCCTGTACGTGCAGCCTATAGTAGAGTAAATCTTCCCATTCCAGTGTCAGAAGTTTGTGTTGAAACATGGGCCAGGTGGCATGCCACTGCACAGGCTAATGCATGACCTATGTCTGTAGTGTGAGACCTGACATTTCATGAGAAGAAACTATATATCCCACAATCCGTGGGCCTCTCAGTCTTGCACTGGTGCAGGTGAGAGCTGCACGGTAATTCAGTCTGGCACAGACACAAGTGTATTTGGTGACATTGCTTGTCCAAATTCCTTGGTTTGTGCCCTTCAGTCTAAGATCAGGAGGCTATCTAAGCCAGATTGCTCTGTTGAGCTCCCTATCAAAAAGCCACCTCTTCTTCAAAGACTGTGCGGTAGAAGAACAATGTGGACAACAGTTGGGTGTGGAAGAGTGAGGACTGTGGACCATAAACATGTAGCTTTTGGCGTGACACTGCATAACCCTTTTAGTGTTCTTTCTGAGCTAGATGCAAAGGTTGCAAACATAGCTGTTTGAGACAACTGGCAACCCTTCTGCGCTTAGGAAGGAGGTCCCAAAGAAAGAATTTGCTTTTCCAAAAGTAGGTTTTGTATTTGCTGTTGCAAACCAGGCAAGTGTTGTGGATAAGGCTCCTAAAAGGAAAAGTCATCTTGTTGGTGATACAATTGTAAGAGGTGTTTCTTTAGGAAATTATGTGAAAGTGTCAAAGGAAGTTAAGTGTTTATCTGGTGCTATTGTCAGGAGAGTTAAATGCACTTTTTAAATATTGTCAAGAAGCTATTGACGAGTGCAATGTCGATGTTGTTGTGCACATTGGCACCAATGATCTTTCCCAGAATTAAGTGTTTTCTGTACAAAAGGATTTTCAGAAATATCGCCAGGATCTTCATCAGTTAGGGTGTACTCTTACATTTTCAGAGGTCTTACATGTCTGTAATGCACAACAAGGGAAAGTGCTTCATATAGTAGAGTTCAATGCTTTGGATAAAAGATTGGTGCAAAGCTAAAGGTTTTGGTTATGTTAATCGTGGTGCTAGAAGGCGGTCTGATATTGAGCTGTACAAAAGAGATGGTCTGCATCCCTCATACAAGGGCACTGAACTTTTTATTACGAAATTCAGGAGTTTTTTGGACATGCATTTAAACAGAGAAATGGGGCACAGATGAAATTGTTGAGGAGCATTTCTGTACCCAACAGGCTGAAACAAATGTGAGGGTTCACATGGTTCAGTTATTTAAATGACTGGGAAATAAATATACCAGGGTACACACTGTACAAGAAAGAGTAAGAAAGAGGGAAGGTGATGTTGACATACAGTATGTCAAAAATAGCGCAGGGATAATGTTATTTAAAAAAACAAATGAAATACTTGAAGCCTTCCAGGTCTGCCTCCCAACCAGAGAGGGATCTTTCCTTAGAATTGGTGTAGTATACAGATCCCCAGGACAGACTGAAGATTATGATAACTTGTTGATTAATGAGATAACTCAAAGGGCAATGAAGGGAGAGATTTTAATTATGGATGACTTCAACATGCCTGGAATTCTCTGCTATTACAAACAGGAGCAGGGATTTAATTGAGGCACTTAATGGGGTTTTGAAACAGTTAGCAAAAAGGCCAGCCCGAGGTGATCTTATTCTAGACCCAGTACTGACAAATAGGGATTGATTGTCTGCTCCTACTATGGAAGCTCTGTAAATTTTAGAGTTAGGTCCACAATATACAGAGAACCCTTAACGCAGGACTGTGGCTTACGCATGTATTTGCAAACGTGTGCAAAGAAAACCCTCTGTTTTTAGCGAGAACTGTTAGACAGGGCTAAATTGGTTGTTTTGCAGGCTGGCTGGTAAGTGTTACTGGGAAATCCTTTGTTTGTATGCAGGTAAAAAAATGGTGAAAGGTCTGAGGGATAAAACATATCAAGAGCAACTTCAGGAACTTAATATGTACAGTCTGGAGGAAAGAAAGGAAAAGGGAGACATGACTGATACCTTTAAATACGGGCAGCACAGTGGCTAAATGGTTAGCACTTCTGCCTCGCAGTACTAGGGTCGTTTGTTCAAATCCCAACCACAGCACCACCTGCTCGGAGCTTGCATGTCGTCCCTGTGCTTCTGTGGGTTTTCTCCGGGTACTCCGGTTTCCTCCCACACAGGGGCGGACTGACCATTTGGAAACTCAGTCACTGCCCGAGGGCCCGGGGTCAGTAGGGGGCCCCATTAGATGCCCCTGGTATCTCCTTCATAGGCTTTTTTGAGTTTGGGCAAGGACACAGGGGCCCCATGATCCCCTATTGCCCGGGGGCCCCATGAGTTGTCAGTCTGCCCCTGCTCCCACACCCCAAAGACATGCTGGTAGGTTAAATAGATCCTGTCTAAATTGGTCCTAGTATGTGTATGTATGAATGTGAGTTAGGGGACCTTAGATTGTACACCCCATGAGGGATAGGGACTGATGTGAATGTACAATATATATGTATGTAAAGCACTGCATAAATTGACATTACTATATAAGTATCTGTAATACATACATCAAGGGGGTGAAAAAGGATAGCAGTGTTTTCATCATCAAACTAAAACCACAGACACCTCAAACTAGTTCAAAATTAGTTCAAAACTAATCCTAGAAAGTATTATTTTACTGAAAGAGCATATGATGCTTGGAATAGACTCCCAGCAAAGGTAGTGCATCAGTCAACAGTAAGTGGATTCAAACATGTTTAAGACATACATTGATCTATAATTTAAAAAAAAAGGTTCAAAGTAAAAAAAATTTAATAAATTATATATATATACAGATATACAGTATATATATATATATATATATATATATATATAAATAAATAAAAACGGGTAGACTCGATAGACCACTTCCTTTTTTCTGCCGTCACTTTTCTATGTTTAGATGTTTCTATGAATACGATGCAGTGACAGCTTGAAGACATGGTAGATAACATTTTCTTTTCTTTTGGTAAAACAGTTATTTAAAACCTTGGATACATTCTCTGCTGACTTTCATTATCCAATCATGTGAAAGCAAGGATATTGTTGTTCATATTTTACACACACATTACACACACTGTTTTCTATTGTTGTAATTGTTACTTCGATAGAGCTGTGGAGTTTAGAGTACTAAAATCTGAAGGTACGAGTGCATCCGGATACACCCAGTTCTTTACTCATTTTCACAAATCTCCAAGCAGAAATCTCAGAATAAACTGAGCATCTACTCCGTCTAATAGGGTTAATAGTTTCAGATATTTATGTTGTTCTAAAGCCTTTGCTCAACAGTTTATCTGCTTTGAAAACTGAAAACTGGCTTTCTCCCTCAGCAGCAGCGGCATATGCCCACAGTGCATACATAAATGAAAGCATAAATGTAATTAATAAACCTGGAGGTAGTGGCATGAATTATTAAAAGCAGTAACAGTTTGAAATAATATGCTTGTATCCCTCTTCCCACTCCTTGTGACCCAATGTGTTAATTGCATTATAATTCAGGACGAAGAGGAGAGGAGAATGTGCCGGATGTAATATTTCAGCATTGCTCTGTGCAGTTTACAGTTTCTTAACATAATCAAGAGAATCTAATTTAAGTTTTATATTTCACTCAACTGGGTAAAATAGGAAAATCTAATTATAGATGATGGAAACATTTTGCCTGTTTTAGTTATTTATATAACCACAGGTGGTAGATGGTTTTAAATTAATTTAGAAAGTAAAACTTTTATCAGTACAATAAGCAAATAAAATATGCGTAAGTAGATGTGTAATAACTTTTATTAACATGTGTTGGCACTGCATGCTTTCAACATCTTCAGGATTTCTCTAACTCTGTTAGGAAAGAAGGGAAAGGAAAGGAAAGGGAAGCAAAGGGAAGGGGAAGAAAGAAGGCAAATGAAAGGAATGGAGAGGGAAGAAATGGAAAGGAAAGGAAAAGGAAGAAGACAAATGAAAGAAAAGGAGAGGGAAGAAAGGGGAAGGGAAATGAACAAGGCAAATGAAAGGAATGGAGAGGGAAGAAATGGAAAGGAAAGGAACGGAAAAGAAAGGAAAGAAAATTAAAAGGAAGAAGACAAATGAAAGGAAAGGAGTGGGAAGAAAAGGGAAGGGAAATGAACAAGGCAAATGAAAGGAATGGAGAGGGAAGAAATTTTAAAAGAAGGGAAAGGAAAGGGAAAGGATGGGAAGGGAAAGGAAAGGAAAGGGAAAGGAAAGGATAAGGGAAAAAAAAAAAAATAATTATATATATATATATATATATATATATATATATATATACAGTCAGGTCCATAAATATTGGGACATCGACAGTATTCTAACATTTTTGGCTCTATACACCACCACAATGGATTTGAAATAAAACAAACAAGATGTGCTGCACATATGCAAACTGTTGTAATTCCTACACCGTTCACCTGATTTGGATGTAAATACCCTCAAATTAAAGCTGACAGTCTACAGTTAAAGCACATCTTGTTCCTTTCATTTCAAATCCATTGTGGTGGTGTATAGAGCCAAAAATGTTAAAATTGTGTTGATGTCCCAATATTTATGGACCTGACTGTATATATACAGTATATATGGGAAGACTTGATAGACCACTTGGCCTTTTTTCTGTTGTGACTTTTCTATGTTTGGATGTTTCTATGAATACGATGCAATGACAGATTGAAGGAAAGGGAAAGGAAAGGAAAGGGAAAAGAAGGGAAAGGGAATGGAATGGAAGGGAAAGGGAATGGAAAGAAAATGGAAGGGAAGAGAAAGGGAAAGGAAAGGAAAGAAGGGGAAAGGGAAAGGATATGTAAGGAAAGGGAAAGGGGAAGGGGAAGGGGAAGGAAATGATCCTTCCTCACATTCTACTAGCCCAGCACACTTTTTTTAGAAACATTTGCCTTCTTCCTTTCCCTTCCCTTTCCTTCCCTGTCTTTCCTTATATCCTATCTCTGCTCTGTCCAAAAATAAATAAAAAAAATGGCTGCAGCTGGACCTTAAAATATAAATAAAGGTAAGAGCTTTTTTAGTTTTGGATAGAATAGAGAGGGATTAGAACACCTGTCAGGTTTTTGTTGCTGTCTGCACCCCCATTAGGGAGATTCAACCTCTCTATTCATCCTGTTTACCATTATTATCAAAAGTGAAAGTTAGAAAAAATCCCAAATTTTGGGTTCACACCAGTACAGGAATGGAGGGGAAATATTCTAATGGGAACACTAGTTCCCGTGACCCTGGAGACACCCCAGAATTCCCTCACTTTGGAGGGATTTCTTCTCACTTCCTATCTTGGCTAAGAGACAGGAATTTATGGGAAATCTCTCCTATAAGACACAGATGGCAAAAAAAATAAAAGGGGTTATAACCCTCCCCTACTCTATCCAGAATGAAAAAAAAAAAAGTGTTTCCTCTTGTTCCACTTTAAAGTGGTTGTAAATCCTTACATTTACATGGTGAAGTGACTGGCCTCAGATGATACACAGAAATGAAACAAATCCTACATACGGTGTACCTGTCTATCTGCAGTTTTCTCTACTCTTCTCTCCAGCCATTCAAATACCAGAATTTAAAAAGCTTGTCGGGGGTTCAGAAAAAAAGGGGCGGAGAGTTGAAATTATACACCGCAGAGCTCAGTGAGGAGAGCTGACAGGAACAGAACTGAGGCTGTCAATCTGCTGGAGGTCCCTCTCCTGTCACTATTTTTCTCTTGGTGTCAGGAAAACTTGTCATAAGTGATTCTTGCTGATATCAGAAGGCTATCAGACAGCCAATAAAAAGGACACTTAGTAATCTTAATTGACACACGTACACACTATAGAAAGATATGCTTTGTTCATATCAGAGGATTACAACCACTTTAACCCCCTTGGCGGTATGATTCTTTCTGATTTTTTTGTGCTGAAAGCGGTACCATTTTTTTGCATGGAAATATGTAGTTTTTTATTGTAGGCTGTAATTTTTAGGAATAACTCACTGAAATCTGTCCGAACAAGAGTCTATTAAACATCCCGGGTAGGATAAAATTTGAAACACGAAATCATAAATTATAATTTAATAAATAATCATAAAAAATAATAATAGAATAATAATAAATTTAATTCAATAATATAATCAAACCAAAAACACTGAAATTTGAAATACAGAGGCAAATTCGCACATCGCTGAGCAAAGTCGCAAAATCGTTTTCAGTGTCTGATGACGAATTTCCCCACATATCATTATCACTCAATTCTGCAAGTAAAACTAAAACCGCTTTTGACGTAAAGGGACGCTTTTTGGACGCCATGGACTTTTCTAAGTTTCCAGGCAGAAAGAACATTCAAAATGCAGGCAGGGCGCTGGACAAAGCACTAGGGACAAAATGTATGTGAAATGCATTGAAATAGCAATGACAGCAAAAATTACATTTTTTAAAAAATTCAAATTTCCCACCGGTTCCGGCGCCCGTACGTTCCGACGTCACAGGGACCGGAACACAGAAGCCGGATGCTGGCATCAGCCGGAGGAGATGGCCGGGGACGCTGGAGGGGACACATCGCGGGAGCGAAGGACAAGGTAAGTGCTGCAGGGACCCCCAGAGCAGCGCCGCATGGTAAGCCCGAGTGTAGCTTGGGGTTACCGTTCTTGGTATAGAAATTGTACCCCGAGCTACACTCGGGAACACTGCTAAGGAGGTTAAAGGATCAGTTCACCTTTGGTAATATGGTACACCCATATTCAGGGTGTAACATATAACATGTTACTGTAACACCGGCCCCCGATCCCCCACTGTGGGTATCAGTGTAAAACTGCCTGTTCATACAATGTACAGGCTGACAGCTCACACTGAGAGTCTGTAGGGGACTGCATGGCACCAGCAATCTGCTGATTGCTGGTGCAATGCTTTCCAGGCTCCTGAAAAAAAGGTAAATGTGCAAGTGTGCAGTTTTGCTAGTGTGCCTACCTACAAATATTTATCTAGGACTCAATAATAACTTAGGTTTGCGTGTTTATATTAATGAGTACAAATTTAGCACTTTGATTTCCTGTCCTCATTATATGATATATGACAGTATAGTTAGGGAGAGATATATTTTATGACAAAACAATAATTAAAAGATAACTAAACGCAAGAACAAAAAGGTAATATAAAAGAGCCTAACAGTCCTTACATGAAATGGATGCATTAGTTGTCTTTTTGTCAGTCTAAGAACATTTTCAGAAGGTACAGAAAATACTTGTTGATATTTCTAGCAAATCAGTGTGTCCCTGTCACTTCCCGTGAGATAAAATGGAAGTATCAAACAATCTTATCTTCCTTCTGTAAACTATTAGTCTCCCCATCACTATGTAATAGAGATCAGCAAAGACAGACATACACTGTATTGCCAAAAGTATTTGGACACTCCTCCAATATCATTGAATTCAGGTGTTCCAATCACCTCCATGGCCACAGGTGTATAAAATCAAGCACCTAGACATGCAGACTGCTTCTACAAACATTTGTGAAAAAATGGGTTGCTCTCAGGAGCTCAGTGAATTCAAGTGTGGTACCGTGATAGGTTGCCACCTGAGCAATAAGTCCATCCATGAAATGTCCTTGCTACTAAATATTCCACGGTCAACTGTTAGTGGTATTATAACAAAGTGGAAGCAACTGGGAACACCACCAACTCAGCCACGAAATAGTAGGCCATGTAGGAGAGGGGTCAGCCCATACTGAAGTGCACAGCACGTAAAAGTCGCCACTGTCTACAGAGTCAATAGCTAAAGATCTCCACACTTCATGTGACCTTCAGATTAGCACAACACCCGTGCGTGGAGAGCTTCATGGTATGGGTTTCTATGGCCAAGCAGCTGCATTTAAGCCTTACATCACCAAGTGCATTACAAAGTGTTGGGTGCAATGGTGTAATTCACATTGCCATTGGATTCTAGAGCAGTGGAGACATGTTCTCCGGAGTCATGAATCATGCTTCTCTGTCTGGCAATCCAAAGAATGTGCCTGGGTTTGGCAGTTGCCATAAGAACAGTACTTGCTTGACTGCATTGTGCCAAGTGTAAAGTTTGGTGAAGGGGGGATTATGGCGTGGGGTTGTCTTTCAGGGTTTGGGCTTGGCCCCTTAGTTCCACTGAAGGGAACTCTTAAGGTGTCAGCATACCAAGATATTTTGGACAATTACATGCTCCCAACTTTGTGGAAACATTTGATGCACACCAGTGCACAAAGCAAAATCCATAAAGACATGTGTGAGCGAGTTTGGAGTGGAGGAACTTGACTGGCCTGCACAGAGTGCTGACCTCAACCCAATAGAACACCTTTAGGATGAATTAGAGCGGAGACTGAGAGCCAGGCCTTCTTGTCTGACATCAATGCCTGACCTCACAAATGCGCTTCTGGAGGAATGGTAAAACATTCCCATAGACACACTCCTAAACCTTGTGAACAGCCTTCCCAGAAGAGTTGAAGCTGCTATAGCTACAAAGGGTGGGCCAACTCAATATTGAATCCTATGGACTAAGACTGGGTTACCATTAAAGTTCATGTGCGTGTAAAGACAGGCATCCCAATACTTTTGGCAAAATAGTGTATTTGAAGTCTAGCCTGCATGACAACCACAGCTCCCTGCATAGGCTTATTATGTAAAACAGATAAAAAAGCTTAAAAGTAACAAATGCAGCCACCTCATCTTCAAAATGGTAAGCTGCAAAATGTTAAATATGTTCTGTTTTAAATGTTGATATATGCAACAACATACTTCTTTAGACCCAGTCTGTGTGCTCAGTATGGTCACTTGCTGAATTGGCAAAATCCACAGGCAGCTTAACTTCATTGTAGTTTTACTTCAATTCAGAAAATGTTTTCCAGTCTTATAAAGTGTAAGAAACTGACTTTCATAATGAGTATGTGCTTATACCTGAATGTATGTGCAAAAACAGAAGTCTAATTAGGAACTAAGACCTACTCCTTAATATAGAAGTTTCACCTTATTAAGGTGTAGAATTGGCAGGAAGGCATTAGGAGAACTGTGTTTGTAATTTGCATTGAATATATTAAATTACGATATACAGACTTATCTACTTTCAGACATCAGTTTTCATTATTTAACAAAATTGCAAAAAGACAAATAGAGTCAGCCTGTTTGCAATGAGCATAATGTTTACTCTGCAAAGTTTTTTTATCAAAATAATCCTTTTACCATCAAATGATGTACATAAATGGCTGAAAATTCTGCCTGCAGTACTGTTTGAGGCAAATGAAAAATATTTTCTCAAATTAAGAATGTACTTTGGAATATTGTGCTAGGCAAGCAAAGAGCTGCATTGCAACACTCAACTATAGAACTGTCAAATCCATTACCTTGCAGGGGGTAAGCCAAGTGCAGCTAAAACACACAGCATGATCAATGACCAGTCACTGCTTAGAGAAAGGGAGATCATACATAGGGATGAAATTATGTAGTATTTTTTTCATTAAAGGGATTTCCTTCATTTATCTCCTTTATTCAGATGAAAGATGCCTTCACTTCATCCATTACAGCAAACCTCCAGGCAAACAACTAAATATGCATTTGAAATATAAGAAATATTGCATGTGCCAAATCATTTGTTTAGCTAGTTTGTGATTCACACAGCCCTGAACACTACACATTCAGGCATGTGAAACCCTGTTTCTCCATTCTGCTTTGCAGCTTTTGTTATTACCTCTTTAGCATTACCACATTTGAACCACTGTACAATAAATTAGCATTGCCATGCTGCCAATTGCTTGTCCAGAGAAGGCAAGTGACACCAGAAAATAATGGAGTCACTTTCCTGGGTGCATACTGCAGCAGAAGGAGGTGAATCGCAAAACTGGCTAAACAGAACTACAAAAAAAAAAATTTCAAATAAGTTCACTTTAAAAATGTATTTAGCTGTTTGCCTGCCATTTCACATTCAGGAATTCCTATGGTTCTTTTCTGCTATTACAGATACTTTTTTTTTTCAGAATTGTCCATTTCTATAAGTAACAGGCTCAGCATAACGGCATTCACACTATGTGCGATGACTGGCCTTTTATAGCATTGTAAAATGTCAGTCACTGCAAACTGCAATGCAGCCTGGAGCTGTGCAGCAGTGAGCTGCAATAAAATGCAGACGTGCTGCATTTTATTGCAGCGCACTGTATAGGGACGCATCACGCTGCTGTACAGTGACATGAATCAAAGACAGTTCAGTGAAAAAACAAAGGGAGATGTGTGATGTGCTGAATCACGCACCACACTGTAGCCGGAACAGACAGCTGTCAGAGAGGAAACTTCTATAGTTTACTTCTTCAGCAGCTGTCCATTCTGTGTGAATTAGCATTTCCCCAGTGTAAATGATTTAGGTGCCAGCTTGTCTGAAAGGCTCTGCAAAAGTGATTGTGTGCAGAAATGTGCTGTTAAACGTATACGCCAATTAAATATAGCTTTGCATTCAAATAGGTTGCTACACTGCTTGACATATCTTCTAAAAGCCCCAACAGCTAAGTCTGGCAAAACATAGGCCATCATATTACATGGTTGTAACATTTAAAAAGTCAAGGGGAAGAACCTAAACTTGGGTCTAGTTTCCATTATCCATTGTGGACACTTTACCCCATTTTTTTTTTTTAATGATATTTTTATTTGTTTCATTTGCAAACAAATATTTAAAAATTCTTATACAATATCATACCATTCAACAGTTCCTTTTTTCTTTCTTTTTACCCTTTCTTTTTTTTTAATACATTATCCCCTCAGTCCCTTTTCCTCCCATCCCCCTCCCCTCCTCCTCCTGCATCACCCTTTCTTATCCTCCTCTTCCCCTTCAGTTCTTCTACGTAACATGTACAGTATTCTCACTTTCTCTTCTCTTCTTATTCGTCTTTTCCTATTCCCTTCGCTGCCTCGTCTCCCAGGTTATCTTTCCCTCTATTTTACACTCCCATCAGTTTTGAGGATTTAAATTCACACCATCCCCTCCAAGTTCTTGAAAATGTTTCCATTTTATCCTCTTTACTGTGGTATAATTTCTCCAACCTATAGATATATTCTACCCTAAATATCCAATCCTTTACTCTTGGTATCTCCTTGGCCCGCCAAAACTTTGAGATGAATCCCTTTGCCGCATTTAAAAAATGAAAAGTCATCGTATTCTTATACTGTTTCACTGTTAACTCAGTATTATGAAATAAACAAGTCCATGGGACTTTTGAGATTTGAACTCCCAAGATCTCTTGTATTTGTTGTACTATATCCTGCCATACAGGGGTGTATCTGCTGCGAGGCAAACAAAGCGCTCCTCCTGTCCCACTGCCCCTTACCTGTCCCTCTGCACTCCTCCTGTCCCGCTGCCCCTCACCTGTCCCTCTGTGTTCCTCCTGTTCCGCTGCACCGATCATGTCCCTCTGTGTTCCTCCTGTCCAGCTGCCCCAATCCTGTCCCTCTGCGTTCCTCCTGTCCCACTGCCCCTCACCTGTCCCTCTGCACTCCTCCTGTCCCCCTGCCCTGATCCTGTCCCATGCCCCCTGTCACGCAGCCCCCCACCTGTCCCTCTGTGCTCCTCCTGTCCCACTGCCCCTCACCTGTCCCTCTGCATGCCTCCTGCCCTGCTGCCCCAATCCTGTCCCATACCCATGTCACGCAGCCCCCCCACCTGTCCCTCTGCTTTCCTCCTGTCCCACTACCCCTCACCTGTCCCTCTGTGCGCCTCCTGTCCTGCTGCCCCGATCTTGTCCCATGCCCCCGTCACACTGCCCCCCACCTGTCCCTCTGCCTCCCCACCCATCAGGCTGCCCCTCATCATGCTGCCCTCCCCCTGCCACGCTGCTTCCCTCTTGTCCTGCTACCCCCCCTTCACCTTTCCCAATGGCCTACTCCTGTCCTGATATCCCCCATCATGCTGCCCCCTTCCTGTCCCACTGCCCCTTTCCTGTCCTGCGGCCCCCCATCACGCTGCCCCCATCCTGTCCCACGACACCCCCCTCCATGTCACACTGCCCTCCATCATGCTCTTGTCCTGAAGAGGTGGATCTTAAACAGCAAAGGGAGGGACAAATTTAGATGGGGGGGTGCCCGATTGTAATCTTGCCTAGGGCAGCACAAAACCAAAATACACCACTGCTGCCATACTATATCCTAGGGCATTCCCACCATATGTGTGCCATAGTTCCCTTTATCCCACATTCTCTTCAACAAAGTGGTGAGTTCTCTGGTTGTTGTTTATGTGCCACACTAGGTGTAATGAACCATCTTGCCAGATATTTATAATTATTTTCTACAATTTTTATATTTACTGCCCCATGTGCTAAATTAAATATTTTCCTTTTTTGCTGTTCGTTTAGTTCCATCTCCCATTTCTCCAAAAACAACAGAGAGATAGGTCTGGGCATTTTAGTAAATATTTTATATATACGAGAAGTACTGTGTTTCTGTCTAGTTCCTGAACTCAGTATCTGTTCAACTGGATGCAGGTCCTTTACTACTCTTACTGGTTGTGGGAGTACCATTACAAAGTGTCTTAATTGAAAATATAGCCATTCATCTAATACATAAAATATATTCTTTTTATGTTTCAGTTCATGAAAAAAGCATATTTTCCCCTGCTTCATAATGTCCTTCAACTGTGCATTCCCATCTTTTATCCATTTTCCTGATATATCCTCTTTCCCAGGTGCAAAAAAACATGTACCTACGAGTGGTATTAATGGTGTATTAAACTCCAATTCCATTTGTCCGTGAGTTACATCCTATACTCTAAATACATTCCATGTTCATGTGCTAGTGTTATTAAAAAACATCTGGAACTGTTGTGGAATCCAAATAATTTTATCTAATTTTACCTCACTTAGTGTGCTTTCTATTTTTACTCAGCTTTTCCCTCGTGCATTATATACCCAATCTACTACCCGTGATAATATTACCGAATAATAATCTCTTAAAATCTGGCATATTAAAACCTCCTTCTGATTTATCTTTGCACAGGACATCATATTTTACTCTCGTTTTTTTACCTGCCCATATATATCTTAATATTATTTTTTTTAAGATCCCAAAATATGTCATCGGTATATATATCGGGAGCATATTAAATTTATACAACATTTTTGGTATTATCACCATTTTCACAAAGGTTATTTTTCCTATCCAGGAGAGTAGTACACTTGAGCTTCCTCTCAACTCGTTCTTTATCTCATTTAATAATGGGATGTAATTTACCTGATATGTTTTTAAGAGACAAAGTTATCTTTATTCCTAAATATTTTAATTCTTTTTCCCTCCATGTGAAAGGAAATTCATTTTGTAATGCTGTTTTCTCTGACTTTGAGACACTAATATTTAATATCTCTGTCTTTGAAAGATTCACTTTTAAGTTTGATAGCTCTCCATAATGATTTAATATTCTCATTAAGTTTGGTAATGTTAGCCTAGGATTTACCACGTAAAATAACATATCATCAGTGCATTCCACGACTTTATACTTTACCCCAGTTTACCCTTCTAGTGTCCATGCAAGAGTGGAGAAGTTACCACAGTTCACACTCCGGTATCCATGCAGAAAGTGGAGATTTTACACCAGATCACACTCTGGAGTCCATGAATGATGTGGAGATTTTACCCCAGTTCACACTCTGGTGCCCATGCAAGAAGCATAGATTTTAACCCAGTTCACACTCCAATATACATGCAGAAAGTGTAGATTTTACTCCAGTTCACACTCTGGAGGCCATGAACAATGTGGAGATTTTACCCCAGTTCATACTCTGGTGCCCATGCAAGAAGAAAAGATTTTACCCCAATTCACACTCCGATGTCCATGCAGAAAGTTAAGATTTTACTCCAGTTCACACTCTGTTGTCCATGAACGATGTGGAGATGTTACCCCGTTCACGCTCTGGAGTCCATGAACGGTGTGGAGATGTTACCCCAGTTCACAATCTGGAGTCAATGCAAAAAGTGTAGATTTTACCCCAGTTCACACTTTGATGTCCAACACTCTGCTGTCCATACAAGAAGTGGATATTTTATCCCTGCTCACACTCTGGAGTCCACGGACGATGTGGAGATGTTATCCCAGTTCATACTCTGGTGCCCATGCAACAAGCGAAGATTTTACCCCAGTTCACACTCCAATGTCCATGCAGAAAGTTAAGATTTTGCTCCAGTTCACACTCTGGTGTCCATCAACGATGTGGAGATGTTACCCCAGTTCACACTTTGGAGTCCATGAATGATGTGGAGATGTTACCCCAGTTCACAATCGGGAGTCAATGCAAATAGTGTAGCTTTTACCCCAGTTCACACTTTGATGTCCAACACTCTGCTGTCCATACAAGAAGTGGAGATTTTATCCCTGCTCACACTCTGGTGTCTATGCGAGAAGTGGAGATTTGACCCCAGTTCACACTTTGATGTCCAACACTCTGCTGTCCATACAAGAAGTGGAGATTTTATCCCTGCTCACACTCTGGTGTCTATGCCAGAAGTGGAGATTTGACCCCAGTTCACACTTTGATGTCCAACACTCTGCTGTCCATACAAGAAGTGGAGATTTTATCCCTGCTCACACTCTGGTGTCTATGCAAGAAGTGGAGATTTTACCCCAGTTGACACTTTGATGTCCAACACTCTGCTGTCCATACAAGAAGTGGAGATTTTATCCCTGCTCACACTCTGGTGTCTATGCCAGAAGTGAAGATTTTACCCCAGTTCACATTTTGGAATCCATGCAAGAAGCAGAGATTTCACCCCAATTCACACTCCAATGATCATGCAGAGAGTGGAGATTTTACTCCAGTTCACACTCTGGTGTTCATAAACGATATGGAGATGTTACCCCAGTTCACACTCTGGGGTCCATGAACGATGTGGAGATGTTACCCCAGTTCCCACTCTGGAGTCCATGCAGAAAGTGTAGATTTGACCCCAGTTCACCCATTGATGTCCAACACTCTGCTGTCCATACAAGAAGTGGAGATTTTACCCCTGTTCACATTTTGGGGTCCACGCAAGAAGCAGAGATTTTACCCTAATTCACACTGTGATGTCCATGCAACAAGCAGAGTTTTTTCCCCAATTCACATTCTGGAGTCAATGCAAGAAGCAGGGATTTTAACCCAGTTCACACTCTAGTGTTAAAAAGAGGAGATTTTACCTGGTTCACACTCTGCTGTTCATGCAGGAAGTGGAGAAAATCTTCCCAAATGGAACAGTTTGGCAAGAATTCTCTTTCCTACTATAAAAAGGAGTGTCCTTGTTAGAGAGATTTTTATCCACTTCTGTTTTTGTTGGCCACACAGGAAGTGAAGGAAAATCAAACCAACTGAAACACAGGCATCAATAAAAACCTGTCTGAGGTTCTAATCCTTCCCCACTGTAGCAGGAACATCTACTATGCTTGCTGAAAGGATTTTGGGTTCTACGTCTTAAATACCTAAATTTGCAAAGATGTTTGCTTTTAAAACATCTGTTTTGTTCTTCAAGGTCAGGACACTATGAATTGTACTTCTAAAAACATCCTTGTAGCTAGTTATAAATATATATTGCTTTAATTAGATTTCAAAATAATAACGTTTTATGTGGCTATGTTAAGTCTCTGATAGGACACTCAAGGGGATCACCTCATACAGTTGAGGAATTTTAACCAAGTTCATTAACAGCCACGAGGTCTGGTATCCCTCCCATAGCCTGGTCAATTGGGACTCATTGTTCTCAACTGAGGTTTCGGGGCTTTGAATTGCTGATCTCTACTGTACGCATTGATAATACACTGATGAGTAGAACATTTTATTACCAGCTACTGCAGTGTGTTTTATTAAACTAAATCTAGACAAGTAAAAAAGTTTCCATCTTTCAAAAACTTTTTCGTACACCAACTGTTTAACACAAACTATGAAATAAGAATCAAGAGTTGGGCTTTAAAGCTGATCCTTAGGCAAATATTAATAATAAAAAATTCTGAATTAATTAAAAAAACGCTTTACATGGAACTAGCATAAGTGTCCTAATTTGCTCTGATATCATCCTGCAATTATTTGTAGAACGGCTCCTAGACTGGGAGAGAGAGGGAAAACCAATTATGGCTCTACTGCATTACACAGGGCTGTCAATCAACACCAAACATGCTAACAGTAGAGTATAAGAATGACCTCATCAGTGTCCTAATGCTTGTTTGCTCTTAATTTATTATCATCAGATGGTTTTCATTTTCCACGCTCTCGTTACTCTGCACCTGGGGTTTTTCACTATTTCTCATTTGCATGTCTACCCTATAAGAAAATACATACATATACATTCAATCCCATTGTGTACTTACAGTTTCCTTTTTGCACCTCCCTATTGTTCAGTTTCCATCCACAACCTAAATTGGCTCTTTGACCAGAGAGCATTGCTTAAGGCTGGATTTCAGCCACACTTTTGTTTTGAGCATTTGACAAAGGGGGAAATTTTCCTTCATTTCCTTTCAGAACAGGAAGTGATGAAAAGCTCTTCAGAGGAGACACATAGAGCAGCAAAATAAGTTTTCAGTATACGTTTTCAGTAAAATGGACCAAAACCTCTTTCCGCTCTTTATTCCTGTGTGTGACAACCTACCTTGGTGAGGACCGCACTCCCCATTTTTGGTCTTGAAGTATTTACCTATTCCAGGTCTATTCAAAACAAATAAAAATGCATTTTCTGCATTTGGGTATTTGAAACAAATATATTTTTAAATATGTTAAAGGAAATCTATGGTCACAGAGTACACTTATATTTTATAACAACAGCATTGTAATAGCAATACAAATGATTGACAATCCAATATAAACGTATGTAGGGATCTGCTGTCCTCTACTGTCTGTAAGTGGCCCTGCTTCATAATGTTCACAGAGATTATTTATCAACATCACTGCTTTCTCTGTGTGTCTGGGTCAGAAATCCCAGAAGCAGGAAGTGGCGAGAGAAAGACAGAGAACTGAGCCACATAACCTACACACATGCTGTTGCATTTTCTCCCAGACCAGAAGCAGAGATTATTTGGCAAGTATTCCTATGCTCTAATAGTTTAACATATATGCAAAAAAAGGAGAGCATTTATTAAAACAAGACATCACACATGACATCATCATGGCCATTTTATGGACCTGCAACCAGGGCTGCTGTTAGAAACACAGGGCCCCATACAGCCAACCTAACAGAGCCCCCCTCAAATAAACACAGTTTACTATGCATTTATGAATGAATACAATGAGTGATCAGTACCGATCACTCATTGTGTTCATTTAGGAAAGGAAGGGGCTGGTACACATATTTGGTATGGTGACATATTTACTGGACCATTCTTTCTCTCTCCATCCTATTGTTTGCATGCAGCTGCCAGTGGGAATAAGAGGAAGGAAGCCAGCAGCACTGCGGGGTGGGGGTACACAGGGGTCCTAGACAGTAGAGGGAAAGGTGTGGTGCACAGAGAGGGTGATTGGTGAGGCGGGGGGTGCAACTACCCCCTGATCCCTTGTGTGGCTCTCTCTGAAGCAGCCAAAAGCCAGCAGGAGCGAGAGGAGAAGAAGCCAGGTTTCAGCTGCTGCAGAAAGAGCCATACAGGGGATTGGTTTCTAGAAATTTCCCCCATTGTGCCAATCAACCCCCTGGCCTGGCCTGGGCCCCATACAGGAGGACCGGTGGTACCCCCTTATCCAATTCCCTGCCTGCAACACTGCTCTGCTGTCCACAGTGAAAATGAAAATATGATTTTACATTTGACCATAGATATGTATGCTTTAAATGCATGCATACTAAGTAATATGTAAAGTGTGTAACATATACATGTATTACCTCTCTCTGTAACATATACATTTATTACACTACTCCCCTAACAACACATTCATCTGCTTTTTCCTCCAGGATGGAGCCGTCTTTGCTCAGGCTTTATCCAAGGACAGCATCTATTTAGGCCCCTTTCATGTGGCCATTCCGATCAAATCCCATGCTGATCAGAACAGATGCTGCCCATGTGCAAGGACCCTTATATCCTCGTGTCTGTGCAGGTCTTGGCTGTGTTCACAAATGTCTGCCACACAACTTCCACCTTTTACAACCTTTCACCTCTGACTTGCTGGGGTAGAGTGGACAGTGACTGTGCCAAGGTTGAGATGATATCATCAGTCTGATTACATCATCGCAGCCTAGGCACAATCACTGGACTTGAGCTCAGTGATAGCTTTCTAATGACAAAAGGTACAGTTTTTTTTATACTGATTTATATATTTTGACATATTTGAAATGCATTATGCAGACTAAGAGGTCCACTGTACGTTCAATGCCCTTTCACACAAGTATTTTGCTTTTTTACTGTACAGTAATTCACCAGCAACTCTTGTGGAAAGAAGTACAGTCAAGTAAGATGTTCAGCAAAAGCTTGCTGCCAGTATGATCTTTCAAACAGAGAGAAAGCCCAAACTAGACTCACACGATGCTCCCTTGAAGCTTGAAAAAACGCCTCTCAGTGTTTGCGCACTGTCAGACCATAATTGTGAATTGTGTCAAACACACCAGGGTTTCTTTGTGCGCTTTTTGCGCTGCCATTATCTTTGTTTTGCGTTACGGTAAACATAGGATTTGTCTGTTGCTTTTGCAAAATCCCAATTCCCTCAATCACGGTAAAATGTTTGGACAGAAACAAATTGTTTGTCAGCAGGAAAATCTTGTTATTTGGTTCAGCTGCTGGAATGTGTGATTATTCTGTTAAAGCAACAGCATGAATGACAGCAAAAAGTTTTCTCAGTAAAATATAGAGCTCTCGTCCAATCACCCACTTACTGCATATAGAAACACAATGGAATAATCACTGCTCCACTTCTACCTATCCTGAGCATATAAAAAGTCTATTTTTATACACTATTTATAACATATTTAATTATATATTTTATATATATATATATATATATATATATATATATATATATTATTTTTTTTCGTATTTTATTTATTTTATTTTATTTTAATACACTATTTTTATACTATTCTGCAGCTCAGTGTAAGGGAGCGCTCAATTTCAGGAGTTGTGATGTCACCCACAGGCTCCAGTAGTCCAGCCGTTGTTTCCACTCCCTCTTCCCTGCAGCAGCCGCTCACTGACACACGGAAAGGTCCCGATCTCCTCTTGCGATCGGGACCTTTTCTGATCATGTGACCGCCATGATAGCAAATTACAGCAATCACTTGACCTTAAAACCCCACCCCGCCTCCTAGCATCTGAAAATCCTTTACCGGGAGGTGCCGGCATGAAGAGATTAAGGACGCTTCCAACTGCAACTGTGTTTAAAGTACACCTGACATAAGAGAGAGGAAGATTGATATTTTTGGCCTCTACTTAACCACCACCCTACCTCCATATTGTAAAAACCAGCAGAGAAGTGGTCATGTATTTATGACATTTGTAATCGTCACTCTACAAAAGACCCTTGGGAGACAAGAGCGAGCGCTCATTAATGGCTGTGTACTTGGAACCTATACAAGCAGCTCTCTACCATGTGATTGGTCGTAGCAAACACATGATGTAAACATTGTAATGTTCACATCTGTGAGCCTTCCCTTTCTCTCACAATGGAGCAAAGCGAGAAAGAGGAACTAATGAATGAGCCATTCATTAAGGTAACATCAGCAGCAAATGCTGGTAAAGGGTCCTAATTTATTATGGAATCATTTTTTTTTAGCCCTTTCAATCCCCCTCCTCTCCCGTACATCTGACCTCACTGCTGCCTATTCCTTTGACCTGTATATTAAAGTGGAACTTCACTCTCTCAATCAACATTGACTATTTTTAATCCTTATGCTGTTACCATTAGTAAATAGATAGGAAAGTATATCATATATAATTGTTTTAAGCTTTTTTTTTACATTTCTTCAGTTACTTCCTGGTTTTAATGCCTAGGCAAATGATGTCATACATCCCAGGTGTCTTCAGGAGGGAAAGAGGGGTTTTCTATGCTAAGCACACTCTCCTGTTAGCATGCCTCAGCAAAGGGAAGATGGATTCCAGGAGGTACAGTTGTGTTCAAAAGAATAGCAGTCAGAGATCACTAACCTGATCAATCACTGTTTTTGGTAGAAATTATATTTCTACATGGCAAATAATTTGCTAGCAGGTGTAGTAGAGTAATAGAAATCCAACAGACCCAACAGTCATGACATGCATGCTGCTGATTCTGTGTAATTGAATCACTAATTGAAAGGGGCATGTTCAAAATAATAGCAGTGTGGAGTTCTATTAGTGAGGTCATTCATTCTTTGAAAAATAGGTGGCAATTATTGCCCTTATTTAAGGAAGGAAGGCAGCAAATGTTGTACATGCTGGTTACAGTGCATTTCTCTCTGAAATTCTGAGGAAAATGGGTCGTTCCAGACATTGTTCAGAAGAACAGCGTACCTTGATTAAAAAGTTGATTGGAGAGGGGAAAACATAAAGAAGTGCAGAAAATGATAGGCTGCTCAGCTAAAATGATTGCAAATGCTTTAAAATGGCAACCAAAACCTGAAAGACGTGGAAGAAAGAGAAAAACTACCATTCGAATGGATAGAAGAATAGCCAAAATGGCAAGGACTCAGCCAACAATCAGCTCCAGGAAGATCAAAGAAGGTCTAAAGTTACCTGTGAGTACTGTTACAATTAGAAGACGCCTATGTGAAGCCAAGCTATCTGCAAGAAGCCCCCGCAAAGTCCCACTGTTGACAAAAAGACGTGATGAAGAGGTTACAATTTGCCAAAGAGCACATTGACTGGCCTAAAGAGAAATGGCGCAACATTTTGTGGACTGATGAAAGTAAGATTGTTCTTTTTGGGTCTAGTGGCCGGAGACAGTTTGTCAGACGACCCCCAAACACTGAATTCAAGCCACAGTACACTGTGAAGACAGTGAAGCATGGTTGTTCAAGCATCATGATATGGGGATGTTTCTCATACTACGGTGTTGGGCCTATTTATCGCATACCAGGGATCATGGATCAGTTTGAATACATCAGAATACTTGAAGAGGTCATGCTGCCTTATGCTGAAGAGGAAATGCCCTTGAAATGGGTGTTCCAACAAGACAACGACCCCAAACACACCAGTAAACGTGTAACATCTTGGTTCCAGACCAACAAGATTGACGTTATGGAGTGGCCAGCCCAATCCCTGGATCTTAATCCAATAGAAAACTTGTGGGGTGACATCAAAAATGCAGTTTCTGAGGCAAAACCAAGAAATAGAGAAGAACTGTGGAATGTAGTCCAATCATCCTGGGCTGGAATACCTGTTCACAGGTGCCAGAAGTTGGTTGACTCCATGCAACACAGATGTACAGCATTTCTCAGAAACAGTGCTTATACAACTAAATATTCATTGAGTGATTCAAAGGAAAGCAAAATCTTCAAACATTTTTCAGTTTATATAGTGAATGTTTGAGTTTGTAAAGAGGAATACAAACACTGCTATTTTTTTGAACAGTCTAATATTCACTTTTCTTCAATTTTTTTACAGGAACAACACAAATTTGATATATTTTTCTTCATGTTTTGATTTGGAATAGAATGTGTAGTGTTCCCAATGCATTTGTGTGTATGGAAATAAAAGCTATTAGAAGGATTTTGAGCTTTATTCACTTTTTTCAACACACTGCTATTATTTTGAACACAACTGTATATGTTTCATGAATTACATGCCTTACTCAAGTCAGCTTCGGTCAGAAATGCCAAGGGGTGTTTTCAAATTGATTTCTCGGCAAAATAAGCATGAAGACATGGATAGATGGGGGAGTTTGCTCTTAATTTTAAAAATGAATTAAATAGTGTTTTTAGTTTGTGGTGCTCAGATGCAGTGTAGTTCCGCTTTAACCCTTCATGTTCCTTACCATACGCAAAAACCCCCTCATCTCCATTCCCCCACTGGGTGACCTATGCATTAACCCCATCTCCTCCTATTCTTTCTCTGAATGCCCTGCACTATAATGATTTGCCATATCTAGTGCATCATTACCAAACTCCATGTTTAACCCCCTTAATACAAGTATTCTTCTTCATTGCCAATAAAATTGTGGACAAAAAAAATTGAGATCACCTTGGGGTCTAATTTCCAAAAAGGGGTAATTTGGGGTTTACATACTACACTGGCATTTTTATGTAATATGTTTTATAACAGAAAATAAGGGAAACAGCTATTATTTACCACTAAAGGAAAGCTCTATCTAAAAATAAATTTATCAATTCAGTTGGTTACTGTGTTGCATGACAACTAAAATTTTTAGTCAAACTATCACAGCACTGAATACCCATAAATGTTACTCAAGTGGTTAAAAGGCTAGTTTTCTGGCTGCCATGCTGAATATGAAAATACAGACTGCTTTTCCTGATCTGTAGGCTTGTTTCCAAGTCAGTGACTCAAAAATCAAGTAGCATTTTCAAAAGGAGGTCAGCAATGGCAGCCCTATATTTCCCCCATCACAGTTTATGGTAAAGGGCACTTATTGTCCGGTTGCAAAAAATGGCGATAGCTTTATAAATTGGAAGAAATTTAGAGCTAAAGCTAAGCAGTTACCCAATGGAATCAATCAGATTCCAAGCTTGGTTTTCTCCATGAATAAATATAAAGCCTGGTTGGTTGCTTTAAACAGATAAGCAGATTGCTGTTTTTTTAAAGAAGATTTTAGTTCATTATAAAAAAAAATAGTGGATTTAAACTGATTTAGAGACCACAGCATATTTTCTGGATGGCTCCACAAATCCTTTATCCTGGCAGTCAATGCTAAGGCACAATGTCTGCATTGACCAGCATATTACAATAGCAGGAAACGCATGTGAGTGTTAAAATAAATACCTTCCATCAGAGCATGTTCTAATATACATACTGTATTAAAGTATATGTGAACCCTCACCTTGTAAAACAACCTATTCAGTTTAAAATAGAAATGAGAGGCAAAACATTTGTGTATAGATATAGGAAACATTATGAATACATGTTTTCCCCTGTTTTTAAATGATCACATGCCCTTTGTTCTCAGCTTAGCTGAGCCAGAAAACTGACCACGCTGTGCTCTCCTGCTTAATGTGGTCAGTTTTTTTAAATAGGAAAGCAGAAGGACTGGCAGGAACACCACGTATTTCACACAAAAGAAGCAATACAAAGAGAGCAGGATGCATTTTCATTCAAGTACATGGTACAGGAGGTATATGAAATGTTGGGTTAACTTATTCTTTAAGGCACTTAGTGAGAAAAACCAATGTGCTGCAATTTTGGATGCATTGCCCTTCACAACTATTTGAAATCCTTTAAAATTGTAGTCCATGTGTCCTGGTGAGAATAATCCCTTCGGCTTCTGCTCTTAGATCCCTGCTGGCTGACAGCTTGTTCATACCATGTCCATTGAGTTTTTCTTCATAACACTGCACGTGTATGGTATGGACAGGGAACACAAGAAAGAAAGGACATAATGCGAACAGGCCCTTTAAATCTTGATCTGGTTCTTTTATTGTGTAAATCTAACACTTTTGTTTTAGCCCACAACAGCCTTGCTGACATACAGTACTTATGTAATAGGACATTATTGTCCTGAGCATTCCTAAAGGCCATAATTTCAAGAGCACTAAGGACAGTATAATGACACCACTCTCCCACAATGACATCTTCCTGCATCTTGCTGCATCTGTTCTAGGCAGCCTCATGGAATACTTCTTCTTCTGCCTTAAAAATAGTAAAGCGCTATGCAAACTGTTGGTGCTATATAAATCCCATCTAATAAAAATAATAATTTAGCAAAAATAAAAAAATACATAAAAAATTATATTAAAAGCAGATTTAAAAAAAATGACAAACATGTCATACATAGCAGCTTGCTAGTGGGGGGTACCTGAGCAGACTCACTCCCGAGTCGCTACTTTGTGTGTCCATCCACACCCTAGCATGGCTTGGCCCTGCCCTCCAACCCCCTTCTCCCCCCCTGCTTTCTCCTCATTAGCTCACAGTGGGCTGTGATTGACAGTAACAGCAGTCAATGACTCCCTGGAGAGCCTCTGCTCTCGTGCACATCACTGGATTCAGAGGAGGCTCAGGTAAATATTAGGGAGGGCTGGGGGGGCTACTGAAAACAGAAGGTTTTTCGTTGAATGCATGAAGGTAAAACACCTTAAGCCTTTGCAACCACTTTAAGTAAATCTATAGTCAGCATTATTTTTTGGGGGAGATAGAATAAGGATTTGGTTTTTTGCTGCTACCTATTGGGGAGATTTAACTTCAGTTCTTGTTGAAGAGACACAACAGGATGTAAAAATCTTAGGAGTTGCCACTGTCACAGGTGTCCCCATTGGAAGAGTCCCTGAAGAGCCGATGCTCTCATACACATCGCTGGATCGAGAAGGGGCTCAGGTAAATATTAGGGAGGGCTGGGGGGCTGCTGCACACAGAAGGTTTTTCGTAGAATGCATGAAGGTAAAAAACTTTGAGACTTTACAACCACTTTAAGTATATCTATAGCCAGCATTACTTTTTTGGGGAGATAGTATAAGGATTTGTTTTTTTGCTGCTACCTATTGGGGAGATTTCCCTTCAGTTCTTGTTGAAGAGACACAACAGGATGTAAAAATCTTAGGATTGCCACTGTCACAGGTGTCCCCATTGGAAGAGTCCCTGGAGAGCCAATGCTCTCATACACATCGCTGGATCGAGAGGGGGCTCAGGTAACTATTAGGGAGGGCTGGGGGGCTGCTGCACACAGAAGGTTTTCATTGAATGCATAAAGGTAAAACACTTTGAGACTTTACAACCACTTTAAGTATATCTATAGCCAGCGTTACTTTTTTGGGGAGATAGTATAAGGATTTGGTTTATTTTTTTGCTGCTACCTATTACGGAGATTCCCCTTCAGTTCTTGTTTAAGAGACACAACAGGAAAATCTTAGGAGCTGCCACTGTCACAGGTGACCCCATTGGTAGATTTCCCTTCACCTCCTGTTTAGCTGACAGATTTAGAATTTTTTATAATTTTCTATATGGGTTATCATGAATATCAGGACACATATAGAAGAAATATCTCACAGACAACAATAACAAATAACAGTGGTTTAAAAAACATCCAAAAATATAAAATAAATTAAATAGGATTGCTTTTGATAGCTCTTAAGGACCTTATAGGAGTATAGCGTTGTTAAAAATGTGAAATAAAACCATGCCTATAGCTCAATAAGTTTAGTACATAAGGTACAGCACAAAGGAAGCTAGTAGCTATGTGCGGCTCCAGTCCTTCCACCATGCGTACTTAAATAAATCAACTAGTTTTTTTTTTCTCATAATACTACTATATTCACACCGTTCATTACTTCTATATAAAACAGATCAATTCATCCCCACAGAACCTGCCAGGATAAACTAAATAAGCAGAATAATTAAAACTAATCCCACTGTAAATGACATAGTTCATCAATGTCAAATTTAATGTGACCACATGAGGTGGTAATAGGAATATAGCGTTCTGCCAATGAAACTGCAGACCAAGAATGGTAAACATCAAATATACCAGTCAAATCACAATGTATGCCTCTTATAAAGTTATTTATGCACCAGAAATATCTCCCTGTATTTTTAGCACTATTTACTTGTAAATCTCTTCTATTCTGACCATTATTTGTATGTTTTATATGAATCATATGGCATTGCATTATTGGGTGATGTAACAGCGCCCTCTACTGTGCACTACTTCATCCTTCATACCACCAGCCAGCGCTATCAGACTACATTCTATTCTATGAATTTATTCTCTCCTGTACTGCTTGATGTATGCTAGACTACATCTGAAAAATCCCCATTGATCAAAGTATTGGAAAACTGTTTCAACTCTGGCTGATATTATTTCCAAGATTACTAAGAACTTCATTCCTGAACCATTAAAGGGAATTTCTGCAAATGGAACTGCAGGACCAGTACAGAGGAGTCCTAATCTATTAAACTGAAAGGGATATCTAGAAAAACACCTTCAGGTAGTGACACCTTTTCATCTTTCCTCAAGGCTTCACTTTATTAATAAAAAACATGGTAAGGTGTCATATTCACAAACCAATAGATGTGTTTCAACTGATCGAAACAGCCGTAAGAGCCAGCTCACAGGACATGACAAATGATGGTACAGATGAACAGAACCAACTGACTAACGCATTTCAAGGCCTTGCCTCTTCCTCAGAGAGGAATCCAGTTGGTTCTTTGCATCTGTACCATCAGTTGTCCCGTGAGCTGGATCTTACGGTTATTGTGAGTCCAAGGAGCAGGACCCTCCTATCCAGGGGCGGACTGACCATTTGGAAACTCAGGCACTGCCCGAGGGCCCGGGGTCAGTAGGGGGTCCAATGAGATGCCCCAGTACCTCTTTCATACGCTTTTTTTAGTTTGGGCAAGGACACAGGGGCCCTATGATCCCCTATTGCCCAGGGGCCCCATGAGTTGTCAGTCGGCCCCTGCTCCTATCCCTTTTGTAATGAACTGTATTGTAGCTGTATTGTCTCCCGTTATCATGTACAGTACCGAGCAAACTGTTGGCGCTATATAAATCATGTATAATAATAATAATAATAATAATCAGCTGAGACACATCTGTTCGTTTGTGAGTAAGATACCTACCACGTTTTTTAGTAATAAAGTGAAGCCTTGAGGATAATGTTCTAGGCTGGTGCAGCCTCTGTTTCTTTTCTATTTTTGTCTTGCAAGGGTTTCCTCCTGGTACACTGGTTTCCTCCCACTTTTCAAAAACATACTGGTTTGTTAACTGGCTCCTATCTAAAGTGGTCCTGGTATGTGTATGTATGCAAAAAAATAAGGGGCCATACAGACTGATGTGAATGTACAATATGCAAACCGTTGTATAAATTGTTGGAGCTATATAAATACCTGTAATAGTAATAATAATAACAAGGGCAGCTGTTTTGTCATTGGTTAGCCTTCAGTCTGCTTAGTAATATACAGTAAGTACCAATAAGATTAGGACTTTGTTTTTTGGAAAATGTCCTCTATATTGGAGGACATCCACAATGTCCTGATATTAATACAAGTATTCCAATCCCAGCATTGGGCTGGCGTTTTCTGTACAGTTTCTTCACTTTTGACCACTTGACGTCCATAGGCCATTTATCAATGGTCTGATTTTCCAGTTGTTCAAACAGGCTCATGTCTACAGTAGGACCTGTGAGCTTAATACCAGTTTTTAGCCGGATCCCAGCTTTCATGTAACAGAGATCTGGGCAAATGTAAAGTAAAGTAATGGCACCACCTGCCTGGAGTGTGTATGTTCTGCTTGTGCCTGTGTGGCTTCCCTGCGGGTACTCTGGTTTCCTCCCACACTCCAAAGGCATGCTGGTAGGTTAATTGGCTCCTATCTAAAATTGGCCCTAGTATTTGTATGTATGAATGTGAGTTAGGGACCCTAGACTGTACGCCCCTTGAGGGCTTTGGACTGATGTGAATGTACAATATATATAATGTAATGTACAGCGCTGAGCGAACTATTGGCGCTTTATAAATACTGTATAATAATAATAATATATATATATAGCGCTGCATAAATTGACAGTGCTATACAAGTACCTGTAATAAATACATAAATGTTACAGCCCCCTCCCCGCTTGAAATAGTTAAAGTGATATTAAACCCAAAACCAAAAATTTTATATAATTCAGCTTACAAATCATTAGATGTGTTGGCTGCATTTGTCTTAACAACATTTTTATTTTCCTTTTGGGATAAAGGTTTTACATAAATAAATGAAAGCTGATCATTATAAGCACCCCTGGCAGTGTTAAATGGTATGTCTCAACCCCCGAACTGCTGTATCTACAGGACAGCATGTTCTTTTGAAAAACAACAGACTTACTGGCTGGATCACCAGCTGAAAGGAAAGGAAAGGAAGCACCAAAAAGGAAATTAGCGCAGCCAACAAAACTAGGAATTGGTAGGCTGCAATAATTTGCTTTAAATGAAAGAAACAAGTGTTAAATATACGTAAATTCTAATAAAATAGTGGTATTTGATCACCATTGGGTTTTGTATGTTTTGCGATATAACTTAAAAAAGAACGAAAATTATGAAAAAGAGAACAATATGTTTTACTTTTTGCTATAAAACATATCCAATAAAAAAAATTAACAAAATCAAATTTATTCTTAAATTTTGACTAAGATGTACGCTGCTACATATCTTTGATATAAAAAAGTCCCAATAAGTGTTTATTGATTGGTCTGTTATAAAGTTATAGTATCTACAAACTAGGGTATATACATGGCAGTGATCAGCGACTTATAATGAGACTGTAATAGTGCGGCGGGCAATCTGACACTGATGCTGGGAGGAACCAACTACCTGCCACTGACATCACCAGTGACATTATTACAGTGATCAGTGATAATACTATACACTGTCACTGTACTAATGACACTGGGAAGGAGTTACCATCCAAGGCAATCAAGGGGTTAAATGTATGCCTAACTATGCCGACAACACCCAAATTTACCTCTCCACCCCCCACCTCACCCCCTCACTCTCCGCCCGCATCGCCCACCTCATAAACGACATATCAGACTGGATGTCGCTCCATTTCCTCAAACTTAACCTATCCAAAACCGAGCTCCAAGGCTACAATTCGCACAGGCTCATCAAAATTGGACAATAAAAGATTGGAAAAATGTTGCATGGTCTGATGAGTCTCGATTTTAGCTGCGACATTCAGAATTTGGTGTAAACTACATTAACCGCTTGCCGCCCTGCCACTGTATATATACAGATCCTAAACTCAGCGGCTAGACTCATCCACCTCACCATCCACTCCACATCTGCCTCCCCCCTCTGCCAATCCCTTCAATGGCTCCCAATTGCCCAACGCATCAAATTCAAACTGCAAACTCTGACCTACAAAGCCATTCACAATGCCGTCCCAAACTACATAACTGACCTGATACCTAAATACTACCCTACCCATGCCCTCCGCTCCTCACAGGACCTCCTACTCTCTAGCTCCCTGGTCTCCTCCTCCCACGCCCGATTGCAGGACTTCTCCAGGACATTTCCCATCCTCTGGAGCTCCCTACCCCAATCCATCAGACTGTCACCTACCCTCCTCACCTTCAGGCGCACCCTGAAAACCCACCTCTTCAGGGAAGCCTACCCCACCCTCACCTAACACCTGACCTCACCTAACAACTAACCTCCTCCACTCCTCCGACCACTCCATCCCCCACAGCCATTTCCTCCTGTACCACCTTCCCCTCCCTCCGAGATTGTAAGCTCGAAAGAGCAGGGCCCTCGAACCCCTCGTGTATTGTATTGTTACTGTCTTGTCTCATGTTCTGTCCCCCTTGCTACTGTACAGAGCTGAGCATACCCTTTGGCGCTATATAAATACTGTATAATAATAATAATGTGTAATATGTGTAAAGTGTGTTGCTTTTAGTTAGAGATCTTTTTGCTTTGTAGTAGGGATGAGAAACAGAGAGATTGTTCCCTTTTGTACAGAGGTCTGTGTTGACTTTCAAGGCAGGACTCTAGACTGGGATTGTCAACAGTCATCAACAGGTCTAGGCCATGGACTATTGAACAGGACTTGCTGACAGACACCCGCTGTATACAATCACAGTGGGTGTCATCAGGGAAGGATGGGGGGGAGACTCGCACCCTATAACCAGAATCAGACAGCAACATACCAGTACCAGAAGCAGTTAAACAGTTGCGGGAATATCATGCAACATACAAAATTGGCAATAAAACCATTTTATTCCACAGGACCTCTTATTTCAGAAAAGGTATAATTGTTTGGGGGTTTTGAGCAATTTTCCAACAGAAATTGCAAATTTTAACATATGTTTGAAAAATGTGAAAAACCGTTGCAGACATGAAGTGGTTAAAAAAAGTATGCAATTTAACCCCTTCAAGATTCCTTCTAGTTCACTACAGTACATACTCATCCCCAAAGAACCCAAGCCACTTTTCTGATAGGTTCCCTTAGTAATTGTTGGCAGGAGCTCATCTGAACTTTTATGTACAGTAAGTGGAAAGAGAGATTTAAAAAATACACAATAAGATAAAAAAAAAAACTTGAATCCCCAGAAACCATAACCCCTAGATGATCCAGAATAAGCCAAAAACTACCTATACTGTGTAGTCTAATTTGTTTTAACAGGAACAAAAAATGCTTTCTGACATCCAAAAGCTATTGTACAAATCCAGAGATCAAAACATCTCTATGTATTTTTAAAAGTGTAACTACACCTTTACATTTTGTTCTTTTAGGGAACTATCCAGCTTTTATAAACAATCTACTGAATCTGTAGAACCAATCCCTATAAAAGGCTACTTTACATTTAATACCATAGCCCTTATAATAGGGTACAGGAGGAAAGCTCATATGCATTAAAAAAAATAGAGGTCCATACATACAGTGTATGTCTATATACCTGTATTAGCTTCTGTAGTGAAGCAGTATTGATTTCCTCCTTATTCTGTGCTTTCCAGTTTGCTCATGCATACAGTATACACTCACCAGCCACTTTATTAGGTACACCTGTTCAATTGCTTGGTAAGACAAATTGTTAATCAGCCAATCACATTGCAGGAACTAAATGCATTTAGGCATGTAGATATGATGAAGACGACTCTCGGTAGTTCAAACTGAGCATCAGAATGGGGAAGAAAGGGGATTTAAGAGACTTCGAACATGGCATGGTTGTTGGTGCTAGATGGGCTGGTCTGAGTATTTAAAAAACTGCCGATCTACTGGGATTTTTATGCGCAACCATCTCTAGGGTTTACAGAGAATGGTCCAAAAAAGAGAAAATATCCAGAGAGTGGCAGTTGTGTGGATGAAAATGCATTGGTTATGTCAGAGGTCAGAGGAGAATGGACAGACTGGTTCAAGATGATAGATAGATAGATAGATAGATAGATAGATAGATAGATAGATAGATAGATAAATAGATAGAAAGGCAACAGTAGCAACCACTCGTTACAATCAAGGTATGCAGAATACCATCTCTGAACGCACAGCACATTGAACCTTGAAGCAGATGGGCGGCAGTATAGGAGCACATCGGGTGCCACTCCTGTCAGCTAAGAACAGGAAACAAAGGCTACAATTCGCACAGGCTCATCAAAATTGGACAATAAAAGATTGGAAAAATGTTGCATGGTCTGATGAGTCTCGATTTCAGCTGCAACATTCAGAATTTGGTGTAAACTACATTAAAGCATGGATCTATTCTGCCTTGTATCAACAGTTCAGGCTGGTGGTGGTGTAATGGTGTGGGAGATATTTTCTTGGCACACTTTGGGCCCCTTAGTACCAACTGAGCATCGTTTAAATGCCATGGCCTACCTGAGTATTGTTGCTGACCATGTTCATCCCTTTATGACTACAGTGTACCCATCTAATGGCTTCTTCCAGCAGGAAAATGCACCATGTCACAAAGCTCAAATCATCTCAAACTGGCTTCTTGAACAGGACAATGAGTTCACTGTACTCCAATAGCCTCCACAGTCACCAGATCTCAATCCAATTGAGCACCTTTGGGATGTGGTAAAACAGGAAATTCACATCATGGATGTGCAGCCAACAAATCTGCAGCAACTGCATGGTGCAATCATGTCAATATGGACCAAACTCTCTGAGGAATGTTTCTAACACCTTGTTGAATCTATGCCATGAAGAATTAAGGTAGTTCTGAAGGCAAAAGGGGGTTCATACTAGCAAGGTGTTCCTAAAAAAGTGACCGGTGAGTGTATGTCTAAATATATGTATTAGCTTCTCCAGTGAAGCAGTATTGATCTCTTCCTTATTCTGCTTTCCGGCTTATCTGCTCCTCCCTAAATAGAAGCCCAATTTGTGGGCGTTATTACAATTGAACTCATGCACACAATTTCTCTATTCCCTACCCTCTGCCTTTTTATTTGTTGCCATTTGTACTGGTTTAAATGCCTCTTCTCAAGGAAGAATCAGTTAGGTCCGTTCAGGTGAAGTCCTCCATGACCCTTATGAACTTAGTTGCCATTTTCTGCACTCTTTCTAGTTTTAGGACATCCTTTCTGGCAACAAAGGCCCAAAACTGAACATCAAAAGCAGTAATTCAAGAAGAGGCCATAAAGCTTAAAGCTTTCTATGAAAATTTTTCTCTTTAAACAAAATTGGACTCTTTTGTACTTTATTTGATGAGCTGATGAAAAAGCTGCTCCTGGGAGCCACAGTAGGGTGTTCTGGGCAAATTAGAAGACAAGCAGCTTATTTAGCCTGATACAGATGTCTTCCACTTCTCCAGGATACGGGTACCACAAACCTGCTTTTCTATGGTGCTCCATCGGTCGCAGAGACACAGGGGCGGACTGACAACTCATGGGGCCCCCGGGCAATAGGGGATCATGGGGCCCCTGTGTCCTTGCCCAAACTCAAAAAAGCCTATGAAAAAGGTACCAGGGGCATCTCATGGGGCCACCTACTAACCCCGGGCCCTTGGGCAGTGCCCGAGTTTCCAAATGGTCAGTCCAAACCCTGCAGGGACATTATCAGGTACAATGCAAGACTAGCAGTCCTGCAGTATTAGTAAGGAGGCTAAGGGCCCACCTACAGCTCAGAGTACTGGAGGGTAGAGGAGAGTAACGACTGTTAGGGGAGTGTGGGACAGGGTAAGTACAGCTGCATTTTAAATTGGAGTTTAAAAAAAATATATATATTTTTTTTTTTGCTACCTTAGACAAAAAACAACATTTAAGTGTGCTTCCTCCCCCACTCCTATCACAATACAAGGGTAATTTTAATTCTTCCCAGATTTTAGCCTTAGTTATTCTTTCAGTTCATCTACATACTCTAGTTTTCTACACAACTGGCCATAATTTACACATTAGATGTCTGTGAAGAATCAAATACTTTGGCAAACCCAAATTCATTATATTGAGACCCATTTCTCTGTTGAAGCAGAACTCCAGCTTCCCTGAGTTCCATTTTAATATGATCAAATGTACTGTACCTATATTCTTTGGATAACAATCCAAATCTTATATATCAACACAGCATAAACTCCAATAATCTATAGAGAACATTTTAAAAAACATACTGATGTGAGATAAGAAAAACAGTGAAATTTGGTTACAATGATCTTTGCACATTTCGAATGTACTTTGTACTGCCTACAGAGGTAATAAACCCCAAACCAAAAACGGAATATATTGCAGCTTACCAATCATTAGATGTAGTGGCTGCATTAGCTTTTTGTTAGACTTTTTTGCCCTGTGCTTTCATCTGGTGATCAGGTCAGTAACACCACTCCTGTATTAGAATACCTCCACTCTGGATGAAGGAGCACAAGGACACCTTTGAGCAGCAGCATTGTTAATCTGGAGAGATGTGAGATGTACTGGCAGATGTTTTCCTTTTGGGATAAAGGTTTTACATACATAAATAAAAGCTGATCATTGTAAGCACCCCTGACCGTGTTAAATGGTTTGCCTCATCCCTCTAACTCAGCCTTTTGCACACAGGGTGCCCAGGCACCCTGGGGTGCCTTGAGGTTTCTTCAGGGGTGCCTTGGCAAAATGTCTAAAAGTTGCACAAAATGTGTATACAAGCCAGTGGTTGGAACAAGCCTGCCTTTTTGTTACACAAAGCCACAGGTTTTTATTGTGCGCCATTATGACCTTCTAGCCACCGTCATCCTAACAACCAATGACATCATCAGCTGATAAGGAGGATGTCAGTTGCCTGCACAGCATCCTTGTTTGACCCTCCCCTGCCCTTCTCCGTCAGCGCTGGAGTCACACTAGCTCAATGATGGAGTAAAACTGAGAGAATCACTGGAATACTAGTCAGGACCAGTGTGAAAAAGTGTATTTGATTTGGAAGAATTAATCACCTCTAGCGTTGGGTGTCCTACGTGTGGATGTTGCTGCGTTGTATAAAACTATTAGAATAGTGTTTTACATTTTAGAATGGAGTGCCACAAGACTGTCCATAGTTTTAAAGGGTGCCTCAAGACTGTCCATAGTTTTAAAGGGTGCCTCAAGACTGTCCATAGTTTTAAAGGGTGCCTTGAATGAAAAAAAGTTGAGAAACACTACTCTAACTGCTACATTTGCAAGAGAACTTGTTCTTTTGAAAAACAGCAGACTTACTGGCCAGATCACCAGGTGAAAATAAGGGAAAGAAAGCCTAAAAAAGAAAAATAATGAAGCCACCACATCTAAGAATTAGTAATCTGCAATATGATAAATGTTTGATTTTGGGTTTAATACTATTTATAAAGTGTAGGATAAGGCATCGCGTAAAAGATTTAAGTAAAGAAACTCTGTGCTAATGCATTAGAAGCCCTTTTATATACATTGTTATAGTTTTTTTTTATACGATTGTTTTCTAAAATCTTGTCATTGAATATCCATTATTTGTTGCCCTCACAACCCATGTAATGTGTTACTTTGATTGATAGCAGAATTTAGTGTCTGACATACTGAGAATACTAGCTGCAGAGCATTAATGTAAAACATAAGGCATATTGGTTGGTGGTAAGACTCGCTAGATGAGAAGAAACTGCCTTGGCCTCCTAAATAAACTTACACATTTTTAGTGTTTCCATAGCCATCCAGTTTTGAATATTGGAGATATTTATGAATTCTAATCATGGGCCTTATGCTCATGAATCATGTCTTCCAGAATTTGATGTATCATAGTAACTACACTGTCCAAATCACTGACTGCTGTCTTGCTGTATTTAGTAACATTCTTCAATGGTGTTTATACAGGAATTTATCCTTTAACGACATGAATCACCTTTTTCTGTCTCATTTGCATATCATTAAAGCTACTAGAACAGTAGATATACCAACAATTTCTAAAACTAGGGGATGATGATATTGTTCTATTTCTACAGTACTTGAAAGGTTGAGGAGATCTCCCTCAGCATTCACACAATGATATCAGGCTATTCTAATAATTCCTCTACATTCATTTCTTTTGTAGAAACGGATCATGCTAGAAAATGTAGACCACAGTTCTCCATAGACACAATAGCACTGCTCTAGGTCAGCCTTTCTCAACCAGGGTACCCAGGTACCCTGGGGTGCCTTGAGGTTTCTTCAGGGGTGCCTTGGCAAAATGTCTAAAATTGTCCAAAACTTGTATACAAGCCAGTGGGTGGAACAAGCCTGCCTTTTAGTTATACAAAGCCACAAGATTTCACTGTGCACCATTACGACCTTCTAGCCGCTGGGGTCCTGACAATCAATGACATCATCAGTTGATAAGGAGAATGTCAGTTGCCTGCACAGCATCCTAGTTTGACCCTCCCCTGCCCCTCTTTATCAGTGCTGGAGTCACATTAGCTTGGTGATGGATTTAGTAACATTCTTCAATGGTGTTTATACAGGAATACATCCTTTAATGATATGAATCACCTTTTTCTGTCTCATTTGCATATCATTAAAGCTATTAGAACAGTAGATAAACCAACAATTTCTAAAACTAAGGGATGATGATATTGTCCTATTTCTACAGTACTTGAAAGGCTGAGGAGATCTCCCTCAGCATTCACACAATGACATCAGGCTATTCTAGTAATTCATCTACATTCATTTCTGTTGTAGAAACGGATCATGTTAGAAAATTTAGACCACAGTTCTCCATAGACACAAGAGCAGTGCTCTAGGTCAGCCTTTCTCAACCAGGGTGTGCAGGCACCCTGGAGTGCCTTGAGGTTTCTTCATGGGTGCCTTGGCAAAATGTCTAAAAATTGTCCAAAACTTGTATACAAGCCAGCGTGTGGAACAAGCCTGCCTTTTAGTTACACAAAGCCGCAAGTTTTGATTGTGCACCATTACAACCTTCTAGCCACTGGCGTCCTGATAACTAATGACATCATCAGTTGATAAGGAGGATGTCAGCTGCCTGCACAGCATCCTAGTTTGACCCTCCCCTGCCCCTCTCCATCAGTGCTGGGGGTCAAATTAGCTTGGTGATGAATAAAAACTGAGGGAGAAGAGAAACACTGTAATACTAGTCAGTACCAGTGTGAAAAAGTGTATTTGCTTTAGAAGAATAAATACCCTCTAACATTGGGTGCCGTACATGTGTGGATGTTGCTGCGTTATATAAAAGTATTAAATAGTTTTCACATTTTAGAATGGGGTGCCCTTTTAAAATTATGGACAGTCTTAAGGCACCCTGTTTTAGAATGGGGTGCGTCAAGACTGTCCATAATTTTAAAGGGTGCCTTGGGACTGTCCATATTTTTAAAGGGTTCCTTGACTGAAAAACAATTGAGAAATACTGCTCTAGGTTATATGTTTTTTTCATGTTCCACTATATAAAAGAAGAGGAACCACTAATGGAAGACTAAGAATATTTTTGTGTTTCCTCAAAATTTCTTCTTTGGTTTTGAGTACATTACAGGAAAATTTTCCTCCAAGAAAAACAACAGTGAATATTACATCTGCTAACTAGACTGCAGTTAGTTTGTTTATATAAGTAGAGATTTTCTTCCCTGCCAGGGGAGGACTGAACTAAGGTACAGGAAAGGATGGGTGGACATTTATCCCTAGTCCAATCCTAATTGGGATAGTGGCTCTGAGATATTAACTGGAGTAGCACTGGTAGTGACACATGGTGAGAATTATAGGTTCCTGGTCCCATTCAGACCTGTTATCCCAGCATCTACCAGATGGAAGTCCTCCAGCACCGACTTCTATTCCTCTGAAGTTTAGGTGTCCGTTTATGAACCAGCAGTAATAGATCGCTGCTCAGTTCTCCGGAATTCTCAGAGAACACAGTTCTCCTGTGAATGCAGTTTATGAAGCATATGTAGATCAGTTCTCCAAACGAAGGGAGAACGGTCTACATACGCTGGAAAACGGCTGATTTTACTATAATCTCGCGAGATTACAGTAAAAGATCAGTTTACTAAGCAGAGGTAAATTATCGCTGCTTAGTTTGCGGTCCCTCCGATTCTCCACCTCTGGGCTGGAGAATCTGGAGGGAGAACACAGATCTCCAGAGAAGGGCTAAACATATTCTCCTGGGTGTCATAAACTGTGAATGACCAGAGAATAGCTGTGATCCTCTGAATCACAGCTATTCTGTGTGTCATAAACGGACACCTTAATGTGACCAAATGCCAAGAGCCAAAACGGAAGCAGATGCTGGAAGATGCGAAAAAGTGTTTTCCAATAAGCCATCCAATAGGAAAACCCACGTTTTCCCATGCCCTCCACTGTGACACCATGGCACACTTTCTTTTGCCCATGAAAATATGTCCCTACCATGAAAGGGCCACATGGTTGTATCTGCCCCCAGTCCTTCCCTGGCCCCTCTTCTTCCCTCACACACACCTAGATACTCCTCTGGCCACCACCAAAGTAAAACATAGCCAGATCTTTACTGAAAAAGGCATAACACAAAACTCAGAAATTTTTACATGTGATATATACAGTATATATGGCAGGACAGTTTTTGTATGTGGTTAAAAAGGAATCGACCTTACTGTGATGCAGACCTAATAGCAAAGTTGATTCATCATATTTAAATCCCCTTGATGAAACAGCCCTCAGACCAAGAGAAGCCCCTGAGTTTTGTGTTTCTGCTGTGTAAAAAATACAGCATGCACACCGCGCAAAAAACGTGATTTACTGCATGTATAGACAAGGCTTTAAGTTGGTATTCCCTGTGGACAACCCATTGTTTTCTAACCAGGTCAGAAGTTGTTCATTGCACAGAGGGCAGTGTGAAGCCAGCAGAGATTGGCAGCTTCCATTAGTCAGATCTGCACACATTGTAAGCAGAGAACTGTAGGTTGACTGGCAACATCTGAGTGCACGGGTAGGCATGCTTCTCTATTCGGAACTGTGCCTTACAATAACGGTACTATATTTATAATGATGGCTAAACTAGCTCACCCCATGAATACATATTTTTGTAATGAGCAAATCAGCTCTTGCTCAGCCATATAATTAAGATTCAAAACAGTTGACTCTTAAAACAGATTTTTTTTTTATTAGGTATGTCAAAGAGTGGCAAAGTGACAAATAAAATGGCTAAAACTGTAATTTAATATAGGTTCTGTAAACTAAGCAGAATGAGTTATTTTAATTGCATTTGTTACTTTACCCCATGATAGTTTTCCCATCATAAAGTTCAATTCAGGATCAAAAACAGGAAATAAGTAAATCATTGGTATTTTTCTATCATTAAATTAGAATTTAACTACAGATGGTCTGTTTCTTATGAATTAGTATTTTATCTCACAAATCAACATTTTATGTTCAACTTTAATGACTTTTGCTTCCTCAACAGACACCTCCAAGAACCATCAGAAACTATGTGATAAAATGAATGAACTGACCATATGCAATCTGCTCCAAAAATATGGTATGCCAATCTGTTCTACACTTACACACATACATTATGATTTATAGAGATAAGAATTGAATCTATAGATCCACAAAATGAATATGTCTGCAAAATTAAAACATTTTCGACCCCAGCTGTGCAGACGATTTAATAGTCTTTACACCAGAGGTTAAGTTCTGGTGTGGTGTCCTCAACATATGAATGCTTCATTGCATACGAAATCTGAAAGGAAATTTTAGTTACATTTCTGTCACTGTACATTATGTTCAGGGCTGAATTTATATTTTACTCGATTTGACTGGCTAGCCTCTAGACATATGCAAATCGAAAAAATGTGTTTCATTTCGGATCAATTTGTTAAGTTACTAATTTTTTTTTGTTTAGTTTAGTTTTGTTGTGTTGATTCGTTTTCAACTAGATTCAAATTTTCCCAATGGGTTTGAAGTATTCAAAATGAATTTGAACCGAATTGAAATTAAAAAATATCAAATTGCTCCAAATTCATTGTGGTTCTATTCTTTACAAAATTAGAAATTTGAATTTTGGAAGATGGTTATATTCTTTCTATTTTATTCTATTCTATTTTTTATGTTATATTATTTTCTATTCTATTCTTTTATTTTCTAATCTATTTTATTCCTTTATTTTCTATTCTGTTTCACTTTATTCTATTATTTTATTATCTATTCTATTTCTTTTTACTCTGTTCTATTCTGTTTTATTCTATTCTGTTAAAAATTCAAATTTCGGAAGATGGCTATATTCCAATTTTATTCTATTCAAATCTATTCTATTTTTTCTATTCAAATCTATTCTATTCTATTATTTTCTATTCTATTCTTTACTGTTTTATTCTGTTATTTTTTACTCTATTCTGTTTTATTCTATTCTGTTCGAAATTCGAATTTCAGAAGATGGCTATATTCTATTCTCTTCTATTCTTTTCTATTCTATTATTTTCTATCCTATTCTGTTCTATTATACTCAAATCTATTCTATCCCTTTATTTTTCATTCTATTCTGTTATATTCTATTCTGTTTTATTCTATGCTATTCTTTTCAAAATTATAATTTCAGAGGACGGCTATAGTCTAACACTAATACACATATTCTTTGAAGGAAATCGGCAATAGTCAATAACATATTTATATTTCAAATTTTGTTTACTAATTGTATTTCATTTTCAAATTAGATTCAAATTTGATTTGTTTAAATTCATTGCTATTGTCATTTCGAAATTCGGATACATCCGAATCTCAGAATAATGAAAATTTGGATGTATCCAAATATCCGAATCACAATAGTAACAAATTTTAATGAATCCAAAATAAATTATAACGAACACAACTGAATCATTAATTTCATTCTGATTACATGATGTGATAATTTGGGCCTTTTGATAATGTTTGAAGCATCCAAAATAACGTACTGATATAATTAATGATCCAAATTGATTCAGAACCTTTGGGGTTTTTTTGTTGTTTATAGGAGCAGCATGGTAGTCCTTTGTCTCTTGGATAATCAGCTGATTCTTTCTGCTTTTACAATTTTTCATTATTACTAAAAATGCACTACATATGAAATGGAAACATATTGCAACTAATACAGTAAGGTATAACAGTGAAATAAGATGACTCCTACTTATTGTGTTTGGGTTGAATGGAGGTGAATCTATCAGACTCTCTGAATCATAACATAATGAATTAATCCGAAATTAATATCATTCCATTCATTTAGTTACTCCAGTCAATATCGTCCAATCAGCTCATTCCATTTTTCTTTGTGGTTTGGACTAGCAGGGATGACTCAGACTGCATAAGTATTTTCCCGAAATAACAAATTAACACATTAAAACTAATGTAAACCAATCTTTTTCGAAATAACTTCCAAAAATACTAATCAATTCAGAACAAAAAATATTCAAAACAAATCCAAATATACAAAACAAATTTCGAAAAACTAATAATTCTAACATAGCTAATATGACTAAATGAAATGATTTACTTAACGAATGAATCTGAAATGAAAGGAATTTTTTCATCATGCACATCTCTACCTGACTGCCTTGACACAACCTTTGTTGGGTAGCCTCCCTAGCGGTCTGATTATGTCCATATTTCTGTGCTCAAAGTGGTACATTTTTTTTGCATGGAAATATGTCATTTTTTTATTGTAGGCTGTAATTTTTAGGAATAACTCACTGAAATCTGTCTGAACAAGAGTCTAGTAAACATTCCGGGTAATTTACAAATTTGAACAAGAAATCATAAATTATAATTTAATAAATAATCATAAAAATAATAATAATAATAAATTTAATTCAATAATATAATCAAACCAAAAACACTGAAATTTGAAATAGAGCGACAAGTTCGCACAGCACTGAGCAAAGTCGCAAAATCGTTTTCAGTGTCTGATGACGAATTTCCCCACCAATCATTATCACTCAATTCTGCAAGTAGTTCTGATTTACTATCGCTGTTCTCTAGCTGGTCTAAAACCGCTTTTGACCTAAAGGGACGCTTTTTGGACACCATGGACATTTCTCAGTTTCCAGGCAGAAAGAACAGTAAAAATGCAGGCAGGGCACAGGACAAAGCACTAGGGGCAAATGTATGTGAAATGGTTTGATACAGTAATGTTTTACTATGTGATTTTAGTGTATATAGTGAATGTCACTTTTAAAATTTTAAAATTTCCCGCCAGTTCCGTCCCCGTACGTCCCGACGCTCGCAGGGAACGGAACCCGGAAGACAGATGCCGGCATCCGCTGTAGGACATTACAGGGGACACTGCAGGGGGGACATCACGGGAGCGCAGGACAAGGTAAGTGAAGAAGGGATCCCAGAGCAACGCTGCATGGTATTCCTGAGTGTAGCTCAGGGTTACTGCTTGTGGTGC